>NC_060186.1:45157276-45781204 GCF_021184085.1 Oncorhynchus gorbuscha
TCCTGCGGTAAATTCAATTGATATTACATGATTTGAATCGGCACACACCTGTTTATATAAGGTCCCACAGTTGTCAATGCATGCCAGAGCAAAAACCAAGCCATGAGTTCGAAGGAATTATCTGTAGAGCTCCGACACAGGACTGTGTCGAGGCACAGGTCCCCAAGAACAGTGGCCTCCATCATTCTTAAATGGAAGAAGTTTGGAACCACCAAGACTCTTCCTCGAGATGGCCTCCGGCCAAACTGAGAAGGGCCTTGATCAGGGAGGTGTGCAAGAATCCGATGGTCACTCTGACAGAGCTCCAGAGAACCGCTGTAGAGGTGGGAAAAATCTCCAGAAGGGCAACCCTCTCTGCAGCACTCCTCCAAGCAGGAGGAGTTTATGGTAAAGTGGCCAGACGGAAGCTAATCCTCAGTAAAAGGCACATGACAGCCTGCATGGAATTTTCAGAATGGCACCTAAAGGACTCTCAGACCATGAGAAATAAGATTCTCTGGTCTGATGAAACCAAGATTGACCACTTTGGCCTGAATGCCAAGCGTCACATCTGGAAGAAAGCTGCCACCATCCCTACGGTGAAGCATGGTGGTGGCGGCATCATGTTGTGGGGATGTTTTTCAGGGTCAGGGACCGGGAGACTAGTCAGGGTCGAGGGAAAGATGAACAGAGCAAAGTACATAGAGATCCTTGATTAAAACCTGCTCCAGAGCACTCAAGAGCTCAGATTGGTGCGAAGGTTCACCTTCCAATAGGACAACAATGCTAAACACACTGCCAAGACAATGCAGGAGTGTCTCCGAATCTTTGAGTGGCCCAGCCAGAGCCTGAACTTGAACGGGATTGAACATCTCTGGAGAGACCTGAAAATAGCTGTGCAGCGATGCTTCCCATCCAAGCTGACAGAGCTTGAGAAGCTTTGCAGAGAAGAATGCAAGAAACTCCCCAAATACAGAAGTGCCAAGCTTGTAGTGTCATACCCAAGAAGAATCAAGTCTGTAATCGCTGCCAAAAGATCTGAATTCTTATGTAAATGGGACATTTAATTTATTATAATAAAAACAGTTTTTGCTTTGTTGTTATGGTGTGCTGTGTGTAGATTGATTAGGAAAAAAACAATTGAATCCATTTTAGTATAAGGTTGTAACATAACAAATTGTGGAAAAGGACAAGGGGTCTGAATACTTTCTGAATGCGCTGTATTGTTGTCCTACAGAGGCTTGTTTTTGTTGTTGGTCTTGTTGGTAAAAAATACTAGATAAATGCAGCAGCAATTATGGTGACCAGCAAAAATGTAGTATACTGCACACCACAGGTGCTATTTAATTTAACTAGCCAAGTCAGTTAAGAACAAATTCTTATTTACAATGACGGCCTACCCCGGCCAAACCCTAACCCAGATGACACTGGGCCAATTGTGCATCGCCCTATGGGACTCCCAATCACGGGTGGTTGTGATAAAGACTGGATTCGAACCAGGGTCTGTAGTGACACCTCTACCACTGAGATGTAGTACCTTGGACCGTTTCAGCATTCGGGAGCCCAATTGATGTGCTAAAGTCACATCAATTGACAATTTTGCCACCTTTGTTTATAATTTTCAGAAGACATTATTGAGCTATCATTGGACCACAATGGGCTATTACGCTTTCACTTTTTGTTTACCAAATTTCATAATGGTAGTTCACAAATATCAAAAGCAATTACTGATCAAAGCATCAAAAATAAAACCACTAAACAGAAAGCATGTATTCAAAATGTCAAATGTGACTTGGTCAAAATGTCAAAAACAAAAGAAAACAACCTATTTTACACTGAACAAAAATATAAACATTTCATGTAAAAATTTCAAAGATTGTACAGAGTTACAGTTCATAAAAGGAAATCAGTCAATTGAAATACATTTATTAGGCCATAATCTACGGATTTCACATGAATGGGAATACAGATATGCAGCTATTGGTCAAAGATACATTTTAAAAATGTAGGGGCGTGGATCAGAAGACCTGTCAGTATCTGTGTGATCACCATTTTAGTCGAGTAGTGTGACACATCTCCTTCGCATAGAGTTATCAGGCTGTTGATTTTGGCCTGTGGAATGTTCTCCCACTCCTCTTCAATGTCTCTGCTGGACATTTGCGGGAACTGGAACATGCAGTCGTACACATCGATCCAGAGCATCCCAAACATGCTCGATGGGTGACATGTCTGGTGAGTTTGCAGGCCATGGAAGAAATGGGCCATTTAAAGCTAGCAGGGATTGTGTACAGATCCTTGTGACATGGGGCAATGCATTATAATGATGTAACATGATGTGATGGCAGCAGATGAATGACATGGCAATGGGCCTCAGGATCTTGTAACGGTATCTCTTAGCATTTCAATTGTCATCGATAAAATGTAATTGTTTTCATTTTCCGTAGCTTATGCCTTCCCATGCCATAATCCCAAAGCCACCATGGGGCACTCTGTTCCCAACGTTGACATCAGAAAATCGCTCGCACAAATGACGCCATACACTCGGTCTGCCATCTGCCCGGTACAGTTGAAACTGGAATTATTCTTCAGCATGCCAGAGGCCATTGAAGATTAACATTTACCTACTGAATTCGGTTACAACGCCAAACTGCAGTCATTTCAAAACTCTGGTGAGGACGATGAACACACAGATGAGCTTCCCTGAGACAGTTTTTGACAATTTGTGCAGAAATTCTTCGGTTGCGTCAGGTGTCCGGGTGACTGGTCCCAGACGATGATGCAGATGAAGAAGCCGGATGTGAGGTCCTGGCATGGCTACACATAGTCTGTAGTTGTGAGGCTGGTTGGACGTACTACCAAATTCTCTAAAACGATGTTGGAGGTGGCTTATGTTTGAGAAATTAACATTTAATTATTTCGCAACCGCTCTGGTGTACAATATCCCAGTGATCCATATGCAGACAAAGGTTTTTTCTCTCAAATTTTGTGAAAAAATGTGTTTACATCCCTGTTGGTGAGCATTCATCTTTGGCCAAGATAATCCATCCACCTGACAGGTGTGGCATACCAAGAAGCTGATTAACCTCACTAGGGTATGTGGGACTAGCGTCCCACCTCGTCAACAGCCAGTGAAACTGCAGCGCGCCAAATTCAAAACAACAGATATCCCATAATGAAAATTCCTCAAACATACAAGTATTTTACACATTTACATTTAAGTCACTGAACATTACACCATTTTAAAGATACATTTGTAAATCCAGCCACAGTGTCTGATTTCAAAAAGGCTTTAAGACAAAAGCACACCAAACGATTATGTTAGGTCAGAGCCAAGTTACAGAAAAATACAGCCATTTTTCCAGCCAAAGAGAGGAGTCACAAAAAGCATAAATTGAGATAACATTCATCACTAACCTTTGATGATTTTCAGCAGATGACACTCATAGGACTTCATGTTACACAATACATGTACGTTTTGTTCTGTAAAGTTCATATTTATATCCAAAAATCTGAGTTTACATTGGCACGTTATGTTCAGTAGTTCCAAAACATCCTGTGATTTTGCAGAGAGCCACATCAATTTACAGGAATACTCATAATAAACATTGCTAAAAGATTCAAGTAGTATGCATGGAATTATAGATATACTTCTCCTTAATGCAACCGCTGTGTCAGATTTTTAAAAAAGCTTTAAGGCAGAATTACTGCCCACTTTGGAGGAATTGCGTGCCCATTGTAAACAGAAATAAATCTGTCCAAAATTGCTAATATATGCATATAATAATTATTATTGAATAGAAAACACTCTAAAGCTTCTAAAAGTGTTCAAATTATGTCTGTATTTAAAGCAGAACTCTCAGGGCAGCCATTCTCCCAAACTCTCTCTTGTCATCAGGAAAGTTGGGCCAACTTTGACGTCATCGCCCCCACCCTCCCCAACCAGATCTCGCGTCTGGATATCCCTTTGTTCCAGGATTCACTACACGATGTCAGTTTGTCTGTTCGAGTTGAGAATTGTTTTGCACGTTTAGAACATCCTAAAGCTTGATTCTGCACTTAGTTTGACCAGTTTAGTCGACATATAATATGTAATTTTGAATTTTTGATGCTCAACCCCTAGAATTTTGGCTGTATTTCAGCCGGAATTTGTCGCGTTTGATAACCCAAAGACACAGACTTGAAAGCCAAACGCTGTTTTTGTAAGTATGACTCCTTCCACGACTTCTGATCGAAGACCATCAAAGGTAGGGGAATATTTATGTGGTAATTTTGTGTTTCTGTTGACTCCAACTTAGCGGAGAAATATTGCTATTGTCTGAGCGCCGTCTCAGATTATTGCCTAGTGAACGAATTCTGTAATGTTAAAAATAAATGTAACACAGCGGTTGCAATAAGAAGAAGTGTATCTTTCTAACTATATGTAGAACATGTATATTTAGTCAAAGTTTATGATGTGTATTGCTTGTTATCTGGCGTTATCTGGTGGAGCTATCATAATGTCTCCGGCATTTTAGTAGCATTTTTTGAATATGGCCTCATTGTAAACAGATTTATGGATATAAATTTCATATTATTGAAAAAAACATAAATGTACTGTGTAACATGTCCTATTACTGTCATCTGATGTCCTTCTGTAGCTCAGTTGGTAGAGCATGGCGCTTGTAATGCCAGGTTAGTGGGTTCGATCCCCAGGACCACCCATACGTAAAATGTATGCACACATGACTGTAAGTCGCTTTGGATAAAAGCGTCTGCTAAATGGCATATATTATTATTATTATTATTATTATGAAGCTTTTCAAAGGGTTAGTGAATAGTTAGTTCTTTTAATCCTGCTTTTGTGATTGCATCTTTTGTTAAAAATGGCTATTTAAATTAGCTGTGTCTTTGGTGGTGGTTTGACATAAATATGTGCTATGTTTTTGCCTTAAAACATTTTAGAAATCTGACTTGCTGGGTAGATGAACAAGGTGTTTATCTTTCATTTGAGCTATTGGACTTGTTAATGTGTGGAGGTTAAATATTTCTAAAAATATTTTTGCATTCTGTGCGCCACCTTTTGAGTTGAGTGTGGGGGGGGGTGCCCTTGGGGAACGTGGTAGCGTGATGTCCTTAAGGGAATATCACCATACAATAATCTGAGTAGAGCGCTCAGACACAAAAACAAGCCATATAGATACGCGCCATGTTTTGGAGTAAACAGAAGTCAGAAATAGCATTATAAATATTCACTTACTGTCACGCCCTGGCCTTAGTTATCTTTGTTTTCTTTATTATTTTGGTTAGGTCAGGGTGTGACATGGGGGATTTATTTGTTTTTCCTGGTCTAGGGTTTTTTGTATGTTTATGTGGCTGTGTCCTTTCTAGGTAGTTTGTATGTCTATGGTTGCCTATACTGGTCTCAATTAGAGGCAGCTGTCTATCGTTGTCTCTGATTGGGAACCGTATTTAGGCAGCCATATTCTGTGGGTATTTTGTGGGTGGTTGTTTTTTGTCTTTGTGTCTTTGCACCAGATAGGACTGTTTCGGTTTTCACATTTGTTATTTTGGTATTTTGTAGTGTTCAGGTGTATGGTCTTTATTAAACATGTTGAACTCTAACCACGCTGCATTTTGGTCCTCCTCTCCTTCAAAGGAAGAAAACCGTTACACTTACCTTTGATGATCTTCATCAGAATTCACTCCCAGGAATCCTAGTTTCACATAAATGTTGTTTTTTTCCGATAAAGTCCACCATTTATGTTCAAATACCTCCTTTTTGTTTGCGCGATTAGTTCACAAATCCAAATTCATGTGGCGTGAGCACTAGGTCCAGACAAAGTCAAAAAGTTACGTTACAGTTCATAGAAACATGTCAAACGATGTATAGAATCAATCTTTAGGATGTTTTTAACATAAATCTTCAATAATGTTCCAACCAGACAATTCCTTTGTCTTTAGAAATGCAATGGAACGCAGGACGCTCTCACGGTCACACGCGTGACCAGAACATGGCCTTCTGCCAGACCCCTTAGTCAAACAGCTCTCATTCTCTCCCACTTCACAGTAGAAGCCTGAAACAAGGTTCGAAAAACTGTTGACATCTAGTGGAAGCCTTAGGAAGTGCAATCTGACCAAATGTACACTGTTCTTGGAAACGCAAGAGAAACTACAAATCTCAGATTTCCCACTTCCTGGTTGGATTTTTTCTCAGGTTTTTGCCTGCCATATAAATTCTGGTTTACTCACAGATATCATTCAAACTGTTTTAGAAACTCCAGAGTGTTTTCTATCCAAATCTAATAATAATATGCATATCTTAGCTTCGGGACCTTAGTAGCTGGCAGTTTACTCTGGGCACCTTATTCCACCAAGCTACTCAATACTGCCCCCAGCCATAAGAAGCCAACAGAAGTTCATATTGTAATTAATTATCGTTTATATTTCATAGAACTCTTAAAAACACTGGACAGTTACTTTAAGGATCTACACACTGATGCCCCAACGGAAGATGTGATGTGGAGTGGGGAAAGACCACAATGGCTGTGTATCTGAGAGTGAGCATTTGTCTCCAAACTTTGCTTTGAGGTTTGTAAATATTAACACTAGGAGAAATGGGTCAATATCAGGGGATATCTTTATTTATATATATCCGGATATCTGACATTTTATTAGATATAAGGAGTAGACATTTTCCAGATAGACGTCCTTAATTTCATATAAGGAGCTAGGATATTCTCCGTAATGGGACAGTTTTTACATGCATCCAATCCAGACCTACAAACTCTCCCCACTACAGTATGAATCCAGGGAGATATCTGAGGTGGTACTTACATATTTGGAGAATTTTCTAACTGCAAAGGGTTTGTGTCAACATGCTGACATATTGTATCTAAACATTTATACTCAGGCATGAACAAATCCAAATATTTTCAGAAATGTATCATCTGTCATTACTTGATAATTTATGTATCCGTATATATAAAAAAGCAGAATTTAATTTGACATCCTTACATGATATGTGAATCATCGAAAATGGGCTCAATCCGACTCATGACATGTCCAGCAACCAAATTATTTTTCCTGATCAGGCTTCGAACATCATTGTGCTTCTTCTTTGCATGAAGGTGACATATCTGAGCTTACATTTGCACCATGTTCAGAAATAGGCTACAGGGCACGGAAACGCAAACATTGTCATATTTAATCAAAGTTGCTATTTCCAATGCACATTTCTGCTATTTCCATATTAAAAAATGCAGCACAGCAAATCCAGATCCCAACACTTGTTTACTGGAAAGATGCAAACATAGGCCAATCTTTGTGAAAATTGTATTACATTTGCTTAACAGAAAATACAAGTTGCACACCCTTAATACCCCTGCCTGCCTGTTTTTAGTATGGATGATGCAATGAATACAGATTGGGTCATCAGCTGTACCTCGCAGTACCTCGCAGTACAGACCCAACATGGTGGTAGAGTGATGTTCTGTGATCCACTCTAGTCTGTCAGTGCATAAATCATGAATCAAAATTGTTGATAATGCAAGAAAATATTGTCATTTCAAATAACTCTACCTAGTTACTAAGATGATAAAATGTATGTCAAATTAGCTACTCGCTTTACCATGAACTTCTTTGAAGAATTTTCTGATGAGCTTCTCACCTCTTTCTTTCTCCAGTTGTCAGTTCGCCCACACCGTTTACACACTAATTTGTGCCGCCCAAACAAAAAAAGGAGAGTTGGAACCCCACAGCAGAAAAATACGTGATTCTTGTTGCTAGGCTACCAGTTACAGCACTTTTGGCTTATGGCTTGCACTTACCTTTATTCAGAGGGAATACAAAAATTATAGTGTTTGAAAGAATTATATGGATTTAATATTTGTCAAATTATTGAACATGTCTTCAAAGAGTATATGCATTATATGTGCTGATATACTATGTAGGCCTATTGTAGGCCTATTGTCAGTATTTGTCAACATGTAGAGAAAATAAGATGTCCACATAAGCCACACATCTCAAGACATCGATAGGCCGTCATTATAAATAAGAATTTGTTCTAACTGACTTGTTCAACCTTTATTTATCTATTGAGACCCTATCTGGCCATAAGATATATAATATCCAGAGGGAATCCAGAGGGAATCAAAAAATGGTATGTGCATGAAAGTACTTCATTGAGGATGTGCTGAAAAATCAGAAATGCATCAGAAATCCTTCTTGTTTTCGTAATATCAAAAAGCATATCAAGATCCAGATGTGGACCTCAGCCAAGAAATGCATATCTGGGCTCAATATATCTTCCTAACTTGATTGTGCTGAGAAAACACAGATATAAACACAGGTTCTCGAGTGGTGCAGCAATCTAAGATGCTGCATCTCAGTGCAAGATGTGTCACTACAGTCCCTGGTTCAATTCCAGGCAACGGTGCCATGCAAAAGCATTCATCCCCTTTGCATTTTTCCCATTTTGTTGCATTAAAACCAGTAATTTATATTGATTTTTAATTTGATTTCATTTAATGGACATACACAAAATAGTCCAAATTGGTGAAGTGAAATGAAAAAAATAACTTTGACTAACTGAAAAGTGGCGTATGAAGCTTCATGCTATGAAGCTCCTAAATAAGATCTGGTGCAAACAGTTACTTTCAGAAGTCACATAATTAGCTACTCCCATCTCTGCTGTGGAGCTTTGCAGCTCATTCAGGGTTATATTTGGTCTCTTTGTTGCCTCTCCGATTACTGCCCTCCTTGCCTGGTCCGTGAGTTTTGGTGGGCGGCCCTCTTTTGGTAGGTTTGTTGTGGTGCCATATTATTTCCCTTTTTAATATAATGGTGCTCCGTGGGATGTTCAAAGTTTCAGATATTTTTTCTAACCCAACCCTGACCTGTACCTCTCCACAACTTTGTCCCTGACCTGTTTGAAGAGCTCCTTGGTCTTCATGGTGCCGCTTGCTTGGTGGTGCCCCTTGCTTAGTGGTGTTGCAGACTCTGGGGCCATTCAGAACAGGTGTATATATACTGGTAGATGTGATAGATCATGTGACACTTATTTAACTAGTTATGTGACTTCTGAAGGTAATTGGTAGAATTAGATCTTATTTAAGGGCTTCATAGCAAAGGCGGTGAATACAAATGCACGCACCAATTTTCCATTTCTATTTGTATTTTTGAAACAAGTAATTTCATTCATTTCACTTTAACAATTTGGACTATTTTGTGTATGTCCATTACATGAAATCCAAATAAAAAATCTAATTGAATGACAGGTTGTAATCCAAAAAAATAGGAAAAATGTGAAGGGGGAAGAATATTTTTGCAAGGCACTGTAGATACTGTCTGCCTACCTACCTAGGTACATTTGTACGGTCTGGTATATTAGGCTAGATATTGTTCTGTATGTAATCTCTGTGGTTATGCACATACTTGCATGTTCAACTAATCTACCCTAATTTTGTTATGCTATCACAGTTCAAATGTAATTCAAACTGTGCAATGGAGTATAATTTATTATATATTTTTGGTCTTACAGACGATATCGTGTGGTGCCTGGGCTTCTTCCTGGAGTGGATTCTTGGAGAGAAACAGAGTTCCTTTGCCTGTGTGTGTCTTTGTAGCAAAACTGTATCCAATTAACTTTATCCACCTTTATGGATTGGAAATTATGCTGGAATCCAACCAGAAGATGACTCAAGAGTAGTTAAATGGCACTTTTATTATGATAACACTCCTCCCACATCTATACAAATGTCCCCTGAACTTACTCAATGTTTCTATGAAATGGCAATGTCATCATGACTATGTCTCCCATCATCTGCTGATCACAAGTTTGTTTAGCCACAGTTTGTTACTCGAGTTAATGTAATTTAACCAAATATTTTTGGTATTCATTACTGGGAGTTACAGGATAGTTTTTAACCAACCTTATCTTGGCGATGCTGTCTTCATCCTCGATTCGTGGAAACAAGCGAGTGTCATAAAACGTCTGTGTCCAGTTGCAGGGGGTTTGTTTCGAGTTTAGAAACTTTTATTTTATTTTTATTCTCCCTGAAGTAATCCAACAATGTCTATAACACCATCTAGTCTATTTCAAATCTTCTCTCATTGATCGAGACAGGTGTCTTTATTTCATTTTATTTAAAAAAATAGTTTCACCCCTTTTTCTCCTCAATTTTATGATATCCAATTGGTAGTTACCGGCTTGCCCCATTGCTACAACTCCTGTACGGACTCGGGAGAGGTGAAGGTTGAGAGCCATGCGTCCTCCGAAATACGACCCTGTCAAGCCGCACTGCTTCTTGACACACTGCTCACTAAACCCGGAAGCCAGCCACACCGATGTGCCAGAGGAAACACCGTACAACTGGCAGTCATGTCAGCGTGCATGCGCCCGACCTGCCACAGGAGTCATTAGAGCGGGATGGGATAAGGACATCCCTGGCGGCCAAACCCTCCCCCAACGTGGAAGACGCTTGGCCAATTGTGAGTCATGTGTTTCCCGGTCGTGGCTGATTGTGACACAGCTCGGGACCCAAATCTGTAGTGACCCATCATACTGTGCCACTCGGGAGGCCCGAGACATGTGTCTTGCGACACTTTGGAGTGGACACTCACCTGTCTTGATCAATGAGAGAAAACTTGAAATAGATAACATGGTGGCGTACAATGTTGGATTAGTTATTAAAACAAATGCTTTATTGTTTCATTAATGGAGCATTTTCTAAATTCAAAATGGACCCTGGCAACTGGACATGGACATTTTGAGACTCCTGTTTTAAGGACTAAGGCACCATCGCCAAGCTAAGGTTGGTCAACAATTATCTGTGCTACACCAAACAGTATCTTTCCTCTTATTCCAAGTAATTGATACCAAAAAGCTTTGCTTGAATCACATCTGTTATAAGAATCTGTAGCTACAGTTCTCTGCACTTTGTTACCTCTGAGACACCTCCCACTGTTCTTACTTTTGTTACTTTTACCATATAACATTATTTTTTAATACCTAGCTATTTTTGAATTAGCATTATATATTTTTCACTTCCCTGTATTTTAGATTTTGACAAATGAATATTGTTTGGATATATCTGAATGTCTAAAATCAGGTTGATGCTACAAAGCCCTGTACAGCTTGTTTAAATATCTTCTGTGAATCTATAAAGCCAGACAAATTTTGAGGAAAAATCCATATTTATTTTATGGCCCTTTATCCGGCTTCGGTACACTGGCAATGGTGTTTGGCATGGTGGGCTGTGGAAGCCGAGTGTTTGTGGCGATGGTTTTGACCCATCTGCGGTGTATGGCCAGCTGGATAAGACTGTCGGAAGTGGTGTAGGGCTCATAGACCAACCACCAACTGTTTGGACCTCTTGCAGAAGATTTGCTGGTACTGCATGTCTCCTGGAAAGACATGACTGTGGTGTTACCATTTTACACTTGTGGAAGGCACGTAGAGTAACATGACATTGTTGGTAAAGGTGTCAAACCAATTGGGACCTAAGTGTTTAGAGACAGACTAGTGTACTGTTTAGGGACAATGAGGGACATTGGAAGCAGCTTTTGAGCAGAGAGATCAGTCAACAATGTGAATGGGCTGGGGGCAGCAGAAGGTGTGAAAAGTCTTTTACATAGTACGTATTGTTGTGTAAGTGAGCTTGAGGAGAAATGGCACCTTTCAAACATTTTCATACACAACAATACATTTACTGTATCTCTAAGCACAACTAAACCCCCTTCCTCATCTCAAAGACCTATCTGTAAAACTCCCCCAGTCCATTGACTTTGACAGATCATTCTTGTCAATAGTAGCAGGGGATTTTTGTTGATGTCTCTTTGTATTGTGTTTTGGAAATCTGCAGAGAGAAGAATGAGGTGGTTGTGTCTACTGTTGTGTCATTACCTTTCAGTGTCCCTTGCTTGTTCTTGTCCTACAATCTTGTTGTGTTCCATTACCACAAGGTGTGGTCCCTCCCTCATACCAAAAATGTCGTTCCCTTGGGGTATTTTTCAGCAGGGCTCTGGAATGAGATTTACAAAGAGAAAAGGGTAGATTAAATTGATTACACGGTCTGGAAGGTACTCTGTGGTTCTGAGGCTACATCTAACCACCTGTAACCCCATAACACAAACACAAACCCATACAAACACTACCAATTCATGTTTATGCCATGCTTACTGTAAATTGAGCTATGTTAGCTGTCAATGGGGGCGGCAGCGTAGCCTAGTGGTTGGACTAGTAACCAGAAGGTTGCGAGTTCAAACCCCCGAGCCGACATGGTACAAATCTGTCGTTCTGCCCCTGAACAGGCAGTTAACCCACTGTTCCCAGGCTGTCATTGAAAATAAGAATATGTTCTTAACTGACTTGCCTGGTTAAATAAAGGTAAAATAAAAATAAAAAATGTGTAAATATTTTTACCAATTTACCTTCACCTAGTGCAGAGCTAGGGGTTGGAAACACATGTTGGTGGAATCAGATTGTGTACAGTAACACCTACAACAAAACACACAACAATACATAATTTAACCACCCCACTAACTGTATTGATTTCTATTAGACTGGCTAGCTGAGCACATCTAACATTGACATTTTAATATTTTCAGCTTGGTGTTAGTTAGTTAGCATCACTAAATAGGGAGCAAGATTGTTAGTCAAGTGAGAATCAACTAACCAACCATAGACACTTTTTACACCTTCATCATTACTACCAACACACCGAGAGTGAGTTCACTATATCGACAATTCCATTTTTAGTATTTTCCAGACAAGGGTGGAATAGATGGCTACCAGATTGAGTTGCTCTTATTTGCTAACGTTAGCTTGCTTAGGTTAGCTAACTGTAATCAAAGATAGAACAAATAGACAAATGTTTACTCTGCTGAAGATAGCTACCAGTCTAGTTGTGACTACCATGGCATATGCGAAATTGATAGACAGTGAGTGTCCAAACTATAGCTAGCTATATGATTTAGCTAACGGCTATTCCATTAGCTTGCAAATGTACCTAGTCTAGGTAATGCTATGTTACCTCTAATTGAGAATCTTACATTTTAAATGTTTTATTTTATTTAACCTTTCTTTATACAGGTTTTTCTCATAGAGATACAATTGCTTTTGCAAGAAAGACCTGGTCCAACAGCAACAGGGAGAACAAGGTCTCAGACAAAACAAATGACATACACTAACAAAACATTAAACAAAACTATAAACACACATACAGTACAACAATTACATATTACGTAAAGAAACAAAAATGTCATAACTAAAAAACAGCTGACCAAAAGACAATTACTTGCTTCTATGGTATTTACATCGATCAAGTGTATAAACTCCACCAACGTGAGAATGGGACTGTAATTTCTATTTATTTACTGATCTGATTAAAAAAGAACAGAGATAAAGTGGCATTTTACCCAGTATGACCTTATAAATCAGTGTATAGCAGTGTTTAAGCTTATGCAAGGTCAATGACGACTAGCCAACGGCACTGTAGAGATCACAATGTGTTAGAAGTTTTTGATTGGTAATGACGCTGAGGGCCACATGAAATGCTGAATCAAGAGCTCTCAGGGTAGTGGTTGATGCTATATATATATATATATATATATATATATATATATATATATATATATATATATATATATATATATATATATATATATATATAACACATTTTGTTAATGGAGAAAACGATGGTATCACATCACTTCTCAGCTGTCGTCTAAATGGATTCCCCATCCATTCAGTCTGAAATCCCTCTGATAATCTTTGGTCACCGTAAGCATCATTCTTGATAGCCCCAAACATCTGGAAGCATCAGGGTAAATCTCTGGTAGGTAGAATGGTGAAAGCTAACTCCTGTCTTTCTCTGCTAATTACAAACATAACACCCCACAGGCATGATGACAAATGTTAGTGGAAAAACAAACATAAAAAATGTGCCGAGAGAAGAGCTGAGATTGATGAGTGTTGGTCATTAGAAGTAAACAATGCCACCCACAAAGTTTGTGTGCAAGCCCCATCTGCCAATTAACTATGAATGCTGGACTTTGGTTCACTATGAGCAGACAAATACACAGGAAGTCAAAAGTTCCCTATTCTGCCAGTGAAATGAAAATGCGCTCATTCTAGCTTGTGGTTTGGATAATGTTAATGTTTATGTTAAAAACATAATGTAATAATGACTATATGTTGTGGCAGAGACAGGGTTTTATGTCACAATTTTTTTTTCTAAATCTCTGAAGACTCCAAGCATGAGAAAGGGTTTAAACATATATATTTAATACATTTTGGTGAATGTATCCATATTCCCCCTTCCCCCGTATCCATATTCCCCCTTTATATCTTAATGTATATACAGTGGGGCAAAAAAGTATTCAGTCAGCCACCAATTGTGCAAGTTCTCCCACTTAAAAAGATGAGAGGCCTGTAATTTTCATCATAAGTACACTTCAACTATGACAGACAAAATGAGAAAAAAAATCCAGAAAATCACATTGTAGGATTTTTAATGAATTTATTTGCAAATTATGGTGGTAAATAAGCATTTGGTCACCTACAAACAAGCAAGATTTCTGGCTCTCACAGACCTGTAACTTCTTCTTTAACCTCTTGAAGCTATGGGGGCGCTATTTCATTTTATTGGATAAAAGAAACGTGCCCGTTTTAACCGCAATATTTTGTCACGAAAAGATGCTCGACCATGCATATAATTGAAATTGACAGCTTTGGAAAGAAAACACTCTGACGTTTCCAAATCTGCAAAGATATTGTCTGTGAGTGCCCCAGAACTGATGCTACAGGCGAAACCAAGATGAAACTTCAAACCGGAAGTGAGCAAAATTTGAGGCGCTGTTTTTCATTGTCTCCTTATATGGCTGTGAATGCGCCAGGAACGAGCCTACACTTCTTGCCGTTTCCTCAAGGTCTCTGCAAGCATTGTGACGTATTTGTAGGCATATCATTGGAAGATTGGCCATAAGAGACTACCAGACTGTCCGCCCGGTGTCCTTTGTTGAAATTGGTGCGTAATCTTCAGCTGCAAACATTTTTCCATGGGATTCAGAGGAGAAAGCACACTTCCACAAACGATATATCATCGAAGAGATATGTGAAAAACACCTTGAGGATTGATTCTAAACGACATATTATTTTTGATGACAAAATTTTTGTTTTTTTTTGGTAGCCAAACGTGATGTACAAAACTCCTACACAAAGAATATTTTTGGAAAAACGGAACATTTGCTATCTAACTGAGAGTCTCCTCATTGAAAACATCTGAAGTTCTTCAAAGGTAAATTATTTTATTTGAATGCTTTTCTTGTTTTTGTGAAAATGTTGCATGCTGAATGCTACGCTAAATGCTACGCTAAATGCTACGCTAAAATGCTATGCTAGGCTATCAATACTCTTACACAAATGCTTGTTTAGCTATGGTTTAAAAGTATATTTTGAAAATCTGAGATGACAGTGTTGTTAACAAAAGGCTAAGCTTGTGAGCCAATATATTTATTTCATTTCATTTGCGATTTTCATGAATAGTTAATGTTGCGTTGTGGTAATGAGCTTGAGGCTATAATTACGATCCCGGATACGGGATTGCTCGTCGCAAGAGGTTAAATAATTAAACTATAAAGCGATTAAATTCACAAATGAATTTACTGTTTTTAATTTTGGCCATCAACCAAAACAAAGCATCTACAATGGTATTCCATTTCCAGGAAACCTCGACTCATGATGGTGGAAGATGAGTGTTCAGTAAAGGCAATTTGGAATCTGCTGGCATCACCACGCAACATTAACATCGCTCTAATCACAGTGAGAAGACAGTTTAAGAAACTTGAGTGGACTTATAATATTTTTTCCCAAGAACATTAACCATGTGTGTTCTCTTGTTTTGTATTGTTCTGTAGTTTCGACCCAATGATTTGTCTGGCAAACAAAGACCTTTGCATGCTGCAAAACTGTTAAATACAACTTTTGTATAACTAACACCTTTAGTGAGAGGTCTAATGCATTCATATTTAATAATTTCTGCCCTCCAAATTCGTATTGATTATATAAATAGGCCCATGTGCACCTTCATCAGATGAACCACAACATGTCGGCTAAAACGATTGTATTCATGATGTATTCACAATTTTCTTTAACCTTTTGAAGCGAGGGGGCACTATTTTTATGTTTGGAAAAATAACATTCCCAAAGTAAACGGCCTATTTCTCATGACCAGATGCTAGAATATGCATATAATTGACAGATTAGGATAGAAAACACAGTTTCCAGAACTGTCAAAATATTGTCTGTGAGTATAACAGAACTGATATTGCAGGCGAAACCATGAGGAAAATCCAATCAGGAAGTGCCTCTTATTTAGAAACCCTTTCGTTCCTATGCATGCCTATCCTCCATTTAAAGACATATCAACCAGATTCCTTTTTCTCTGGCTTCCCCAAGGTGTCAAGTCTTTAGACATAGTTTCAGGCTTTTATTTTGAAAAATGAGCGTGAAAGATCACATTGCGTAAGTGGATAGGTGGGGGCTCTCAGAGTGAGTTTTTGCGCTACAGAGTAAAGCTGTTAGTGAAAAACCTACACACTCGGTTGATATAATATCGAATATCTATTTTAAAAACTACCTGAGGAATGATTATAAAAACGTTTGACATAATATAATAATAATAATATATGCCATTTGCTTTTTCTTACAGTCATGTGCATACATTTTGGTCCCGGGGATCGAACCCACTACCCTGGCGTGTTTCTGTGGACATTTTGAAGACTATTTGGAATTTCCGTCTGCGTTGTCGTGGATTTCTGAACATAACGCGACAAACAAACGTCGGTATTTTGGGTATAAAAATAATATTTTTGGAACAAAAGGAACATTCGTTGTGTAACTAGGAGTCTCCTGAGTGAAAACATCCCAAGATCATCAAAGGTAAACGGTTAATTTGATTACTTTTCTGATTTTCCTGACCAAGCTTCCTGTCTCATCTTCTTCTGTCTGTGCTTTTTGCCATTATTATCCTTATCCTATGTTGATAAATTCCTCCCGTTAATCTTTCCTAGAATTTTACAATAATTATTTGTATGAATCCTGATATATCATTTAGATCTCACACTTCATACGACTACAAGTTCTACTTATTTTAGTTCCTTATGACTTCTGACTGATAAATATATATCTCCTTATTCTATGTGTTTGCTTTTAAAATTCTGATTAAATTACTACTATGTGTCTCACTATTGATGTGTATGTCATTACTCCCCATGTGTGGAAATCGGATCTTTGGCTAATTCCCTTTTGTTAACTGACCATTTGAGTTATCTTGTTCGCATAGAATTACCGTCCTCTCTAACAGCACCTATTTATATCCCTTGCTAATAACCTCTCGGCCATCCCTCAAATAACCTTTCGGCCATTCCTCACCGACCTCAATTATTAAGCTATTTTTATTTATGGTAGTGCACATGTACCTCAGGTCATTGCGGACCTGTTCCCTCAGTTGATCTCACTTTACTTTATTTCGCCTTCTATATTATGTTTTACGGCTACTGTACTTCAACCAGTTTTACTTTTAGGTCTTCCTGTTAGATATTGTACTTCAATCAGTTTTACTTTTAGGTCTTACTGTTAGATACTGTAGTTCAAAATGTCTTAATTAGATCTGTGACCCAGTGCCGCCAACACTAACATAGATACTTTTGTCTTAACATTTCTCTACATTAGATTATATGGACGGTATACCCGATACAAATCTTACTTACTGTTTTACAGTTAAAATCCTCCCTCACATTTATCTTGCTTAAATTTTTTGTAAGTTTAGAATTTAACCCCAAACTAATGAATAAAGATCACCGAACTTATCTTGCAGCTGAGAATTCAATGTTGGTTGGATTTTGTCACCTTTTTCTGTCGTGTACCAGTTTGCCACTGGCCTGAAATGGAACCTCAATTTCCAGAGGCCAGGTCTTTAACTTACGGAATACCGATCCGTCCGTGTACGGTTTTCGGTGCTCCCATTGTACGACAGAAAACAGGTATTGAAATCTGGTTCGAAGGACCAAGTTGTCACAATAATTTTCTATCCCAATGATAATAACTGACAATCAATAGCTCTGACCAATCCCCGAGGTTTGTAAGACCATGGGTATAATAATAATTAGTCAAAGACTCAGCTTTTGCAAAAGGTTAGTACAGTTTATTCAGAAAACGTTCTAAAGTCAAGATTACAAAGACATCCATTTTATAGCAACGCACATACATACACACACAAATAGTAGGTATGCTACGCACATACTGTCCTCCTACCCAGCCGAGAAAGATTAGGGGAGTCCGTGAAAATCCATCCCTGTCCTGCCTCAAGGTAGTGAGACCCTGGGAAGTACTCTGTGGCTCCCAGCCAAGGTCGACACCGAATCTTGCTCAGACAGTCTGTTTTTAAGATATTATAATACAGATATATTGTTATACTCTAATTCTAACAAAAACCTACACTCACATATATATATAATTCTACTGACTGAAATCACACACATCATTAGAATAATCTCATGATTCTAATCAATTTCATACAATCATATGGTTTCAGGGTCGAATATTCTAATCATTCTTATGTACATATAAATCCCATTAACAGTTACACTCGTAACCACGAGCCTGCTGAACCAGGAGACCGAAAGGGGTAGGGAGATGGTGACACAAAGCGGTATCCAACCGTATGGACCACCATCGTGACGCCACAAGGGAGCTGCCAGATGATGGTGGCTGCAATGCCCGAGCTGCTGGTACCTCTCCTAGTGGGACGGGAATGTCCTCTGTTCACGGCCCAATGGGGGCACGAGTTGAGGAAGAAGGTACGAGCCGGCCAAAGAAGAGAGCGGGGACGACCAATAGCATGGGTCTACGGCTCTGAAGTCGGAGGGGGCGCCAGAACCCGAACCCCGTGGGGAATCCCTGGAGGAGGAGCCCATCCTCCCCCTCTTCGATTTCGAGGGGGAAAGTCGAGACCCCCCTGGGGGCCAACTGAGGGGACAATTCGGGACGGCCCAGTGGGAGGATCCGAACTTGAAAACCGCCGCAGCCCAAGTGATAGCGGTGAATGGACAGCTACTTCCGGGATTGAGTGACTGGCGATACCCCCATTTCCAAATCAAGAATAACTTTTTGTATCAGGTGTCATGTCAACAGGGGGAACTTCGAGAAGTATTGTTGCTGCCCCGACGCGATGTGGGATCCGTTCTTCAGCTGGCCCACACCCACCTGTTGAGGGCGCACATGGGAATGGGGAAGACCTGGGAACGGATTGCCGCCCGGTTCCACTGGCCCGTGTTGAGGAGGGCCGTGGAAGACTACTGTCGCAGCTTTCCGGAGTGTCAACTCACGGCCCCGAAAGCCCACTTCTGAAGCCCATTGTTCCCCTTACCGATCATCGGGGTTTCCTTTGAACGCATCACCATGGACATAGTGGGACCCCTGGTAAAAATTGCATGAGGACACTGGTACATCCTGGCGACATCCTGGCAGATTATGCCAATCGGTATCCCTAGGTCATTCCACTACGGGTGGCGGTATCCAAGGGAATCGCCCGGGAGCTGTTCCATCTCTTTAGCCGGGTGGGCATCCCGAACGAGATCTTGACAAACCAAGGTACAGAGTTTATGTTATGCTGGTGAATGAGGACCCAAAAGCGACTTAACGGAAACAGAGTCTTTATTCCAGTTTTAAACAAAAGCGATAATCCTGGATATTATCTAGGTAAAAGCAAAACAGGAAAACTGAAATCCACTCGTCAGTAGAGAGGAATGACTGGAGACGCGACCACAGACTGCAGGTCGCTTCGGGAAGGCACCGGCCGTAGCTGACATTGACACCTGCTCACACGCAGCATCTGAAGAAGGTAAAACACGACAGGGCGGAACAAGGACACAGAACAGCGAACATCAAGCAAGGATCCGACAAGGACAGAAGCGGAAAACAGAGGGAGAAATAGGGACTCTAATCAGAGGGCAAAATAGGGGACAGGTGTGAAAAGAGTAAATGAGGTAGTTAGGAGAATGAGGAACAGCTGGGAGCAGGAACGGAACGATAGAGAGAGAGAGCGAGAGAGGGAGAGAGGGAGGGGGAGAGAGAGGGATAGAAAGAGGGAAATAACCTAATAAGACCAGCAGAGGGAAACGAATAGAAGGGAAGCACAGAGACAAGACATGATAATAAATGACAAAACATGACAGTACACCCCCACTCACCGAGCGCCTCCTGGCGCACTCGAGGAGGAACCCTGGCGGCAACGGAGGAAATCATCAATCAACGAACGGTCCAGCACGTCCCGAGATGGAACCCAACTCCTCTCCTCAGGACCGTAACCCTCCCAATCCACTAAGTACTGGTGACCACGTCCCCGAGAACACATGTCCATGATCTTCCGTACCTTGTAAATAGGTGCGCCCTCGACAAGGACGGGGGGGGGAGGGAAGACGAACGGGAGCGCGAAGAAAAGGTTTGACACAGGAGACATGGAAGACAGGGTGGACGCGACGAAGATGTCGCGGAAGAAGCAGTCGCACAGCGACAGGATTGACGACCTGAGAGACACGGAACGGACCAATGAACCGCGGAGTCAACTTGCGAGAAGCTGTCGTAAGGGGAAGGTTACGAGTGGAAAGCCACACTCTCTGACCGCGACAATACCTAGGACTCTTAATCCTACGTTTATTGGCGGCTCTCACAGTCTGCGCCCTGTAACGGCAAAGTGCAGACCTGACCCTCCTCCAGGTGCGCTCACAACGTTGGACAAAAGCCTGAGCGGAGGGAACGCTGGACTCGGCGAGCTGGGATGAGAACAGAGGAGGCTGGTACCCCAGACTACTCTGAAACGGAGATAGCCCGGTAGCAGACGAAGGAAGCGAGTTGTGAGCGTATTCTGCTCAGGGGAGCTGTTCTGCCCAAGACGCAGGGTTTCGAAAAGAAAGGCTGCGTAATATGCGACCAATCGTCTGATTGGCCCTTTCTGCTTGACTGTTAGACTGGGGATGAAAACCGGAAGAGAGACTGACGGAAGCACCGATCAAACGACAGAACTCCCTCCAAAACTGTGACGTGAATTGCGGGCCTCTGTCTGAAACGGCGTCTAACGGGAGGCCATGAATTCTGAACACATTCTCAATGATGATTTGTGCCGTCTCCTTAGCGGAAGGAAGCTTAGCTAGGGGAATGAAATGTGCCGCCTTAGAGAACCTATCGACAACCGTAAGAATCACAGTCTTCCCCGCAGACGAAGGCAGACCGGTAATAAAGTCTAAGGCGATGTGAGACCATGGTCGAGAAGGAATGGGAAGCGGTCTGAGACGACCGGCAGGAGGAGAGTTACCTGACTTAGTCTGCGCGCAGTCCGAACAAGCAGCCACGAAACGGCGCGTGTCACGCTCCTGAGTAGGCCACCAAAACCGCTGGCGAATAGAAGCAAGCGTACCCCGAACGCCGGGGTGGCCAGCTAACTTGGCAGAGTGAGCCCACTGAAGAACAGCCAGACGAGTAGAGACAGGAACGAAAAGAAGGTTACTAGGACAAGCGCCTGGCGACGCAGTGTGAGTGAGTGCTTGCTTTACCTGTGTCTTAATTCCCCAGACAGTCAACCCGACAACACGCCCTTCAGGGAGAATCCCCTCGGGGTCGGTAGAAGCCACAGAAGAACTAAAGAGACGGGATAAGGCATCAGGCTTGGTGTTCTTATTACCCGGGCGATAAGAAATCACGAACTCGAAACGAGCGAAAAACAACGCCCAACGAGCTTGACGTGCATTAAGTCGTTTGGCAGAACGGATGTACTCAAGGTTCTTATGGTCAGTCCAAACGACAAAAGGAACGGTCGCCCCCTCCAACCACTGTCGCCATTCGCCTAGGGCTAAGCGGATGGCGAGCAGTTCGCGGTTACCCACATCATAGTTGCGTTCTGATGGCGACAGGCGATGAGAAAAATAAGCGCAAGGATGGAACTTATCGTCAGAATGGAAGCGCTGGGATAGAATGGCTCCCACGCCCACCTCTGAAGCGTCAACCTCGACAATGAATTGTTTAGTGACGTCAGGAGTAACAAGGATAGGAGCGGATGTAAAACGCTTCTTGAGGAGATCAAAAGCTCCCTGGGCGGAACCGGACCACTTAAAGCACGTCTTGACAGAAGTAAGAGCTGTGAGAGGGGCAGCAACTTGACCGAAATTACGAATGAAACGCCGATAGAAATGAGCGAAACCTAGAAAGCGCTGCAACTCGACACGTGACTTAGGAACGGGCCAATCACTGACAGCCTGGACCTTAGCGGGATCCATCTGAATGCCTTCAGCGGAAATAACAGAACCGAGAAATGTGACAGAGGAGACATGAAAGGCGCACTTCTCAGCCTTCACGTAGAGACAATTCTCTAAAAGGCGCTGGAGTACACGTCGAACGTGCTGAACATGAATCTCGAGTGACGGTGAAAAAATCAGGATATCGTCAAGGTAGACGAAAACAAAGATGTTCAGCATGTCTCTCAGTACATCATTAACTAATGCCTGAAAGACAGCTGGAGCATTAGACCGAACGGCAGGACCCGGTATTCAAAATGCCCTAACGGAGTGTTAAATGCCGTTTTCCACTCGTCCCCCTCTCTGATGCGCACGAGATGGTAAGCGTTACGAAGGTCAAACTTAGTAAAGAACCTGGCTCCCTGCAGAATCTCGAAGGCTGACGACATAAGGGGAAGCGGATAACGATTCTTAACTGTTATGTCATTCAGCCCTCGATAATCCACGCAGGGGCGCAGAGTACCGTCCTTCTTCTTAACAAAAAAAACCCCGCTCCGGCGGGAGAGGAAGAAGGCACCACGGTACCGGCGTCGAGAGAAACAGACAAATAATCCTCGAGAGCCTTACGTTCGGGAGCCGACAGAGAGTATAGTCTACCCCGAGGGGGAGTGGTCCCCGGAAGGAGATCAATACAACAATCATACGACCGGTGAGGAGGAAGGGAGGTGGCTCTGGACCGACTGAAGACCGTGCGCAGATCATGATATTCCTCCGGCACTCCTGTCAAATCACCAGGTTCCTCCTGAGAAGAGGGGACAGAAGAAACAGGAGGGATTGGAGACATTAAACACTTCACATGACAAGAAACGTTCCAGGATAGGATAGAATTACTAGACCAATTAATAGAAGGATTATGACATACTAGCCAGGGATGACCCAAAACAACAGGTGTAAAAGGTGAACGAAAAATCAAAAAGGAAATGGTCTCACTGTGGTTACCAGATACTGTGAGGGTTAAAGGTAGTGTCTCACAATTGATACTGGGGAGAAGACTACCATCTAAGGCGAACATGGGCGTGGGCTTCCCTAACTGTCTGAAAGGAATGTCATGTTTCCGAGCCCATGCTTCGTCCATAAAACAACCCTCAGCCCCAGAGTCTATCAAGGCACTGCAGGAAGCAGCCGAACCGGTCCAGCGTAGATGGACCGACAAAGTAGTACAGGATCTTGATGGAGAGACCTGAGTAGTAGCGCTCACCAGTAGCCCTCCGCTTACTGATGAGCTCTGGCTTTTACTGGACATGAAATGACAAAATGTCCAGCAGAACCGCAATAGAGGCAAAGGCGGTTGGTGATCCTCCGTTCCCTCTCCTTAGTCAAGATGCGAATACCTCCCAGCTGCATGGGCTCAGTCTCTGAGCCGGAGGGAGGAGATGGTTGAGATGCGGAGAGGGGGAACACCGTTAACGCGAGCTCTCTTCCACGAGCTCGGTGACGAAGATCTACCCGTCGTTCTATGCGGATGGCGAGTGCAATCAAAGAGTCCACGCTGGAAGGAACCTCCCGGGAGAGAATCTCATCTTTAACCTCAGCGTGGAGTCCCTCCAGAAAACGAGCGAGCAACGCCGGCTCGTTCCAGTCACTGGAGGCAGCAAGAGTGCGAAACTCTATAGAGTAATCCGTTATGGATCGATCACCTTGACATAGGGAAGCCAGGGCCCTGGAAGCCTCCTTACCAAAAACTGAACGATCAAAAACCCGTATCATCTCCTCTTTAAAGTTCAGATAATTGTTAGAACACTCAGCCCTTGCCTCCCAGATAGCTGTGCCCCACTCCCGAGCCCGACCAGTAAGGAGTGAAATGACGTAAGCGATCCGAGCTCTCTCTCTTGAGTATGTTTTGGGTTGGAGAGAGAACACAATATCACACTGGGTGAGAAAGGAGCGGCACTCAGTGGGCTGCCCAGAGTAACATGGTGGGTTATTAACCCTAGGTTCCGGAGACTCGGAAGACCAGGAAGTAGCTGGTGGCACGAGACGAAGACTCTGAAACTGTCCTGAGAGGTCGGAAACCTGAGCGGCCAGGGTCTCAACGGCATGACGAGCAGCAGACAATTCCTGCTCGTGTCTGCCGAGCATTGCTCCCTGGATCTCGACGGCAGTGTTGCGAGAATCCGTAGTCGCTGGGTCCATTCTTGGTCGGATCCTTCTGTTATGCTGGTGAATGAGGACCCAAAAGCGACTTAACGGAAACAGAGTCTTTATTCCAGTTTTAAACAAAAGCGATAATCCTGGATATTATCTAGGTAAAAGCAAAACAGGAAAACTGAAATCCACTCGTCAGTAGAGAGGAATGACTGGAGACGCGACCACAGACTGCAGGTCGCTTCGGGAAGGCACCGGCCGTAGCTGACATTGACACCTGCTCACACGCAGCATCTGAAGAAGGTAAAACACGATAGGGCGGAACAAGGACACAGAACAGCGAACATCAAGCAAGGATCCGACAAGGACAGAAGCGGAAAACAGAGGGAGAAATAGGGACTCTAATCAGAGGGCAAAATAGGGGACAGGTGTGAAAAGAGTAAATGAGGTAGTTAGGAGAATGAGGAACAGCTGGGAGCAGGAACGGAACGATAGAGAGAGAGAGCGAGAGAGGGAGAGAGGGAGGGGGAGAGAGAGGGATAGAAAGAGGGAAAGAACCTAATAAGACCAGCAGAGGGAAACGAATAGAAGGGAAGCACAGAGATAAGACATGATAATAAATGACAAAACATGACAGTTTATGTCCCGCCTCAAGAAAGAGTTGTGCCCTCCTGCAGATCAAGTAGATCCGGATCTCTGTTTTTCACCCTGCAGATGGAGGGGCTCGTCGAGCGCTTTAATAAAATGCTCAAACAGATGCTGCGGAAGGTCATCGAGCAGGACGGGAAGAACTGGGACCAGCTACTACTCCACCTAATGTTCTCAATCCCAGAAGTACCCCAATCTTCCACTGGCTTTTCCTCGTTCTAGGAGGCAATGCGGCCTACTGGTCCTCGCAAAGGAGGTGTGGGAAGCCCAACCGACCCCATTACGCAGCGTGGCAGAGCACATGGAGACAATGAGGGAGCAGATGACAGCCATATGGCCCATCGTGAGGGAACATATGGAGAAGGCCCAACGCGCCCAAGCCCAGGTCTACAATCGGGGAGCCCAGCCCCAAGAATTCCAGGTGGGAGACAGGGTGACGGTCTTGATCCCCACAGCCGAAAGTAAATTCCTGGCAACATGGCATGGACCATACGAGGTGGTCGAGAAGATGGAACCTATCAATTACTGTGTACGGCAACCGGAGAGACGGAAACCTCAACAAATTTACCACGTGAACCTGTTGAAGAAGTGGCATATAAGGACAGCGTTGTCCATGTTGTGGTCGGGACCCAGAACGCCAACGGGACCAATGGTGGTCCTGAGCAATGAGGACTTCGACCCGGTCCAGAAGCAAGAGCTCAGGGACCTTGACAATCGGAACACGGCCGTGTTCTCCGAGAAGAAGGGCCTCACGACCCTCACTGAACACAACATCCGTACCCGGCCCGGCGAAACAGTAAGAAAGAGGCCATATCAGATTCCTGAGGCCTGAAGGAAGGCCGTGAAGCAGGAAATGGAATGTATGCTGAGGATGGGGGTCGTTGAAGAGTCCCTCAGTGCATGGTGCAGCCCCATCGTGTTGGTGCCCAAACCAGACAGTAGCCTCTGCTTCTGTAATGATTTCTGGGGGGTGAACGACATCAGCTTGTTTGACGCATATCCTATGTCGAGGGTGGACGAGCTCATCCACCGATTGGGAAAGGCCCGGTACATCAACACCCTTGACCTTGGACCTTTGGATATTGGCAGGTACCGTTTGCAGCCTCCTCCAGGGAGAAGATGGCGTTGTCGACAACAGACTGGTGGTATCAGTTTGGTCACCATGGTCACCACGGAGCCACACCCACATTCCAACAGCTGATGAACAAAGTACTTCGACCCCAAGGTTGGGAAGAGCACTCGACATGCCTCCAGGCGGTGCTGTATTCGCTCAGACAAGCCGGGTTGACGGCAAACCCCAAGAAGTGCAAACTAGGTTTCGAGGAGATGTAGTATCTGGGGTCTTTGATCAGACTGGGGAACGTCAAGCCACAGGAGAGGAAGGTTCACGTGGTGCATGAATGGCCCGTTCCACACACCAAGACACAGGACAAGTCCTTCCTGGGACTGGCAGGATACTATAGCCAATTTATCCCCAACTTTGCGGCTGTAGCTTCCCGCCTCACTGATCTAACCAGGGCCCGCCTCCCGAAAACAGTGAAATGGACGAACGTGTAAACTAACAAATCCACCAACAACATAGCCTGACAAGACTGGACACTCTTTGTTGCTCCTTATGAAAAATCTTACTGGCTGGGCAATTA
This sequence comes from Oncorhynchus gorbuscha, assembly GCF_021184085.1. NCBI lineage: Eukaryota > Metazoa > Chordata > Actinopteri > Salmoniformes > Salmonidae > Oncorhynchus > Oncorhynchus gorbuscha. The sequence continues at coordinate 45,183,958 of NC_060186.1, forward strand.
GCTCAAATGGTAGATTGCTTCCTTAGCATGCGAGAGGTAGTGGGATCGATTCCCCCATTCTCCAAAAATACATTGTTTTTGTGGATCCAAGAAAACTCCAGTTCACACTTCATGCAACCTTGTCTTACGAACAACATCTAATCTCGAAACTCAGGATCGAACCAGGGACCTTTATATTTTAAAGTCTAACGCTCTCCCAACTGAGCTATTTAGGAAACCTACTAAAAACACTTATTTGGCACCGTTGACGATACACACGCATGTGACTCACAATTTTGACACTCAAAATGTACCCCATCATGTACATCAGCAGAAAGCTGGTTCCCAGAGAGAAAAAGTACTTCATTGTGGAGAAAGAGTGTCTTGTGGTGAAGTGGTCGCTAAACACTCAAGTATTACCTGTTGGGTACCCACTTCACTCTGGTCATGGACCATGCTCCCTTGGTCTGGATGGCCAGGGGAAAGGACACAAATGATTGGGTAGGTGGTTCTTGTCCCTTCAACGCTTCTCTTTTTCTGTTGTGCACAGGTCAGGGGCGAAGCGCGGAAATTTGGATGCCCTATCGAGAAGGGAGCCGTACGTCGCACTGACAGCAGTCCCCTCTCTGACAGAGCTAAGGGGGAGGGGTGTGTGGCGTACAGCAGGTCTGCCACCAGAGGGAGACTCGTCGAGGCCTGGTGACAGACGGAGTATACATCATGAGGCGATGGCTCCATCTGCTGGACGTGCCAGGTCTCGACAGGCTCTCCGCCCAGAACTAATTGGGGAGTTGGTGAGTAATCAAGGGCTGATTGCTCACCAGCTGTACAAGCCCCATAAAGCTGCCAGAAGGGCAGCACACAGGGGGAAGATTGGGGGAAGTAAGGTGACCTCCGTGTAGTTTGAGACGGTGCCCGGGAAAAGACGTTTGAGTTTGTGTGCCCGACAGGATACAGCAAGACCCGGAGCCCAGAAGATGACATCGCGGAAAGGGTCTCATTGGGAGTCCTATACTTTTCTTTTGATTTATTATTTAATAAACACTCTTGAAACTGAGCTAATCATACTCTGTCTGTGTCTGATCTGTGTAAACGTCTTGACCCAACCCCCTGGTCTGCCACAGACATATTACCTCAACTAAACGGTGCCCTCACACATTGACTCTGTATCGGTACCCCCTGTATATAGTCTCACTATTGTTATTTTACTGCTGCTCTTTAATTACTCATTACTTTTATTTCATATTCTTATCCTTATTTTTATTAAACTGCATTTTTGATTCTCCTCGAAGAGAGAAGTTTGTCCGGCTCAGTAAAGCTTCCAACATAAATTGTCCACAACAGTGAATTGGGCTACTTCTATATGAATTAATGAGGAGGTGGAACACACCTCAATTCAAACTGTTAGAAAATAAAACTTGTTAGAAAATCCTTTTGGAACATAGCCAAGTCTATAGATAATTAACCTGTTGCGACGAGCAATCCCGTATCCGGGATCCTATTTATAGCCTCAAGCTCATTACCATAACGCAACGTTAACTATTCATGAAAATCGCAAATGAAATGAAATAAATATATTTGCTCTCAAGCTTAGCCTTTTGTTAACACTGTCATCTCAGATTTTCAAAATATGCTTTTGAACCATAGCTAAACAAGCATTTGTGTAAGAGTATTGATAGCCTAGCATAGCATTAAGCCTAGCATTCAGCATGCAACATTTTCACAAAAACAAGAAAAGCATTCAAATCAAATAATTTACCTATGAAGAACTTCAGATGTTTTCAATGAGGAGACTCTCAGTGAGATAGCAAATGTTCAGTTTTTCCAAAAATATTATTTGTGTAGGACAAATCGCTCCATTTTGTTCATCACGTTTGGGTAAGAAAACCCCCGAAAACAGTTTTGAACAGTTTTGACTGGGCTGAGCGGGAACTGTACTTCCTCAGTGGTAGGGAGGCGAAGTCATTACAACGCAAACTTTTTTCCAAATTAACTCTATAATATCGACAGAAACATGGCAAACATTGTTTAGAATCAATCCTCAAGGTGTTTTTCACATATCTATCGATGATAAATCATTCGTGGCAGTTTGGTTTCTCCTCTGAAGAAAATGGAACGCGCATGGACCTGGAGATTATGCAATAATTTCGACGGAGGACACCGGGTGGACACCTGGTAAATGTAGTCTCTTATGGTCAACCTTCCAATGATATGCCTACAAATACGTCACAATGCTGCAGACACCTTGGGGAAACGACAGAAAGTGCAGGCTCATTCCTGGCGCATTCACAGCCATATAAGGAGACATTGGAACACAGGGCATTCAGGGCATTCTGGACCATTTCCTGTATGAAATTTCATCTTGGTTTCGCCTGTAGCATTAGTTCTGGGGCACTCAGAGATAATATCTTTGCAGTTTTGGAAACGTCAGAGTTTTTCTTTCCAAAGCTGTCAATTACATGCATAGTCGAGCATCGTTTCATGACAAAATATATTGTTTAAAACGGGAACCTTTTTTATCCAAAAATTAAAAGAGCGCCCCCTGTCTCGAAGAAGTTAACCTCTTGCTCCTACCCGACACGCAGGCGTCCCATCTAGACATCTGGAAATGCAAATGCGCTACGCTAAATGCTAATAGCACTCGTTAAAACTCAAACGTTCATTAAAATACACATGCAGGGTACTGAATTAAAGCTACACTCGTTGTGAATACAGGCAATAAGTCAGATTTTTAAAATGCTTTTCGGCGAAAGCATGAGAAGCTATTATCTGATAGCATGTAACACCCCAAAAGACCCGCAGGGGACGTAAACAAAATAATTTGCATAGTCGGCGCTACACAAACCGCACAAATAAAATATAAAACATTCATTACCTTTGACCATCTTCTTTGTTGGCACTCCTAGATGTCCCATAAACATCACTATTGGGTCTTTTTTTCGATTAAATCGGTCCATATATAGCCTAGATATCGATCTATGAAGACTGTGTGATCAAGGAAAAAAATAGCGTTTTATAACGTAACGTCATTTTTTTAAATTAAAAAAGTAGACGATAAACTTTCACAAAACACTTTGAAATACTTTTGTAATGCAACTTTAGGTATTAGTAAATGTTAATAAGCGATCAAATTGATCACGAAGCGATGTATATTCTATAGCTGTACGTCTGGAAATAATGTCCGGGTAAATCTCAACCAAAATATCCGGTCAGAGACCGGAAGAAAGGCGCTACCTTGTGTCCGTTTGACCAAGAAATAAATGACGTAGGCAAATGACAAGACTGTTGACATTGTGTGGAAGCTGTAGGTATTGCAACCTCGGCCCCATTTAATGTGAACCACATTCAACAATGGGTCCTAGTGGCGCATGGATATATTTTCCCATTTTCAGTGATCAGATTTTCCTACGCTTTTCGATGAAACGCACGTTCTGTTATAGTCACAGCCGTGATTTAACCAGTTTTATAAACGTCTGAGTGTTTTCTATCCACACCTACTAATCATATGCATATACTATATTCCTGGCATGAGTAGCAGGGTGCTGAATTGTTATGATATTTCAGAAAAGATCCAGATGTCAAAGAAACCGATATCCATTTTTACTGGGCTCCACTCACATACAATACACACACCAAAGTATTTGGGACAATAAATCGGCTCCACAGGGAACTTCAACCTGGCTATGAATGAACTGAAAGACAAAGCAAGGAGGGCTTTCTTTTTTATAACAAACATACATACAAACAACAATTTACAGAAACAATGACTACATCTCATCTGCCTAGACTCGCATGCTCACACCCCCATCTCTAGTGCCTGCATTATTGTTTGCCACTTGGCCTTAAATTGTACCAATTTGTTTTTCTCGGTCGCTCATGCTATTTTAATATTTCAATAATATAAATAATTAGATTTTTCCATTAAGTCAATGATGGCAGATTGATTGACTTCCAAGTATTTTCAAGATGAGTGATGATAAAAGAATCATCCAGCTCATTGAGTATATCACTACACCCCCATTTGCCATGTCTTGAAATATTCAGACAGACGGATTAAACGTTAGTTCACATTGTAATACTTCTGACAGCCAACATTCTAGCTCCGCCCACAACTTCAGGACTTCATAGCATTCCCAGAAAACATGGATTATTGAGTCACTATTTGTTTTACACTTGAGACATGAATCTGCCGTTGTGCTGTAGAATTTGTGAATTGTCTCTTGTATCATACATTCTATACATTAATTTATACTGCATTAAGCATGCATTTTAATTAACTGTAATTCCAATAGTTATGCCCCGACCTTCCCTCCATCTTGTGCCAACATCAGTTATTTTTAAATGTTTACATTTTATATTTTTTTCTAAGAGATTGTCAGTTGGATACTCTGCAATGCCATTAAAATATATATCAAATTAGACATACCAATTAGGATCTGGATCAAAATATTCAAATAAATACTAGAACCAATAGCATAATATGGCAATGAAATGTGGGGTCCGCTTACAAAACAAGAATTTGACAAATGGGACAAACACCCGCATTGAAAACATGAGGAATTCTGTAAGAGCATCCTCAGCGTAAACAGAAAAACTCCAAACAACACATGCAGAGCCGAATTAGGCCAGTTCCTTCTTCTGATTAATATCCAAAAAAGAGAGACCAAATTTGATAATAATTTAAAAACAAGTGAACCCCTACTATTACAAAGCCCTCAACTGCCAACTGCCTGAGGCACAATTCACTAACCACTACCAACCGAACAAAGCCTCAGGACAGCACTCAGAATATCTGGCCTATCCAGATTATCACAAAGCAAAAATAGAAATATAAACCCTATTGGAAAGAAATCACAAACAAACTGTGATTGACAGAAAACTTAAGAATGCACTAACTATGTACAGACTCTGAACACAGCCTGGCCTAAGAGACCAGTCATCACAGGAAAACCTGGCAGCCTAGAGAGGACAGGCTGTGCTCATTCTGCCCCAAGGAAGAGATAGAGACATGTGTATTTTCTGTAAAACTGTGACAGATATTTTGACAATAGAAATCCATTTTTCCCCCAAATTAAAAATCAATACGAAGAATTTGAAAACTTAAATGATGAAGACAAACAAATACTGCCATGCCCTGATCTGTTGTCACCTGTCCTTGTGCTTGTGTCCCCCCCCCCCCGAGGTATTGCTCACCTTTCCCACTTATCCTCTGGGTATTTACCTGTTTCTGTCTGTGCCAGTTTGTCTTTGTTCAAGTCAACCAGCGTTTTGTCTCAGTTCCTGTTTTTCTCCAGGTTCTCTTTTTCTCATTCTCCTGGTTTTGGACCCTTGTCTGTCCTGACCCCGTACCTGCCCGCCCGACCACTCTGCCTGTCCCTGAGCCTGGCTGCCATCCTGTACCTTTGCTCCACATTTACATTTACATTTAAGTCATTTAGCAGACGCTCTTATCCAGAGCGACTTACAAATTGGTGCATTCACCTTATGACATCCAGTGGAACAGTCACTTAACAATAGTGCATCTAAATCTTAAAGGGGGGGGGGTGAGAAGGATTACTTATCCTATCCTAGGTATTCCTTAAAGAGGTGGGGTTTCAGGTGTCTCCGGAAGGTGGTGATTGACTCCGCTTTCCTGGCGTCGTGAGGGAGTTTGTTCCACCATTGGGGAGCCAGAGCAGCGAACAGTTTTGACTGGGCTGAGCGGGAACTGTACTTCCTCAGTGGTAGGGAGGCGAGCAGGCCAGAGGTGGATGAACGCAGTGCCCTTGTTTGGGTGTAGGGCCTGATCAGAGCCTGGAGGTACTGAGGTGCCGTTCCCCTCACAGCTCCGTAGGCAAGCACCATGGTCTTGTAGCGGATGCGAGCTTCAACTGGAAGCCAGTGGAGAGAGCGGAGGAGCGGGGTTCCGGTTTGGAGCGAGTGGTCGCATCGGCGCTTGCTCCCGCAGGTAGTATAACTTTTTACATTTAATTTCATTATATTTCATTATAGCACAACGGTTTGATTTGTCTAATCTTAGCAATTTCTTCTCAGCTAGCTACATAGCCGTCTTTGTATCAAAGATAATTGCGTAATTATCGTATTTCGCCGTCCTAACGTAGTCTTCACTAGCCAGCTAACTAACGTCCACTGATTAGCTGCACTGGGAAAACTATTACACTCAACTGAACGACTCGATCAGTGTAGTGTTAGCTAGCTACATAGCTGTCTTTGCTGTCTTCGTATCTTCGTTCCAAGATAATTGTGTTGTTTAGGTTTAGAGTGTGTAGTCTTAGAGTGATTATCTTAATTTACCGAGGTTAGCTAGCCAGCTATTTGTCGTCCTTAACGTAGGAGACTCTGCTAGCTAGCCAACAGCTAGCCAACGCTAGCCAACGTCTTCTGAATAGAACTCAACAACCCGGTCGCATTCACAGGTAGTATCACATTTTAATTTCATTTCATTACAGTACAACGGTTTGATTTGTTTGATCGTAGCTAGCTACATAGCTAGCTACATAGCTGTCTTTGTATCAAAGATAATTGTGTAGCCTAGAGCGATTTTCTAGGTTAGCTAGCCAGCTATTGTCGTTCTTTTAACGCAACGTAACGTAAACAACACTACTAGCTAGCCAGCTAGCCCCCGAATAGCAGCACTGTAGAAACTATTACACTCAACGGAACGACTTGATTAGTGTAGTGTCAACAACGCACCCACTGCCAGCTAGCCTACTTCAGCAGTACTGTATCATTTTAATCATTTTAGTCAATAAGATTCTTGCTACGTAGCTTAACTTTCTGAACATTCGAGACGTGTAGTCCACTTGTCATTCCAATCTCCTTTGCATTAGCGTAGCCTCTTCTGTAGCCTGTTAACTATGTGTCTGTTTATCCCTGTTCTCTCCTCTCTGCACAGACCATACAAACGCTCCACACCGCGTGGCCGCGGCCACCCTAATCTGGTGGTCCCAGCGCGCACGACCCACGTGGAGTTCCAGGTCTCCGGTAGCCTCTGGAATTGCCGATCTGCGGTCAACAAGGCAGAGTTCATCTCAGCCTATGCCTCCCTCCAGTCCCTCGACTTCTTGGCACTAACGGAAACATGGATCACCACAGACAACACTGCTACTCCTACTGCTCTCTCTTCGTCCGCCCACGTGTTCTCGCACACCCCGAGAGCTTCTGGTCAGCGGGGTGGTGGCACCGGGATCCTCATCTCTCCCAAGTGGTCATTCTCTCTTTCTCCCCTTACCCATCTGTCTATCGCCTCCTTTGAATTCCATGCTGTCACAGTTACCAGCCCTTTCAAGCTTAACATCCTTATCATTTATCGCCCTCCAGGTTCCCTCGGAGAGTTCATCAATGAGCTTGATGCCTTGATAAGCTCCTTTCCTGAGGACGGCTCACCTCTCACAGTTCTGGGCGACTTTAACCTCCCCACGTCTACCTTTGACTCATTCCTCTCTGCCTCCTTCTTTCCACTCCTCTCCTCTTTTGACCTCACCCTCTCACCCTCCCCCTACTCACAAGGCAGGCAATACGCTCGACCTCATCTTTACTAGATGCTGTTCTTCCACTAACCTCATTGCAACTCCCCTCCAAGTCTCCGACCACTACCTTGTATCCTTTTCCCTCTCGCTCTCATCCAACACCTCCCACACTGCCCCTACTCGGATGGTATCGCGCCGTCCCAACCTTCGCTCTCTCTCCCCCGCTACTCTCTCCTCTTCCATCCTATCATCTCTTCCCTCCGCTCAAACCTTCTCCAACCTATCTCCTGATTCTGCCTCCTCAACCCTCCTCTCCTCCCTCTCTGCATCCTTTGACTCTCTATGTCCCCTATCCTCCAGGCCGGCTCGGTCCTCCCCTCCCGCTCCGTGGCTCGATGACTCATTGCGAGCTCACAGAACAGGGCTCCGGGCAGCCGAGCGGAAATGGAGGAAAACTCGCCTCCCTGCGGACCTGGCATCCTTTCACTCCCTCCTCTCTACATTTTCCTCCTCTGTCTCTGCTGCTAAAGCCACTTTCTACCACGCTAAATTCCAAGCATCTGCCTCTAACCCTAGGAAGCTCTTTGCCACCTTCTCCTCCCTCCTGAATCCTCCTCCTCCCCCCCCTCCTCCCTCTCTGCAGACGACTTCGTCAACCATTTTGAAAAGAAGGTCGACGACATCCGATCCTCGTTTGCTAAGTCAAACGACACCGCTGGTTCTGCTCACACTGCCCTACCCTGTGCTCTGACCTCTTTCTCCCCTCTCTCTCCGGATGAAATCTCGCGTCTTGTGACGGCCGGCCGCCCAACAACCTGCCCGCTTGACCCTATCCCCTCCCCTCTTCTCCAGACCATTTCCGGAGACCTTCTCCCTTACCTCACCTCGCTCATCAACTCATCACTGACCGCTGGCTACGTCCCTTCCGTCTTCAAGAGAACGAGAGTTGCACCCCTTCTGAAAAAACCTACACTCGATCCCTCCGATGTCAACAATTACAGACCAGTATCCCTTCTTTCTTTTCTCTCCAAAACTCTTGAACGTGCCGTCCTTGGCCAGCTCTCCCGCTATCTCTCTCTGAATGACCTTCTTGATCCAAATCAGTCAGGTTTCAAGACTAGTCATTCAACTGAGACTGCTCTCCTCTGTATCACGGAGGCGCTCCGCACTGCTAAAGCTAACTCTCTCTCCTCTGCTCTCATCCTTCTAGATCTATCGGCTGCCTTCGATACTGTGAACCATCAGATCCTCCTCTCCACCCTCTCCGAGTTGGGCATCTCCGGCGCGGCTCACGCTTGGATTGCGTTGCGCTCCTACCTGACAGGTCGCTCCTACCAGGTGGCGTGGCGAGAATCTGTCTCCTCACCACGCGCTCTCACCACTGGTGTCCCCCAGGGCTCTGTTCTAGGCCCTCTCCTATTCTCGCTATACACCAAGTCACTTGGCTCTGTCATAACCTCACATGGTCTCTCCTATCATTGCTATGCAGACGACACACAACTAATCTTCTCCTTTCCCCCTTCTGACGACCAGGTGGCGAATCGCATCTCTGCATGTCTGGCAGACATATCAGTGTGGATGACGGATCACCACCTCAAGCTGAACCTCGGCAAGACGGAGCTGCTCTTCCTCCCGGGAAGGACTGCCCGTTCCATGATCTCGCCATCACGGTTGACAACTCCATTGTGTCCTCCTCCCAGAGCGCTAAGAACCTTGGTGTGATCCTGGACAACACCCTGTCGTTCTCAACCAACATCAAGGCGGTGGCCCATTCCTGTAGGTTCATGCTCTACAACATCCGCAGAGTACGACCCTGCCTCACACAGGAAGCGGCGCAGGTCCTAATCCAGGCACTTGTCATCTCCCGTCGGATTACTGCAACTCGCTGTTGGCTGGGCTCCCTGCCTGTGCCATTAAACCCCTTCAACTCATCCAGAACGCAGCAGCCCGTCTGGTGTTCAACCTTCCCAAGTTCTCTCACGTCACCCCGCTCCTCCGTTCTCTCCACTGGCTTCCAGTTGAAGCTCGCATCCGCTACAAGACCATGGTGCTTGCCTACGGAGCTGTGAGGGGAACGGCACCTCAGTACCTCCAGGCTCTGATCAGGCCCTACACCCAAACAAGGGCACTGCGTTCATCCACCTCTGGCCTGCTCGCCTCCCTAACACTGAGGAAGTACAGCTCCCGCTCAGCCCAGTCAAAACTGTTCGCTGCTCTGGCCCCCCCAATGGTGGAACAAACTCCCTCACGACGCCAGGACAGCGGAGTCAATCACCACCTTCCGGAGACACCTGAAACCCCACCTCTTTAAGGAATACCTAGGATAGGATAAGTATTCCCCCCCCCCCCCCTTTAAGATTTAGATGCACTATTGTAAAGTGACTGTTCCACTGGATGTCATAAGGTGAATGCACCAATTTGTAAGTCGCTCTGGATAAGAGCGTCTGCTAAATGACTTAAATGTAATGTAAATGTAAACACCAGACGGGCTGCGGCGTTCTGGATGAGTTGTAGGGGTTTGATGGCACAGGCAGGGAGCCCAGCCAACAGCGAGTTGCAGTAATCCAGACGGGAGATGACAAGTGCCTGGATTAGGACCTGCGCCTCTTCCTGTGTGAGGCAGGGTCGTACTCTGCGGATGTTGTAGAGCATGAACCTACAGGAACGGGCCTCTGGATTACTGACCTTTGCCTGAACTGACCCTGTATGTACCTTGACCTCTACTCTGGATTATCGACCCCTGCCTGCCTTGACCTGTGTTTTGCCTTCCCCTGTTTTTACAATAAACATTGTTACTTCACACAGTCTGCACTTGGGTCTTACCTTGATTCCTAATAAATACATACTTGGTAAAAAACCTAAATATTGTGTTTTAAGCAGCCAAATGTGTGGCATCCTGCCACAACCTGAGGGAAAGTCAGTGATAAGTATTGTGTGATTATTCATATTAGCCATTTATTTATTTTTTTATTGTTTATTGTTAGTGCTGTTAATATGCTTATCACTATCATTATCATTGCTTAATTACAAACAGTCTAGAATATTCCAGTCTATGACCATCGTCGCTATATGTTTACTTTGACAATATAAGTGTTTACTTTCCATGTCAATAAAGTATACTGAAGGCCAGCATCCCAGAGTCACCTCTTCATTTTTGACGTTGAGACTGGTGTTTTGCAGGTACCCTTTAATGAAGCTGCCAGTTGAGGACTTGTGAGACGTCTGTTTCTCAAACTAGACACTTCAATGTACTTGTCCTCTTGCTCAGTTGTGCACTGGGGCCTCCCAGTCCTCTTTCTATTCTGGTTAGAGCCAGTTTGTGCTGTTCTGTGAAGGGAGTAGTACACAGCACTGTACGACATCTTCAGTTTCTTGGCTATTCCATGCAAGAAATTGCCTTTCTCAGAACAAGAATAGACTGACGAGTTTCAGAAGAAAGGTCTTTGTTCCTGACCATTTTTTTGCCTTTAATCGAACCCCACAAATGCTGGTGCTCCAGATTCTAAACTAGCCTAAAAAAGGACAGTTTTATTGCTTCTTTAATCAGAACAGTTTTCAGATGTGCTAACATAATTGCAAAAGGGTTTTCTAATAATCTATTAGCCTTTTAAAATTATAAACTTGGATTAGCTAACACAACATGTCATTGGAACACAGGGGTGATGGTTGCTGATAATGGGCCTCTGTACACCTATGGAGATATTCCATAAAACATGTAACCTTTCCAGCTACAATAGTCATTTATAACATTAACTATGTTTACACTGTATTTCTGATCTCAGCTAAATGTTTCATTGTTTGTGATAATGCCACTTACCACACACTTATGTCAACACAGCATAAGGAGGTAGCCCGGGAAGTAAAGCCAGTGACCTCTGCATGTTTTTGGGTCTCCGAGTACATACAGATCGTACTTTCCTCCAACAAAGGGGTTCCCCGCTGCTGAGGTCTCGCTACTGCCATACCAACAACAAGATTGGATTAGAGAGAGAGCTGACTGTGCGATGGAGCCTGGACTCACCAGTCCGATTGTCATGTAAATGCCAATACAGTTGGTGCCCGACAAAATATAATGGTTTAACATAGTAAAAGGTTTCCCTGTCAGCAAAATTACAAACGGAAACATCAGCTCTAGGATCTTAAAAAAAAAATGTATTTCCTATTTGGGGCTCATTTTAACACTCAGGGGTAGCGCATGGGAAATAACCACAGCGTAAGTCCCCACCCTCTGTCATAATGTATTACTCCCACCAAGGTTTTCTTGGAGAAATTACCTCTGGATTTGTTCACTGTTTTCCTTATGTTCCTGGAGGCAGTTTGTTTAGTTTGGAACTGATGGTTGACGTTTCAGGATTCCGGAAGCAGACCCACCAGCGGGACGGAAAATGTAACCTGGAATAACAAAGTCAGGGAACCTGGCATCACTGCATTGGCAACAATGACCACATTACCCAGAAATCCTCATAACATGATTGTTCCACACTCTATCCAGCCAGTAAAGGTGGATGTTAGCATTGGTTCAAATAAACTTTTGAACAGACTTTCTCACATAGGGTTGATATAACTTTGTTCTATTGTATGGAAAGTATATGAATAAACAACTAATCCAAAATAAATATGTGCTTAGAGCCCACGTACCTTCTTAGGAAACACACTGAAGCTAGAAAAGCAGAAGAGAACAGGCATGCACAGGTGATGATATCAGAGTCAAGCTTTTACATATTGTCATTTCACATGACCAGAGCAAAAGAAGCATGGTCTCCAGATGACAGAAACCTGGCACTTAAATATGTATTTGGGGTGGCAGCGTGGCCTAGTGGTTAGAGCGTTAGACTAGTAACTGGAAGGTTGCGAGTTCAAACCCCCGAGCTGACAAGGTTCAAATCTGTCGTTCTGCCTCTGAACAGGCAGTTAACCCACTGTTCCTAGGCCGTCAGTTAACCCACTGTTAACCCACTGTTCCTAGGCTGTCATTGAAAATAAGAATGTGTTCTTAACTGACTTGCCTGGTTAAATAAAGGTAAAATAAAAAAAATAAAAAATAAATTTACGTATAGGTGTCTGTAAAGGAGTGTGAGGTCATGAATGCTCAACGTCAACAAAACAAAGGAGCTGATCGTGGACTTCAGGAAACAGCAGAGGGAGCACCCCCCATCTACTTCGACAGGACCGCAGAGGAGATGGTGGAAAGCTTCAAGTTCCTCGGCGAATACATCACTGACAAATTGAAATTGTCCACCCACACATAAAGTGCAACGGCACCTCTTCAACCTCAGGAGGCTGAAGAAATTTGGCTTGGCACCTAAAACCTTTACAGATGCACAATTGAGAGCATTCTGTCGGGCTGTATCACCGCCTGGTACATCAACTGCGCCATCCGCAATCGCAGGGCTCTCCAGAGGGTGGTGCGGTCTACCCAACGTATCACCGGGGGCAAACCACCTGCCCTCCAGAACACCTACAGCACCCAATGTCACATGAAGATCAAAAAGATAATCGAGGACAACAACCACCCGAGCCACTGCCAGATCACCCCGATATCATCCAGAAGGCGAGGTCAGTACAGGTGAATCAACGCTGGGACAGAGAGACTGAAAAACAGCTTCTATCTCAAGACCATCAGACTGCTAAACATCCATCACTAGCATATTATAGGCTGCTGCCTATATACATAGACTTGAAATCACTGGCCACTTTAATAATGGAATTTAATAATGTTTACATATTTTGCATTACTCATCTCATATGTGTACACTTCACTCTGTCCTGTTCTACTGTATCTTTGTCTATTCCACTCTGACATTGCTCGCCCAAATATTTATATATTCTTAATTCCATTACTTTACTTTAGATTTGTGTGTATTGTTTGTATTGTTGTGGAATTGTTAGATATTACTTGTGAGAAATTACTGCACTGTTGGAGCTACACACACACAAGCATTTTGCTATACCCACAATAACATCTGCTAAACATGTGCATGTGACAATTAAAATTGGATTTGATTTGATACATTTCTTCATATAGCCAGTGTCATTCAATACCTTTTTCGCATTCTCATAATGTTTCCCACTTGGATTTCATCACAGAGCCAGACACAAGTGGTTTCTCTGGGTAATCTGGATTTAGTGGATTTAGTGGATTTAGGAAAATATTTTGAACCATAAAGTTCAGATCCCAATCATCAGTGACATAGTATTAGTTAACAGAAGGATAATACAATGTTGTCACTACTGTAGTTACATGTTTTATTACACAGTTAATGCAGTAAATTAGCAATTTAAAGTGTTACCTAATATTATTGCAAAAGATTACCAGTTACACATCAACTAAAAATAATATGATCAAAGATTAAATCCTGGAGCACACTAATCCAATGTTTACAGGTGTTCAATCTTTCATTGTTAACCAGTGTACGATAAGCATTTTAGAAGCAGTGGGAGTCAGCTGCTTCCCCTTCTCAATTAAATTCAGTGGTGTGTAGTGGTTAAACTGGTGTTGTCCATCTCAAGTTTTCCCCTCGATGTCAGATGAGCATACACCCCCGATTCCCCCTGACTCCACCCTCTCTCTAACACCCCCCCACACACACACACAGCTGTCCACATTCTCAGGGAAGCTGTGAAGGCCAAGCGTGCAGCCACCGAAATGAGCTGCTAATCCCAGTACAAGCTCCCAAAGATATTACAATACCAAGGCCATCAGTCCATCAGCCACTGGGCACACACACACACACACGCACGCACGCACGCACGCACGCACGCACGCACGCACGCACGCACGCACGCACGCACGCACGCACGCACGCACGCACGCACGCACACACACACACACACACACACACACACACACACACACACACACACACACACACACACACACACACACACACACACACATATGTATGTATATGTTTGAGTGCCAGTTGTGTATGGCTAATTGTTTGGCCATGTGTTTTCCCAAGTCCAATTGGTGCAGCAGAGAAGATTCCCACTTTACCAAACAAGTGTTTTGGGACTCTGTTTCCCCACTCACTGGAGCGAGGTCATTGCGGGCGCTTATGAAAGTGAAATTAATTAGAGCTGATCTCCATGAATGAGAGGTCATGCCCTGTGTCTCTGGTTGAGTGTGGACATCACCTGGGACACCTCCACCACTATTGCTATCACCATATTCACCACCATGGCTGCTTCCCAAATAGTACGCTATTCGTAGTATAGTGCCCATTGAGCTCTGGTCAAAAGTAGTGCACTATAAAGGGAATAGGATGCTATTTGGGACACATCCAAATTTACCATTCCAGACACCTAGGATAGGATAAGTAATCCCTCTCACCCCCCCCTTAAGTTTTAGATGCACTATTGTAAAGTGACTGTTCCACTGGATGTCATAAGGTGAATGCACCAATTTGTAAGTCGCTCTGGATAAGAGCATCTGCTAAATGACTTAAATGTAAATGTAAACTGCAACACAGGATGACACAAAGGCCCAAGGAAAAAAAATTCACTCAAGCCAGGTTCACAAACATCCATAAATAACTCATTTGAAGACAACTCACTGAAATCAAGACAATAACGAAACGGAAACGTTGATAATATGTACAATAATAAGGTTGCTGATTAGTTTAATTGCAAAGGTAAGTTTTTGTTTGAATATGACTATCATGCATCATGCAAATATTAATCACTGTCACAGAGTTGGCTTTTGGATGTCATAATTTAACCAATGTTTGGAGGAATTGTCATCAATAACCACTTTTGGACAACTTACTCCTATTTTTATTCAAAACAATTAATAAATACTTAATATACTGTCAAGTCATGGCTGTCGTTAAATGCTGTTCAGTTGGACTAATGGGTGAAATTAAGCTATCGTGTTCATGTCATCATTTAAAGGAAGAATAATATTTTAAAAAATTCTAGATCATGTATTACCTGTTTATCTTCACCTATTTTCTATACGTATTATATTATGTCCACTGTAGAAATACCAAATGGAAAAACCATATGTACCTTTGAGGAGAGAAACGTCAACATCCTTTTCACCAGCATGTGCAGACGATATTGGGTTGAAGTGAGGCATGCATGTGGTCAGATTGTAATAAACCCCACAGAGGGTCTCCATGAAGCCTCAATTTCTTTTGAATTCCACAGATACCTTAGCTGTCTACAAGCATAACAAGAGTGATTTTTCACAGCTACATGCCTGTGACACATTTTCCACTTATCCATCAGCAGGCCTCCAAATGAAAGCAATTGCTTCATCTGTCCCTGTGATGTATGGACAGTCACGTGTAAGAGTGCGTGTATCCAAGCTAAATATAAACGTGCACATATGACTAACAAAGGAGAATTGGACAAATTAACAACGATGCATAACATGGAAATACTTTCATTTTCCCACCTTTTCTTTCTTTGCTGCTGAAATTTGCTTTAATCCAGTGGATGTAGTGATCACAGTATAGTAGCCTTATCTAGGAAAATCAAAGTTCCACAGGCTGGGCCTAATATAGTGAAAAAGAGGTCAAACAAGGAATTTTGTAGTGATTCCTATGTTGATGATGTTAAGAATATTTGCTGGTCTGTGGTGTGTAATGATGAGCAATCAGACACTGCACTTGACATGTTTATGAAATTGCTTATTCCAGTTACTAATAAGCATGCACCAATTAAGAAAAGTATTTAAAAAAAATGGTAAATCCCCTTAGATTGATGAGGAATTGAAAAATGGTATGGTTGAAAACCACTGATATTGCCAAAAACTTTAATGTTTTTTTAATTGGCAAGATTAGCAAACTTAGGCACGACATGCCAGCAACAAATGCTGACACTACACATCCAAGTATAATTGATACAATTATGAAAGACAAGCATTGTCATTTTGAATTCCGTAAAGTGAGTTTGGAAGAAGTGAAAAACGTATTGATGTCTATCAACAGTGAGAAGCCACCAGGGTCTGACAACTTAGATTGAAAATTAGTGAGGATAATAGTGGACTGTATTGCCACAATTATTTGCCATATCTTCAATCTAATCCTACTAGAAAGTGTGTGCCCTCAGTCCTGGAGGGAAGCAAAAGTAATTCTGCTACCCAAGAATAGTAAAGTGCCACTTTACTGGCTCAAATGGCTGACCAATAAACCTGTTACCAACCCTTAGTAAACTTTTGGGAAAAATTGTGTTTGACCAGATACAATGCTATTTTACTATAAACAAATTGACAACAGACATCCAGCACGCTTATAGGGAAGGGCATTCAACAAGCACGGCACTTACAGAAATTACTGATGAGTGACTGCGAGAAATTGATAATACAAATGTTATACTTCAGTGAGGCTTTGACATTATTGATCATAGTCTGCTGATGGGAAAAATATGTGTTAAGGCTTCACACCCCCTGCTAAAGTGTATTCGGAAAATATTCAGACCCCTTCACTTTTTGCACATGTTATTACCTTACAGCCTTATTCCTCATCAATCTACACACAATACCCCATACTGACAAAGTAAAAACAGGTTTTTAGAATTTTTGCAGATTTATTAAATATAAAAAACGTTAATAATACATTTACAAAAGTACTCAGACCCTTTACTCAGTACATTGTTGAAGTACCTTTGGCAGCAATTACAGCCTCAAGTCTTCTTGGGTATGACGCTAAAAGCTTGGCATACCAGTATTTGGGGAGTTTCTGTATTTGCTTTTTTCAGGTCTCTCCAGAGATGTTCGATCAGGTTCACTCTGGCTGGGCCACTCAAGGACATTCAGAGACTTGTCCCTAAGCCACTCTTGTGTTGTCCTGGCTGTGTGCCAGGTTTTCCTGTTGGAAGGTGAACCTTCGCCCCAGTCTGAGTTCCTGAGCACTATGAAGCAGGTTTTCATCAAGGATCTCTTTATTACTTTGACCGTTCATCTTTCCCTCAATCCTGACTAGTCTCCCAGTCCCTGCCACTGAAAAACATCCCCACAGTATGATGCTGCCACCACCATGCTTCATCGTAGCGATGGTGCAAGGTTTCCTCCAGACTTGATGCTTGGCATTCAGGCCAAAGAGTTCAATCTTGGTTTCCACAAACCAGAGAGTCCTTTACATACCTTTTGGCAAACTCCAAGTGGGCTGTCATGGGCCTTTTACTGAGGAGTGGCTTTGGTCTGGCCACTCTACCATAAAGGCCTGATTAGTATAGTGCTGCAGAGATGATTGTCCTCCTGGAAGGTTCTCCCATCTCCACAGAGGAACTATGGAGCTCTGTCAGAATGACCATCGAGTTCTTGCTCTCCTCCCTGACCAAATCCCTTCTATCCTGATTGCTCAGTTTGGCCAGGCTGTGGTTCCAAACTTCTTCCATTTACAAATGACAGAGGCTACTGTGTTTTTGGGGACCTTCAAAGCTACGGAAATGTTTTGGTACACTTCCCAGATCTGTGCCTCGACACAGTCCTGTCTCAGAGCTTTATGGACAAATCCTTCGACGTCATGACTTGATTTTTGTCAACAGTGTGACCTTATATAGACAGGTGTTTGCCTTTCCAAATTAATTTATTTTACGAAAGGACAACAATCAAGTTGTAGAAACATCTCAAGTAAATCAATGGAGCTCAATTTCGAGTCTCACAGTAAAGGGCCTGAATACTTATGTTAATTCTGTTTTTATTTTTAATAAATGTGCCAAAAATTCTAAAACCCTTTGTTTTGTGTGTAGATTAATGAGGATTTTTATTTATTTAATCCATTTTAGAATAAGGATGTAATGTAACACGATGTGAAAAAATGGAAGCGGTCTGAAAACTCTCCGAATGCACTGTATATTGTGATTAAAGAGTTACCTGTCTAACAGAACACAGAGTGTGTTCTTTTAATGGAAGCCTATCCAACATAATCCAGGTAGAATCAGGAACTCCCCAGGGCAGCTGTCTAGGCCCCTTCATTTTTCAATCTTTACTGATGACATGTCACTGGCTTTGTGTCTATGTATGTGGATGACTCAACACTATACACGTCAGCTACTACAGCAAGTCAAATCACTGCAACACTTATCAAAGAGCTGAGGTTAGTTTCAGAATGGGTGGCAAGGAATGAGTTAGTCCTAAACATTTCAAAAACAAAAAGCATTGTATTTGGGACAAATCATCCACTAAACCCTAAACCTCAACGAAATCTTGTAATAAATAACGTGGAAAATTAGCAAATTGAGGTGGATACACTGCTTTGCGTAACCCCGGATTGTAAACTGTCATGGTCAAAACATGTTGATACAAAAGTACCTAAGATGGGGAGAAGTCTGTCATTAATAAAGCGCAACTCTGCCTTCTTTTTTATTTGATTCTTTATTTTTAATTCACCTTTATTTAACCGGGTAGGCCAGTTGAGAACAAGTTATTATTTACAACTGCAACCTGGCCAAGAAAAAGCAAAGCAGTGTGGCAAAAACAACAACACAGAGTTACACATAAACAAACATACAGTCAATAACACTACAGAAATATTTATGCACAGTGTGTGAAAATGTAGGGAGGTAAGGCAATAAAGGAGGTGAAATAATTACAATTTAGCATTAACACTGGAGTGATAGATGCAGATGAAGATGTGCAAGTACAGATACTGTGGTGCAAAATAGCAACAGGATAAATAACAATATGGGGGTGAGGTAGTTGGGTGTGCTATTTACAGATTGGCTGTGTACAGGTACAGTGATCGGTAAGCTGCTCTGACATCTGATGCTTAAAGTTACAGAGGGAGATATAAGACTCCAGCTTCAGTGATTTTTGCAATTTGTTCCAGTCATTGGCAGCAGAGAACTGGAAGGAAAGGCGGCCAAAGGAAGTGCTGGCATTGGGGATGACCAGTGAAATGTACCTGCTGGAGCGTGTGCTACGGGTGGGTGTTGCTATGGTGACCAGTGAGCTGAAATAAGGCAAGGCTTTACCTGGCATAGATTTATAGATGACTTGGAGCCAGTGGGTTTGGCAACAAATATGTAGTGAGGGTCAGCCAACGAGAGCATACAGGTCGCAGTGGTGGGTAGTACATTTGTCTTTGGTGACAAAATGGATGGCACTGTGATAGACTACATCCAGTTTGCTGAGTAGAGTGTTGGAGGCTATTTTGTAAATGACATCGCCGAAGTCAAGGATCGGTAGGAAAGTCAGTTTTACGAGTGTATGTTTGGGAAGGAGGCTTTGTTGCGAAATAGGAAGCCGATTCTAAATGTAATAAGCCTAATGTGAGTCTGGAAGGAGAGTTTACAGTCTAGGTATTTGTAGTTGTCGACATATTCTAAGTCAGAACCGTCCAGAGTAGTGATGCTGGTCGGGCGGGTGGATGCGGGCAGCAATCGGTTGAAGAGCATGCACTTAATTTTACTAGCATTTAAAAGCAGTTGGAGGCCACGGAAGAAGTGTTGTATGGCATTGAAGCTCGTTTGGAGGTTTGTTAGCACAGTGTCAAAAGAAGGGTCAGATGTATACAGAATGGTGTTCTCTGCATAGAGGTGGATCAGAGAATCACCAGCAGCACGAGCAAAATAATTGATATATACAGAGAAAAAAGTTTGCCAGAGAATTTAACCCTGGGGAACCCCAATAGAGACTGCCAGAGGTCCGGACAACAGGCCCTCCGATTGTACACACTGAACTCTCTGAGAAGCAGTTGGTGAACCAGGCCAGGCAGTCATTTCAGAAGCCAAGGCTATTGAGTCTGCTGATAAGATCACTGTGATTGACCGAGTTGAAAGCCTTGGCCAGGTCGATGAAGACGGCTGCACAGTACTGTCATTTATCGATGGTGGTTATGATATCGTTTAAGACCTTGAGCATGGCAAAGGTGCACCCATGACCAAATTGCATAGTGGAGAAGGTACGGTGGGGTTCAAAATGGTCAGTGATCTGTTTGTTAACTTGGCTTTAAAAAGACTTTAGAAAGGCAGGGCAGGATGGATTTCGGTCTATAACAGTTTGGGTCTAGAGTGTCTCCCCTTTTGAAGAGGTTGATGACCGCGGCAGCTTTCCAACCTTTGGGGATCTCAGACGAGAGAGAGGTTGAATAGGCTAGTAATAGGGGTTGCAACAATTTTGTGGACAATTTTAGAAAGAGAGGGTCCAGATTGTCAAGCCCAGCGGATTTGTAGGGATCCAGATTTTTCAGATCTTTCAGAACATCAGCTGTCCTGATTTGGGTGAAGGAGAAGTGGGGGAGGGGACTTGGGCAAGTTGCTACAGGGGTTTCTGAGATGTTGGCAAGGTTAGGTGTAGCCAGGTGGAAAGCATGGCCAGCCGTAGAAAAATTCAATTACCGATTATCGTAGATTTATCGGTGGTGACAATGTTTTTTTATTTACCTTTATTTATCCTCAGTGCAGTGGGAAGCTGGGAGGAGGTGCTCTTATTCTCCATGGACTTTACAGTGTCCCAAAACTTTTAGAAATTAATGCTACAGGATGCAAATTTCTGTTTGAAAAAGATAGTCTTAGCTTTCCTAAATGACTGAGTATATGCTCTGGATAAGAGCGTCTGCTAAATGACTTAAATGTAAATGTAAATGTATATTGGTTCCTGACTTGAAAAAACTGACTGAAAAGTTTCATTTGTTTTGAATGGGGCATGTTTATTTAAGATGGTGAGGAAAGCACTTTTAAAGAGCAACCAGGGATCCTCTACTGACGGGATGAGGTCAATATCCTTCCAGGATACCAGGGCCAGGTCGATTAGAAAGGCCTGCTTGCTGAAGTGTTTTAGGGAGTGCTGACAGTGATGAGGGGTGGTCGTTTGACTGCGGACCCATTACGCATGCAGGCAATGAGGCAGTGATCGCTGAGATCCTGTTTGAAGACAGCAGTGTATTTAGAGGGCAAGTTGGTCAGGATGTTATCTAAGAGGGTGCTAACGGATTTAGGGTTGTACCTGGTAGGTTACTTGATAATTTTTGTGAGATTGAGGGCATCTAGCTTAGATTGTAGGACGGGTATTAACTAGGGGGCAGCATTTTCATTTTTGGATAAAAAACGCTCCCGTTTTAAACGGGATATTTTGTCACGACAAGATGCTCGACTATGCATATAATTGACAGCTTTGGATAGAAAACACTCTGACGTTTCCAAAACTGCAAAGATATTGTCTGTGAGTGCAACAGAACTGATGTTACAGGCGAAACCCAGATAAAAGTCCAACCAGGAAGTGCCATATTTTTTGAAAGCTCTGCATGCCAATGACTCATTATATGGCTGTGAATGAGCTAAAAATGAGCTTACATTTTCTACGTATTCCCCAAGGTGTCTACAACATTGTGACGTATTTCTACGCATTTATGTTGACGAATAGCCGTAAGGGACCACATTTAGCAAGTGATCACATGATGGCTCCCGCAGAAAATCTTGCGTAAAGTACACAAGTAGCCATTTTTCCAATCGCTTCTTATGAGAAGCCAATTGTCTCAGTGGATATTTTATCGAATAGATATGTGAAAAACACCTTGAGGACTGATTCTAAACAACGTTTGCCATGTTTCTGTCGATATTATGGAGCTAATTTGGAAAAAACGTTTGGGGTTGTAGTGACTGCATTTTCCGGTCGATTTCTCAGCCAAACGTGAAGAAAAAACGGAGCTATTTCGCCTACAAAAATAATATTTTTGGAAAAAAGGAACATTTGCTATCTAACTGGGAGTCTCCTGAGTGAAAACATACGAAGTTCTTCAAAGGTAAATTATTTAATTTGATTGCTTTACTTATTTTCGTGAAAATGTTGCCTGCTGGTAGCAGAGCCTAGCATAGCATTATGCCATGATAAACTTACACAAATGGTTGTCTAGCTTTGGCTGTAAAGCATATTTTGAAAATCTGAGATGACAGTGTGATTAACAAAAGGCTAAGCCGTGTCTCACTATATTTCATTTGTGATTTTCATGAGTAGGAAAATGTTCTAGGAAGATTTATGTCTGCTGCGTTATGCTAATTAGTTTGAGGCTATGATTACGCTCCCACATGCAGGATGGGTAGTAATCAAGAAGTTTTAAGCATGTCCCAATTTAAGTCACCTAAACAAGAACTCTGAAGATAGATGTGGGGCAGTCAATTCACATATGGTTTCCAGGGCACAGCTGGGGGCTGAAGTGGTTATATAACAAGCAGCAATGGTGAGAGACTTATTTCTGGGAAGGTGGATATTTAAAAGTAGAATCTCGAATTGTTTGGGCACAGACCTGGATAGTATGACAGAACTCTGCTGGCTATCTCTACAGTAGATTGCAACTCCGCCCCCTTTGGCAGTTGTCAGGATTTGGCCAGGGTTGTTCCGGTTTTTGGTCACTAGATGCCCCCATTGTGCCTTTTGACATTTTTGTTTTACCTTGATCCCCATTATTATTTGCACCTGTGCCTCATTTCCCCTGATTGTATTTAAACCCTTGTTCTTTGCTCTGTGTTTGTATGTTAGCACCCAGCCCTAGTACTCTGAGAACTCTTGTTGATCCCGATGGACTCTCTTGTGGAATTCAGTTTTTTGTTCTTGTTTGTTTGTTTTTTGAGTATCTTTTGAGGCTTTTTGTGCTTTACCTTCCACCTTGTGGATTTACCTTTTTTGTCTTGGAGGATTACCTTTGTTCTTGTAGGATTCCTTTTGAGGTTGTGGAGTTACATGTTTTCCTGAAGAACTTCACTTTTTACTTCATTAAATACACCGTCTCAAGTACTGCTGTGTCTGCCTCATCTTCTGGGTTCTGCCGACTATTCGTGGCTCAGTTGGTTAAGTGACTGTTTCTCACTCCAGAGACCCGGGTTCATAACCGGGTCCTGACAGCAGTTCTATCTTGTCGGAAAATATTATAGTTAAGGATGAATATTTCAGGATTTTTGGTGGTTTTCCTAGGCCAGGATTCAGACACAACTAAGAAATTTGGGTTGGCGGAGTGTGCTAAAGCATTCAATAAAACAAACTTAGGGAGGAGGCTTATAATGTTAAAATGCATGAAACCAAGGCTTTTATAGTTACATAATTCAACAAATGACAGCGCTTGGGGAATGGGAGTGGAGCTAGGTACTGCAGGGCCTGGATTAACCTCTACATCACCAGAGGAACATAGGAGGAATAGGATAAGGGTACGGCTAAATTATTTAAGAACTGGTTGTCAAGTGCGTTCAGAACAGAGAGTAAAAGGTGCAGATTTCTTGGCATGGAAGCATAGATTCAAGGCATAATGTACAGACAAGGGTATGGTAGAATGTGAATACAGTGGAGGTAAACCTAGGCATTGAGTGATGATGAGAGAGGTTTTGTCTCTAGAAGCACCATTTAAGCCAGTTGAGGTCAATACATGTGTGGGGGGTGGAACAAAGGGGCTAGCTAAGGCATATTGAGTAGTGCTGGAGGCTCTACGGTAAAACAAGACAATAAGGACACATGTCGGACACCCATGCCACCAGAGGCCTCTTCACAATCCCCAAGTCAAGAACAGACTATGGGAGGCGCACAGTACTACAAAGAGCCATGGCTACATAGATCTCTATTCCACATCAGTTAACTCATGCAAGCAGTAGAATCAGATACTCAAACCCATTTACAAATACACCTTATGGAACAGCGTGTGAAGACACATACACAAATATGCACACACACGCTCGTGCACTCACTTTACTCGCACATACATTGTAATATTGTTGTTTGGTGGTATTATACACTTTGTATTGTAGATATGTAGTGGTGTAATAACATTATATGGGCTTCTGAGTGGGGCAGCGGTCTAAGGCACTGCATCTCAGTGCAAGAGGCGTCAGTGTAGAACCTGGTTCGATTCCCATAGGGCGTTGCACAATTTGCCCAGGTTTGGCTGGGGTAGGCCATTATTGTAAATAAGTTAAATACCTTGCCTAGTTTATTAAAGGTTAAATTAAAAAATATTATGCACAGTTTTATCTTTTGTTTTTTTTGTGATGTAAGTGCCTTAATGTGTTTGGACCCCAGGAAGAGTGGCTTCTGTCTTGGCAGCATAATGGGGATCCTAAGAAATACAAATATAAATGATCAGCTTCAGTTATACATCCATGTGAAACATACACATAATAAAATAAAAAATAAGTAATTATTCTACACCTGTAACATAATTTCAGGAGTTTGAAGGCTTTTTAAAATGCAAACTACCCATCTTAAATGCAAGGAAATCTTTAAACCCATCCACTTAGATGTTAAGTCCCCCATATGGTCTGTGACTGCTGTAGGGTCCTGTGCCTTATAATGCCAACAATCCCCATCTGTCTGCTCTCTGTTTCTACTCTCTAAGCGGAGTTGACTTGAAGTGTCAGGTTTCGGACCCCACATTTGCATATGGAGTGGCGTGTCACATTCTCTGGCAAGTGAGCCCAACTTGAGAGACAGCAAATTAACAGCGACAGTCTAGCGAGTCCAGCTCTCACTGTGATGTTCCTAGATGGATTTAGAGCACTTAACATGAAAATATACTAAATAATTTCAAATAATTTAAAGAACACTAGAATACCTGCTAGATTACAGACACGTAATATAGATCGGCAGGTAAGGGCACTCTCGGCCTCCCCGAGTGGCGCGGTGGTCTAAGGCAATGCATCACAGTTCTAGCTGTGCCGCTAGAGATTCTGGGTTTGAGTCCAGGCTCTGTCACAACTGGCCGCAACCAGGAGACCCATGGGGTGGCGCACAATTGGCCCAGCATCGTCCGGGTTAGGGGAAAGTTTGACTGGCAGGGATGTCCTTGTCCCATCGCGCTCATGACTCCTGTGGCAGGCCGGGCGCAGTACACGGTCGCCAGGCGTATGGTGTTTCCTCTGATACATTGGTGCGGCTGGCTTCTGGGTTAAGTGGGCATTGTGTTAAAATGCAGTGTGGCTTGGTTGGGTTGTGTTTAGGAGGATGCACAGCTCTCAACCTTCACCTCTCCCAAGTCCGTACGGGAGTTGCAACGATGAGACAAGACTGTAACTATCAATTGTATTCCACGAAATAGGGGTAAAAAAAAGGTAAGGGTGCTCTTGAGCGGCTAGATGTTCTTTATCATTCGGTCATCAGATTTGCCACCAATGCTCCTTATAGGACACATCACTACACTCTCTATACTCCTCCTTAGCTGATCATCTCTGTATACCTGTCGCAAGACCCACTGGTTGATGCTTATTTCTAAAACCCTCTTAGGCCTCACTCCCCCCATCTGACCTACCTACTGCAGCCCTCATCCTCCACACATAACACGCATTCTGCCAGTCACATTCTGTTAAAAGTCCCCAAAGCACACACATCCCTGCGTCACTCCTCTTTTCAGTTCCCTGCAGCTAGTGACTGAAACGAGCTGCAACAAACACTCTAACTGGACAGTTTTCACTCTATCGCTTCATTCAAAGACTCAATCATGGACACTTTTACTGACAGTTCGCTTGTCTCTATCTTCTTGCCTTTGTGCTGTTATCTGTGCCCAATAATGTTTGTACCATGTTTTGTGCTGCTACCATGTTGTGTCATTGCCATGTTGTGATGCTACCATGCTGTGTTGCTGTGTTGTCATGTGCTGCTGCCATGCTTTGTTATTGTCTTAGGTCTCACTTTATGCAGTCTTGTGGTGTGTTTTGTCTTATATTTTTTATTTTTAATCCCAACCCCAGGAGGCCTTTAGCTTTTGGTAGGCCAGTCATTGTAAATAAGAATTTGTTTTTAACTGACGTGCCTAGTTAAATAAAGGTTAAACAAAATATAAATCAAATAAAAATAGCACTTTCTCTTGGTCACAGATGGATGAAATCACTTTGTGCTTAAATATAAAGTTGTAACGAACCTGCACACATTTGAATGGTGTCTCTGCACTGCTCAGTGGACATTTAGTAGAAAATTATCTGTCGACGGTTATATGAAATATATATGGCACTGTCACTAAGTATGATCATATTTATGTTACGGTTATAAGAAATATGAAATATTATAGTAAATTCTTTATAATTTGACTGTTACTATATTTATAAAGCATTTCAGTAATTTCTAGTCCTATTGCCATACTTTTGTTGAATAGGAAAAACTTTTTTCTCATAAAATCTTTACTATGTACTTGAGCTTGTATTCTCAAAAGGGAGTATGACTCCAATTTGCAATTTATAACAATTTTTACTAGAAAGGTGAGTTCTAGACTTTCCTAAAAATATGCAACATGACCAGTTATTCTTTATGGCCATCTCATGAAAAATAGTTACTTTTGGGGATGTCTATTTTAACGGAAATCTAAATGTTGCCCTATCATTCAACTGGTTTTAAGGAAATCCCATAGATTGGGGTTGAGAGGATTGTGTAGAGAATCAGCAAATGCCCTAATGACAGCGCTGACATACAGTGTGCTGCCCCCATTTGTGGGGCTACGTGGTGTGTCAGGGGCTTGTGGAGGGGCTGCTGAAAGACCGGCTGGAGCCTGAGTGATCGGTTGTCAGCAAGCCACTCTAGTTTCAGACGGAGTCCAGGCTCAGGTGACTCGTAGGGTTATGGACCTCCATATAGTTTCAGTACGGGCCTCTGGGAGCCCAACCACTTTTCCATGCCGCACTCCTGCTGGAGGCTAGAGTCTTTTACGTTTACTCACCGTCCTAAAAAATATATATGCCGTCCAATTGCAACTGCCACAGCTGACGAAGGCAAAGGGCAAAGTGCATGGCCTGAAGGTTTTGTGAAACCACAACATGTTGGCTGTAGACTATTTTTTGGCCTTGTTTTTATGTTTCTTTCATGAAGATGCCAATTTCATAAAGGTTTTTAACTTCAACTACTTGGATGGTCTATGTCAAACTGCCTAAAATTTTTATGTCAATGCCACAGCCACTATAAGAGTTTTGATTGTAAATATAATAATAAGCCCTGCATTACTTTTCACAAATCATACATTGATTCACAACTCTGATAGATAACTGTCAGTCATCGCCTTAATTTTTAACACAATACAACGTCGAGAGTGACAGCAATGGACAGTAGAGGGCCAGGTTTCCTGATAGCGATGGTTGTTAATTCTTACCAAATAAAAATGCATTTGGCACATCATTGCGTATATGTTAGGCTACACATCATGAACTATAATGAGACAAATTACAGACAGTAGCCTACAAGTAGCAACATATAACTAAATGGAGTTATCATGAAATGTATTTCAATAATATTTAAATAGGCCTATAGCCTACTGTTGATATTTGAATATAGTCATGTCGGTTTTCATTTTAAGAATATTTTTATAGGTTGCTTGTTTGTATCAATTGCAAAGACATTGTCAACTTTATATTTGTAGTCAACTTTGTTCTGAAGTTGTCAGAGGTCAGAGAGATGGATAAACCATGTGATTCTGTGTTTAGCGGAGATCTTCTGTGTATAAAGTGACGCTGGCCCAGGTCAAAACAATGGAAATGTCTTCCAAATTATTTCCAGTTGACAGCGTTCAGTGTAACTATTATCATACCAAAGCATGTGGTACAGTCACTCCAATTAATACATGTAAATAAAATACACTAATAACCTAAATTAATTATTCAGTTTTAACACTGATGTCAGATACATTTTTCATACCTTGAGTTGAAATAAAAGGCCTCTTCATTACATCTAACCACAATATGATTAATTTGTGTCACTATCCACGGAGACAAAGAGAGTGATGTACATTTCAGCATGTAATTGCTCATCCAATCTATTCTACAGAGTAGGATTGTCTGTCTGTAGCTTATTTGTTTAATTTCCACACAACAGGCATTTGAATATCAAACATCAGCCCACCTTGCTACTTGCTAGACTCTCAGACCAAAAGCTGCTACCTGGAACCATAATGGGTTCTTTAGCTTGTCCCTGCAGGATAACCTTTTTTTGGTCAAGGTAGAGACACTAATGTAATTTGTTTTTTTCAATCAAAAAGGGTTCTTCAGATGAATGTTCAATAGAGAACCCTCAAAGAACCATTTTAGAACGATTTTTTTCTAAGAATGTACAAGGTACACAATGTTCCTTGTTTAAAGTAAACTAACCCTATATCATGCATCTTGTTCTCTGTATGCAGGGATGCTTCAACTAACGAGGACATGCTGATGTTGTTTATATTGTTTTATGCTGATTTCATCCTCATATTGCATTTGGCCCACTGAGTTGGAACCCATTCAAAAATGCAGTATGTATAATGAGAAGGTATTAACCCAGCCTAATGTGCATGCATTGTACTGTCCTCCTTGAGGTGTTTCTAACCCGTTTTCGAAATTAGGCATATGTCGCAAGTCGAGGACTTAATTTTATTTTGATCAAAATGCATTTCAAACTATATTTTTTTTGTTCCTTCTGGAACATGTGAACTTTCATGTGCTTTAATTAATAACAAATGTGTATGCCATCTGTAAATAAGAATAAAATAGTTAAATTCCAAGCCTTGTTGGTTATTAACCTCTTACTCCTACCCCCTACTTTTTCAATCATTCTGTTAAAAATCGCGCAACATTTCAGCGCCCTGCTGCTCATGCCAGGAATATAGTATATGCATATGATTAGTATGTGTGGATAGAAAACACACATACGTTTATAAAACTGGTTAAATCACTGCTGTGACTATAACAGAACGTGCGTTTCATCGAAAAGTGCAGGAAAATCTGATCACTGAAAATGGAAATAAATATCCATGTGCCACTTCCAGGAATTGTTCAAAGTGAACCGAATTACATGAGGCCGAGCTTGCAGTGCCTACAGCTTCCACACGATGTTTAGAGTCTTGTCATTTGATTCGGCTTTGATTCTTGGTCAAACCGAATCAAGGGAACCGATTCCCTCCGGTCTCCGACCGGATGTTTTGGTCGAGCTCTCTCCAGAATTTACATCGCCTCCTGATTAATTTTATCGCTTATTAACGTGTACTAATACCTAAAGTTGCATTACAAAAGTATTTCGAAGTGTTTTGTGAAAGTTTATCGTCGACTTTTTGAATTTTAAAAAATGACGTTACGTTATGAAACGCAATTTTTTTCCGTTTATCACACAGTCTTCATAGATCGATATCTAGGCTATATATGGACCGATTTAATCGAATATTTTATTTGTGCGGTTTGTGTAGCGACGACTATGCTAATTATTTTGTTTACGTCCCCTGTGGGTCTTTTGGGGTGTTACATGCTATCAGATAATAGCTTCTCATGCTTTCGCCGAAAAGCATTTTAAAAATCTGACTTGTTGCCTGGATTCAAAATGAGTGTAGCTTTAATTCGATACCCTGCATGTGTATTTTAATGAACGTTTGAGTTTTAACTAATACTATTAGCATTTAGCGTAGCGCATTTGCATTTCCAGATCTCTAGATGGGACGCCTGCGTGCCAGGTAGGAGCAAGAGGTTAAGCCACAGAAAAACACTGCTTTAAAAAAAATGCATTGTGGAGTGGAGCTGCAAAAGTGTTGCTCTCCACTTTCTGGAGGAACGAGTTTTGAAATCAGTGGAATTAGAGTATGATAGCTACATCTTCAAACTAAGGGCAAACGTGGCATGGCATCTGTGACAGGGAGACGCATCCATCATGCATGATGATGTATACGGTTAAGATAGTCTAGATAGCTACATTTTCAGATATTAGACGTTTCAAATTTTGACAGAAAGTTGTTTAAATTCAAGCTAAACTGTACTGTTAGCTTGCTAGCTAATGGTAGCTGGCTGGCTCCCTAGCTAACGTTTTTTGTATGACGTTATTATTCGTATCCCAGAAATACTTGCTTTGCTAGTTAGAGTCTAATGTTAGCTATCTAGCTTTGAACCTGGTTGGTTAGCTCCCAGCAGATTCATGCAGGGTAGTAACAACATGATATGGTACTATGTTCATTGTTTTTTAACTTGCTAACATTAGCTGGCTATCTCGTTAGCTAACTTTACGTGACATGTTTGATCTGTTGTTTACCTAGCTAGGTTTGTCATGTTTTGTCTTATATTGTCTTGTCATTTTGCTTTTCCCTCTGTTCGTTTTCCCCCTGCTGGTCTTTTTAGGTTCGTTCCCCTTTTTCTCTCTCCCTTCCTCTCTCTCTTCTCTCTATCGTTCCGTTCCTGCTCCCAGCTGTTCCTATTCCCCTAATCAATCATTTAGTCTTCCCACACCTGTTCCCTATCTTTTTCCCTGATTAGAGTCCCTATTTCTCCCCTTGTTTTCCGTTTCTGCCCTGTCGGATCCTTGTCTATTGTTCACCGTGCTGTGTCTGTGTATCGCCCTGTCGTGTCGTGTTTCCCTCAGATGCTGCGTGGTGAGCAGGTGTCTGAGTCTGCTACGTTCAAGTGCCTTCCCGAGGCAACCTGCAGTTCATGATCGAGTCTCCAGTCTGTTCTCGTCATTACGAGTGGAATTGTGCTTTATGATTGTATATTTACTTTACTGGATTAAAGACTCTGTTTTCGCCAAGTCGCTTTTGGGTCCTCATTCACCTGCATAACAAGGTTAATTGTTTACCTAGTTAGCTACATGTCTTAAGCTAAAGTGTACAACACCTGTTGAATATGGCCGGTGTCAGTAAACATCAGCAATATTCCGTAATGAAATTGTTGATGGCAGAGCTGGTTAGGCTGTTTTCATGTTACCCAGAGGTAAACAAATCATTGGCTAGAGCTTCAAGTGTGCGCCCTGAACGCTCCGAGAGCTAAACGAGATGGTTGGGGCTAAAGCTTAAGAGGATGTGAAAGATGCTGAATGGGTGTAGACAAAGAGGAGCTCTTCACTAGATCCCACAACATTCAAAGGCCATTTTCTCAAAAGTGAGTTTACAAGTTTATCAACATTCAAAGCAGAATTACTTTCCCATTGTTCCTCAAAGATGCAATGCATGATATACCATTTTGTAGCTCTGAGTCTCTACTTTTATCTAATGTAAAAAACACTATTTTGAATTTTGCCACATAAGACCAAATCCAGGTGGTGAGTCACATATTACTGACAAGTTATCAATACATAGGAATGACTGCCTAACAACAATTGCCACTACCGTAAGATAGAAAAGCATAGCTGACAGCTGTGTTCTATACAGATGCAAAAATAAATGTTAAATGTTAAATGCTTCCAGATATAGTTAAATTAACTATTATTTAAACATTTGAATACTCAAAAGCAATGCTTATGCAGGCATAACAAAGGGATGGCAGCATATCATCATGAATACATTACTGACCTTTTCTCTTTTGGAAAAAAGTTTGTCCTCCGTCCTCTCTGCTCCATGACCCAGAAACTGATAAGGGGTAGAGTGGGTGAGGAGTGTGGCAATTTGTTAGTAGACAAATGGAAGATGGTCCTCCCCTCCTTGATAGACTCCTTTTGGCTAGGAAGCACAAGTGTTTCCTATCGCGGTAGAGTTTTGATATCTGCCACACCCCCTTTGCATCAGCTGTTGCCTTGTCGGAGGAGAAAAACATGCACACATTTAAAAATGAAATGCTATTTATCCTTTTATCTATAACATGTCTAGAACAACTTTAATCTGTTTTTATCACTTTACACAAAACAGATTAAGTTACATAAGAAAGAACTTCTCATTTCATGCATTTCCGTCCATGTTCACTCTCCTTGCTGCCTCTCCTCGATTACCTTTGACCTTTTTCTAAAGGACACAAGAGAGGACGGAGAGAGGATGCAGTTGTTTAATGGCACCGGAGGGGACAGCTCGCGGTTTAAGGGCTCCTAACTGACTGGGCTATTTTGTCATTTTTGAGGGGATTGTTTGTAACTCATTTTGTACATAATGTTGCTGCTACCGTATCTTATGACCAAAAAGAGCTTCTGGACATCAGAACAGAACAGCAATTACTCACCTCGAACTGGATGAAGTGTTTATCCGATGTGTCTGATGAGTCCGATGTGAAGGATATACTGCTTTGTCGAGACAATGCCCACATCTCCATCATCAACGTGAAGAAAAGAAGGAGAAAAAGGGGGAGGAGGGCAGGGACCACTACCCTCTGTATTATTGACCAACGTGCAATCACTGGAAAACAAACTGAACGATCTACGATTAAGACTATCCTGCCAACAAGATATTAAAAACTGTAATATTTTATGTTTCACTGAGACTTGGCTGAATGACGACACAGCTAATGTAGAGCTGGCTGGCTTCTCCATTTTTCGACAGAGCAGCTATGTCTGGTAAGGCGAGAGCCGAGGGTGTGTGTCTATTTGTCAATAACTGCTGTTGTGCAATGTCTAATAGTATTGCTCATCTGAGGTAGAATACCTCATGAAAAGCTGTAGACCACACTGTTTACCAAGAGTTCTCATCTATGTTATTTGAATCTGTCTATTTACCACCACAAAATGATGCTGGCACTAAGACTGCACTCAACGAGCTGTATAAGGCCATACGCAAACAAGAAAAAGCTAATCCAGAAGCAGCGCTCCTAGTGGCTGGGGACTTTAATGCAGGCAAACTTAAATCTGTTTTACCTCATTTCTACCAGCATGTCACATGTGCAACCAGAAAAAAAACTCTAGACAAACTTTACTCCACACACAGAGACGCATACAAAGCTCTCCCTCGCCCTCCAAGCAAAAACTAAAGCAGGTATACCAGTGACTCGCTCAATACAGAAGTGGTAAGATGATGCAGACGCTACGCTACAATACGTTTTTGCTAGCACACACAGGAATATGTTCTGGAATTCAGCCAATAGCATTGAGGAGTACACCACCTCAGTCACGGCTTCATCAATAAGTGCATCGACGACATCATCCCCACAGTGACCGTACGCACATTTCCCGACCAGAAGCCATGGATTACAGGCAAAATCCACACCGAGCTAAAGGCTAAAGCTGCAGCTTTCAAGGAGGGCGCTAAAAATATATCCCACTATGCCCTCAGACAAACCATCAAAAAGGCAAAGTGTCAATTCAGGAATAAAAAACAAGTGCTTGAAAACTATTACGGACAACAAAGGAAAACCTGGCCGTGAGCTGCCCATTGACTACCAGATGGCTAAATGCCTTTTATGATCACTTCGAGGCAAGCAACACTGATAAAATGAATCACTAACCTTGAATTATCTTCATCAGATGACACTCATAGGACTTCATGTTACACAATACATGCATGTTTTGTTTGATAAAGATCATATTTATATAAAAAAAATCTGAGTTTACATTGGCGCGTTAGATTCACTAGTTTCAAAAACATCAAGTGATTTTGCATAGCCACATCATTCAACAGAAATACTCACCATAAATGTAGATTATAATACAAGTTATACACATGGAATTATATATATACCTCTCCTTAATGCAACCGCTGTGTCATATTTCAAAAAAACTTTACGGAAAAAGAAATGCATGCAATAATTTGAGACGGAGCTCAAAAGTAAAAACATCACAGCCGCAAAGATGGTGACAACATAAACAAAAAATGACATGATAAATATTCCCTTACCTTTGATGATCTACATCAGAAAGCACTCCAGGAATGCCAGGTCCACAATAAATGTTTGTTTTGTTCAAAAATGTCCGTTATCATGCCCAAATACCTTCTTTTGTTAACGCGTTTGGTATACTTATCAAGCTCAGATTTCTGACATCCTGTTTTGATTTCAACTCAGAATTTTGCCTGTAATACTCACAGACATTATTCAAACAGTTTTAGAAACGTCAGAGTGTTTTCTTTCCAATGCTAATAGTAATATGCAAATATTAGCAACTATGACTGAGGAGCAGGCCGTATGAATTGGGCACCTTTCATCCAAGCTACTCAATACTGCCCCTGCAGCCATAAAAAAAGTGAATTTGCTGTCTTGCATGTGTGATTTAATGAACAATTAATTTTTATAGGAATTTTATTTGAATTAGCAATTTATTTGCAACCTGCTTTTGGCCAGGTGGGACACTAGCGTCCCACATATCCCAGGCAGGTTAAACAGGTCAACATTCACAAAGCTTCGGGGACAGGACATGTACTCAAAGCATGCGCGGACCAACTGGCAAGTGTCTTCACTCACATTTTTAACCTCTCCCTGGCCGAGCCTGTAATACCTACATGTTTCAAACAGACCACCATAGTCCTTGTGACCAAGAAAGCAAAGGTGACCTGCCTAAATGATTACCGCCCATAGCACTGACGTCGGTAGCCATGAAGTGTTTTGAAAGACTGGGCATGGATCACATCCACATCGCCTCCAATACCCTACCCTACTCAACAAATTGTATGCAGTCTATCACAGTGCAATCCGTTTTGTCACCAAAGCCCCATATACTACTCTCCATTGCGTTCTGTACGCTCTCATTGGCTGGCCGTCGCCAAACCCATTGGCTCCATGTCATCTACAAGACCCTGCTAGGTAAAGTCCCCCCTTATCTCTGCTTGCTGGTCACCATAGCATCTCCCACCTGTAGCACACGCTACAGCAGGTATATCTCTCTAGTCACCCCCAAAACCAATTATTTCTTTGGCCGCCTCTCCTTCCAGTTCTCTGCTGCCAATGGCTGGAACAAACTACAAAAATCTCTGAAACTGGAAACACTTATCTCCCTCACTAGCTTTAAGCACCAACTGTCAGAGCAGCTCACAGATTACTGCACCTGTACATAGCCCACCTGTAATTTAGCCCCAACAACTGTCTCTTTCCCTACTGTTTTTAATTTATTTTGCTCCTTTGCACCCCATTATTTGTTTTTCTACATTGCACATTCTACCATTGCAAATCTACCATTCCAGTGTTTTACTTGCTATATCGTATTTACTTTGGCACCATGGCCTTTTTTTGCCTTTACCTCCCTTATCTCACCTCATTTGCTCACATCGTATATAGACTTGTTTATACTGTATTATTGACTGTATGTTTGTTTTACTCCATGTGTAACTCTGTGTCGTTGTATGTGTCGAACTGCTTTGCTTTATCTTGACCAGGTCGCAATTGTAAATGAGAACTTGTTCTCAACTTGCCTAGCTGGTTAAATAAAGGTGAAATAAATAAATAAACATCAACACCATCATACCAGAAACCCTAGACCCACTCTAATTCACATACTGCCCCAAAAGATCCACAGATGATGCAACCTCTATTGCATTTCACACTGCCCTTTCCCACCTGGTCAAAAAGAACACCATAGTGAGAATGCTGTTCATTGACTGCAGCTCAGGGCTTCAACACCATAGTTCCCACAAAGCTCATTACTAAGATAAGGACCCTGGTACTATTCACCTCCATCTGCACCTGGATCCTGGACTTCCTGACAGACCGTCCCCAGGTGGTAAGGGTAGGCAACAACCTCTCCCTCAATGTGAGCAATACGAAGGAACTGATCATGGACTATGGGAAAAGTAGGGCCGAACAGGCCCCAATTAACATCGACGGGACTGAAATGGAGCTGGTCGAAAGTTTTAAGTCCCTAGGTGTCCACACCACCAACAAACTATCGTGGTCCAAACACACCAAGACAGTTGTGAAGAGGGCACGACAACACCTTTTCCCCCTCAGGAGACTGAAAAGATTTGGCATGGGTCCCCAGATCCTCAAAAAGTTCTACAGCTGCACCATCGAGAGCATCTGACCGAATGGCACTACATCCAATACCTATATACTAGGCGATGTCAGAGGAAAGCCCCAAAAATTGTCAAATACTCCAGTCACGCAAGTCATAGACTGTTCTCTCTGCTACCACATGGCACGCGTTACTGGAGCGCCAAGTCTTGGACGAATATTCTCCTTACCAGCTATTATCCCCAAGCCATAAGACTGCTGAACAACTAATCCAATGGCCTCCCAGACTATTTACATTGACCCCCCCTCTGTTTTTACACTGCTGCTACTCGCTGTTTATTATCTATGCCACTTTAAAATTACATCGACTAACCTGTACCCCCACACATTGACTCGGTAGTGGTATTGTTATGTACATTTCTTCTGTTACTTTTTGATTGATTCAATTTTTTAAACATTTATTTAGTTATTTAGTAAATGTTTTACTAACTCTATTTCTTGAACTGCATTGTTGGTTAAGGGTTTGTAAGTAAGCATTTCACGGAACATGTGACAAATATAATTTGATTTGATTTGAGTAAATCTAATTGCAAAAAGGCCACTGTCCTGAGAAATTAGCTTAATCAATTGAAACACTTCCTGCTTCTTGTTTACAGCACCACAGAAGAAAGTACAATAGAAGAAAAATTAAATTAACTAGGTGCCAAACATGATATGGCCTTCATGAAGTGCATACAAAACCCAAATGAGAGGCAGAACATGTACTGTAAACCACTTCACAGTGGAACTCTTTAGTTGGATAACATCACTCCACTGTTGTAGTAACACAGATGGGTACCTTCTCCAAGGTTCTCAATCAAAAACAATCATTTTAAAGACACTTTCAGCTAAAGAGCAAGGAATTTATTTTACTGGATTCCTTTTACATACTTGATGAAAATTAGTTATGCATCTTAAATGCCGTACAACATTCATGAAAACAACTGTATGAAATGGCTTTTAGTGCAATAGTCATGACAACATGTCATTTTTGCAGAAAGGAAAATACAACAGTGCACAGAGGAAGGGAAAACATTCCTCAAGTTGTGACTGCAACAGAATTAAATAACAGATTTGGTTGACCTAATTATGGTTGTCTCTGCATCAGCATGGCATGCACTGAAAAAGCCAAATGATGAATTAGCAGTTGTCTGGGAAAGAGAGTGCCTGAAGGGGGGACGAATAGCCTACCTGCAACTGTATTTGATTAAAAAATACACAAGCAGGTGTAATAGATGTGATCGTACTTCGTAACTCTCTTCTTCTTTTTTTCTTCAACGAGCCAGCCAACGGTCCCAGTTGATTGGTGTTTATTCACTTGCATGTCAATATCCGACTGGGTAATTAAACATCACAATGACAAAAAAAATAGTACAAAACACAATACATGTAAGTACCTGATGATAGAAACAAAGAAGCACATTAGATGTGCAGGACAACAGTATAGTGATGGCTGTAGATTCATGATTCATATGTTAGTATGGAAATAACTGAATTAGCAGTGAGATAATGTGACCATTACAATTATAGCATGCTAGCTACCTCGCTCTTACAGAAATAACATACAAAAGCAAATCTCCAATATCTAAAAGGTACACACACACACACACACACACATATACACTGAACAAAAAAATAAACACAGCATGTAAAGTGTTTGTTGGTCCCATGTTTCATGAACTGAAATAAAATATTCCAGAAATGTTCAATACTCACAAAAAGCTAATTTCGCTCATATTTTGTTCACAACTTTGTTTACATCCCTGTTAGTGAGCATTTCTACTTTGCCAAGATAATCCATCCACCTAACAGGTGTAGTATATCAAGAAGCTGATTAAATTGCATGATGATTACACAGGTGCACCTTGTACTGGGGCAATTAAAGGCCACTTTTATCGTCAGTTTTGTTACTCAACACAATGCCACATTTATCTCCAGTTTTGAGGGACCATGCAATTGCCATGCTGACTGCAGGAATGTCCACCAAGTAGTTGCCAGAGAATTGAATGTCCATTTCTCTACCATAAGCCGCCTCCAACGTAGTTTTAAAGAATTTGGCAGTACGTCCAACCAGCCTCACAACCACAGACCACGTGGAACCACACCAGCCCAGGACCTCCACATCCAGCTTTTTCCACCAATGGTATAGTCTGATACCAGCCACTCAGACCAAATAATTTCTGCACAAACTGTCAGAAACCGTCTCAGGGAAGCTAATCTGCATGCTCGTTGTCCTCACCAGGGTCTTGACTTGACTGCTGTTCGGCATCATAACCAACTTCAGTGGGCAAATACTTACCTTAGATGGATGGCCACTGGCACACTGGAGAAGTGTGCTCTTCATGGATGAATCATGGTTTAATCTGTCCCGGGCAGATGGCAGACAAGAGTGTATGGCGTCATGTGGGCGAGTGGTTTGCTGAAGTCAACATTGTGAACAGAGTGCCCCATGGTGGTGGTGGGGTTATGGTATGGGCAGGCATAAGCTACAGACAACAAACATAATAGCATTTTATCGATGCCAATTTTAATGCACAGAGACGAGATCTTGAGGCCCGTTGTTGTGCCATTCATCCGCCACCATCACCTCATGTTTCAGCATGATAATGCACAGCTCCATGTCGCAAGGATCTGTACACAATTCCTGGAAGCTGAACATTTCCATTGCCTGCATACCAGTCATGTCAACCATTGAGAATGTTTGGGATGCTCTGGATCAATGTTAACGACAGCATGTTCTAGTTTCTGCCGATATCCAGCAAATTCGCAAAGCCATTGAAGAGGAGTGGGACATTCCACGGGCCACAATCAACAGCCTGATCAACTCTCTGAGAAGGAGATGTGTTGCGAGGCAACCAACCAGATACTAACTGGTTTTCTGATCCACACCCCTACTTTTTTAAATGTATTTGTGACCACCAGATGCATTTCCCAGTCATGTGAAATCCATAGATTAGGACCTAATTAATTTATTTAAATTGACTGATTTCCGTATGTGTAAAATATTTTGACATTTTTGCATAATGAACTGATATACAAAGTAAACATGAATACAGTATTAAATAGAATACAGTATTTCAGACCATGACCGTCTGCATAGAATTATCAGACTGGGAAGAATTGATGTTGGAGATCTCCCCCTATCTCCAAGCACAACTAATGGCATAACACCTTATTCATATGTCAATTCAACAAACTAATAGGAATACATAAACTTGCAGTGGTAATTGGAAACATAACCACGCCTGTTGCACCTGGGACAGAAAAGCAGCGTTAGCCTGGTTATCTGGTACCTTCTGACAGCTCACAGTGGGAGACATGTCATATCTGCACATAAGGCGGTGAATGACAAACAAAACTGCTTATTGTGTTCCATGTGTACAGTAAGGCCCAGGCACAATACCATATATCACGGAATAGAGGGAAGCTCAGCAGGGTAACGACAGACCCAGGCTATATTTACTGCTTGAAACAAAGAGATAGAGAGAAATTGGGGGAGAGAGAGCGAGAGGAAGAAAGATTGGGAGCTGTTTCCTCTATCACTCACAGAAAATAATAAATCACATAATAGAGGGATAACCTGCTGTAAAGAAAGAGAGGGTTAGAGAGAGAAAGAGAAAAAAAAACTTCAGCTCAACTCCAATTCCAAAGCTCCTGTCTCTCTATAAGATGTCAGATAATTTCAATTAAAAAGGGGTTTTGTGAGACAAGAGGATAAATACTTCAGAGGGGGACCTGTCACTTTGGAGAGGTGGCTTTTTTTTGCGAGAGGACGGGGTGGCTGAAAATGAAGTGAACTCAAATGCCCCGCTGCCCGGGAGCACGTGATGAGCATTATTGCATTAGCCTCTCGCCCAATCACATAATGAACTCTCTGTCAGCCAAGACAAAAGTCTGGCCACACCCCTGCAGCTCCTTAAGGAGCTGGAAGAATATGAACAGCGGGATTAACAAAGAGGGGGCCTGGAGGGAGAAGCAGGGTAGGTTAGGTTTGTGGGGGTGCTTTCTCCCAGTAAGAGATAGTAAGATTCGGAGCTTAGTGTTGTCAAATGTTTTATTCATCCTCTGCCGTGAGTGCTGCCAAACAGATTACCATGTTTACTGCAGGTCTCATTTGAGAGATAAATCTTTTAATGGTGGAACTGGCAGGGTGGGTCAGCAGCAACCCAAAGGCCTGTCATGTCACACTGTTGTGAAGAACAGAAGAGCGGCAGCCCTAATGAAAAGGGAAAAAGAAAATGAAGGAAAACGTCCTATTAAGCCAAGGTGTGTGAATTAATGATAGCTTTGAGCAGACAATGATCAATATGCTCTACCTCTCCCCTGGAGGAGCACCTGTAGCCGGATCGAGCTATTTTGGTGGCATCACGTCAAACAATTTGAGGGATGTTGCAGGGTGAGGGCCTGGCAGAATTTACCATGTACTTTGTTGTAACTCAGTGGAATTCTTCCCTCGTCCTCTTGTCTACTCTCCTTTTGTTCTTGTCTATTACAGAGGATGTGATGAAACTCCTCTGGGCTTGGAGTACTGGAGAAA
Organism: Oncorhynchus gorbuscha; assembly: GCF_021184085.1. Classification (NCBI taxonomy): domain Eukaryota; kingdom Metazoa; phylum Chordata; class Actinopteri; order Salmoniformes; family Salmonidae; genus Oncorhynchus; species Oncorhynchus gorbuscha. The sequence goes on from NC_060186.1 coordinate 45,224,404, forward strand.
CCTCCATTTCAGTGCATAATCATCTACAAAATGCAATACTGCGGATGTAATTTTTAAAGACAAAAAAGATAAGAAAAACAGGAAACAAGAGAGAGCTCAAAACATGAGGGGTGGAAAAAGAAAGAGGCAGCGGGTTTCCTGACTGCTAGCTAGCAACCTATGTCGGTTTCTTAACAGTGTTTTATAAGAACACCTGACAGTCACACTGTGTTCGCACAACATTCGTTTTCCTAGCCTCTGTTTCTTTATCAAATAAACCTTCAGAGTCACTGTAAGGCTCCCACTCTCCCACTCTCAGTCAGCACGTTGGAAAGAGACTTAGCCAAGTAGTCCACACCATTTCCAATTAATGAAGCCTCTCTTGGCAGGAAACTAGTAAATTACTATCAGGGCTATTGTTTCATTTCTCCAGATGAGCTCTCCATGGTCATAATTTCTTGCTCAAGACAGAATTGATGACCAACTGGCCCAGTTAAATTATAGGTCTTCAGTTAACTAGAGGAACATTTATTTAAAAATGTTGTCATTTTTTATTGCCAATTTATAAGTAATCTACCGTATGTCTAAAATAAAAATGAGAGGTTTAGGATTTTCTGCCAAGCTGCAGAATGCAGATGTACAAACTCAAGGTACAAAGCACAGAGAGGGTGAAGAATTTGCATATAATAATAATTTTTTAATTGAATGAAATCATCACAAAACTTTGAAAACTGGTAAAAGTAATTGAAACAAAACAAAACTGATCTGTCAAAGTTCAGTTTCTTCTTCTTCTACTAGCTCTCCAAGATAACAGCCTCTAAAGCTATCTACGATATGTAAGACTTTCAAGTGAACTCAAGCTTAGGTGTAAATCTTAGAATTAACATAGGTCCTAACCTAGAATAGCAGGGAGTTGTCATAAAGATCATGAATATGCATGTCAATGAACTAGTTTGATACCTAAGAATAGCCAACAGAAGAGGTGAGGGTAACATTTCATTGGCAAAGATGTATCACTGCATTCAATCATTTCTTTGTTTGCTGCAAATAGTATGGTGTCCATGTTAGACAGAGAGCCGCAGTGTCAGCCGGCTTTGTTTCCATTTTACCAATAGTCTCTCGCCTATTGTGCCTGATGCAGCTAAATCCAGGTCTTTTTCTAAACGTCTCTTTTAATTTATCTTACTTCGAATGTATTTCTTGCACAACAAAATAAGGAAACAGGAATAACAACCTTTATCATCAATACACATATTTCAGCTTAACATGTTGCATCCTTGGTTGTCTGTGAGATGAGTGCCTGCAAGACAAAGTGTGAACACCCTCCCTCTGAATCATAAGGCAACACACTGAAATACACAAATGAAAAGTGTTTCATTCTTTCTAGACCATAAGTTAATAAAAAATCCACTCTGTTGGCACCAGACTGTCTGACACAAACTCAAATTGATTCATAATTGAGTTTGTATGGATTTTTTATCCAGCTTTTGCTGGTTACATTAAGGCCTGACTTGTCTCCTTTTGCAGTGGAGTGTACAGCAAATGTAAACCATGCTATGTGCACTGTATGCCATGCATTACCATTGCCTGCTCAAATAATAACAGACAATTTTGCCTCCTTTGATTTGTTGATGTGCAACCATTGAAGTGCATGTGAAGAGTCATGCACACAGGTACAATACAAATGACTTAAATGTAAATGTACAAACACACACAACATACACACTATACACACACATACACCTCCATTGTGTATTGTAGTAAAGTCGTGGCCGGAGATAACACACTTAATGTATTGTGAAATCTGCTGTAAAATGTATTTTAATGTAAAATACATATATATTTTAATGTATATTACTACGTTCACTTTTGCTGGACCCCAGAAGAATAGCTGTTGCCTTGGGGAGCCATAATAAATACAAATAGTTAAGGTGAAACAACCTTTTCGTTCTTCAATGTCAAATGGGGCTTACAGTTTAGAGCTCTATCCATCCCCTGATCATGGTCATGGTCATGGGTCAAACTTCCCCAGACAGCGGCCAAACGGATAAAGGGGTAAGTTAAGGATTTATGAAAGTTCTGGAACGAGTGAACACCTCCGAATGGAACACGTAAAATATGGAGGAAAACAGAGAGTGAAGCTGTAACACGTACTGTACATTTGTCTTTAATAGTTCAATGTGCTACTGATAATGATTTGATTTTCTATTACGTACCGTGCAATGGAGAGAAAATTGGACTGTCGTCCACATTTGAACCTTTGCTATAAACTATGGGGACTTTAATATAAACTTCATCCATTCATCTAAATGCAAGGTATATGTCCTAAAGTAAATGTATGAAATATGCCAAAGCACCCAAATACTTATTAGATATATTGAACAAATTATAACAAATGATAACATCACAATAAACAACATACCTTGAATCTTAACAGTGTACAGGATGTTCTTACTATTTGTATAAAATACCAAAATGCAGTACAAAACCACACTTGATCTAATCCTAGTGATAAAGGAAGTAAGGAACTATCACATAGGCCTACCCATGCAGTGCTTCATTAAAGAGGCAATCTGCAGTTTGAACAATAACAAAGCGAGACCCCACCATGTTTCTGGTAAACAGCTGATGGATGGGGCTGGAGAAATGTCATCACTCTCATATTCATTGACAGAGAAATGGATATAAGGACAGACCAGACTATATACTTTCAGCCATGTTTTGAGGCTATACAGTGTTAGTTTACCATGGCTAACATTCAGATATGACGTTGATGTTTTAGCACGATTCACTGAGTTTTTACACTACGGCGCAGACATTGTTCAATGTGCCAATAAATCATCACAATCTACTTTTTCGTTTTTTTATTTTTATTTCCAGTGTCTTGACACTAAAATTGGGATCATGTACAGTATATTCTGCAAATGACTATACAAAAAAAAGAGTAACTGAATGTATGGTATGTGCAAGGTGGCCACTATTGTTCTCCACCTCTGCTTGTAAGGGTCTGCTTTTCTTTTCTTAGTCAACCCAGTGTTCTGTTTCTTTGTGTTCTTGAACATAGCCATGTTTCTTTGTGTTCTGGAACATAGCCGTGTTTAATTTTTGTTCGTTGATTTCACCTGTGTTGGTTTCTCACCTGGTCTCTTCAGCTCCCTATTTAGTTCAGTTGTTTCTGTTTGTATGGTCGTGAGGTATTGTTTGTTTTTGACTGCCTACCTGTGTTTGACCACTGCCTGCCTGTGACCACGATTCCTGCCTTCTGCGAAGGCTTAGTAAACATCTGCCGTGCTCTGCGCGTGAATCTATACCTTTTTCTCCCTGAGAATTCATTACACCGCTATTACATTGTTTATGTACAAAGGGGTAAAACAAGCTTATATTTTGGATTCTTCAAGAGTCAATGGATATATATCATCTAATTAAAAGTCTAAAAATGGATTTAGCAATCACAGATTGCCCCTTTAAGAAATTTGAAATATTCCAGTTAAATTTGCTCGGATCCACTGTAGTGTGTTTATTAGTCATCCCTGGCAATACTGTGGTATGAAATTCCCCTCTAGTGACTCCCAAACCCGCATGGGGGAGCATAATCATCGCCTGAAACTAATTATCATAACGCAACGGACATAAATACCCTTAGAAAATATTCCTATTCAGGAAAATCACAAATTAAATATATTGAGACACAGCTTAGCCTTTTGTTAATCACCCTGTCATCTCAGATGTTCAAAATATGCTTTACAGCCAACGCTAGACAAGTATTTGTGTAAGTTTATTGATAGCCTAGCATAGCATTATGCCTTGCTAGCAGCAGGCAACCTTGTCACGGAAATCAGAAAAGCAATCCAATTAAATCGCTTACCTTTGATGAACTTCGGATGTTTTCACTCACAAGACTCCCAGGTAGATAGCCAAAGTTCATTTTTTCCCAAAATATTATTTTTTGTAGGCGAAACAGCTTCGTTTGTTCTTCACATTTGGCTGAGAAATCACCCGGAAATTGCGGTCACCACAACGCTGAAAAATATTCCAAATTAGCTCCATAATATTGACAGAAACATGGCAAATGTTGTTTAGAATCCATCCTCAAGGTGTTTTTCTAATATCTATTCGATAATATATCCGTCAGGACAATTCGTTTTTCACTGGAACCGATTGGAGTAATGGCTATCTCTGTATTTTACGCGAGAATCTCTCTCGGAGCCACCATGTGACTACTTATGCAATGTGGCCGCCTACGGCTATTCTTCAACAGAAATGCGTAAAACCTCGTAACAATGCTGTAGACACCTTGGGGAATACGTAGAAAGCGTAAGCTCGTTGATGGTACATTCACAGCCAATTGGGAGTCATTGGAATGCAGCGCTTTCAAAACTTGGGGCACTTCCGGATTGGATTTTTCTCAGGCTTTCGCCTGCAACATCAGTTCTGTTATACTCACAGACAATATCTTGACAGTTTTGGAAACGTAAGAAAACACCCTAATGAAAGCTGTCAATTATATGCATATTCTTGCCTCTTTTCCTGACAAAATATCCCGTTTAAAACGGGAACATATTTTTTTCAAAAATGAAAATACTGCCCCCTAGCACCAAGAGGATTTATTAATATTATAGAAAAATATTATTCACCATGTGCCTATCCATAAAAAGGGGTTATGTGGCCTCTAAATTCCATCAATAAGCTAGCTGTTTTCATTTTTAAAAATCGTTATTTTGACAGGGAATCAATGATGAGACCAAGGTCTCTTTTCCAGATGAGCCCTGTTTTAGTACAATACACATCAAAATACAACTAATTAACCTCTTGCTCCTACCCGACATGCAGGCGTCCCATCTAGACATCTGGAAATGCAAATGCACTATGCTAAATGCTAATAGCACTCGTTAAAACTCAAACGTTCATTAACATACACATGCAGGGTACTGAATTAAAGCTACACTCGTTGTGAATCCAGGCAACAAGTCAGATTTTTAAAATGCTTTTCGGCGAAAGCATGAGAAGCTATTATCTGATAGCATGTAACACCCCAAAAGACCCGCAGGGGACGTAAACAAAATAATTAGCATAGTCGGCGCTACACAAAACGCACAAATAAAATATAAAACATTTATTACCTTTGACCATCTTCTTTGTTGGCACTCCTAGATGTCCCATAAACATCACTATTGGGTCTTTTTTTCAATTAAATCGGTCCATATATAGCCTAGATATCGATCTATGAAGACTGTGTGATCAAGGAAAAAAATAACGTTTTATAACGTAACATCATTTTTTTAAATTAAAAAGGTCGACGATAAACTTTCACAAAACACTTCGAAATACTTTTGTAATGCAACTTTAGGTATAAGTAAACGTTAATAAGCGATCAAATTGATCAGGAGGCGATGTATATTCTATAGCTGTACGTCTGGAAATAATGTCCGGGTAAATCTCAACCAAAATATCCGGTCGGAGACCGAAGAAAGGCGCTACCTTGTGTCCGTTTGACCAATAAACAAATCGTAGGCAAATGACAAGACTGTTGACATCGTGTGGAAGCTGTAGGTATTGCAACTTCGGCCCCATTTAATGTGGTTCACATTCAACAATGGGTTCTAGTGGCACATGGATATATTTTCGCATTTTCAGTGATCAGATTTTCCTGCTCTTTTCGATGAAAAGCACGTTCTTTTATAGTCACAGCCGTGATTTTACCAGTTTTATAAACGTCTGAGTGTTTTCTATCCACACATACTAATCATATGCATATACTATATTCCTGGCATGAGTAGCAGGGCGCTGAAATGTTGCGCGATTTTTAACAGAATGTTCGAAAAAGTAGGGGGTAGGAGTAACAGGTTAACACATCAAACTACACATTCATTTACACATTAAAATACCCTCTATTATACACAACAATACATGAAAAGCAAAACACATCAGAAAAAACAAAAACATACTTCTGTAAAAAGGTATTGCAGAGTTTATGCAGGAGGGCTTTACTAACAAAAAAGTGTAATACATCGGTCTACTAGACTTCAAAGGGCAGTCTACTTTCTGATACAGAATACAGTGATGTTTACTGAACTGAAAGCGTAGCACACTATGACAAACTATGGCAGATGCATTCATATAGACAATATATTGGTTTAAAAATGTAGCGACACAGGTTATTAAATTATCATAGTAAATGCCAAGCAGAATTTTAATTTATTTAACTAGGCAAGTCAGTTAAGAACAAATTCTTATATACAATGATGACGTACCCCAACCAAACCCTTACCCGGACAATCCTGGGCCAATTGTGCGCCGCCCTATGGGACTCCCAATCACAGCCGATTGTGATACAGCCTGAAATCAAACCAGGGTCTGTAGTGACGGCTCTAGCACTAAGATGCAGTACCTTAGACCGCTGCGCCATTTGGGAGCTCAGAATGCAGACTTAATGTACATAATCAAACTTATCATAATTGTAGCCAAGCAGAATGCAGACATTGGTTCCACTGGGATTAGTTTTTTAATGGGTTTTGAAAATGAAAATATATGCTTCTCAATTCTCACTATTCAACTTGATCTCTCAAATATGTATTCAATATATATTTTCTGTTATGCAGGTGAATGAGGACCCAAAAGCGACTTGGCGAAAACAGAGTTTTTAATCCAGTAAGATACTTAACAAAACAAAAGGCATAATACTACTCGTAAAGACGAGAACAGACTGGAGACTTGATCAAGAACTGCAGGTTGCCTCGGGAAGGCACTTGAACCTAGCAGACTCAGACACCTGCTCACCACGCAGCATCTGAGGGAAACACGACACGACAGGGCAAAACATAGACACAGCACGGTGAATATAGACAAGGATCCGACAGGGCAGGTACGGAAAACAAGGAGAGAAATAGGGACTCTAATCAGGGAAAAGGATCGGGAACAGGTGTGGGAAGACTAAATGATTGATTAGGGGAATAGGAACAGCTGGGAGCAGGAACGGAACGATAGAGAGAAGAGAGAGCGAGAGAGTGAGAGAGGGAGGGGGAGAGAGAGGGATAGAAAGAGGGAAAGAACCTAATAAGACCAGCAGAGGGAAACGAATAGAAGGGGAAGCACAGGGACAAGACATGATAATTAATGACAAAACATGACAGTACCCCCCACTCACCGAGCGCCTCCTGGCGCACTCGAGGAGGAACCCTGGCGGCAACGGAGGAAATCATCAATAAGCGAACGGTCCAGCACGTCCCGAGACGGAACCCAACTCCTCTCCTCAGGACCGTAACCCTCCCAATCCACTAAGTATTGGTGACCCCGTCCCCGAGAACGCATGTCCATGATCTTACGTACCTTGTAAATAGGTGCGCTCTCGACAAGGACGGGAGGGGGAGGGAAGACGAACGGGGGTGCGAAGAAAGGGCTTGACACAGGAGACATGGAAGACAGGATGGACGCGACGAAGATGTCGCGGAAGAAGCAGTCGCACAGCGACAGGATTGACGACCTGGGAGACACGGAACGGACCAATGAACCGCGGAGTCAACTTACGAGAAGCTGTCGTAAGAGGAAGGTTGCGAGTGGAAAGCCACACTCTCTGGCCGCAACAATACCTTGGACTCTTAATCCTGCGTTTATTGGCGGCTCTCACAGTCTGTGCCCTGTAACGGCAAAGTGCAGACCTCACCCTCCTCCAGGTGCGCTCACAACGTTGGACAAACGCTTGAGCGGAGGGAACGCTGGACTCGGCAAGCTGGGATGAGAACAGAGGAGGCTGGTAACCCAGACTACTCTGAAACGGAGATAACCCGGTAGCAGACGAAGGAAGCGAGTTGTGAGCGTATTCTGCCCAGGGGAGCTGTTCTGCCCAAGACGCAGGGTTTCTGAAAGAAAGGCTGCGTAGTATGCGACCAATCGTCTGATTGGCCCTCTCTGCTTGACCGTTAGACTGGGGATGAAACCCGGAAGAGAGACTGACGGACGCACCAATCAAACGACAGAACTCCCTCCAAAACTGTGACGTGAATTGCGGACCTCTGTCTGAAACGGCGTCTAACGGGAGGCCATGAATCCTGAACACATTCTCGATGATGATTTGTGCCGTCTCCTTAGCGGAAGGAAGTTTAGCGAGGGGAATGAAATGTGCCGCCTTAGAGAACCTATCGACAACCGTAAGAATCACAGTCTTCCCCGCAGACAAAGGCAGACCGGTAATGAAGTCTAGGGCGATGTGAGACCATGGTCGAGAAGGAATGGGGAGCGGTCTGAGACGAACGGCAGGAGGAGAGTTACCCGACTTAGTCTGCGCGCAGTCCGAACAAGCAGCCACGAAACGGCGCGTGTCACGCTCCTGAGTCGGCCACCAAAAGCGCTGGCGAATAGACGCAAGAGTGCCTCGAACACCGGGATGACCAGCTAACTTGGCAGAGTGAGCCCACTGAAGAACAGCCAGACGAGTGGAAACAGGAACGAAAAGGAGGTTACTAGGACAAGCGCGCGGCGACGCAGTGTGCGTGAGTGCTTGCTTAACCTGTCTTTCAATTCCCCAGACTGTTAACCCGACAACACGCCCATAAGGAAGAATCCCCTCGGGATCAGTAGAAGCCACAGAAGAACTAAACAGACGGGATAAGGCATCAGGCTTGGTGTTTTTGCTACCCGGACGGTAAGAAATCACAAACTCGAAACGAGCAAAAAACAACGCCCAACGAGCTTGACGGGCATTAAGTCGTTTGGCAGAACGGATGTACTCAAGGTTCTTATGGTCTGTCCAAACGACAAAAGGAATGGTCGCCCCCTCCAACCACTGTCGCCATTCGCCTAGGGCTAAGCGGATGGCGAGCAGTTCACGGTTACCCACATCATAGTTGCGCTCAGATGGCGACAGGCGATGAGAAAAATAAGCGCAAGGATGAACCTTATCGTCAGACTGGAAGCGCTGGGAAAGAATGGCTCCCACGCCTACCTCTGAAGTGTCAACCTCGACAATGAATTGTCTAGTGACGTCAGGAGTAACGAGGATAGGAGCGGACGTAAAACGTTCTTTTAGAAGATCAAAAGCTCCCTGGGCGGAACCGGACCACTTAAAACACGTCTTGACAGAAGTAAGAGCTGTGAGAGGGGCAGCAACTTGACCGAAATTACGAATGAAACGCCGATAGAAATTAGCGAAACCTAAAAAGCGCTGCAACTCGACACGTGACCTTGGAACGGGCCAATCACTGACAGCTTGGACCTTAGCGGAATCCATCTGAATGCCTTCAGCGGAAATAACGGAACCGAGAAAAGTAACGGAGGAGACATGAAAAGAGCACTTCTCAGCCTTTACGTAGAGACAATTCTCTAAAAGGCGCTGTAGAACACGTCGAACGTGCTGAACATGAATCTCGAGTGACGGTGAAAAAATCAGGATATCGTCAAGATAGACAAAAACAAAGATGTTCAGCATGTCTCTCAGAACATCATTAACTAATGCCTGAAAAACAGCTGGCGCATTGGCGAGACCAAACGGCAGAACCCGGTACTCAAAATGCCCTAACGGAGTGTTAAACGCCGTTTTCCACTCGTCCCCCTCTCTGATGCGCACGAGATGGTAAGCGTTACGAAGGTCCAACTTAGTAAAGCACCTGGCTCCCTGCAGAATCTCGAAGGCTGATGACATAAGGGGAAGCGGATAACGATTCTTAACCGTTATGTCATTCAGCCCTCGATAATCCACGCAGGGGCGCAGAGTACCGTCCTTCTTCTTAACAAAAAAGAACCCCGCCCCGGCCGGAGAGGAAGAAGGCACTATGGTACCGGCGTCAAGAGACACAGATAAATAATCCTCGAGAGCCTTACGTTCGGGAGCCGACAGAGAGTATAGTCTACCCCGAGGAGGAGTGGTCCCCGGAAGGAGATCAATACTACAATCATACGACCGGTGAGGAGGAAGGGAGTTGGCTCGGGACCGACTGAAGACCGTGCGCAGATCATGATATTCCTCCGGCACTCCTGTCAAATCGCCAGGTTCCTCCTGAGAAGTGGGGACAGAAGAAATGGGAGGGATGGCAGACATTAAACACTTCACATGACAAGATACGTTCCAGGATAGGATAGAATTACAAGACCAATTAATAGAAGGATTATGACATACTAGCCAGGGATGACCCAAAACAACAGGTGTAAAAGGTGAACGAAAAATCAAAAAAGAAATAGTCTCACTGTGGTTACCAGATACTGTGAGAGTTAAAGGTAGTGTCTCAAATCTGATACTGGGAAGATGACTACCATCTAAGGCAAACATGGGCGTAGGCTTGTCTAACTGTCTGAAAGGAATGTTATGTTTCCGAACCCATGCTTCGTCCATGAAACAACCCTCAGCCCCAGAGTCAATCAAGGCACTGCATGTAGCACCCGAACCGGTCCAGCGTAGATGGACCGACATAGTAGTACAGGATCTAGATGAAGAGACCTGAGTAGTAGCGCTCACCAGTAGCCCTCCGCTTACTGATGAGCTCTGGCCTTTACTGGACATGAATTGACAAAATGTCCATCAAATCCGCAATAGAGGCACAGGCGGTTGGTGATCCTCCGTTCCCTCTCCTTGGTCGAGATGCGAATACCTCCCAGCTGCATGGGCTCAGTCTCTGAGCCAGAGGAGGGAGATGGTTGCGATGCGGAGCAGGGAAACACCGTTGACGCGAGCTCTCTTCCACGAGCTTGGTGACGAAGATCTACCCGTCGTTCTATGCGGATGGCGAGAGCAATCAAAGAGTCCACACTGGAAGGAACCTCCCGAGAGAGAATCTCATCTTTGACCACTGTGTGGAGTCCCTCCAGAAAACGAGCGAGCAGCGCCGGCTCGTTCCAGTCACTAGAGGCAGCAAGAGTACGAAACTCTATAGAGTAATCCGTTATGGATCGATCACCTTGGCATAGGGAAGCCAGGGCCCTAGAAGCCTCCCCACCAAAAACTGAACGGTCAAAAACCCGAATCATCTCCTCTTTAAAGTTCTGGTAATTGTTAGAACAATCAGCCCTTGCCTCCCAGATAGCTGTGCCCCACTCTCGGGCCCGGCCAGTAAGGAGTGAAATGACGTAAGCAACCCGAGCTCTCTCGCTAGAGTATGTGTTGGGTTGGAGAGAGAACACAATATCACACTGGGTGAGAAAGGAGCGGCACTCCGTGGGCTGCCCGGAGTAGCAAGGTGGGTTATTAACCCTAGGTTCCGGAGGCTCGGCAGGCCAGGAAGTAACAGGTGGCACGAGACGAAGACTCTGGAACTGTCCAGAGAGGTCGGAAACCTGAGCGGCCAGGTTCTCCACGGCATGGCGAGCAGCAGACAATTCCTGCTCGTGTCTGCCGAGCATGGCTCCTTGGATCTTGACGGCAGTGTTACGAGCCTCTGTAGTCGCTGGGTCCATTCCTTGGTCGGATCCTTCTGTTATGCAGGTGAATGAGGACCCAAAAGCGACTTGGCGAAAACAGAGTTTTTAATCCAGTAAGATACTTAACAAAACAAAAGGCATAATACTACTCGTAAAGACGAGAACAGACTGGAGACTTGATCAAGAACTGCAGGTTGCCTCGGGAAGGCACTTGAACCTAGCAGACTCAGACACCTGCTCACCACGCAGCATCTGAGGGAAACACGACACGACAGGGCAAAACATAGACACAGCACGGTGAATATAGACAAGGATCCGACAGGGCAGGTACGGAAAACAAGGAGAGAAATAGGGACTCTAATCAGGGAAAAGGATCGGGAACAGGTGTGGGAAGACTAAATGATTGATTAGGGGAATAGGAACAGCTGGGAGCAGGAACGGAACGATAGAGAGAAGAGAGAGCGAGAGAGTGAGAGAGGGAGGGGGAGAGAGAGGGATAGAAAGAGGGAAAGAACCTAATAAGACCAGCAGAGGGAAACGAATAGAAGGGGAAGCACAGGGACAAGACATGATAATTAATGACAAAACATGACATTTTCACCCCTGAAATGATTAGTAGGTGCTTGTTTGATTCAATGTGCAACTAAATCCTGAATCTGTCTACCACAAACACATTCAGTATCAAAAATGTTAGAACATTCTATATGTTCATGGAAAACAAAACTAAAAACATACATTTACACAATTGTAAATACAACATAAAAGACATATTGTACATAATCAAAGTAGAAGACTTTCGATAGTTCATTTCCAATAGCTTCAATGTCAATATTCTTTCAAGGTTGCATCGTCTATGGTTTACTGGGTAATGGTAGCCTTCTGTTAATATGGGGCTCAGAGCATGGCAACTGCTCGGCCTCCGACTGCAAGCGCTACAGAGGGTAGTGAGTACGGCCCAGTATATTACTGGGGCCAAGCTTCCTGCGATCCAGGACCTCTATACCAGGCTGTGTCAGATGAAGGCCCTAAAAATGACCAAAGACTCCAGCCACCCTAGTCATAGACTGTTCTCTCTGCTACCTCATGGCTAGCGGTACCTGGAGCGCCAAATCTAGGTCCAAAAGGAACTTCAAATCAAATCCAATTTTATTGGTCACATACACGTGTTTAGCAAATGTTATTGCGGTGTAGCGAAATGTTTGTGTTTCTAGCTCCAATTGTGCAGTAATATCTAACAAGAAATATCTAACAATTTCACAACAATACACACAATACACACACATCTAAAAAAAGGAATTAAATGAAGAATATATAAATGTATGGATGAGCAATGTCAAAGCAGCATAGACTAAGATACAGTAGAACAGAATAGAATACAGTATATACATATGCAATGAGTAATTGAAAATATATAAACATTATTAAAGTGACTAGTGTTCCATTTACTAAGTATATGTATATAGGCAGCAGCCTCTAATATGCTAGTGATGGATGTTTAGCAGTCTGATGGCCTTGAGATAGAAGCTGTTTTTCAGTCTCTCAGTCCCAGCTTGATGCACCTGTACTGACCTCACCTTCTGGATGATAGTTGGGTGAACAGTCGTGTGGTTATCAGTCCTTGATGATATTTTTGGCCTTCCTGTCACATTGGGGGCTGTAGGTGTCCTGGAGGCCAGCTTCTACCCCCCCCTAACAGCTTCTACCCCAAGCCATAAGACTGCTGAACAGCTTATCAAATGGCTACCCTATTTGCATTTACCCCCCCCCCCATTTTTTTACGCTGCGGCTACTCACTTTTTATTATTTAATACATAGACACTTTACCCCTACCTACATGTACATATTACCTCAATTACCTCGACTAACCTGTACCCCTGCACATTGACTCGGTACCGGTACCCCCTGTATATAGCCTCGTTATTGTTATTTTATTGTTGCTCTTTTATTTATTTTTTACTTTAGTTTATTTAGTAAATATTTTCTTAACTCTTATTTTTCTTAAAACTGCATTGTTGGTTAAGGGCTTGTAAGTAAGCATTTCACAGTAAGGTCTACGCTACACCTGTTGTATTTGGCGCATGTGACAAATAACATTTTATTTGATTTAATTCAATGACCATGCTCCAGCTTAGCCTACTGTATGTCTGTAGCCTCCATCTCAGTCATCTATCAGCCAGACAGATCATGTCTCGGAGCCAAATGGTCTAGACTGCGGGTAGGACCTACCTAAACTCTGCCAGGGCCATATGAACTGTTCCCCTACAAGAGGCATGTCTGGCTGGCTTCCCATATGGTGCAATGGTGGTGATAGACTGATAAAAGGATTGCCAACTGGGCATTTCCAATCCCCTTGCACTTATGCCCTTTGCCCAAACCGAGGTATGTAGAGCTGGAGAGCTGGAGACATTGGGCCATTATGCACAAAGGAAGTTAAGGTAATTGTGACAAGATGCTGACCCGGTGCCCTGTTCAAATTTCTCCAGGACGGGACTACTTCTTGGACAAATACAGATGGGCCAATGATGAGTCAGGTCTAAATAAGCACTCCTTTACATTATCATAGGTGCCAGTCCTATGAGACTGATTTACTCATCAGCTGCCCCGGTAAAGTAAACTTAAAATGTAAACTGAGATGGCTGTAAGTGACAACTCAATTATATGGGCTCTGGGGGAAAAAGCTATTCAAACATTAGATATATGAGAGTTACTTTGTAATGTTTATTGGGAACTCTTCATTTTTTATTTATAAACTGTTATAGTAAGGTATGCTATAGTAAAGTTGTAAAAGATGTGGTGGTTACTCAGAACGTATCGATGACCAACGCTCAGGGAAGGAGGATAGGGTACAAGCAAAAAAATGGTTTTGTTCTTGTTCTCTTTACATTCAATTAATTCAATATCCACCAGTGTTCAATTTTTCGGATGCTGGGCATTTTTGAAGGATGCTGGTTTATTTTATATTATTTCAAAAACCTATACGAAGCTGAACAATGTATTGAGCATGGTGTTTTAAGGATTCATGGCAACACAAGTAGTGAAGCATTATAATGCACATCAGTCTGTACAACTGTCATTTCCATTATGTTATTTTGAGTAAATGTCTGCTTTGCTTTACCTTTGCCAGGTCACAGTTGTAAATGAGAGCTTGTTCTCAACTGGCCTACCTGGTTAAATAAAAGTAAGAATAATAGTTGAGACAAAAAAATGATGAAATAACACAAATGGAATCATGTAGTAACCAAAAGTCTATTTTATATTTGAGATTCTTCAAAGTAGCCACGATTTGCCTTGATGACAGCTTTGCACACTCGTGACAATCTCTCAACCAGCTTCATGAGGTAGTCACCTGGAACGCATTTCAATTAACAGGTGTGACTTGTTAAAAGTTAATTTGTGGAATTTCTTTCCATCTTAATGCATTTGCGCCAATCAGTTGTGTTGTGACAAGGTAGGGTGGTATACAGAAGATAGCCCTATTTGGTAAAATACCAAGTCCATATCATGACAAGAACAGCTCATATAAGCAAAGAGAAAAGGGAGTCCATCATCACTTTAAGACACGAAGGTCAGTCAATCCGGAAAATTTCAAGAACTTTGAAAGTTTCTTCAAGTGCAGTCGCAAAAACCGTGAAGCACTATGATAAAACTGGCTCTCATGAGGACTGCACAGGAAAGGAAGAGCCAGAGTTACCTCTGCTGCAGAGGATAAGTTCATTAGAGTTACCAGCTCCAGAAAATGCAGCCCAAATAAATGCTCACAGAGTTCAAGTAACAGACACATCTCAACATCAACAGGAGACTGCGCGAATCAGGCCTTCATGAGACGCAGAGTAGGTGAATGAATGATCTCAGCATGTGTGGTTCTCACTGTGAAGCATGGAGAAGGAGGTGTGATGGTGTGGGGTGCTTTGCTGCAGACACTGTCAGTGATTTATTTAGAATTCAAGGCACACTTAACCAGCATGGCTACCACAGCATTCTGCAGCGATACGCCATCCCATCTGGTTTGCGGTTAGTGGGACTATCATTTGTTTTTCAACAGGACAATGACCCAACACACCTCCAGGCTGAGTAAGGGCTATTTGACCAAGAAGGAGAGTGATGTAGTGCCTCGTCATTTTACCTGGCCTCCACAATCACCCGACCTCAACCCATGTAAGATGGTTTGGGAGGAGTTGGACCGCAGTGTGAAGGTAAAGCAGCCAACAAGTGCTCAGCATATGTGGGAACTCCTTCAAGACTGTTGGAAAATCGTTCCAGGTGAAGCAGGTTGAGAGAATGCCATGAGTGTGCAAAGCTGCCATTGAGGCAAAGGGTGGATACTTTCAAGAAACTAAAATATAAAATATATTTTAATTATATTTTAATTAGTTTAATCCTCCACCCCTTTTTTCAATTTTCGCCTAAAATGACATACCCAAATCTAACTGCCTGTAACCCAGGCCCTGAAGAAAAGATATGCATATTCTAGATACCATTTGAAATGAAACACTTTGACTTTGTGGAAATTTAAAAGGTATGTAAGAGAGTATAACACAATAGATCGGGTAAAAGATAATACAAAGAAAAAGCAACCGTTCTTTTGTATTTTTTTGTACCATCATCTTTGAAGTGCAAGAGAAAGGCCATGTATTTTTCCAGCCCAGCTGCAATTTATTAGATGACAGCAATGTATGTGCAAAGTTTCAGTCTGATCCAATGAACCATTGTATTTATGTTCAAAATGTTGTATCAATTTGTTTATTATTAACTTTTCATGTTCAAAACTGTGCACTCTCCTCAAACAATAGCATGGTATTCTTTCACTGTAATAGTTTCTGTAAATTGGACAGTGCAGTTAGATTAACAAGAATTTGAGCTGTCTGCCAATATTAGATATGTCCTGGGAAATGTTCTTGTTACTTACAACCTCATGCTAATCGCATTAGCCTATGTTTGCTCAACCGACACTGATCCTGATTAAAACGTTTTTGTTACTATATGATTCCATGTGTGTTATTTCATAGTTTTTATGTCTTCACTATTATTCTACAATGTAGAAATTTGTAAAAAAAAAAATGAATGTGTAGGTGTGTCCAAACGTTTCAACAGTTGTGTTGTTATGTCCAAAATTATTGCTTCCAAAATTATATGTTTTCAAACCAAACTCCACTCTCATAAAACTTTCCGGATTAAGTGCATGACTGATGTTTCCAATGAGTGATATGTTACCTTTCAAAATGCTTATTTTATGCTTATTTTGCTTTGTCAATTTATATTGTTCTATCGAGAAACAACTGAAACATGAGTACTGTGTTCTTGTCACTAGTTTGACCATTTAAGTCCTACCACTCCACAGAAGTGAAGGTAAACAGTATTTTTGAATAAGATGTGAGTAATAAAACCCCAAGACCCACCAACTTAATTTTTTATTTCAATGTGAAGAAGACTCCACCCACAATCTTAGCAATGTCGTCAAAGATCTGTTCATTGGTGGAATAAACACAAATTATTTGTGTGTTTCTGCCCTTCTGTACCGAGGCAGATATGGTAAATAATTAGAGATAGGAAAACAATTAAATCAATTTTCCTTGCTGCCAAAGACGCCAGCTATAATCTCGATTTATCCGGAGTTTGATTCGGCTTATGCATCTTTTGTTTCTCAGACCTAAACCAATCAAAAACGTAGACCTATACAAATTCAAACCCTTTTTAAAGTTCCTCGTTAAAAGTTGATTAACAGCTCTGCTAAACTTCTTTATTGACATCTGAGGTAGAGGGGACAAGAGGGTAAAATATTTCCACAAAAGAATTCCAGTAATGACCTATGTAGCGAGTCACCAGAGGAGGTGAAAGCAATTTTACACAGTCTACAGAAATTTGAATAGCCTTTCATGTCTTGTTTTTTTTTGGTTTAAACCATTTATTTGATTAAACACTGAGAGCTTGGTGGCAGGCTATGTGGAGAAAATAATTATGACAACTGTGTATCCTATTTATTTATTGCGGCTTAATTACTTTTCTCCCTTGTTCCTGAATAGAGTTTGAGAAAAAAAGGGTAATGCATCACTTGTCTGATCTACTATTAAACAGGGCTGAGAAGGATTCATTAATGGACTGAGATCGAATTGGGATTAAGGAGAAAAACGATGAACACGAGGGTCCTTCCCCAAAAAATGTTTTGTGGATTTTGAGTGGCTTTTCCATGGCCCTGCGGACATGTTGTAATTTGTACGTTCAATTGCATTGCAACAATGTTAACAGTGCCCTTCAAAAAGTATTCATACACATTGACTTATTCCACATTTTGTTGTGTTACAGCCAAAAATAAAAATGGATAACATTTTAGTTTTTTCACCCATCAAGACACAATACACCATGATGACAATGTCATCTTTTTGCAATTGTATTGCAAATGAATTACATAAATGTCTCATTTACATTAGTTTTCACAGTTGTAGAATAACTTTTGGCAGCGATTACAGCTGTGAGCCTTTCTGGGTAAGTCTCTAAGAGCTTTCCACACCTGGATCGTGCAACATTTGCCCATTATTATTTTCTAAATTCTTCAAGCTCTGTCAAATTGGTTGTTGACAACCATTTGCTAGACAACCATTTGCAGGTCTTGCCATAGATTCTCAAGTAGATTTAAGTACAAACTGTAACTCGGCTACTCAGGAATATTCACTGTCTTCTTGGTAAGCAACTCCAGTGTAGATGTGGCGTTTTGTTTTCGGTTATTGTCCCGCTGAAAGGTGAATTCATCTCCCAGTGTCTGGTGGAAAGCAGAGAGAACCAGGTTTTCCTCTAGAATTGGCATGTGTCTATTCCATTTCATTTTTATCCCGATTAACTCCCCAGTCCTTAAATTACAAGCATACACATAAGATCTGGGCTATACAGACGAATCCGGACATTTTGGTATTTACTGAAACTTGGATCTCTGGGGACATTCTGGACTGATATTAATATTGAGGGTTATAATGTGTTCAGAGCTGACAGACAGGGTAGTGACCATTATTATAAAAAATATAATATATGAAATCCATTTCTCTCGTCAATTTTTAAGACTTTGTCTGGGGAAAAATGTATCCATAACTTTTATAGGAGTCTACCGTCCTAACTTTGTGCACTCAATGAGTTATCTAGTTTGATGTGGTCTTCTTTTACTGAATCAGAAGTTATTATCCTGGGTGACCTAAATCATGATCGAGAAATGTAGGCTTTAGACAATATAAAATACATGTGTAACGTAAACCAACATGTGTAATGTAAACCTAACCCAGCTGATGACTAAGCCTACACGGCCCAACCCTAAAGATCCTTCAAAGTCTTGATCTTGTTCTAACAAATACACCACAGAAATATGGTTCTACTGGTGTGTGCCCAAGAAATGTGTGACCATTGCACAGCTGTTTGTATTAGACATGTGAGAATACAAAAATCTAAGCCTGTGTCATTGCAAAGAGGAATTTTAAAAACTTTAGCTTAAGCCAAAAAAAAGCAATTTTAAGGCAATGTACAACTTGGTGTTTTTATCTGAGAAATGTATTTTGAATGTCAACCAATCATGTTTTAGGCCTGGGCATAGCACTATTACAGCAATCAATTTAGGTCTTAATTATCTTGTCAATGTTTTATACACTAAAATGAAATGTGCTGCTTTGTTCGTGGACCTGTTAAAAGCTTTTGATACTGTTGATCATGCTATTTTATTGAATAAGTTATCCTCGAAAGGCCTGAGCTCTGTTGCCTGTTCATGGTTCAATAATTATTTAAGTGACAGAACTAGCCAACACGACTGGTGGGGTTAAGTCTGAATTTCTTGAAGTACATAAAGGTGTAAACACCAATGGTAAATCTGTAAAAAAAAAGTTCATTCATATACAGTATAAACTCAGCAATAAAAGAAATGTCCTCTCACTGTAAACTTAATTAACATGTGTAAATATTTGTATGAACATAACACGATTCAACATCTGAGACATAAACTGAACAAGTTCTACAGACATTTGACTAACAGAAATGGAATAATGTGTCCCTGAACAAAGTGGGGGTCAAAATCAAAGTAACAGTCAGTATCTGGTGTGGCCACCAGCAGCATTAAGTACTGCAGTGCATCTCATCCTCATGGACTGCACCAGATTTGCCAGTTCTTGCTGTGAGATGTTACCCCTCTCTTCCACCAAGGCACCTGCAAGTTCCCAGACATTTCTGGGGGGAATGGTCCTAGCCCTCACCCTCCGATCCAACAGGTCCCAGACGTGCTCAATGGGATTGAGATCCTGGCCATGGCAGTACACTGACATTCCTGACTTGCAGGTAATCACGCACAGAACGAGCATACTGGCTGGTGGCATTGTCATGCTGGAGGGTCATGTCAGGATCAACCTGCAGGAAAGTACCACATGAGGGAGGGGGATGTCTTCCCTGTAATGCACAGCGTTGAGATTGCCTGCAATGACAACAGACTCAGTCCGATGATGCTGTGACACACCGCCCCAGACTATGATGGACCCTCTACCTCCAAATCGATCCCGCTCCAGAGGACATGCCTCGGTGTAACGCTCATTCCTTCGGCGATAAACGCAAATCCGACCATCACCCCTGGTGAGACAAAACCGCAACTCAGTGATGAGCACTTTTTACCAGTCCTGTCTGGTCCTGCACCGGTGAGTTTGTGCCCATAGGCGATATTGTTGCCGGTGATGTCTGGTGAGGACCTGCCTTACAACAGGCCTACAAGCCCTCAGTCCAGCCTTTCTCAGCCTATTGCGGACAGACACTGATGGAGGGTGTGTGCGTTTGTTGCAGTTGTTGTTGCCATCCTGTACCTGTCCCGCAGGTGTGATGTTCGGATGTACTGATCCTGTGTAGGTGTTGTTACACGTGGTCTGCCACTGCGAGGACAATCAGCTGTCCATCCTGTCTCCCTGTAGCGCTGTCTTAGGCATCTCACAGTACGGACATTGCAATGTATTGCCCTGGCCGCTACTGCAGTCGTCATGCTTCCTTGCAGCATGCCTAAGGCACGTTCACGCAGATGAGCAGGGACCCTGGGCATCTTTCTTTTGGTGTTTTTCAGAGTCAGTAGAAAGGCCTCTTTAGTGTCCTAAGTTTTCATATCTGTGATCTTAATTGCCTACAATCTGTAATCTGTTAGTGTCTTAACGACCGTTCCACGGGTGCATGTTCATTAATTGTTTACGGTTCATTGGAAAAGCATGGGAAACAGTGTTTAAACCCTTTATAATGTAGATCTGTGAAGTTATTTGGATTTTTACAAATGATCTTTGAAAGACAGGGTCCTGCAAAAGGGATGCTCAGTATATGTGGATGATACTATTATGTATGCTACTGTTGATCTGGTTGTGTCAGAACTACAGTCAGATTTGAGAGCTATGCAGGAATCCCTTGCTGATTTAAAACTTGTGCTTATTACAGGCAAAACAAAATACATGTTGTTTTAAACTTTCGTAAGAATGATTCAGATGGGGGCCTACCGAGTGGTGCAGCAGTCTAAGGCACTGCGGCATCACTACAGATCCGGGTTCGATCCCGGGCTGTGTTGCAGCCGGCTGCGACAGGGAGACACATGAGGTGACGCACAATTAGCATATCGTGTCAATTAGGGAGCGTTTGTAGGGCCGGGATGTCCTTGTCCCATCGCGCTCTAGCAACTCCTGTGGCGTGCCGGGCACATGCATGCTGACACAGTCGCCAGTTGTACGGTGTTTCCTCTGACACAATAGTGCAGATGGCTTCCTGGTTAAGCAGGCAGTGTATCAAGAAGCAGTGCAGCATGGCGGGGTCGTGTTTTGGAGGACGAATGCCTCTCGACCTTCGCCTCTCGAATCCGTACCAGAGTTGGAGCGACGGGACAAGACTGTAACTACCAATTGGGTTGAAAAAGGGGTAAGAAATGTAAAATAATAACAATAAATACATTTTGAATGTTTCAGATGAACTACATTGTCAGAGACGTGTGAATAGGTTGCAGGGAAGTCAGGCGCAGGAGAGTCAAACGGAGTGTAAAATGGAGTCTTCTAATAAATGTCCAAGTAACATGCTCGATAACACTAATAAGAAAAATGAATATAAACAAATATGGGTACGGAAGACCCGTCACGCACATATACAAATAAACACTACCCTGACAATAAACAATCTCTGACAAAGACATGAGGGGAAACAGAGGGTTAAATACACAACAGGTGGGATTGAAAACAGGTGTGTGGGAAGACAAGACAAAACCAATGGAAAATGAAAAATGGATCGATGATGGCTAGAAGACCAGTGACGTCGACCGCCGAGCACCGCCCGAACAAGGAGAGGCAACGACTTAGGCAGAAGTCGTGACATACATGTTCACTCATTAGATGGTTCTCCAATCGAGCGCGTTCCCACATATACATGTAAATACTTCGGCATTTGGATTAATATGGATTTCACATTGAAAAAACATATAGATGCGTTGGTTAAAAAGCGAAGATTTAAAGTTGGCTTTTTCTACAGAAACAGATAGTGCCTTTCTTTAAGCAGTAGGAAGCAGATTATTCAGTTAACCTTTTTATCTGTTCTTGATTATGGTAATATTTATCTAAAGTGTAGCTGCTACTGCTCTTAAACCTGTATCAAAAAGGTTGGCTGGATTTCGCCAAAAGACCAATATATCTCTACATTACTCCCTTTTTGTTTACAAGGCCCTACTTCATTAACTTCTGCCCTTGTCTAATTTTGCTTTTGAAGCATAGACACCTGAGTTGCCTAACCTGTTCACTCACAGGATTGGTTAACTCTTGAAGTTTCTAAGGTCTCCCTCAAGCTGTCTAAATCTGCTTTTAGTTTTAATGCAATATATTGCTGGAATAAAATTCAAAAAACATTGGGGACATATTTGTGGAGGACTGTAAGTGTTTTTCTGGTTGATTTGTGATGTTTTATTTCTGCTTCCCATGACTGTGTTTTTGTATTTTAATATGTAAAGTTATGTTGTATTTAACAGGGCACATTTGAAAAAGAGACTTAGGTTTCAATATGTCTTCCCTGTTAAAATAAAGGTGAAATAAAAAACATGATGCAGCCACCACTCTGCTTGAAAATATGGAGAATGGCACTCAGTAATGTGTTGTATTGGATTTGCCCCAAACATAACACTTTCCCACATTTTTTGCAGCATTATCTTAGTACCTTATTGCAAATAGGATGCATGTTTTGGAATATTCTTATTCTGTACAGGCTTCCTTCTTTTCACTCTGTCAATTAGGTTAGTATTGTGAAGCAACTACAATATTGTTGATCTATCTTCAGTTTTCTCCTATCACAGCCATTAAACTATGTAACTGTTTTAAAGTCATCACTGGTCTCATGGTGAAATCCCTTAGCAGATTCCTTTCTCTCTGGCAACTGAGTTAGGAAGGACACCTGAATCTTTGTAGGGAATGGGTGTATTGATAGACCATCCAACAAGTAATTTGTCATGCAGGTGAACAGCAGGTTGCCTCGGGAAGGCACTTGAACCAGACAGACTCAGACACCTGCTCACCACGCAGCATCTGAGGAAAACACGACACGACAGGGCGATACACAAACACAGCACGGTGAATTCTAGACAAGGAACCGACAGGGCAGAAACGAATAACAAGGAGAGAAATAGGGACTCTAATCAGGGAAAGGATCGGGAACAGGTGTGGGAAGACCAAATGATGATTAGGGGAATAGGAACAGCTGGGAGCAGGAACGGAACGATAGAGAGAAGAGAGAGCGAGAGAGTGAGAGAGGGAGGGGGAGAGAGAGGGATAGAAAGAGGGAACGAACCTAATAAGACCAGCAGGGGGAAACGAACAGAATGGGAAGCACAGGGACAAGACATGATAATAAATGACAAAACATGACAGTACCCCCCCACTCACCGAGCGCCTCCTGGCGCACTCGAGGAGGAATCCTGGCGGCAACGGAGGAAATCATCAATGAGTGAATGGTCCAGCACGTCCCGAGACGGAACCCAACTCCTCTCCTCAGGACCGTAACCCTCCCAATCCACTAAGTATTGGTGACCCCGTCCCCGAGAACGCATGTCCATGATCTTATGTACCTTGTAAATAGGTGCGCTCTCGACAAGGACGGGAGGGGGAGGGAAGACGAACGGGAGTGCGAAGAAAGGGCTTGACACAGGAGACATGGAAGACAGGATGGACGCGACGAAGATGTCGCGGAAGAAGCAGTCGCACAGCGACAGGATTGACGACCTGGGAGACACGGAACGGACCAATGAACCGCGGAGTCAACTTACGAGAAGCTGTCGTAAGAGGAAGGTTGCGAGTGGAAAGCCACACTCTCTGGCCGCAACAATACCTTGGACTCTTAATCCTGCGTTTATTGGCGGCTCTCACAGTCTGTGCCCTGTAACGGCAAAGTGCAGACCTCACCCTCCTCCAGGTGCGCTCACAACGTTGGACAAACGCTTGAGCGGAGGGAACGCTGGACTCGGCAAGCTGGGATGAGAACAGAGGAGGCTGGTAACCCAGACTACTCTGAAACGGAGATAACCCGGTAGCAGACGAAGGAAGCGAATTGTGAGCGTTTTCTGCCCAGGGGAGCTGTTCTGCCCAAGACGCAGGGTTTCTGAAAGAAAGGCTGCGTAGTATGCGACCAATCGTCTGATTGGCCCTCTCTGCTTGACCGTTAGACTGGGGATGAAACCCGGAAGAGAGACTGACGGACGCACCAATCAAACGACAGAACTCCCTCCAAAACTGTGACGTGAATTGCGGGCCTCTGTCTGAAACGGCGTCTAACGGGAGGCCATGAATTCTGAATACATTCTCGATAATGATTTGTGCCGTCTCCTTAGCGGAAGGAAGTTTAGCGAGGGGAATGAAATGTGCCGCCTTAGAGAACCTATCGACAACCGTAAGAATCACAGTCTTCCCCGCAGACAAAGGCAGACCGGTAATGAAGTCTAGGGCGATGTGAGACCATGGTCGAGAAGGAATGGGGAGCGGTCTGAGACGACCGGCAGGAGGAGAGTTACCCGATTTAGTCTGCGCGCAGTCCGAACAAGCAGCCACGAAACGGCGCGTGTCACGCTCCTGAGTCGGCCACCAAAAGCGCTGGCGAATAGACGCAAGAGTGCCTCGAACACCGGGATGACCAGCTAACTTGGCAGAGTGAGCCCACTGAAGAACAGCCAGACGAGTGGAAACAGGAACGAAAAGGAGGTTACTAGGACAAGCGCGCGGCGACGCAGTGTGCGTGAGTGCTTGCTTAACCTGTCTTTCAATTCCCCAGACTGTTAACCCGACAACACGCCCATAAGGAAGGATCCCCTCGGGATCAGTAGAAGCCACAGAAGAACTAAACAGACGGGATAAGGCATCAGGCTTGGTGTTCTTGCTACCCGGACGGTAAGAAATCACAAACTCGAAACGAGCGAAAAACAACGCCCAACGAGCTTGACGGGCATTAAGTCGTTTGGCAGAACGGATGTACTCAAGGTTCTTATGGTCTGTCCAAACGACAAAAGGAACGGTCGCCCCCTCCAACCACTGTCGCCATTCGCCTAGGGCTAAGCGGATGGCGAGCAGTTCACGGTTACCCACATCATAGTTGCGCTCAGATGGCGACAGGCGATGAGAAAAATAAGCGCAAGGATGAACCTTATCGTCAGACTGGAAGCGCTGGGATAGAATGGCTCCCACGCCTACCTCTGAAGCGTCAACCTCGACAATGAATTGTCTAGTGACGTCAGGAGTAACGAGGATAGGAGCGGACGTAAAACGTTCTTTTAGAAGATCAAAAGCTCCCTGGGCGGAACCGGACCACTTAAAACACGTCTTGACAGAAGTAAGAGCTGTGAGAGGGGCAGCAACTTGACCGAAATTACGAATGAAACGCCGATAGAAATTAGCGAAACCTAAAAAGCGCTGCAACTCGACACGTGACCTTGGAACGGGCCAATCACTGACAGCTTGGACCTTAGCGGAATCCATCTGAATGCCTTCAGCGGAAATAACGGAACCGAGAAAAGTAACGGAGGAGACATGAAAAGAGCACTTCTCAGCCTTTACGTAGAGACAATTCTCTAAAAGGCGCTGTAGAACACGTCGAACGTGCTGAACATGAATCTCGAGTGACGGAGAAAAAATCAGGATATCGTCAAGATAGACAAAAACAAAGATGTTCAGCATGTCTCTCAGAACATCATTAACTAATGCCTGAAAAACAGCTGGCGCATTGGCGAGACCGAACGGCAGAACCCGGTACTCAAAATGCCCTAACGGAGTGTTAAACGCCGTTTTCCACTCGTCCCCCTCTCTGATGCGCACGAGATGGTAAGCGTTACGAAGGTCCAACTTAGTAAAGCACCTGGCTCCCTGCAGAATCTCGAAGGCTGATGACATAAGGGGAAGCGGATAACGATTCTTAACCGTTATGTCATTCAGCCCTCGATAATCCACGCAGGGGCGCAGAGTACCGTCCTTCTTCTTAACAAAAAAGAACCCCGCCCCGGCCGGAGAGGAAGAAGGCACTATGGTACCGGCGTCAAGAGACACAGACAAATAATCCTCGAGAGCCTTACGTTCGGGAGCCGACAGAGAGTATAGTCTACCCCGAGGAGGAGTGGTCCCCGGAAGGAGATCAATACTACAATCATACGACCGGTGAGGAGGAATGGAGTTGGCTCGGGACCGACTGAAGACCGTGCGCAGATCATGATATTCCTCCGGCACTCCTGTCAAATCGCCAGGTTCCTCCTGAGAAGTAGGGACAGAAGAAACGGGAGGGATGGCAGACATTAAACACTTCACATGACAAGAAACGTTCCAGGATAGGATAGAATTACTAGACCAATTAATAGAAGGATTATGACATACTAGCCAGGGATGACCCAAAACAACAGGTGTAAACGGTGAACGGAAAATCAAAAAAGAAATAGTCTCACTGTGGTTACCAGATACTGTGAGGGTTAAAGGTAGTGTCTCAAATCTGATACTGGGAAGATGACTACCATCTAAGGCGAACATGGGCGTAGGCTTCTCTAACTCTCTGAAAGGAATGTCATGTTTCCGAACCCATGCTTCGTCCATGAAACAACCCTCAGCCCCAGAGTCTATCAAGGCACTACATGTAGCACCCGAACCGGTCCAGCGTAGATGGACCGACAAAGTAGTACAGGATTTTGATGGAGAGACTTGAGTAGTTGCGCTCACCTGTAGCCCTCCGCTTACAGATGAGCTCTGGCTTTTACTGGACATGAATTAACAAAATGTCCAGCAACTCCGCAATAGAGGCACAGGCGGTTGGTGATCCTCCGTTCCCTCTCCTTAGTCGAGATGCGAATCCCTCCCAGCTGCATGGGCTCAGTCTCTGAGCCAGAGGAGGGAGATGGTTGCGATGCGGAGCAGGGAAACACCGTTGATGCGAGCTCTCTTCCACGAGCCCGGTGACGAAGATCTACCCGTCGTTCTATGCGGATGGCGAGAGCAATCAAAGAGTCCACATCTGAAGGAACCTCCCGGGAGAGAATCTCATCCTTAACCACTGCGTGGAGTCCCTCCAGAAAACGAGCGAGCAGCGCCGGCTCGTTCCACTCACTAGAGGCAGCAAGAGTGCGAAACTCAATAGAATAATCCGTTATGGACCGTTCACCTTGGCATAAGGAAGCCAGGGCCCTAGAAGCCTCCCTACCAAAAACTGAACGGTCAAAAACCCGAATCATCTCCTCTTTAAAGTTCTGGAACTTGTTAGAGCAATCAGCCCTTGCCTCCCAGATAGCTGTGCCCCATTCTCGAGCCCGGCCAGTAAGGAGTGAAATGACGTAAGCAACCCGAGCTCTCTCTCTAGAGTATGTGTTGGGTTGGAGAGAGAACACAATCTCACACTGCGTGAGAAAGGAGCGGCACTCAGTGGGCTGCCCGGAGTAGCAAGGTGGGTTATTAACCCTAGGTTCTGGAGGCTCGGCAGGCCAGGAAGTAACAGGTGGCACGAGACGTAGACTCTGGAACTGTCCAGAGAGGTCGGAAACCTGAGCGGCCAGGTTCTCCACGGCATGGCGAGCAGCAGACAATTCCTGCTCGTGTCTGCCGAGCATGGCTCCTTGGATTTCGACGGCAGTGTAACGAGCGTCTGAAGTCGCTGGGTCCATTCCTTGGTCGGTTCCTTCTGTCATGCAGGTGAACAGCAGGTTGCCTCGGGAAGGCACTTGAACCAGACAGACTCAGACACCTGCTCACCACGCAGCATCTGAGGAAAACACGACACGACAGGGCGATACACAAACACAGCACGGTGAATTCTAGACAAGGAACCGACAGGGCAGAAACGAATAACAAGGAGAGAAATAGGGACTCTAATCAGGGAAAGGATCGGGAACAGGTGTGGGAAGACCAAATGATGATTAGGGGAATAGGAACAGCTGGGAGCAGGAACGGAACGATAGAGAGAAGAGAGAGCGAGAGAGTGAGAGAGGGAGGGGGAGAGAGAGGGATAGAAAGAGGGAACGAACCTAATAAGACCAGCAGGGGGAAACGAACAGAATGGGAAGCACAGGGACAAGACATGATAATAAATGACAAAACATGACATAATTAATAACTTTACCATGCTCAAATGGATATTCAATATCTGCTTTTTATGCCAATAGGTGATGTTCTTTGCGAGGCATTGGACAACCTCCCCGGTCTTTGTGGTTGAATCTGTGTTTGAAACTCACTGATCAACTGAGGGATCTTACATATAATTGTATGTATGGGGTACAGAGATGAGGTAGTGATTCAAAATAACTTATTTGGGCTTGCCATAACAAAGGGCTTAAATACTAATTGACTCAAGACATTTCAGGTTTTATATTTGTATTCATTTGTAAACATTTCTAAAGACATATTTCCACTTTGACATTATGGGTTAGTGTGTGTAGACCAGTTTATTTCCAAAATTTGGAAAAAGTAATTTGGTGTGAATACTTTCTGAAGGCACTGTATATTATAATAGTCTATGATAAAGTTGGAAGTATTTCCCTCCCCAAAAATGTTTCAGTGTTCGTATTACTCTCGAGTAAAAATCTATTCACCCCTTTGGCGTTTTTCCTATTTTGTTGCATTACAATGTAACGGTCGTCGTAGGTGGAAGACGGAGAGGACCAAGGTGCAGCGTGGTATGTGTTCATATTGTAAATTTTATCAAAACTGAACACTAAATAAAATAACAACGAGGAATAACGAGAACGAAACAGTTATGTCAGGTGATACACACAAAACAGAAAACAACTACCCACAGCCATAGTGGGAAAACAGGCTGCCTAAGTATGGTTCTCAATCAGAGACAATGATAACCAGCTGCCTCTGATTGGGAACCATACCAGTCCTAAACATAGAAACACCTAGACATACAACATAGAATACCCACCCACATCACACCCTGACCAAACGAAAAATAGAAACATACAAAGCAATCTACGGGCAGGGCGTGACATACAACATGTAAATGTATTCACCCCCTTTGATATGAAGCCCCTAAATAAGATCTGGTGCAACCAATTACCTTCAGAAGTCACATAAAAGTCCACAACCTAAGTGTCACAAGATCCGTCACATGATCTCAGTATATATACACCTGTTCTGAAAGGCCCCAGAGTCTGCAACACCACTAAGCAAGGGGCACCACCAAGCAAGCGGCACCATGAAGACCAAGGAGCTCTACAAACAGGTCAGGGACAAAGTTGTGGAGTAGTAGAGATCAGGGTTGGGTTATGAAAAATATCAGGAACTTTGAACATCCCACTGAGTACCATTTAAATCCATTATTAAAAATGGAAATAATATGGCACCACAACAAACCCGCCGAGAGGACCGCCAACCAAAACTCATGGCACAGGCAAGGAGGGCATTAATCACAGAGGCAACAAAGAAAAGAGCTGCAAAGCTCCACAGCGGAGATGGGCGTATCTGTCCAAAGGAACACTTTAAGCCGTACACTCCACAGAGCTGGGCTTTATGGAAGAGTGACCAGAAAAAAAATATGAAAATATGTTTGGTATTCACGAAAAGGCATGTGGGAGACTCCCCAAACATTTGGAAGAAGGTCCTCTGGTCAGATGAGAATAAAATTGAGCTTTTTGGACATCAAGGAAAACGCTATGTCTGGCGCAAACACAACACCTCGCATCACCCTGAGAATACCATCCCCACAGTGAATTATGGTGGTGGCATCATCATGCTGTGTGGATGTTTTTCATCAGCAGGGACTGGGGAACTGGTCAGAATTGAAGGAATGATGGCTGGTGCTAAATACAGGGACATTTTTGAGGGAAACCTGTTTCAGTCTTCCAGAGATTTGAGACTGGGACGGATGTTCACCTTGCAGCAGGACCTGTTAAGCTTACCCCCTACTTTTTCGAACATTCTGTTAAAAATCTCGCAACATTTCAGCGCCCTGCTACTCATGCCAGGAATATAGTATATGCATGTGATTAGTATGTGTGGATAGAAAACACTCAGACGTTTATAAAACTGGTTAAATCACGGCTGTGGCTTTAACATAACGTGCGTTTCATTGAAAAGTGCAGGAAAATCTGATCACTGAAAGTGGAAAAATATATCCATCCGCCGCTTCAACCCATTGTTATGGGCGAAAGACATTAAATATGGCTGAGGTTGCAGTACCTACAGCTTCCACACGATGTCAACAGTCTTGTCATTTGCCTAGGATTTGTTTCTTGGTCAAACGAACAAGAGACAGCTCATTTCTTCCGGTCTCCGACCGGATATTTTGGCTGAGAAATAGACGGACAGTATTTCAAGATGGATCCCTATAGAAAACACTACGTCTCGTGATTAATTTGATCGCTTATTAACGTTTACTAATACCTAAAGTTGCATTACAAAAGTATTTCGAAGTGTTTTGTGAAAGTTTATCGTTGACTTTTTGAATTTAAAAAAATGACGTTACGTTATGAAACGCTATTTTTTTTCATTTATCACACAGTCTACATAGAACGATATCTAGGCTATATATGGACCGATTTGATCGAAAAAAAGACCCAATAGTGATTATGGGTCATCTAGGAGTGCTAACAAAGAAGATGGTCAAAGGTAATGAATGTTTTATATTTTATTGTGCGGTTTGTGTAGCGCCGAATATGCTAATTATCTTGTTTACGTCCCCTGCGGGTCTTTTGTGGTGTTACATGCTATCAGATAATAGCTTCTCATGCTTTCGCCGAAAATCATTTTAAAAATCTGACTTGTTGCCTGGATTCACAACGAGTGTAGCTTTAATTCAATACCCTGCATGTGTATTTTAATGAAGGTTTGAGTTTTAACTAATACTATTAGCATTTAGCGTAGCGCATTTGCATTTCCAGAGCTCTAGATGGGACGACTGCATGCCAGGTAGAAGCAAGAGGTTAACCCTAAGCATACTGCTAAAGCAACATGCACGCCCAAAGCCCAGACCTCAACCAATTGAGAATCTGTGGTATGACTTAAAGATTGCTGTACACCAGCGGAACCCATCTGACTTGAAGGAGCTGGAGCTTATAGAGAGTTCATAGAGACATACCCCAAGATACTTGCAGCTGTAATTGCTGCAAAAGGTGGCTCTACAAAGTACTGCCTTTGTGGGGGTGAATAGTTATGCACACTCAAGTTTTATGCTTTTTGTCTTATTTCTTGTTTGTTTCACAAAAAAAAGATTTTGCATCTTCAAAGTGGTAGACATGTTGTTTAAATCAAATGATACAACCCCCCCAAAATCAATTTTAATTCCAGGTTGTAAAGAAACAAAATAGGAAAAATTGCCAAGGGGGTGAATAATTCTGCAAGCCACTGTACCATTATCACAATTTGTGTTACAGATATACTTCTATAAAGCTCCTTTCAACTTGGTTTCACTTTTAAGATGTTGTTATTCAACTGTAAAGGTGATTTACCTTTCTCTGCAATTCATTCTGATGAAATACATGCTGTCCTTTGAAGTGAATAGAGAAAATTTGAATCCCATTGATTTTCCACCTAGCCTACAGTGAGGGAAAAAGGTATTTGATCCCCTGCTGACTTTGTACGCTTGCCCACTGACAAATAAATGATCAGTCTATCATTTTAATGGTAGGTTTATTTGAACAGTGAGAGACAGAATAACAACAAAAGAATCCAGAAAAACGCATGTGAATTTTTAAAATAAATTAATTAACATTTTAATGAGGGAAATAAGTACTTGATCCCTCGGCAAAACATGACTTAACCCTTGTTGGCAATCACAGAAGTCAGACGTTTCTTGAAATTGGCCACCAGCTTTTTTCCCTCACTGTATATGGCCACGCTTTCATGACCATAATTATTCTGGAACACATCGCTCCTTAATAGTGATGTAAAAAAAATAATGACAAGGCCTTTTCCAGCATTGTATCCATACAAGATATCAAAGTCCATTTATTTGTAAACAGCTCATTGAGAGAGACATCTTTATTGCACCTTCCTTAGTTTTATTTGACAGCACTGCAAACACATACACACATAAGTGATGTCCGGAATTTTCTTACAGATTTGATGCATTCTAACAGAATTTCCCCTACACAGAACTTAGAATGCATCAAATCTGTAAGAAAAATCTGGACATCACGTACAGTGTGTCTTCTGTTTGTACATTTTTGCACTCAAACATCTGAGTTATGTGGGCAGTGCTATTCTCTACCCCAGGATAATGTCAAAATCCCTTTTGATAATCAAACATTAGTTAGCACGCTGGATACATAGTATGGATAAAGTGTTATTCCAACTCCACACATCTAACCCAGTCAATGCAGAAAAACCCTAACTGACCAAAAGCTTATAGATCCATAGTTATGAGAGATATAATGTT
The DNA here is from genome assembly GCF_021184085.1 of Oncorhynchus gorbuscha. Taxonomy (NCBI): domain Eukaryota; kingdom Metazoa; phylum Chordata; class Actinopteri; order Salmoniformes; family Salmonidae; genus Oncorhynchus; species Oncorhynchus gorbuscha. The sequence continues at coordinate 45,256,564 of NC_060186.1, forward strand.
AAGTTTTGAGTTTCAATAGCCTGACAGTATTAGTTTAATCAATACAAAATTAATGGAATGATGTGGTGATTACTGCATTCTGTGTAAGCAAGTAATGAAGAGATTGATTGAATTTATTAGATTTTTTAAATACATAAGGGCGCTCCCGCCATTAACTCCTCCACATGCAATTTAAGAAAATCATCAAGGATAACACAATAAAGCTTAAAAGCTTATTTCCAGTGTGGTCCTTTTGGTGGGGGAAGGGGGGCAAGGTTAGGCTAATTTTAGAGGCTCATTTAAAAATGAGCAAATTTTGAAAACATGGCAAACCATAACCCACTAGACTAACTTACACTTTCGAACATACATGTCAATAGGGCATTTCAAATTTAAACTAGTGTCCCACTAGTGCATGAAGCACCAAGACATAAAATGCACTTGCGACGCAAAGCATATGCACTTTGAAGGCTTATGAAATTGTGAGGGGAAGTTGCTAAATGCTGGGCCTTTGCTTGTCATCCAGAGTGCTCAGCCTCCTAAGGGAGCGCATGGCCCAACTTGTCCAAACACATAAACACATCTCCTTTGCATGAAGATCAGGCTGTTGAATGTGGCCAATGGAATGTTATCCCACTCCTCTTCAATGGCTGTGCGTAGTTGCTGGATATTGACGGGAACTGGTACATGTCGATCCAGAGCATCTCAAACACGCTCAATGGGTGACATGTCTGGTGAGTATGCAGGCTTTGGTTGTGCAAACTCACAGTTTCATTAGCTGTCCGATCAGCTCCCACAGGTGAAGAAGCCAGATGTGGAGGTCCTGGGCTTGCGTGGTTACAAGTGTTCTGCGGTTGAGAGGCCGGTTGGACATACTGCCAAATTCTCTAAAACGAAGTTTGAGGCGGCTTACGGTCAAGAAATGAACATTCAATTCCATGGCAACAGTTCTGGTGGACATTCCTGCAGTCAGCATGCCAGGTACCTGACTGAGGTTTTTGGTGTAACCACAAAGTTTCCCAGTTCGACACCAAAACCAGGGGACCTTGCAAGCTTTACTCTTGAACCAAAGCTAATGCAGTTCACATTGTTGAATGGGAACCTATTTGCTGAGGAATTTGATTTTTCCTATTGAGTATGTTTTGTAATCATCTTGTGAATATGTATTATGTTGTATTTATAAATTGTGTATGTACATGCAGGGCTCCCTTGTTTAATATATCTACATCTCAAAGGAACTCCCTGCTAAGACAAAGTCTAAATAAAACTTACCAAGCACTGCCAGTTTTACTCCATTTTTATTTGTTAGCTGTCATAAAAGTGTGTTCTCTCAATTTAAGATGACAAAGATGTCCTAATATGGATGTAGTTTTGCTGTCACAAACTGCCTTTTGCGGTCTTGATACCCACAAAACCCCAAACACCCACACAGTTCTCTAATCACCCCCTTACATCTATGATATATGGTTTAACCCTAATCTACAATGTTTCTTAAATCCCTGTCAGAAAATTGGGCTGTAATCTGCAAAGGAAAGTAAATATGCTCAAAGACAAATTCATTATAATATTGTAGAGCGTTAGGAACTAATATCTAACAATTCAAATCAAATTCAATTTTATTAGTCACATGCGCTGAATACAACAGCTTATAGTGAAATGTTACAGTGAACCTTACAGTGAAATGCTTACTTACGAGCCCCTAACAAACAGTGCAGTTTAAAAAAATATGGATAAGAATAAGAGATAAAAGTAACAAGTAATTCAAGAGGAGCAGTAAAAAATTACAATATATACAGGGGGGTACCGATAAAGTAAATGTGCGAGGGCACCGGTTAGCTGAGGCAGTATGTACATGTTAATTAAGTTAATTAAGTGACTAGGATTTCTGGGATGATGGTGTTGATGTGAGCCATGACCAGCCTTTCAAAGCACTTCATGGCTACAGACGTGAGTGCTACGGGTCGGTAGTCATTTAGGCAGGTTACCTTAGTGTTCTTGGGCACAGGCACTATGATGGTCTGCTTAAAACATGTTGGTATTACAGACTCGGACAGGGCGAGGCTGAAAATGTCAGTGAAGACATTTGCTAGTTGGTCAGCGCATGCTCGCAGTACACGTCCTGGTAATCCATCTGGCCCTGCGGCCTTGTGAATGTTGACCTGTCTAAAGGACTTACTCACATCGGCTGTGGAGTCTTCCGGTACAGCTGGTGCTCTCATTCATGTTTCAGTGTTATTTGCCTCAAAGCGATCATAGAAGTAGTTTAGTTCGTCCGGTAGGCTTGTGTCTCTGGGCAGCTCTCGGCTTTCCTTCCCTTTGTAGTCTGTAATGGTTTGCTGTCCCGGCCACATCCAACGAGCGGCAGAGCCGATGTAGTATGAATCGATCTTAGTCCTGTATTGATGCTTTGCCTGTTTGATGGTTCGTCGGAGGGCATAGCAGGAATTATTATTAGCTTCCGGGTAAGAGTCCCGCTCCTGGAAAGCGGCAGCTCTAGCCTTTAGCTCAGTGCAGATGCTGCCTGTAATCCATGGTTTCTGGTCGGGGTATGTACGTACGTTCACTGTGGGGGGGGGCATTGTCGATGCACTTATTGATGAAGCCAATAAGAGACATGGTGTACTCCTCAATGCCGTTGGAGGAATCCTGGTACATATTCCAGTCTGTGCGAACAAAACAGTCCTGTAGCTTAGTATCTGCTTCATCTGACCACTTTTTTATTGATCTAGTCTCTGGTGCTTCCTGCTTTAATTTTTTCTTGTAAGCAGGGAATCAGGAGGATAGAATTATAGTCTGATTTGTCAAATGGGGGGCGAGGGAGAGATTTGAATGCATCTCTGTGTGTGGAGTATAGATGATCCAGAGGTCTTTTCCCTCTGGTTGCACATTTAACATGTTGATAGAAATGAGGTAATGTCACGACTAGTCAAGGTGGGTGGAATCAGGCGCAGAGAGCAAATAGTGAATAGAGGTTTATTCTCCGGTGAACAACAATAAACACGGACAACCCAAAAATACAAACAGGGTGAAAAATATCCAAAAACAGGAAATAACAGACAAACCGTAGAAATAAAACACAAAAACACCGACAGCCGAAACGAAATGACAAAAACAAACAATCCCGCACAAAACAAGGGCGGGACAACCTATATATTATACAGATACTAATTAACTAACACACAGGTGAAAACAATCAGACAAAACCAACAGAACCGAAAAGGGATCGGTAGCGGCTAATAGGACGGTGACGACGACCGCCGAGCACAGCCTGAACGGGAAGGAGAGCCAACCTCGGCGGAAGTCGTGACAGTACCCCCCCCTGACTCGCGGCTTCCGCAGCGCGCCACCACCGTCCTCGAGGACGACCCGGAGGACGAGGTGCTGGGCGATCCGGGTGGAGGCGGTGGAATTCTATCAGGAGAGAAGGGTCCAAAATGTCCCTCACCGGAACCCAGCATCTCTTCTCCGGGCCGTACCCCTCCCAGTCCACGAGGTACTGTAGGCCCCCCACCCGGCGTCTAGAATCCAGAATGCCTCGAACTGTATACGCCGGGGGCCCATCGATGTCCAGAGGGGGCGGAGGGACCTCAGACACCTCACCTTCTTGCAGGGGACCAGCCACCACCGGCCTGAGGAGAGACACATGAAACGAGGGTTTAATACGGTAATACCTAGGAAGTTGTAACCTATAACACACCTCGTTTATTCTCCTCAGGACTTTGAACGGCCCCACACACTGCGGCCCCAGCTTCCGACAGGGCAGGCGGAGGGACAGGTTTCGGGTCGAAAGCCAGACTCTGTCCCCCGGTGCAAACACGGGGGTCTCACTGCGGTGCTGGTCAGTGCTCCTCTTCTGCCGTTCTCCCGCTAACCGTAATGAGTTCTGAACGGCTTTCCAGGTGTCCTTGGAGCGCTGTACCCATTCCTCCACCGCAGGAGCCTCGGTCTGACTCTGATGCCATGGAGCGAGCCAGGACCGGCTGGTAACCTAACACACACAAAAGGAGACAAGTTAGTAGAGGAGTGGCGTAAGGAGTTCTGGGCTAGTTCGGCCCATGGAACATACCTTGCCCACTCACCAGGCCGGTCCCGACAGTAGGACCGCAGAAACCTGCCCACATCCTGGTTAACGCGCTCCACCTGCCCATTACTCTCGGGGTGAAAACCTGAGGTTAAGCTAACCGAGACCCCCAGTCTCTCCATAAATGCCCTCCACACTCTGGACATGAATTGGGGACCCCGATCAGAGACGATGTCCTCAGGCACCCCATAGTGCCGGAAGACATGGGTAAACAAAGCCTCAGCAGTCTGCAGGGCCGTAGGAAGACCGGGCAACGGAATAAGACGACAGGACTTAGAAAACCGATCCACAACGACCAGGATCGTAGTACTTCCCTGGGACGGGGGAAGGTCGGTAAGAAAATCCACCGATAAATGTGTCCACGGCCGTTGTGGAACAGGGAGGGTTTGTAATTTCCCTCTAGGTAGGTGCCGAGGAGCCTTGCTCTGAGCACACACTGAGCAGGAGGAGACATAAAATCTCACGTCTTTAGCCAGTGTGGGCCACCAGTATTTCCCTCTCAGACTCTGCACTGTCCTCTTGATACCAGGATGACCCGAGGAGGGAAGAGTATGAGCCCACCTAATCAGCTTGTCCCGGACCACCCTCGGCACATACTTGGTCCCTACTGGACAGTTAGGAGGATCCGGCTCTGACCGTGAGGCCCTCTCTATCTCAGCATCTACCTCCCATACCACCGGTGCCACAAGACATGACGGTGGAATGATGGGAGTTGGCTCTACTGACTGTTCCTCTGTATCATAGAGGCGAGACAGTGCGTCAGCTTTGGTGTTTTGGGAGCCTGGCCGATATGTGAGGGTAAACTGGAACCTAGTAAAAAACATGGTCCATCTAGCCTGACGTGGATTTAGTCTCTTAGCTTCCCGGATGTACTCGAGATTACGATGGTCAGTCCAGATGAGAAAAGGGTATTTAGCCCCCTCAAGCCAATGTCTCCACACCTTCAGAGCCTTGACTACAGCTAACAACTCCCGGTCCCCCACATCATAGTTTCGCTCCGCTGGGCTGAGTTTGCTCGAAAAGAAAGCACAGGGGCGGAGTTTGGATGGCACGCCCGAGCGTTGGGACAGCACGGCTCCAACCCCAGCCTCGGACGCATCCACCTCCACTATGAACGCTAAAGAGGGATCCGGATGCGCCAACACGGGCGCATTGGTGAACAGCTCCTTCAGACGACTGAATGCTCTGCCCGCCTCTGCTGACCAGCGCAAGCGCACCGGTCCTCCCTTCAGCAGTGAGGTGATGGGAGCAGCCACCTGACCAAAACCCCGGATAAACCTCCGGTAGTAATTGGCAAACCCTAAAAACCGCTGCACTTCTTTCACCGTGGTCGGAGTCGGCCAATTACGCACGGCTGAAACGCGATCATCCTCCATTACCATTACATTTACATTTAAGTAATTTAGCAGACGCTCTTATCCAGAGCGACTTACAAATTGGTGCATTCACCTTATGACATCCAGTGGAACAGTCACTTTACAATAGTGCATCTAAATCTAAATCCGGAAGGTGGTGATTGACTCCGCTGTCCTGGCGTCGTGAGGGAGTTTGTTCCACCATTGGGGGGCCAGAGCAGCGAACAGTTTTGACTGGGCTGAGTGGGAACTGTACTTCGTCAGTGGTAGGGAGGCGAGCAGGCCAGAGGTGGATGAACGCAGTGCCCTTGTTTGGGTGTAGGGCCTGATCAGAGCCTGGAGGTACTGAGGTGCCGTTCCCCTCACAGCTCCGTAGGCAAGCACCATGGTCTTGTAGCGGATGCGAGCTTCAACTGGAAGCCAGTGGAGAGAGCGGAGGAGCGGGGTGATGTGAGAGAACTTGGGAAGGTTGAACACCAGACGGGCTGCGGCGTTCTGGATGAGTTGTAGGGGTTTAATGGCACAGGCAGGGAGCCCAGCCAACAGCGAGTTGCAGTAATCCAGACGGGAGATGACAAGTGCCTGGATTAGGACCTGCGCCGCTTCCTGTGTGAGGCAGGGTCGTACTCTGCGGATGTTGTAGAGCATGAACCTACAGGAACGGGCCACCGCCTTGATGTTAGTTGAGAACAACAGGGTGTTGTCCAGGATCACGCCACGGTTCTTAGCGCTCTGGGAGGAGGACACAATGGAGTTGTCAACCGTGATGGCGAGATCATGGAACGAGCAGTCCTTCCCGGGAGGAAGAGCAGCTCCGTCTTGCCGAGGTTCAGCTTGAGGTGGTGATCCGTCATCCACACTGATATGTCTGCCAGACATGCAGAGATGCGATTCGCCACCTGGTCATCAGAAGGGGGAAAGGAGAAGATTAATTGTGTGTCGTCTGCATAGCAATGATAGGAGAGACCATGTGAGGTTATGACAGAGCCAAGTGACTTGGTGTATAGCGAGAATAGGAGAGGGCCTAGAACAGAGCCCTGGGGGACACCAGTGGTGAGAGCGCGTGGTGAGGAGACAGATTCTCGCCACGCCACCTGGTAGGAGCGACCTGTCAGGTAGGACGCAATCCAAGTGTGGGCCGCGCCGGAGATGCCCAACTCGGAGAGGGTGGAGAGGAGGATCTGATGGTTCACAGTATCGAAGGCAGCCGATAGGTCTAGAAGGATGAGAGCAGAGGAGAGAGAGTTAGCTTTAGCAGTGCGGAGCGCCTCCGTGATACAGAGAAGAGCAGTCTCAGTTGAATGACTAGTCTTGAAACCTGACTGATTTGGATCAAGAAGGTCATTCAGAGAGAGATAGCGGGAGAGCTGGCCAAGGACGGCACATTCAAGAGTTTTGGAGAGAAAAGAAAGAAGGGATACTGGTCTGTAGTTGTTGACATCGGAGGGATCGAGTGTAGGTTTTTTCAGAAGGGGTGCAACTCTCGCTCTCTTGAAGACGGAAGGGACGTAGCCAGCGGTCAGGGATGAGTTGATGAGCGAGGTGAGGTAAGGGAGAAGGTCTCCGGAAATGGTCTGGAGAAGAGAGGAGGGGATAGGGTCAAGCGGGCAGGTTGTTGGGCGGCCGGCCGTCACAAGACGCGAGATTTCATCTGGAGAGAGAGGGAAGAAAGAGGTCAGAGCACAGGGTAGGGCAGTGTGAGCAGAACCAGCGGTGTCGTTTGACTTAGCAAACGTGGATCGGATGTCGTCAACCTTCTTTTCAAAATGGTTGACGAAGTCATCTGCAGAGAGGGAGGAGGGGGGGGGAGGGAGGGGGAGGAGGATTCGGGAGGGAGGAGAAGGTGGCAAAGAGCTTCCTAGGGTTAGAGGCAGATGCTTGGAATTTAGAGTGGTAGAAAGTGGCTTTAGCAGCAGAGACAGAGGAGGAAAATGTAGAGAGGAGGGAGTGAAAGGATGCCTCCTCTGACCACCCCCTAAGAGCCCCCCTGTCGCCAGAAAATCACCGGGCTGTGTTGAGCTAACCAGGGAACCCCCAACACCACTGGAAACGCAGGTGAATCTATAAGGAACAGGCTAATCTGCTCCTTATGATCACCCTGCGTTACCATGTCCAGCGGCACCGTAGCCTCCCTAATTACTCCTGACCCTAATGGTCGGCTATCTAAGGAGTGCACGAGGAAAGGTTGATCTAACGACACCAGGGGAATCACTAGCCTTAATGCAGCCCACGATCCATAAAATTCCCAGCTGCGCCTGAATCGACTAGCGCTTTATGCTGTAGAGAGGGGGAAAACCCAGGGAAAGAAATCAATACAAACACATGACCGACAGGAAGCTCTTAATGAGTTTGGTGCTTACTCACCTGGGGTGATCGAGCAGTGTTCTGCCTGTCCTCCCGACTCCTAGAAGAGTTCCTCCAGCACCGGTCGGACGTGTGCCCTCGTCGACCACAAGGACGCTCCTCCTCCGGTCCCCCTCGAAGCCGTACCTCCTAATTCCATAGGGATAGGATCAGGGGGGCTGGGGATTGGAAACGACAGGACCTGATCCGAACGCCCGCGATCAGCCAGCAGGTTGTCGAGACGGATAGCCAGATCGATAAGTCCATCCAGTGAATATGTGGTGTCCCGACATGCCAGCTCCCTGCGGACGTCCTCCCTGAGAATACATCTAAAATGATCAATCAAGGTCCTGTCATTCCATCCTGCTCCTGCTGCCAACGTCCTAAACTCTAGGACAAAATCCTGTACGCTCCTCGTCTCCTGACGCAGATGAAACAGCCGTTCACCCGCCGCCCGACCCTCGGGTGGATGGTCAAAAACAGCTCGGAATCGGCGGGTGAACTCTGGGTAATTATCCTTAGCCGAGTCCGGACCATTCCACACTGCGTTGACCCACTCGAGGGCTCGCCCAGTCAAGCAGGAGATGAGGGCGAGCACGCTCTCCTCTCCAGAGGGAGCAGGACGCACGGTAGCCAGGTATAACTCCAGTTGAAGGAGGAAACCCTGGCACCCAGCCGCCGATCCGTCAAACTCCCGTGGGAGTGTCAGCCGAAGAGCCCCAGAGCCAGATGTGGTCGCAGAAACAGGAGGTGCTGGAGAAGGGGTTGCTAGAGATGAGGTGGGGAGGCCACTCCTCTCCCATCGATCCATTCTCTCCATCATTTGGTCCATAGCAGAACCAATCCGGTGAATCACGCTGGTATGATGTAGGACCCTCACTTCCATCGATGGGAGAGGAGACGCTGCTGCTCCTGCTGATTCCATGGGTGGTGCGGGATTCTGTCACGACTAGTCAAGGTGGGTGGAATCAGGTGCAGAGAGCAAATATTGAATAGAGGTTTATTCTCCGGTGAACAACAATAAACACGGACAACCCAAAAATACAAACAGGGTGAAAAATATCCAAAAACAGGAAATAACAGACAAACCGGAGAAATAAAACACAAAAACACCGACATCCGAAACGAAATGACAAAAACAAACAGTCCCGCACAAAACAAGGGCGGGACAACCTACATATTATACAGATACTAATTAACTAACACACAGGTGAAAACAATCAGACAAAACCAACAGATAACCGAAAAGGGATCGGTAGTGGCTAATAGGACGGTGACGACAACCGCCGAGCACAGCCTGAACGGGCAGGAGAGCCAACCTCGGCGGAAGTCGTGACAGGTAAAACTGATTTACGTTTCCCTGCATTAAAGTCCCCGGCTACTAGAAGCACCGCCTCTCTGTGAGTGTTTTCTTGTTTGCTTATGGCAGAATACAGCACATTCAATGCTGTCTTGGTGCCAGCATCTGACTTTGGTGGTATGTAAGAATAGAAGAATAAGAAGCTACAAAGAATATAGATGAGAACTCTCTCGGTAGGTAATGTGGTCTGCAGCTTATCATGAGAAACTCTATCTCAGGTGAGCAGACTTCCTTAGATATTGTGCAACAGCTGTTGTTTACAAAATTACATAGACCGCCGTCCCTTGTCTTACCAGACACCACTGTTCTATCCTGCTGGTACATCGTATAACCAGCCAGCTGTATGTTGATATTGTCGTCGTTCAGCCACGACTCCGTGAACCATAAGATGTTACAGTTTTCAATGTTCCGTTGGTAGTTTAATCTTCCCAATAACTCATCTATTTTATTGTCAAAAGATTTCATGTTTGAGAGCAGAATTGAGGGGAGTGGGTGTTTATTCGATCGCCTGCTACTCCACAGAAGGCAGCCCACCCTCCGGCCTGTCTTTCCCCCCTCCTCTTCAAGCAAATCACTGGGATTGCAATCTGGGGTTTTATCACTGGGGTGGTGATAAAATGGATGAGCCATTGGGAAGATTAAACTATCAGCCGGGGCCTACTAGTAGCCGTAGACTTCACAACAATACACACAAATTGGTAACACTTTACCTTAAGTGTAGATTAATTAATATGTAACTAAATAGTTATACATATATTTATATAATACTAATAACTATGTAAATACTATGTAAGTACACTGTAAGGAGGGTGTAGCTGTATAGGTTAGTACACAAGTGGAACAAGGACATGTAATTACAAATCTGCTTGTCAGAAGTTGTTCCACATGTGTAATTACTCATGATTTATGTTTATGATGTCTTGTTCCAAATCTAACTAACTATATGTTCTGTCATTCCATTTATGCAGTCTCCTGTGCAGCACCATGTTAACGATGCATCCTAACATATAACCTTGTTACATGTAACTACATAAGTCACTATCACCAAAACAAGCTAGGCTAGGACTCCATCAGCTGTTGTAACAATGCACACTATATCATTAACTACAGCTTCAGTTGACTTATTTACATATTATTTGTTTTAAATGATGTACTGAATTAAATGTAAGAGCAATGTATTTACAATGGATATACATGTAACTATAATGTACCTACCCAGGAGCAAGCAACTTAATGTAAAGTGAAACACATAATGGATAACCATGTAAATACTATGTACATGCTTTGAAAGAGGATTTGGGGTTTGCTCGCCTCAAAGGTGTATTGTAAGTGGAATGTTGTTCAACATAATGTAATGTATAATGTTAATGTACAGATGAAGTCGGACGTTTACATACACCGTAGCCAAATACATTTAAACTCAGTCTTTAACAATTCCTGACATTTAATCCTTGCAAAAATCCCGTTTTAGGTCAGTTAGGATCGCCACTTTATTTTCAGAGTTTGAAATGTCAAAATAATAGCAGAGAGAATGATTTATTTCAGATTAATGACTTTGCATTTGCTTATGAAGGACATCTAAATTAGATCCGGACTATTTGAGTGGGCTTCTACTCGGCTACACACGGTCAAGCTAGGCAGAACATGGCAAATGGCCATACATGGCCAAGCTATAGCCAGGCTCCTAGCTAATGCTATTAACTGTAGTTAGCTAGCCATCAAAACGTTAGCTGACAGTTCGATAACTGATGTACTATATTCACTCTGAGGAAATTTTTGATCCCTTACAAAATCTATACAAAAAGGGTATTTTTAATAGTCAGGCTTTTGGGATATTTCACGCATTATTTACTGGACACCTTAAAGTAGATCAACATTTAGCTTGCTTCGCCACCCATCCCGACCAGTGTTTCCCACAGGTAAGTGGCTTGTGAAAGTATTCAAACCCCTTGGCATTTTTCCTATATAGTTGCCTTACAACATTGAATTATAATAGACTTTGGGGGAATTTGTATAATTTGATTTACACAACATGCCTACCACTTTGAAGATGCAAAATATTTTTTCTTGTGAAAAAAGCAAAAAATAACACAAAAAAAACAGAAAACCTGAGTGTGCATAACTATTCACCCCCCCCCCCAAAGTCAATATGTTGTAGAGCCACCTTTTGCAGCAATTATAGCTGCAAGTCTCTTAGGGTATGTCTCTATAAGCTTGGCACATCTAGCCACTGGTATTTTTGCCCATTCTTCAAGGCTAAACTACTCCAGCTCCTTCAAGTCAGATGGGTTCCGCTGGTGTACAGCAATATTTAAGTCATACCACAGATTCTCAATTGGACTGAGGTCTGGGCTTTGATTAGGCCATTCCAAGACATTTTAATGTTTCCCCTTTAACCACACAAGTGTTGCTTCTGGTACAGAGGTGAACCTCTGTACCAGTCTCAAATCTCTGGAAGACTGAAACAGGTTTCCCTCAAGAATTTCCCTGTATTTAACACCATCCATCATTCTTTCAATTCTGACCAGTTTCCCAGTCCCTGCTGATAAAAACGTCCCCACAGCATGATGTTGCCACCACCATGCTTCACTACGGGGATGGCGTTCTCGAGGTGTTGAGAGGTGTTGGGTTTGTGCCAGACATAATGTTTTCCTTGATGGCCAAATAGCTCCATTTTAGTCTCATCTACCAGAGTACCTTCTTCCATATGTTTGGGGAGTCTCACACATGCCTTTTGGCGATCACCAAATGTGTTTTCTTATTTTTTTTCTTTAAGCAATGGCTTTTTTGTGGACACTCCTCCATAAAGCCCAACTCTGTGGAGTGTACGGCTTAAAGTGGTCCTATGGACAGATACTCCACTTTCCACTGTGGCTATTTGCAGCTCCTTCAGGGTTATCTTTGGTCTCTTTGTTGCCTCTGATTAATGCCCTACTTGCCTGGTCCGTGAGTATTGGTGGGCGGTCCGTGCGTATTTGTGGGTGGCCCTCTCTTGGCAGGTTTGTTGTGGTGCCATATTCTTTCAATTTGTTTAGAACTATTTTAATGGTGCTCAGTGGGATGTTTAAAGTTTGGGATATTTTTTTATAAACCAACCCTGATCTGTACTTCTCCACAACTTTCTCCCTGACTTGTTTGGAGAGCTCGTTGGTCTTCATGGTGCCACTTGCTAATTGGTGTCCCTTGCTAAGTGTTGTCCCTTGCTTAGTGGTGTTGCAGACTCTGGGGCCTTTCGGAACAGGTGTATATACTGAGATCATGTGACACAGATTGCACACAAGTGGACTTTATTTAACTAATTATGTGACTTCTGAAGGTAATTGGTTGCACCAGATCGTATTTAGGGGCTTCATAGCAAAGGGGGTGAATACATATGCACACACCACTTTTCTGTTTTTTATTTTTCAGAATTTTTTTAAGCAAGTTTTTTTTCTCACTTCACCAATTTGGACTATTTTGTATATGTCCATCACATGAAATCCCCCCAAAATCTATTTAAATTACAGGTTGTAATGCAAAATAATTGGAAGAACGCCAAGGGGGATGAATTATTTTGCAAGGCACTTGTCATAGTAGCAGGCCGGGAAGGGCCCTAATTCATTATTGTGAGCCTACACTATTCAGGCAAATTAAATAAAAGCTGTTACAACTTTGATTTGAATGTTTTTTTTAGAGCTGCAACTCAGTTATTACTTTGATTACTCAATTTGTTTGAATTTGAAAAAGCCTGTTTTTCTGACAATATAGGCTGAATGTTTTATCAAATATGAAAATGTAAACAGTGCATTACAGTGCAAATAGTAATGTTAGACACATTCAAATCCAGTTATTTTGTGACACCTCACCTCACCTCAGTTATTTTGTGACACATCAGCTCGGCACAGGGCTGACAGATATGCACCCCCCGGAGGAAATTAAGCTGGCAGTACACGGTGCCGTGTACTTTGCCACATCTATTTAAATAGCGGCCCTTTAAATGCACGCAACCCCTGCAAACTCTATTTTGCCAAAAACAACAGAATCTCAACTTTTCATTTATATCAACCAATACAATATCTTTGAAATTACGATCCAACAGCAAATTAATGTGTTTCATTCTTTTGACAGGATTATAAAAATGTTTTTTTTAGGTCACTCCATGTAAAATGTTTTGATACGTTAAACGGGAGACTCTGAATTCCAATGCTTACAAACATATCACTGTCCGATCAACAAGCTATGCGTCAACCCTCAAGAAAATGTATTACTAAACTTCACCTACTATAGTCAAAAACACCTTGTAACATAGTAAATACATATTAATTACATGAGTAAATTAAATGTGTTAAGTTGCTTGTTCTTGCTCAGAAACATTGTATTTACAATACTTTTTTTATAACAACATGGTAATAACTTAGCTTTTGATATACCCTGCAAAATATTCAATAATATTGAAAGGACATAGTAATTACACCTAAAGTTGCTGTAATAACGTGTTTTCTACATTGAGATGGATTCAAGTACTGTATTGGGTGTCTGTGTCCGCCATCATTGTAACGTAGTAACTACATAGTAATTGCATGAGTAATACACATTGTGTTTCACTTTACATTAAGTTGCTTGTTCCTGTGTAGAAACATTGCAGTTACTATACTTTTCTATATAATGACATTATAATAACTGACATGTTGATATATCCTGTGAAATATGTAACTGCATTAAAAGTATGTTGTAATTACACTTTTAGCTGCTGTAAGAACAGTTATTCTACATTGAAGTGTATTTTTCCAATGATTGTAATAAAAACTACTGTGTTTCACTTTACTTGAAGTTGCTTACTCACGAGTACCTACATTAACATTATATATTACATTATTTTGAACAACATTTCACTTACATTACACCTTTGAAGCAAGGGAACTAAACCCCAAATCCATTTTCAGAGGCAAGTACATAGTGTTTACAAAGGTTATACCATTATGTGTTTCACTTTACATTAAGTTGCTTGCTCCAAGGTAGGTACATTATAATTACATGCATATTGATTGTAAATACATTGCATTTACATTTAATTCAGTACATCCTTTAAGCCGAATAATATGGAAATAAGATAACTGAAGCTGTAGTGAATGATAGGATGTGCATTGTTACAACAGAGTCCTACCCTAGCTTGTTTTGGTGGTAGTGACATATGTATTTACATGTAACAAGGTTACATTTTAGGATGCATCGTGACAAAAGTGTAATTACATAACATGTTAGTTACGTTTGGAACAAGGCCTCTTGTAATTACATAAACATAAATCATGAGTAATTACACATGTGGAATTAATTACATATCATTGTTCCACTTGTGTAATGAGCTATATCACTAAACCCTTTTGACAGTGTAATTACATGTAACTACTGTGTTAAAAATACATGTATTACTATGTAGTTACATATTAATTAATGTACACAAGGTAAAGTGTTTCCAGAAATCCCTTCAGTGAATTTTGTTTTATCCCCTTTCAAGCCTTAAGGCATCAGATAATGTTTTAAAACATTTAGGCGTATTTTGTATTACTGGTTAATATAAGCTAACTTGCTGGTTAATATAAGCTAACTTGCTAGTATACTTGCTAACTAACTAACTAGAAACTTGGCTAGCTAGCCTGTTCCAGTTAGTTTTCCTGTCATGAATGAAGCAGGTAAAGAAGCTACCTTGTGGAATGGTTATGTGAAGTTAATATTTACTTTCAATATCAACACAATTTTGATTCATGATCAATTGACAATTTGACGATTTGAAGTGGATCACAGACCAACACTCTATCACCACGTTGGTAATAACAAACAGGGTAGGCAGGGTCATTGAGGGTGTGCAACTTTTATATTCTGTTAAACAAATAAAATACATTTCTTGCAAAGATTGGCCAACGTTTGCATTTTTCTTAAAATGTGTTGTTATTGGAGCTCTGGATTTGCTATGCTGCATTTTTTCAAACAGAATTAGCAGAGATGTGCTCTGGAAATAGCAACATAGACCAAATATGTGAGCCACCACCTGGATTCGGTCTAAATGCAGCAACATTGAAAAAAAAGTTTTTCATTGGATAAAAGTAGAGACTCCGAGCTAGAAAATTGTATATCATACACTGCAGTTGAGGAACAATGAGAAAGTAATTCTGCTTTGAAAGTTGATAAACTTGTAACCCCACTTTTGAGAAAATGGACCGTGACTGTTTTAGTACACCTACTGGAGAGCTCATATTTGTCTACACCCATTCAGTATCATTGACATGCTCTTAACTTCTTGGTGACATGGGGCAGTATTTTCACGTCTGGATGAACTGCATGCCCAAATTCAACTGCCTGCTACTCATCCCCATATATGCATATTATTAGTATTTGGATTGAAAACACTCAGAAGTTTCTAAAACTGTTTGAATCATGTCTGTGAGTATAACATAACTTATGTAGCAGGTGAAACCCAGAGGAAAAACCATTCCAAATTGTTTTTTGAGGTTACTCTCTTTTCAATGGGTTTTCATTGGGAATCCAGGTTTCTAAGGGACCTTCTTGCTGTTCCTAACGCTTCCACTGGATGTCATCAGTCTAGAAATTGGTTGAGGTTTTTCCTTTGTGTAATGAAGAAGTAGCCCTGTTCAAAACGAGGGTCACTTCAAGTGTACTGTTTGTTAGAGGCGCGTGACCAGAAAGGTAGCGTCAGTTTGTTTTCTTCCTGTATTGAACACAGATCATCCTGTCTTCAATTTTATCGATTATTTACTTTAAAAAATACCTAAAGTTGTATTACAAAAGTAGTTTGAAATGTTTTGGCAAAGTCTACAGGTAACATTTGAGATATTTTGTAGTCACATTGCGCAAGTTGGAACCAGTGTTTTTCTGGATCAAACGCGCCAAATAAATTGACATTTTGGATATATATCGACGGAACTAATCGAACAAAGGACAATTTGTGATATTTATGGGACATATTGGAGTGCCAACAGAAGAAGCTCATCAAAGGTAAAGCATGATTTATATTTTTATTTCTGCGTTTTGTGTCGCGCCTGCAGGGTTGAAATATTTTTTCTCTCTTTTGTTTTATGGAGGTGCTATCCTCAGAAAATAGCATTGTTTGCTTTCGCCGAAAAGCCTTTTTGAAATCTGACATGTTGGCTGGATTCACAACAAGTGTAGCTTTAATTTGGTATCTTACATGTGTGATTTCATGAAAGTTTGATTTTTATAGTAATTTACTTGAATTTGGCGCTCTGCATTTCCCCCGGCGTTTGGCCAGGTGGGACGCTAGCGTCCCACATATCCCAGAGAGGTTTTAAGCCTTAGCCCCACCCATCTCTTTAAGGATTCACAACATAGTAAACAAACAAGACTAAATGTGGTGAAAGTAGTAGAAAAAAGTTGAGTTAAAAATAAACTTCATCTAGTCCTTGGCCTGTATCCGAATATGATTTTGGTGCAGGTCATGTTGTTCTTCACAAAACAGAAGGTGTAAACGGTACAGTGAAATGGTTACTTGTATAGTGGAGTCTTTTGTTTATACATGTAGCTAGCTAGCTAAACAGATAACCATAATCCCAACTCTAATGCCATATTCCAAACAACTGGGAACTTGGAGGAAAAACAGCTCTTACTGGGAAAAATTGATTTGTACAGTCATCCACCTTGGAATTCCAACTCAGGAATGGTGAACTCTTTATAGAGCTCCTACACAGATCAAACACGTAACGTTAGCTAGTGAGCCAGCCTACTAATTATAGCTGGCAAGCTAACTGTACTCTCAACTTGCAATCAAAATGACTTTCTGACAAAATTAGAAACGTATAATATCTGAATATGTAGCTAGACTCTTACCGGTATATAGTACGTGTTGAACGCTTCTCGTTCTGGATGCCATGGTTTCCCGTTAGTTTAAAGATGTAATCCGGAGACTGATGTTACAACACTCTTTCTGTGTTCTCTTTTAGGACTCTCTCCAAATTTGGCAATCATCTCTCTGCTTCCAACAGGCATTCCACTCGGTCATTCAAAATTCGGTCAACTTCTTCCATGACAATGACACTGTTGCGCAGGCAACAGAAAGAATCAATTTGACAAGTATTTGATTTACATAGGGGGCACGCTCTTATCATGAGACCTATGTGTGCCACACTACACAAATGTAAAAAAAAATAAAAAAATTTACTACAAACTTTTGACTGCAATGTTCTAACAGTGTAATAATACATTTAATATATACGCAAACATAATAATTTAGTTGTGTTTATGAAGGTCTTAGGTAAAATTAGAATACAAAAAAAATCATTTGAATACATTAATTTGTTACTGTAGGATATATGTAAAATCACAAAAACACCCAAACATCCAAAAGGGGTTTCTAATGATCAATTAGCCTTTTAAAATTATGAAATTGGATTAGCTAACACAATGTGCCATTGGAATACAGGAGTGATGGTTGCTGATAATGGTTCTCTGTACGCCTATGAAGATATTCCTTTAAAAAATCAGCCATTTCCAGCTACAATGTTCATTTACTAACATAAACAATGTCTACACTGTATTTCTGTTTAACTTTATGTTATTTTAATGGACAGAAAATGTGCTTATCTTTATTTAAAAAAATGACATTTCTAAGTGACCCCAAACTTTTGAATGGTAGTATACATGTGTTAGTCTCCATGCCTTTTGCAAAGTGACTAGACACTCACTTTTGCAAGGATGAAATTAGGATCAAGTCTTTTAATTAAATATTGTTACTAAATCACATACATATTTTTTTTTAAATACTGCAAAGAAGACAATGTTTACTCTTAAAGATCGGGTGAATTTTTTCAACTTTTTGTTAAAAATCGTGCAAAATTTCAACATCCTGCTACTCATGCCAGGAATATAGTATATGCATATGATTAGTATGTGTGGATAGAAAACACTCTGAAGTTTCTAAAACTGGTTAAATCATGTATTTGACTATAACAAAACACCAAGGAAAACTGTTCACCCAAAAATAAATATCCCTCCGCCAGTTCTCTGTATTGTCTATGGCAAGGGAAAATAGATAGCGCCCAGTTTACAGTTCCTACAGCTTCCACACGATGTAGCCAGTCTTGGCAATTGGGTTGAAGTCAATCCTTGGAGAAATTAAGAATAGGCACTTCCTGTCATTGGGTTCACCGGGGGAAGTTATGAAAGAGAGAATATCGACCATGTTTGCAAGACTTGCTGCTATTGAATACAGATCGCCCCGTGATCAATTTGATCGATTATTAACGTTTACTAATACCTAAAGTTGGACTACAAAAGTAGTTTGAAGTGTTTTGTCAAAGTTTATAGGCAACTTTTAAAATG
The DNA here is from genome assembly GCF_021184085.1 of Oncorhynchus gorbuscha. Lineage (NCBI taxonomy): Eukaryota > Metazoa > Chordata > Actinopteri > Salmoniformes > Salmonidae > Oncorhynchus > Oncorhynchus gorbuscha. The sequence continues at coordinate 45,275,012 of NC_060186.1, forward strand.
TAATTTTAAAAAATGACGTTGCGTTTTGGAAAGCTGTTTTTTCCTGGATCAGACGGGCTTCATCAATTGACATTTTGGGTATACATGGATGGATTTAATCGAAAAAAAAGACCCAATTGTGATGTTTATGGGACATATTGGAGTGCCAACAAAGAAGCTCGTCAAAGGTAATGAATGTTTTATATTCTTTTGATGCATTTTGTGTAGCGCCGGCTACGCTAATTCTTTTGGTTACGTCCCCTTCAGGTATTTTGGGGGGTTGCATGCTATCAGATAATAGCTTCTCATGCTTTCGCCGAAAAGCATTTGAAAAATCGGACATGTTGGCTAGATTCACAACGAGTGTAGCTTTAATTGAGTATGTCATGTTTTGTCATTTATTATCATGTCTTGTCCCTGTGCTTCCCATTCTATTCGTTTCCCTCTGCTGGTCTTATTAGGTTCTTTCCCTCTTTCTATCCCTCTCTCTCCCCCTCCCTCTCTCACTCTCTCGCTCTCTCTTCTCTCTATCGTTCCGTTCCTGCTCCCAGCTGTTCCTATTCCCCTAATCATCATTTAGTCTTCCCACACCTGTTCCCGATCCTTTTCCCTGATTAGAGTCCCTATTTCTCCCCTTGTTATTCGTTTCTGCCCTGTCGGTTCCTTGTCTAGAATTCACCGTGCTGTGTTTGTGTATCGCCCTGTCGTGTCGTGTTTTCCTCAGATGCTGCGTGGTGAGCAGGTGTCTGAGTCTGTCTGGTTCAAGTGCCTTCCCGAGGCAACCTGCTGTTCACCTGCTGTTCAAGATCGAGTCTCCAGTTTGTCCTCGTCATTTCGAGTGAAAGTTGTGTTTTTGATTGTATTTACTTTACTGGATTAAAGACTCTGTTTTCGCCAAGTCGCTTTTGGGTCCTCTTTCACCTGCATGACAGAAGGAACCGACCAAGGAATGGACCCAGCGACTTCAGACGCTCGTTACACTGCCGTCGAGATCCAAGGAGCCATGCTCGGCAGACACGAGCAGGAATTGTCTGCTGCTCGCCATGCCGTGGAGAACCTGGCCGCTCAGGTTTCCGACCTCTCTGGACAGTTCCAGAGTCTACGTCTCGTGCCACCTGTTACTTCCTGGCCTGCCGAGCCTCCAGAACCTAGGGTTAATAACCCACCTTGCTACTCCGGGCAGCCCACTGAGTGCCGCTCCTTTCTCACGCAGTGTGAGATTGTGTTCTCTCTCCAACCCAACACATACTCTAGAGAGAGAGCTCGGGTTGCTTACGTCATTTCACTCCTTACTGGCCGGGCTCGAGAATGGGGCACAGCTATCTGGGAGGCAAGGGCTGATTGCTCTAACAAGTTCCAGAACTTTAAAGAGGAGATGATTCGGGTTTTTGACCGTTCAGTTTTTGGTAGGGAGGCTTCTAGGGCCCTGGCTTCCTTATGCCAAGGTGAACGGTCCATAACGGATTATTCTATTGAGTTTCGCACTCTTGCTGCCTCTAGTGAGTGGAACGAGCCGGCGCTGCTCGCTCGTTTTCTGGAGGGACTCCACGCAGTGGTTAAGGATGAGATTCTCTCCCGGGAGGTTCCTTCAGATGTGGACTCTTTGATTGCTCGCCATCCGCATAGAACGACGGGTAGATCTTCGTCACCGGGCTCGTGGAAGAGAGCTCGCATCAACGGTGTTTCCCTGCTCCGCATCGCAACCATCTCCCTCCTCTGGCTCAGAGACTGAGCCCATGCAGCTGGGAGGGATTCGCATCTCGACTAAGGAGAGGGAACGGAGGATCACCAACCGCCTGTGCCTCTATTGCGGAGTTGCTGGACATTTTGTTAATTCATGTCCAGTAAAGCCAGAGCTCATCTGTAAGCGGAGGGCTACAGGTGAGCGCAACTACTCAAGTCTCTCCATCAAGATCCTGTACTACTTTGTCGGTCCATCTACGCTGGACCGGTTCGGGTGCTACATGTAGTGCCTTGATAGACTCTGGGGCTGAGGGTTGTTTCATGGACGAAGCATGGGTTCGGAAACATGACATTCCTTTCAGAGAGTTAGAGAAGCCTACGCCCATGTTCGCCTTAGATGGTAGTCATCTTCCCAGTATCAGATTTGAGACACTACCTTTAACCCTCACAGTATCTGGTAACCACAGTGAGACTATTTCTTTTTTGATTTTCCGTTCACCGTTTACACCTGTTGTTTTGGGTCATCCCTGGCTAGTATGTCATAATCCTTCTATTAATTGGTCTAGTAATTCTATCCTATCCTGGAACGTTTCTTGTCATGTGAAGTGTTTAATGTCTGCCATCCCTCCCGTTTCTTCTGTCCCTACTTCTCAGGAGGAACCTGGCGATTTGACAGGAGTGCCGGAGGAATATCATGATCTGCGCACGGTCTTCAGTCGGTCCCGAGCCAACTCCCTTCCTCCTCACCGGTCGTATGATTGTAGTATTGATCTCCTTCCGGGGACCACTCCTCCTCGGGGTAGACTATACTCTCTGTCGGCTCCCGAACGTAAGGCTCTCGAGGATTATTTGTCTGTGTCTCTTGACGCCGGTACCATAGTGCCTTCTTCCTCTCCGGCCGGGGCGGGGTTCTTTTTGTTAAGAAGAAGGACGGTACTCTGCGCCCCTGCGTGGATTATCGAGGGCTGAATGACATAACGGTTAAGAATCGTTATCCGCTTCCCCTTATGTCATCAGCCTTCGAGATTCTGCAGGGAGCCAGGTGCTTTACTAAGTTGGACCTTCGTAACGCTTACCATCTCGTGCGCATCAGAGAGGGGGACGAGTGGAAAACGGCGTTTAACACTCCGTTAGGGCATTTTGAGTACCGGGTTCTGCCGTTCGGTCTCGCCAATGCGCCAGCTGTTTTTCAGGCATTAGTTAATGATGTTCTGAGAGACATGCTGAACATCTTTGTTTTTGTCTATCTTGACGATATCCTGATTTTTTCTCCGTCACTCGAGATTCATGTTCAGCACGTTCGACGTGTTCTACAGCGCCTTTTAGAGAATTGTCTCTACGTAAAGGCTGAGAAGTGCTCTTTTCATGTCTCCTCCGTTACTTTTCTCGGTTCCGTTATTTCCGCTGAAGGCATTCAGATGGATTCCGCTAAGGTCCAAGCTGTCAGTGATTGGCCCGTTCCAAGGTCACGTGTCGAGTTGCAGCGCTTTTTAGGTTTCGCTAATTTCTATCGGCGTTTCATTCGTAATTTCGGTCAAGTTGCTGCCCCTCTCACAGCTCTTACTTCTGTCAAGACGTGTTTTAAGTGGTCCGGTTCCGCCCAGGGAGCTTTTGATCTTCTAAAAGAACGTTTTACGTCCGCTCCTATCCTCGTTACTCCTGACGTCACTAGACAATTCATTGTCGAGGTTGACGCTTCAGAGGTAGGCGTGGGAGCCATTCTATCCCAGCGCTTCCAGTCTGACGATAAGGTTCATCCTTGCGCTTATTTTTCTCATCGCCTGTCGCCATCTGAGCGCAACTATGATGTGGGTAACCGTGAACTGCTCGCCATCCGCTTAGCCCTAGGCGAATGGCGACAGTGGTTGGAGGGGGCGACCGTTCCTTTGTCGTTTGGACAGACCATAAGAACCTTGAGTACATCCGTTCTGCCAAACGACTTAATGCCCGTCAAGCTCGTTGGGCGTTGTTTTTCGCTCGTTTCGAGTTTGTGATTTCTTACCGTCCGGGTAGCAAGAACACCAAGCCTGATGCCTTATCCCGTCTGTTTAGTTCTTCTGTGGCTTCTACTGATCCCGAGGGGATTCTTCCTTATGGGCGTGTTGTCGGGTTAACAGTCTGGGGAATTGAAAGACAGGTTAAGCAAGCACTCACGCACACGCGCCGCGCGCTTGTCCTAGTAACCTCCTTTTCGTTCCTGTTTCCACTCGTCTGGCTGTTCTTCAGTGGGCTCACTCTGCCAAGTTAGCTGGTCATCCCGGTGTTCGAGGCACTCTTGCGTCTATTCGCCAGCGCTTTTGGTGGCCGACTCAGGAGCGTGACACGCGCCGTTTCGTGGCTGCTTGTTCGGACTGCGCGCAGACTAAGTCGGGTAACTCTCCTCCTGCCGGTCGTCTCAGACCGCTCCCCATTCCTTCTCGACCATGGTCTCACATCGCCCTAGACTTCATTACCGGTCTGCCTTTGTCTGCGGGGAAGACTGTGATTCTTACGGTTGTCGATAGGTTCTCTAAGGCGGCACATTTCATTCCCTCGCTAAACTTCCTTCCGCTAAGGAGACGGCACAAATCATTATCGAGAATGTATTCAGAATTCATGGCCTCCCGTTAGACGCCGTTTCAGACAGAGGCCCGCAATTCACGTCACAGTTTTGGAGGGAGTTCTGTCGTTTGATTGGTGCGTCCGTCAGTCTCTCTTCCGGGTTTCATCCCCAGTCTAACGGTCAAGCAGAGAGGGCCAATCAGACGATTGGTCGCATACTACGCAGCCTTTCTTTCAGAAACCCTGCGTCTTGGGCAGAACAGCTCCCCTGGGCAGAATACGCTCACAATTCGCTTCCTTCGTCTGCTACCGGGTTATCTCCGTTTCAGAGTAGTCTGGGTTACCAGCCTCCTCTGTTCTCATCCCAGCTTGCCGAGTCCAGCGTTCCCTCCGCTCAAGCGTTTGTCCAACGTTGTGAGCGCACCTGGAGGAGGGTGAGGTCTGCACTTTGCCGTTACAGGGCACAGACTGTGAGAGCCGCCAATAAACGCAGGATTAAGAGTCCAAGGTATTGTTGCGGCCAGAGAGTGTGGCTTTCCACTCGCAACCTTCCTCTTACGACAGCTTCTCGTAAGTTGACTCCGCGGTTCATTGGTCCGTTCCGTGTCTCCCAGGTCGTCAATCCTGTCGCTGTGCGACTGCTTCTTCCGCGACATCTTCGTCGCGTCCATCCTGTCTTCCATGTCTCCTGTGTCAAGCCCTTTCTTCGCACCCCGTTCGTCTTCCCTCCCCCTCCCGTCCTTGTCGAGAGCGCACCTATTTACAAGGTACATAAGATCATGGACATGCGTTCTCGGGGACGGGGTCACCAATACTTAGTGGATTGGGAGGGTTACGGTCCTGAGGAGAGGAGTTGGGTTCCGTCTCGGGGACGTGCTGGACCGTTCACTCATTGATGATTTCCTCCGTTGCCGCCAGGATTCCTCCTCGAGTGCGCCAGGAGGCGCTCGGTGAGTGGGGGTACTGTCATGTTTTGTCATTTATTATCATGTCTTGTCCCTGTGCTTCCCATTCTATTCGTTTCCCTCTGCTGGTCTTATTAGGTTCTTTCCCTCTTTCTATCCCTCTCTCTCCCCCTCCCTCTCTCACTCTCTCGCTCTCTCTCTTCTCTCTATCGTTCCGTTCCTGCTCCCAGCTGTTCCTATTCCCCTAATCATCATTTAGTCTTCCCACACCTGTTCCCGATCCTTTTCCCTGATTAGAGTCCCTATTTCTCCCCTTGTTATTCGTTTCTGCCCTGTCGGTTCCTTGTCTAGAATTCACCGTGCTGTGTTTGTGTATCGCCCTGTCGTGTCGTGTTTTCCTCAGATGCTGCGTGGTGAGCAGGTGTCTGAGTCTGTCTGGTTCAAGTGCCTTCCCGAGGCAACCTGCTGTTCACCTGCTGTTCAAGATCGAGTCTCCAGTTTGTCCTCGTCATTTCGAGTGAAAGTTGTGTTTTTGATTGTATTTACTTTACTGGATTAAAGACTCTGTTTTCGCCAAGTCGCTTTTGGGTCCTCTTTCACCTGCATGACAGAGTACCCTGCATGTGTGTTTTAATGAACGTTTGAGTTTTATCGAGTACTATTAGCATTTGGCGTTGCGCATTTCCATTACCTTGCTCTAAGAGGCTATTAGACACAAATCAATAACATACTGCAAAATAAGTCAGTATCAATCAATCAATTCAAAAGTGAACAAGACCAATCAGTCAATGACTAAATGTTTCTGATTCCCCATGCTGTTTTTTATTTTTCATGCTGATCAACACATTTGGAAAGAGATTTTGTGAAACATAAATCCTAATAATCTTTCATGACCGCTAGGCTCAACCTCCATACAGCCATGTTATATCTGAATGATCTTGGAGTTTGGAGGAGCGTTTAAAGAATGGGGGACAAAGGATCCTGCTGGGGGGAGCAACCCAGGGAGCCCTCCATAGCTCAGTCAATACGAGGCAGAAGGGTCTGTTGCTGCTGTGGTGAACTAATTTGCATTCCTCTGACACACTGCAGGACCTCTGGACTGGACAGTCCATAAGCAGCCATAAAATCTATTTTTCAGTCCCGCAGGCCAGGCACTGTGTTCAAGGGAATGGCCAGAGTCAAGTATGGGAGATTAGGACAAAAAAGCATAAAGTCAGTCAACAATTACACAACTGATGTAGCAGCCCTGCTAGAAACATGTTATACCCCCAGAATGGTCAGCCATTTAGGGAAATTGAACTCTCACACTGTCCATTGACCTGAGTGTTCAGAACACTGACTGTGAAACTGTATTCAGAAGCTAAGAACGGTTTCATATCTATGGTATCGTATTCTAGTAAAACACATTCTCCTCCCCTGGCAGGATAATGACTCTCCCATCTTTCTTCTCCGTGCTTTCAGTGTTCGAGATACTCCTTCTCCGTGTCTGCACTTGGGAAAGTTAAAAGGAACACTGGCCACTAGTCCCAGATCCGTCATTTATCTGTGGTAGGCTAATCCTAGTTTGGAGGAAGCAGGAGGCTCAGCTCCACATGATGATATATTATTGCTATTACTTGCTTTTGTTTAATTATAGGTATATGTATGAAGTCGGGTGTTATTCGATATCTTTCTGAACGTACCAGTACTGGAAAACTTTCCTCTACTGCCCTGATACTGAAATAGTGATCTGGGGCAAAACTGGCCCATAACAGCATTTCATGCGGTTCCTGAATTTCACAGGTGTCATATATATATATATATATATATATTTCATATTTAAATATATTGTATTCAAGAAACTAGTTTATAAATAGGGTATTAATTACTGCAGAATCATTGCTGAAGTACATTCATTGACCCCTGACTTGTCATTTAAAGCTAATTCACACACAACTATAGTACAATAATATTATGAGAAGGACATCATCCATTGTGGACTGATTCCTTCATGTGAAGCTTCGGAAGCCTTTTATTTATGTGTGGCACATTTGTCATGTTGAAAGTATGACATATCACTCAATGACAAACAGTATAGAAGAACTAAACTCCTCTTTTCTGTCTCACCTGTAAAACCATTGGCTATAAACAATGCAATAAACATCCTATAAAACCATTATGAAGTTTTCAAAACATAACTTTTCATTTTTGTTCAAATGTCCCATTTACAGAATTATCTGAATAATCGATTGACGGCTATATAAAAAAATATAAATATACTGTACATGATATGGATACCCAATATCAAACATTCAGTCAACAAAATATACATTTCTTATGGTTATTGTTCTATGAGATTGCTATGATTACACAGATCCAAATGTGCCAATAAATAATTTCCAATACATTTCTATCTATAAAGACATACCCATATGTGCAGCACAAGCACCATTGAACTGAGGACCCCATGAATCTATGGAAAAACATAAATGAAGCAAAACAAAATAAGCATTTTTATAGTCAGAAACATACAGTGCTCAGGACTGCATTGTGACTTGATGGCCTATTGACATCACAAAGTGTTTTTTCGGAAAACAATGGAGATAAACGTGCATTTATGATAAATAAAACTTGGCATGAACAATAATATCTTTCCCAAATGAGCCACACAGTTTTGTGGTTTGGCAACCCGCATGGGAAAGCTTGGAGTATGATTGCTGGTTTCTGTTTTTAAGTTAGGTAGAGTTTAACAATCCAGAAGTTCCCGGGTAGGACAATGCCTTAATAAAGTATGCTTGGAGAGTTCAAGCTTTTGTCCTGCAGTGGTTCCCTTGTATTGGAGTTGGCTTTCTCCGTTAGAGAGCATTCCACATGTGACCCCTCTTGTATTTGTACAAGAATGTATAACTCAGTGGAATGGGCAGTGAAGATAATACGTTTAGGACTACCATATGCCTGTAATTGAACCCACAAATGCTGATGCTCCAGATACTTCAACATACTCAACTAGCCTAAAGAAGGCCAGTTTTATTGCTTCTTTCATCAGGATGACAGTTTTCAGCTGTGCTAACATAATTGCAAAAGGGTTTTCTAATGATCAATTAGCCTGTTAAAATTATAAACTTGGATTAGCTAACACAACATGCCATTTGAACACAGGAGTGATGGTTGCTGATAATGGGCCTCTGTACGCCTATGTAGATATTCCATTAAAAATCAGTCGTTTTCAGCTACAATAGTAATTTACAACATTAACAATGTCTACACTGTATTTCTGTTCAATTTGATGTTATTTTAATGGACACAAAATATGTTTTTCTTTCAAAAACAAGGACATTTCTAAGTTTTGAAAGGTACTGTATATTTGAGTTTAAGACCAAATAGGGGCTTGCAATGTGTGATGAAAGGCTGAGAGCTCTTCGGGTCTTTGTGGGTATAGTAAGCAAGACACCTCCATTCAGAAAGTAAAGAATAGGCGGTCAATAGGTATGGGGACAATGCAACAGCACTCTGGGACATGAACAATCATTAGGGCTGTCAGAGGGTGACAGAGATTGTAATTAATGATATTTTTTATTTTCACAGAGTAGAATAAGGATGTGACAGAGCATTATTAATGAGTCCAGCCTTGTTGGTCTGAACAATAGCAGTTTATTAGCGGAAGACAGATTTAACAGATCTCTTTACAACAAAGACTGAAGACACATTGAAAAATGGAAACAATCTGTCAGTAGAACCAATTCTATTTTTTTTAAATCAACAAAAAGGGTTATATTGTAATCATATTCTTCCTTTTCTCTTTAACCATCTGCTATGTGGTAAGCTAATCAACAACAAACCAAGTCTCCCAAAGCTGTCAATAGCTAGTGACATTGGCTAGGCGTTTCATAACATTGTATTTGGTAACAGGCATTCTGCAGTTGTCTTACATTGACAGGGGCCTGTGTGATTGGAAGTCAGATCAACATGTTATGCTTTACCTTAAAAAACAGTCAAACTTTGCTAGATTGTGTGATACAAAAATGAATGAACTGAACAGTAGAAATTAAATTTTCAATGCCATTAAGAATCTTAATGTACCCAAGAAAAAAAGCTGTCATGTTCCATCTTGGAGAACTAATCTATGATTAGCTACAGTATCTCATAGTGTTACCCAATGCAGTCTGCCAATTTGGCCTGCTGCAAGAATATTCAACTTAGTATCAACACAATTTCAGTCAAGGCTCAGTGCACTCCAACATTTCCCACACAATACTGAAGCAATTAATCTAGACAAGTAAGTATAAACGATGAGCTAGACTACAATATTAAAATAATACAACAGGACAACTAAGAGGAAAATATCAATTGATGCTTTCCTGAGGAGCTCTTGTGCCATCCCAATGTTGGTGAAACCAATATTGAAATTGATTAGCAACTTTGTATGGGTGTATAGGGATAAGCAGTTGCTCGCACCATAGCTGTAACTGACCACTTTGAACAAGGCAAATTTGGTTTACATTTCAGAATGCATATATTCCAGACATCTGCTGACAGTATCCCTCATATCACTTTTTTTCTAGTTTCACTCGATTAAGTTCGTAAAATAAGGTATGAACGTCATGGCGGTTTCATGATAATGTTTTTATAGATCTTGAGAAAATCAAAAAGTGGATAGATGAAGAAAAAAATCATTTCCAGCACGTGATTGACTCACAACCAATAACTTTTACTGTATTATGTTTTAAATGCTCAAAGAATTCAAACTCATTTAGCCCTAACCAGGCAATACTTTACCAGAATAAAACTGCCACTTCAACCTTTATTGATGTATCCAAGAAAGGCAGGGCGACCCAGCTGCAAAACTGATCAAAAGAAAGAGGGGAATGGGATATTGACATCAACTGTTTCAGTAATAGACTCAGAGAAAAACATTGAAAAAACATGATTTTCATACACTTCCTTAACCACAAAAAAAAATACAAAATGTGAATGAATATGTCTGTTTGTTAGGCAGCTGTGTGCATGCATACTCTCCATTGATTCGTAATTTAGCCATATTATCTAGGCAATTCCTTTTTTCCCTTTTGCAATCCCTTATTGGTAATATGCTAATGACATCCGCCATGATTAGTGATTTTCTTCTAATCATCATTCTACGGTGGGCAGAGCAATCACAGAGGTAGAGCTTACGATTTACAGCAAGCTTCTGCCTGCTCTCCACATCTGCCAGACTTGATTTAATTTGAATAATAACGGAATATTTAGATTCAAAGACCACTTTAGTGTACTAACATATTTACGCAGATTGATGAAATAAAGTAGAAACAAGAAGTGTGGAAGACATTTTCCGAGCATGCTCTAACCTGCCTCTGATAAAAGGCATCCAATTCTTAGATAAACTTAGCAGGGTGTTCTGGTATTAGTGGTGTTTAAGCTTAAAAAGTTTACTGTAAGTCTCACAACTAGGCCATGTTTGATTTCTATAGATTTCTTAGGGAAGGGGAAAGTCTGACCTTTTCGTTTGTTGATTATCCCTTCTTATACAACGGGTGGGTCTAATCCTGAATGCTGATTGGTTAAAACTGCATTCCAGCCTGTGTCTATTCCACCGGCTAAATCTATGACGTTAAAATTCCTATTTACTCTGTTCCATCTGACTGTGTAATCCACTGTCTCATCAGCCCAGCCAGGCAACTTATAAACTTGATCTCCACTATAAAAAGCATCTAGACATTATCTCAAATGTATTTTATTCTAACATTTAGTTTTCAACAGCGGAGACCTGCTGTCCCATAGTAATGAACGTGTTGGCAGTCGGGACGAGACAGGCAGGCAGCGTTTCTCAGCCAGTTTAAATCATGAATCAGCTGGCATCAGTTTTATGGATATATACCCAAAAAATGTAATTTAAAAAAGGTAAAACGAAACGAAGTGCAGCTAATTTGCTAGTCTTTCCAACTTCAGTTTGAAGTGATTGCGTTACTGTAGCTGTGTTGTTGGCTAGCTCCTCTGAACATCAGTGTCCTGATGAGTGAGCAAATCTTCTATGCGAGGCGAAATTGCGCCTCATTAGTTTATTGTTATGGATGTATCCAAACAAATGTCACTGGAAAACAGATTCAACAAATGAAAATGCAGCTATATTGCAGTTATTCTGGCTTTTTGACTGTAAATTAAGTGTAGTTGGCTACCTAGCAAGCAAGAGATAAAAACGATGCCAGCCAGTTTAGAACGAACGACTGGGTTGTGTCCATAGATACAGAACAAAAAGACCGAATGACTGGGTCGCGTCTCTGGCAACCGAACCGATAGAATGAACGACCAGACAGCTTGGGTAACAGCCCTAGATTTGTGTCGGGACTATATCTTGTGGAAGGATGAAAGAGTATGAATAAATTAATCCAAAGAACATTTTTAATGACTGCATATCGGGCCTAACAACACCCGTGCCAATATCTTCCCCAAACACCGGCTACTCGGGCATTATCACTTAATTACATATTTAATTGACTTAGAATAATTCCAATAAGTTATATTTTCTCTCAAATGTAGCTAATTCTAATGTTCTTCATACCCAGTCCCTTTACTTGTTGATTTAACTCTATAATATGGAAACCTTAAAACCACTTATGGAAGTTGAGAATTCATGCAGCTTTTCGCAGCTTTTTGTTAAAAATCGCTCAACATTTCAGCGCCCTGCTATTCATGCCAGGAATATAGTACATGCATGTGATTAGTATGTGTGGATAGAAAACACTCAGACGTTTCCAAAACTGTTTAAATCACGTCTATGGCATTTACAGAACGGGCGTTTCATCCAAAAGTGCATGGAAATCTGTTCACTGAAAATGGAAAAATATATCCTTCCGCGACTACAGGCAATTTTTAAAAGTGAACCGAATTAAATAGAGCCGAGTTTACATTGCCTACAGCTTCCACAGGGTGTCTAGAGTCATGTCATTTGATTCTCAATTGATTCTTGGTCTAACCCAAACAAGGGAACATCTTCCCTGATGGCTCCGCCCTGATTTTTGGTCGACCTCTGGTCAGACATGTTTATCTACACGGACAAGAAACAGATTTAACATCGTCTCCTGATCAATTTTATCGCTTATTAACGTGTACTAATACCTAAAGTTGCATTACAAAAGTATTTCGAAGTGTTTTGTGAAAGTTTATCTTCGACTTTTTGAATTTTAAAAAATGACGTTACGTAATGTAATGTAAATGTTATGAAATGTTAATTTTTTTCTTTACTCGCAACGTAATTCTTAGCTCGATATCTAGGCTATATATGGACCGATTTAATCGAAAAAAGACCCTAAATGATGTTTATGGGACATCTAGGAGTTCCAAGAAAGAAGCTCGTCAAAGGTAATGAATGTTTTATATTTTATTTTAACGTTTTCGTTTGCGACGGCTAACGCAAAATCTGTCGTTTTAGGTGACGGTGCAGTATTTTGAGGGTGCATGGTATCAGATAATAGCTTCTCATGCTTTCCCCGAAAAGCATTTTACAAATCTGACTTGGTGGATAGATTCACAACGAGTGTAGCTTTAATTCAGTATATTGTATGTAAATTTTAATGAAAGTTTGAGGTTTATCAACCTCTATGGTGGCGCTCTTGAGCATTTCTGCTGATTGTGGTCCCCACTTCGGTACCACGTCTTTAACAAGTTAAAGGGAAAGTTCAGGATTTTACAACTTTATGTTAGATGATACCTCACCCTGAAAGTAGTCTCTGGGCCAGGATAAACTGGAGTAGGTTTTAACAGCCACTATAAACTTCAGCTAACTTTAGCCATCACTAGCTCGGAGTCAATGGAAGTGATATTGGCATTGGTGCAATGTTACTTTATTGGCCAAATCACCTTCAAAGGCCCAATGCAGCCATTTCTATACCAATTTCATATCATTTCTGGGTAACAAACAACCTTACTATAATAGACCTTGCTATAATAGATTTCCATTAAAATTGTCAAAAATGTATTTTTAGCATAAAACTATTTCTCATGCAAAAAGTTTTCTAGCACTGTCTGGGAATTGTCTGAGCGAGGAGGAGAAATTGAAAACTAGCTGTGAAAGGCAGAGAGGTTTGGAACTCACATTATTATTGGTCTATAACCAATTTACCGTATGGTGATGTCACCATGGAAAGCCAAAACTCCCACCCATGCAAACCTGAATAAAACATCCAGTTTTTATTGTATTTTCAGCCAGCAACTATCAAGAAATAACACTGCTAAAAAACACTTTTAGAGTATTAATTTCATCAGCTGTTGTACGCTATTATATAAACCATAGGAAAAACTAAATTTAGACTGCACATCATACCAAATATGGAGTTGATTTCAGTTGATTTGCCCATTACATTTTAACAGTTGCATGGATGCCTCCATCACTTGCTTTGGCTTTTTGCTTGCGGTGGCTAGTTACAGTTTCTCCAGGATCATCAACTACTTTCAGGCTAGCTAACCATCTAACACTAATTTTGAAAATACTGAACTTCTCCTTAAAGCTGTTCAAGAATTACCCACACAAAGCCAGATGATAATACTATTATTATTACTAAACTTTCTGCTTTACAGTGAGTGCTTGTGGGGATTATTATTATAGTAAATGATTTCCTCAAGAGACTTGTAACGCCTGTCGTCGGAAGGAGTGGACTAAATCGCAGCGTGAAAAGTGTTCATGATTTCTTTTATAATCAAAAAACACTCAAACAAAGTAACAAAACGAAAGTGAACAGTTCTGTCAGGTAACAGAGACTAAACAGAAAATAACTGTCCCCAAACACAGGTGGAAAAAAGGCTACCTAAGTATGATTCCCAATCAGAGACAACAATAGACAGCTGCCTCTGACTGTGAACCATACCCGGCCAAAACAAAGAAATAGACAACATAGAATGCCCACCCAAATCACACCCTGACCTAACCAAATAGAGAAATAAAACGACTCTCTATGTTCAGGGCGAGACAGTAGTCCCCCCCCCCCCCAAGGTGCGGACTCCCGGCCAAAAACCTGAACCTATAGGGGAGGGTCCGGATGTGCATCTACCCTCTGTGGCGGCTCCGGTTCGGGACGTAGCCACTGCTCCCTACGCTGATCCCCCCCCACTTCTGTGGAACCCGACAATGGATCGTCGCCTGAGACTCCGGACCGTGAATCGTTGCCAGAGGAACCAGACCGTGGATCATCGCTGGAGGCTCCTTGCCATGGATCATCACTACAGGCTCCGGGCCATGGGTCATCACTGGAGGCTTCGTGTCATGGATCATCACTGGAGGCTTCGTACGTGAAGCCGGAACAGGTCTCACCGGACTGAGGAGACGTACTGGCAGTCTAGTGAGTGGAGCTGCCACAACACGTCCTGGCTGGATACCCACTCTAGCTCGGTGAGTGTGGAGAGCTGGCACAGGACCCACTGGACTATGACGGTGCACTGGATTCATAGTGCGTAGAGCCAGCGCAGGACACACTGGACTGTGGAGGCGCACCGGAGGTCTTGTGCGCAGAGCTGGAACAACTCATCCTGGCTGGATACCCCCTGTAGCCCGGCAAGTGTGGGAAGCTGGAACAGGCCGCACTGGGCTGTGCTGCTGAACCGGGGACACCGTGCATAGAGCTGGCGCAGGATAACTTGTGCCGAATAGACCTACCGGAGGACAGGAACGCTGAGCCGGCACAATCCATCCTGGCTGAATGCCCACTCTAGCACAGCCACTGCGGGGAGCTTGCACAGAGCGCGCCGGGCTGTGGATGCGCACTGAAGGCATGGTGCGCAGAACCGGATAGCATGGTCCTTGACCAGTCACTCGCTCCCCACGGTAAGCACGAGGAGTTGGCTCAGGTCTGAACCCTGACTCTGCCAATCTCCCCGTGTGCCCCCCCCAAGATTTGGGGGGGCTGCCTCTCATACTTGCCTCGTTGCTCCAACTCCTCGTAACGTTGCCGTTCTGCTTTTGCTGCCTCTATCTCCCCCTTCGGGCGGCGATACTCCCCGGCCTGCCTTCCAGGGTCCTTTACCATCCAGGATCTCCTCCCATGTCCACTCGTCCTTTTGACCACGCTGCTTGGTCCTTCTTTGGTGGGTAGTTCTGTAATTCCTGTCGTCGGAAGGAGTGCACCAAAGCGCTGCGTGAAAAGTGTTCATGACTCATTTTATTATCAAAAAACACTCGAGCAAAGTAACAAAACGAAAGTGACCAATTCTGTCAGGTAACAGAGACTAAACAGAAAATAACTACCCACAAACACAGGTGGAAAAAAGGCTACTTAAGTATGATTCCCAATCAGCGACAACGATAGACAGCTGCCCCTGGTCGGGAACCATACTGGGCCAAAACAAAGAAATAGACAACATAGAATGCCCACTCTAAATCACACCCTGACCTAACCCTGACCTAACCGAATAGAGAAATAAAACGTCTCTCTAAGGTCAGGGCGTGACAAGACTGCAGGAGCGAACCACATAACTGAAAGTTTTCTTCATTTTAAAGCCTTTGAACTGTGTTTTGTCAAGGAAAATAAAATAATAATTATTTCAGTTTGCTTATGGAATAAAACAAGTTATTACAAATTGTGCGTTTTCCCCTTTAATCTACTTCAGAAATTGAAAAATACATCCCTACAAAGTATACTCAGTGCCGTGGTTGAAAGAGATCTGTCATCTCTACTACAGACGTAGAAATAGTTGAAATAGTACATTACTGTTCATCAGTCTATGAGCTACAACTTTTCTTTGTATTTAGCCACTATAAGGTGTCATTATTGGTGAGTTCTCAATATAATACACCTGGAAGTCTCACTTAATTGACAGCCATATCATATTGCACCCCGTCATCTACTGTATGTGAGCGTCAAGGAGCTGTGTCTGGGGAGAAAGTACAACTAATAGACTAATAGGTCAAAGCACATCCTGTACAGAGGCAAAGTTCACAGTGAATTTAATACATAAAAATGATTTAGCCTCGGAGTGATCTAATGGTGACTGGCCATGCATGCTGTTACATGAAGTGAGGTTTATCTAACAACACCTTACAGCAGGCCAGGAAAAACACCAATACTGCAGTGCTAAAGCACTTTATGTTTTAGAGTTAATTAAGTAGATGATCTATCAGCAACTAATCTAGGCAATATAATTCTATGGGGCCAGATTCACTGTATAGTTTGCACGGATTACATATACCTAATTTAGGGTTGTTAGTGAGGAAAGTATATAGCTAAAAAATAATAATAACATTTTACATTAAGTTGCCCCTATTACTATGTACCTAACACAGTAATACCTGTGTTAACATAGTTACATAAGTTTTATCGTATCATTACATGGTAATAGGGTTGTGGCGGAATCAGTTATTACTGCCACGAAATCTGCTTGTAATACCAGGGTTGATAAATAGGCTAGGACCTAGTAGCAACAATTGTAACTTGACACATTGTAACTTGACACACCCTGTTATTAACTACCGGTAAATTTAAATTTGTTTATTTCTATGCTGGCTCCCGAGTGGCACAGAGGTCTAAGGCACTGTTTCACAGTGCTAGAGGCGTCATTACAGACACTGATTTGTTCCCAGGCTGTATCACAACCGGCCGTGATCGGGAGTCCCATAGGGCGGCTCACAATTGTCCCAGCGTCATCCTGCTTAGGGTTTTAAATAAAGATTTTAATATTGTTTATTTATTTAACTAGGCAAGTCAGTCAATAACAAATTCTTATTTATAATGACGGCCTACCAAAAGGCAAAATGCCTCCTGGGATGAGGGCTGTGTAACGGAATTCCTCAACTTCGTCTGAGGAGGAGTAAGGATCGGACCAAAGCGCAGCATGGTAAGTGTTCATGATGATTTTAATTAAAGAAAGCACTGAACACTGAATCAAAACAATAAACGATGACGTGAATTTACAAAACCGAAACCGTTTGTTTCCGTGTGGCCCAAACACTCACACGGAAACAAACACCCACAAACCAAAAGTGAAACACAGACTACTTAAGTATGATTCTCAATCAGAGACAACTAACGACACCTGCCTCTGATTAAGAACCATACTAGGCCGAACACAAAAACCAACATAGAGAAACAAACATAGACTGCCCACCCCAACTGACGCTCTGAACATACTAAAACAAAGAATAAAATAACAGAACTATGGTAAGAATGTGACAGCCCCCCCCCCCCCCCCCCCCACCTATAGGGGAGGGTCTGGGTGGGAGTCTGTCTGCGGTGGCGGCTCTGGCGCGGGACATGGACCCCACTTCTCCATAGTTTTTGTCCGCCTCCTCAGCCGCCCCCTTGGCCTCTTATGAGCGGCGACCCTCGCCACAGACCGTCGGACTGGGACCCGCGCCACGGGTCCCGAATGGACGGGAGATTCTGGCAGTGCCGGACAGGCGGGAGACTCCGGCAACTCCGGAGTGAAGGACGGCTCTGCCTGCTCCGGGCTGGCTGACGGCTCTGGCAGCTCCTGGCTGGCTGACGGCTCTGGAAGCTCCTGGCTGGTGGCTCTGGAGGCTCCTGGCAGACTGACAGCTCTGGCGGATCCTGGCTGGCTGACGGCTCTGGAGGCTCCTGGCTGGCTGACGGCTCTGGCGGCTCCTGGCTAGCTGACGGCTGTGGCAGCTCCTGGCTGACTGGTGGCTCTGGCGGCTCCAGGCTGACTGGCGGCTCCTGGCTGACTGGCGGTCGGGTGGCTCCTGGCTGACTGGCAGTTCTGGCGGCTCAGGACTGACAGCGCTGGGCAAGGGGAAGGCTCTGGCAGTGCTGGACAGGCAGGAGCACCTGTAGGGAGAAAATGGAGAGACAGCCTGGTGCGGGGGTCTGTCACTGGAGGGCTGGTGCGTGGAGGTGGCACCGGATAGACCGGTTCGTGCAGGTGCACTGGAGCTCTTGAGCACCGAGCCTGCCCAACCTTACCTGGTTGAATGCTCCCCGTAGCCAGGCCAGTGCAGTGAGATGGAATAGCCCGCACTAGGCTGTGCTGGCGAACCGGGTACACCATGTGTAATGCTGGTGCCATGTACGCCGGCCCGAGGAGACACACTGGAGACCAGATGCGTGGAGCCTGCTTCATGGCACCTGGCTCGATGCCCACTCTGCGTGTGCATAGCCCAGTGCGGTACATTCCAGCTCCTCATATCAGCCGGGCTAGGTTGAGCATCGAGCCAGGTGCCATGAAGCCGGCTCTACGCATCTGGTCTCCAGTGCATCTTCTTACTTCACTATTTTGGGCATCTGGTCTCCTCTCCTTATTTCACTATTTTTGAGACTTAGCTACCTTGCACTTTTGCACGTTACAAACATTTAAAAACACAACAAATTAAGAGACAGCAATGCAATAGCATGTGGCTTCCATTTCGGCTGCAGAGTAGAGTTTGAGAGGTGAGAGGTCAGTGTGATCAGTTCCTGGTGACAGCCTTCGTGTTCTTCCGGCTTCTTATTTTTCTTCTTTTGAATGTACAAATGTACAGTACAATGTCAAATCAAATCAAATCAAATCCAATGTTATTTGTCACATGCACCGAATACAACAGGTGTTTCACCTTACAGTGAAATGCTTACTTTACAAGCCCTTAACTAACAATGCATTTTTAAGAAAAATAAGAGTTAAGTAAAAACTAAATAAGTAAAAATAAAATAATTAAAGAGCAGCAGTAAAAATAACAGTAGCGATGCTATATGCAGGGGCTTCCGGTACAGAGTCAATGTGCAGGTGCAAGGTTAGTCGAGGTAATTGAAGTAATATGGGGGGGAGGGGTGGGTGCACAATGCCATTTGATTAGCTGTTCAGGAGTCTTATGGGTAGAAGCTGTTATGGAGTCTTTTGGACCTAGACTTGACGCTCCGGTACCGCTTGCCATGTGGTAGCAGAGAGAACAGTCTATGACTAGGGTGGCTGGAGTCATTGACAATTTTGTGAGCCATGACCAGCCTTTCATAGCACTTCATGGCTACAGACGTGAGTGCTACGGGCCCGTAGTCATTTAGGCAGGTCTTATTCATATCGGCTACAGAGAGCGTGATCACAAAGTCATCTGGAACAGCTGATGCTCTCATGCATGCTTCAGTGTTGCTTGCTTTGGTTGCACATTTAAAACCTCTTAGGGATAGTGAGACGCTAGCGTCTCAAGTGGCCAATAGCCTCGGGAAATGCATAGCGCCAAATTCAAATAAAACACGATAAAACTCAAACTTTCATTAAATCACATATGCAAGGTACTCAATTAAAGCTACACTCGTTGTGAATCCAGCCAACATGTCAGTTTTTTAATATTATTTTCGGCGAAAGCATGAGAAGCTATTATCTGATAGCATGCACCCCCCTGAACCACCTGAATGAGTTGTAAACAAAGAATTAGCGTAGCCGGCGCTACACAAAACGCTGAAATAAAATATAAAAACATGCATTATCTTTGACGAGCTTCTTTGTTGGCACTCCAATATATCCCAAAACATCACAATTGGTCCTTTTTTTAGATTAATTCCGTCCATGTATACCCAAAATGTCCATTTATAAAGCAGGTTTGATCCGGAAAAAAACAGCTTTCCAAAACACAACGTCGCCACAAAAGATTTCAAAAGTTGCCTATAAACTTTGCCAAAATATTTCAAACTACTTTTGTAATACAACTTTAGGTATTTTTAAACGTTAATAATCAATCAAATTGTAGACGGGGCAAACTGTATTCGATAGAGAAAGTAAAACAAAACATGCACCATTTTCCCTCTTGCGTAACTATCAACAGTGTAACGTTGTTCCAGGTTGTGCCTCTTCTTCGTTTCACCAATGATTAACTTCAACCTAATTCCAATGACTGGTGACATCCTGTGGAAGTCATAGGAACTGTAAAATGGGTGGTATCTAATTTCCCTTGGCAAAGACACTGGGGGAACTGTCAGAGGAAAAAAAATGTTTTATTCTGAACAGTTTTTCCTTGGGGTTTTGCCTGCTACATAAGTTCTGTTATAGTCAGAGACATGATTGAACCAGTTCTAGAAACGTCAGAGTGTTTTCTATCCACACCTACTAATCATATGCATATATATATTCCTGGCATGAGTAGCAGGAAGTTGAAATTGTGCACGCTAAAGTGGAAATGCTGCCCCCTATCTCTAAGAAGTTAACTTCTTGCTGGTAGAAATGAGGTAAAACGGATTTAAGTTTCTCTACATTAAAGTCCCAGGCCACTAGGAGCGCCTCCACTGGATGAGAATTTTCCTGTTTGCTTATGGCCGTATACAGCTCTTTGAGTGCTGTCTTAGTGCCAGCATCAGATTTTGGTGGTAAATAGACAGCTACGAAGAATATAGATGAAAACTCTCTTGGTAAATAGTGTAGTCTACAGCTTATCATGCGATACCTCAGGCAAGCAAAACCTTGAGACTTCCTTACTATTAGATTTTGTGCACAAGCTGTTGTTTACAAATATACACATACCTCCACCCCTTGTCTTACCGGAGGCAGCTGTTCTATAATGCAACATAAAACCCCCCAGCTGTATGTTATCCATGTCTTCGTTCAGCCACGACTCTGTGAAACATAAGATATTACAGTATTTAATGTCCCGTTGGACAGATATACATGATCGTAGTTCGTCTATTTTGTTATTCGATGATTGTACGTTGCCTAATAGTATCACGTTTAGGTAAGACCCAGATGCAGACAGCGTAGAAGTAACAAGAGTTTGTTACAACCAAAGGGGCAGGCAAACGACAGGTCAAGGCAGGCAGAGGTCAATAATCCAGAAAGGGCGCAAAAGGTCAAGAACGGCAGGCAGTCTCAGGGTCATGGCAGGCATTGGTCAAGAATCCAGAATGGTGGGGTATGGTACAAAATGGAAGGCAATCTCAGGGTCAGCGCAGGCAGAACGGTCAATACTGGGAAGGATTAGAAAACAGGAGGAAGAAACAGGCAAGAGAAGGGAAACAAACACTGGTAACAGACAAAAGGACAACACAGGTATAAATACACAGGAGATAATGGGGAAGATGGGCGACATCTGGAGGGGGGTGGAGACAAGCAGAAAGACAGGTGAAACAGATCAGGGTGTAACAAATAGGACTGATGGTAAAGGCAGATTCCCCACTTACCGTCGGATCCGTATAAGGCACCCCAACCAGTGGCCATGGTGCCCTTTGGCTGAATATTGCACCTCTCAATCATATGGCTCTCTGTCACATGATCAGGTGTTTTTCACAGGCTACAAGTGAAGACATACACGTCGGGGACTCAACTACACGTCCTTAACCAATTCCAAGGCGCAGATTGAAGATATTGGAAGAACTGTCCACGTTTACTTTTTGTCAGCCAACAAGATGAGTAGGCCTCATGAACAGCAAAAGCACAAGCCTATGTCAATCTACTATCCACCGTAGTACAAAAGTTGACCTATTCTATTCTTTGCGAGAAATACATATTCCTTACATTGTCTGGGATAGTTGTGGGATGCGATAGATCCCAGATGAATACAAACACCAGCCTAAAAAAAGGCAACGCATGCTGACGCAACCGATCAAAACGTTTAGCTTAAAATGTTGATAAACTATTAGGCTATTTCTTCACATTATAAGCACAGCAATGCCCACACGGCAGCAGGCTATAAGTGTGAATGTTCCATTAGCAGGACAACACCATTCTCAAAAGTGACCACAAATGTGATTATGCATGTAATGCTTTTATCATAAAGGGGCATTTTTATGGTGAAAATGATCTTTCCCAAACTTGAAACTCATGCCCTGTGTATGTAGAACTATACCAGTTAGGCTCTACACCCGCTGTAAAGCAGATTAATAAGATTCATTTTAAGAAGTTATTTGGCCACTTTGATACAAACCTTATCAAAACATATATACTTACCGGCTAGGCTACATTAGGTGTGTGACTATGATTTGAAAAAGTAGCAAAAAAAGCCTGCTTTGTTTGCCTTAATTTGGTGGTAGTGACTTACAGTACATGTATATCCCTTGTAACAACTTTGTAATTACAGAGTTAGTTGTTAAAGATTGTTAGATTTTAGTTACAATCTAACTAAAAGGGTTAGCTATACCTAATATTCTCCTGTCTCCTAATTTCTCCTGGTTAGCCTATTGTCTGCAAAGGTTGTTACATTGTAACTACACAGTAATAATAAAGGTTTACCCTACTGGGTTTCACCTTTATTTAAATTGCTTTCTCCTGGGTAGGTACATGATGATTACAAGTATATGCTATGTAACTACATTGTTCTTAGATTACACTTGAGTCGTTATTGCCTTTGAGCCAGGTCATAACATGGAAATAAACAAATAAAAAATGACCAATAGTTAATGACAGGATGTTCCTTGTTACAATTGCTGTTACCTGGTCCTAGCCTATTTATCAACCACCTTGGGATTACATATGGATTCAATAGTACTGGCACCTTGCAATTGTGTAATAATTGATTCTTAAACAGCCCTATTACCATGTAATTACATAGTAAAACATCTGTAAATACTACGTAAACACTATTATTACTCTGTTAGTTACATGGTAATACGGACAAAGTAAACGTCCCACAAGTTTGTGTCAAATTTGCGGCACACTTAATAGTGTGCCATGTTTCCAGAAATGTGCACATGTTTGCCACTAGTGGTGAATCTGTGGCAAACCTTTGTCAACAATAATATTTATTTTTCTGTTAACTTCTTGACGCACACATCCCTGTAGCGGGATCATTTTCGTCAGTAACCGCTGAATAGCATAGCACAACAGTCAAATAATATTACTAGAAAATATTCATATTCGTGAAATCACAAGTGAAATATTGTGAAACACAGCTTAGCCTTTTGTTAAAACCTGTTAAGTCTACCCCCTACTTTTTTGAACATTCTGTTAAAAATCGCGCAACATTTCAGCGCCCTGCTACTCATGCCAGGAATATAGTATATGCATATGATTAATGTGTGGATAGAAAACACTCAGACGTTTCTAAAACTGGTTAAATCACGGCTGTGACTATAACAGAACGTGCGTTTCATCGAAAAGCGCAGGAAAATCTGATCACTGAAAACTGGAAAATATATCAATGTGCCACTTGAATGTGTTGTTGAACAGAAACCAAATTACCTGGAGCCGAGGTTGCAATACCTACAGCTTCCACACGATGTCAACAGTCTTGTCATTTGCCTAGGATTTTTTTCTTGGTCAAACGGACAAGAGACAGCCCATTTCTTCCGGTCTCCGCCCGGATATTTTGGTTGAGATTTATCCGGACATTATTTCAAGACGTAAAGCTACAGAATATACATCGCCTTGTGATCAATTTGATCGATTATTAACGATTACTAATACCTAAAGTTGCATTACAAAAGTATTTTGAAGTGTTTTGTGAAAGTTTATCGTCGACTTTTTGAATTTTAAAAGATGACGTTGCGTTATAAAACTGTGTTTTTTTCCTTGATCACACAGTCTTCATAGATCGATATCTAGGCTATATATGGACCGATTTAATCGAAAAAAGACCCAATAGTGATGTTTATGGGACATCCATTTTGTGTAGCGCCGACTATGCTAATTATTTTTTTACGTCCCCTGCGGGTCTTTAGGGGTGTCGCATGCTATCAGATAATAGCTTCTCATGCTTTCGCCGAAAAGCATTTTAAAAATCTGACTTGTTGGCTGGATTCACAACGAGTGTAGCTTTAATTCAGTACCCCGAATGTGTGTTTTAATGAACGTTTGAGTTTTAACGAGTGCTATTAGCATTTAGCGTAGCGCATTTGCATTTCCAGATGTCTAGTGGTCCTTCTGTAGCTCAGTTGGTAGAGCATGGTGCTTGTAACGCCAGGGTAGAGGGTTCCATCCCCGGGACCATCCATACGTAGAATGTATGCACACATGACTGTAAGTCGCTTTGGATAAAAGCGTCTGCTAAATGGCATATATTATTATTATTATTACGTATGCGTCTGGGGTCGACTCAAGAGGTTAATCACCCTGTTGTCTCAGATTTTGAAATTATGCTTTACAGCTAAAGCAATCCAAGCGTTTGTGTAAGTTTATCGATAGCCTAGCATAGCATTATGTAAACTTAGCATCATCAAGCTAGGTCACAAAAATCAGAAAAGCAATCAAATTAACCGTTTACCTTTGATGCTCTTCGCATGTTTTCACTCACAAGACTCCCAGTAACACAGCAAATGTTCCTTTTGTTCCATAAAGATAATTTTTATACCCAAAATACCAACGTTTGTTTGTTGCGTTATGTTCAGAAATCCACAGGAAAGAGCGGTCACGACAACGCAGACGGAAATTCCAAATAGTCTTCATAATGTCCACAGAAACATGTCAAACTTTTTTTATAATCAATCCTCATGTAGTTTTTAAAATATATATTCGATAATATATCAACCGATTGTGTAGCTTTTTCCATAACAGCGGGAGGAACAATGGCCGGTTTACTCAACTGCGCAAAACTCAATCTGAGAGCCCCCACCTCTCCACTTACGCAATGTGATCCTTCACGCTCATTTTTCAAAATAAAAGCCTGAGACTATGTCTAAGGACTGTTGACATCTTAGGGAAGCCACAGAAAAAGGAATCTGGTTGATATCCCTTTAAATGGAGGATAGGCATGCATAGGAAAACAGGGGTTTCAAAATAATTTTCCTCGGGCTTTCGCGTGAAATATCAGTTCTGTTATACTCACAGACTGTATTTTTACAGTTATGGAAACTTTAGAGTGTTTTCTATCCTAATCTGTCAATTATATGCATATTCTAGCATCTGGTCATGAGAAATAGGCCATTTACTTTGGGATTGATATTTTTCCAAACGTAAAAATAGTGCCCCCTAGCTTCAAGAGGTTATTAATTAAACAATTCTCTTGAGATTCTATTTGAATCTGTTGCATAATATTTACCAGAAGACCAGTAACCATTGACTACCAAGACCATTAACCATTGACTACCAGTCATCGGGAGAATAAAATAATTTGGAAAATGGAAACAAAGATATCTATCTAGTTAAGTTAACCTGCATGAGGTAAATGGTGGTCTCTCAAAACCTGTTATGGCAAGGCGATCCCCGAGGGGAACTCCACCCCCCCATTCAGAGGACAAGGTGGTGCAGGTAATTCAAATATATTCTTTAAAAATATTTAACTTTCACACATTAACAAGTCTAATACCTCAAATGAAAGATAAACATTTTGTTCATCTACCCATCATGCCCGATTTTCTTTTTTTTACAGCGAAAACACAACATATATTTATGTCAGACCACCACCAAATCAAATAGAAAACACAGCCATTTTTTTCCAGCCAAAGACAGAGTCACAAAAGCAGGATTAGAGATAAAATGAATCACTAACCTTTGAAAATCTTCATCAGATGACACTCATATGACATGTTGCACAATACATTCATGTTTTGTTTCGATAATATGCATATTTATATCCACAAATCTCGGTTTACATTGACGCCATGTTCAGATACTCCTTCCAAAATATCAGGAGGAATTATAGAAAGCTACGCCAGATAAGAGAAATACACATCATAAACTTTGACTAAAGATACATGTTCTATATATAATTAAAGATACACTGGTTCTTAATGCAACCGCTGTGTCAGATTTTTTTTACGTTACGGAAAAAGCCTACCATGCAATTATCTGAGACAGCGCTCAGACGTAAAAGTATTTCTCCGCCATGTTGGAGTCAACAGAAATACAAAATTACATCATAAATATTCCCTTACCTTTGATGATCTTTTATCAGAATGTAGTGGAAAGAGTCCTAGTTCCACAATAAATTGTTGTTTTGTTCCATAATGTCCAATACTAGTGTCCAATTGGCTGCATTTTGCTATCACTTTCAACTCACATGCCCAAAAACTGACTGCTGGTCCAGGACAACTCGCACGAAAACTTCAAAAAGATATATTCCAGGTCGAATAAACTGGTCAAACTAAGTAGAGAATCAATCTTCAGGATGTTATTTTCATATATATCCAATAACGTTCCAACCGGATCATGCGTTTCAGCTGCAGCCAAATGGAACAGCGGTGGCATCCACAGAGAAATGCACCACAGGAAAATGGCATTCTGTCGGGATACTGACTATTTCCCCTCCCATTCGGTCAAAGTTCACAGCAAATGCTCCATTCCACTTTCTACTGAATGAGGACATCTAGTGGAAGGCGTAGGAAGTACCAGATTCATATATTGTTGGGAAAGAAGGGGGCGATGACGTCAAAGTTGATCCACATTCAGAATTTCACTTCTTGTTTGGAAGATGGCCTGCCCTATGAGTTCTGTTATACTCACAGACATAATTCAAATGGTTTCAGAAACTTCAGAGTGTTTTCTATCCAATAGTAATAATATTATGCATATATTAGCAATCTAAGACAGAGTAGGATGCAGTTCACTATGGGCACGCAATTCATCCAAAGTGAAAATACTGCCCCCTATCCTCAACAAGTTTTAAGTAACCTACCGAAGTTGTCCGGTCAGTGTTTTACTTATTCATTAAAATTCATAGGCAAAGGGTGTCTACTTTGAAGAATGTAAAATGTCAAATTGATTTTGATTCGTTTAACACTTTTTTGGTTACTACATGATTCCATATGTGTTATTTCATAGTGTGGATGTCTTTACTATTATTCTCCAATGTAGAAAATTGACCAAATAAAGAAAAACCCTTGAATGAGTACAGTAGGTGTGTCCAAACTTTTGGCTGGTACTGTATGTATAGAACATTTAACAGAACAAGGCTATGTCATTAACTACATTTAGAAAACAATGCAGATTGAACGTAAAAGTCCCAAGTTCTCAAATTGTTTTTAGTTTTCTAGAAGTTCACAAGTCTCTGCAAATTTGCCACAACAGCTTGCCACAAAACTAATTAGCATGTGAAAATAGGGTAATTGCAAAGACACAGACAAGCAAATTGTGCAAACACTGGTAGGTTGGTTTTGCAACCAACTTTCCTGGACCTAGATACTGTGAATCCTACAGGAAGCGATAGCAAATGATGTCAAAGGTTTTGATACTTTTATGACACTGTACAGTTACTTCAGTAACTGTATCTTGTGAAATAATTCAACCATGCATCTTAATCATATAACAGTATTTAGAGGACTATTTCACCTGTTAAGCCTAGCCCTGTTTACTGCCCCTTCTGGAGGAATTGGGTACCCATATAAAACAGGATACATTTTTGTCAAAGTTGATAATATATGCATATAAAAAAATATTATTGAATAGAAAACACTCTAAAGCTTCTAAAACCGTTTAAATGTTGTCTCTATGTAAAGCAGAAGTCTCAGGGCATGCATTCTCCCAAAGTCTCTCTTGTCATGGAAAAAGTTGGCCCAACTTTGACGTCATCGTATACGCCTTCCCAAACAACTACCGCTCTGGGAACAGTCTGTACGTGTTCAGCGTGAAGCCTGCTTTCAACGGGGCTTCTCATTGTGAGAATCGCGAGCTCACGAGACGTTGAGCTTGCCGAAAGGTCTCGGTCACACGAAAAAAAAGTGTACGTTTATGCGCGCTCTGCTCCCGCTCTCTCTTTTCTTCAGGATCAATTAAAAGACGTGTGTGTTTCGCTTCGTCCTCACAATTGCTGTACACCTTTATAACATGTTAAAGCTTAATTATGAACATAGTTTGACAAGTTTACTCGACATATAATATATATTTTCAATGTTTTAGTGCGCATCCACTTGAATTTTGCCTACATTTCGACCGAAATGTGGCTATTTTGAGAACCGAAAGACGCAGACTTGAAAACTAAACGCTGTTTTGGTAAGTATAATCCCTTCCAGGTCTTTTGATGGAAGAACAGCAAAGGTAAGGGAATATTTATGTGTTAATTTTGGGTTTCTGTCGACTCCAAGATAGAGGAGGCATAATGATACATTTGGAGCGCATTTGGTTGAACTCAACCTGTAACGTTAAAAATAAATGTAACACAGCGATTGCATTTAGAAGAAGTGTATCTTCCTATACATATGTAAAACATGCTAATTTAGTCCAATTTTTTGATGTGTATTCCTTGTTAGCTGACGTTATCTGCCGGAGCTATTTCATTTCTCCCGACATTTTAGTAGCATTTTTTGAACGATGCGTCATTGTAAACAGAGATTTATGGATATATATTGCAGATTATTGAAAGAAATGAATATACTGTGTAACATGTTATATTACTGTCATCTGATGAAGATTTCAAAAGGTTAGTGAAATGATTTTTTTTTTAATCCTGCGTTTGTTGATTGAATATTTTTTCCTACTTGGCTATGCTAATGAGCTATGTCTGCGGTGGTGGTTTGACATAAATATGTGCTATGTTTTCGCCGTAAAACATTTTAGAAATCTGACTTGTTGCCTGGATTCACAACGAGTGTAGCTTTAATTCAATACCCTGCATGTGTATTTTAATGAACGTTTGAGTTTTAACTAATACTATTAGCATTTAGCGTAGCGCATTTGCATTTCCAGAGCTCTAGATGGGACGCCTGCGTGCCAGGTAGGAGCAAGAGGTTAAACGTATAAAGTACCCCCTCAAAAATGAAATGGGGTGTATATCAAAGAGGTTTTATCCTGTAGTTGCCATTTCAAACAAATAAATACAAAATTTTCTCCACCCACTGCAAAATAATCTCTCTGGCCTAAATCCCAAACCAGTAGTCGCCTTTCCACACTATCATGCAGACCCAAACTGTACTTGGCTAACTTGGATATTCTCCTTTCACAATGCCCTTTCCAGCGCGGTTCCAGAAACCATGGTGGATGCGTAACTGGTCCAGCCCAGTATTACTCAGCTCAGCATATTGAAAAGTGTATAAGAGTGACAATGGTGAGGTATTCACACCCATTGCAGTCATGTTGCCCTGAGCTGAGCGAAAAGACAGACTGTGCTGTTGTCGCAGTGGAGGTGCAATCCTCTCCGCCTCAGCTGTTAGCACATCTGAGAGCTATGAGGTGCTAAATACAGAATGATGAGCCGAACCTGACCGTGAATACTTGTCAACTGTCCCCCTCTACATCTCATCTCCACCTTCACAGACTGCTGCCTCCCTGCTGCCACACACAAGTACAGTAGATGCCCTTCACTATCCCCATCCATCTACCTGGAAATGGTTATAAAAAATGTTTAAAAGCATTGCACGTCCAAAATGTGTATTTAAAAAAATATAATACTGTATCTATGTACCTGCTCCAGTGACTAACTTAGATCAGCATTGCGTCCTCAAGAGTGAGCACTGGTGAAATTGTCTGGCTGGGCAATGTAGTACTCTATAATACATGGAGCCTAAGCATAAGGGCTATTTTCATAAGACTTCAGGGGAAATCTTATTATTAAAGCCCTGATTTTTTTATTTTTGTAAAACATATTGCACTACAAATACACTACCGGTCAAAATCTTTAGAACACCTACTCATTCAAGGCTTTGTCTTTATTTGTACTATTTTCTACATTGTAGAATAATAGTGAATACATCAAAACTATGAAATAACAGATATGACATCATGTAGTAACCAAAAAAGTTTTAAACAAATCAAAATATATTTTGGCATTCTCTCAACCAGCTTCATGAGGTAGTCACCAGGAATGCATTTCAATTAACAGGTATGCCTTGTTTAAAGTTCATTTGTGGAATTTCCTTCATTCTTAATGTGTTTGAGCCAATCAGTTGTGACAAGATAGGGGGATATACAGAACATAGCCCTATTTGTTAAAATACGAAGTCTATATTATGGCAAGAACAGCTCGAATAAGCAAAGGGAAATAACAGTCCATCATTACTTTAAGACATGAAGGTCAGTCAATGTGGAACATTTCAAGTAGTTTGAACATTTCTTCAAGTGCAGTGGCAAAACCCATTGAGCACAATGATGAAAGTTGCTCTCAGGAGGACCGCCACAGGAATGGAAGACCCAGAGTTCCCTCTGCTGCAGAGGATACATTCAAGTTTTTATCTTACCTTTATTGAACTATGCAAGTCAGTTAAGAACATGTTCTTATTTTCAATGACGGCCTAGGAACAGTGGGTTAATTAACTGGCATGTTCAGGGGCAGAATGAAAGTTTTTTACCTTGTCGGTTCGGGGATTCGATCTTCTAACCTTTTTGGTTACTAGTCCATCACTCTAACCACTAGGCTAATTGCAGCCCAAATAAATGCTTCACAGAGTTCAATTAACAGACACATCTCAACATCAACTGTTCAGAGGAGACCACTACTAAAGGACACCAAGAGCAATGGATGTTAGACTGGTGGTAATTTGTCCTTTGGTCTGGAGTCCAAATTTTTGATTTTTTGTTCGAACCGCCGTGTTTTTGTAAGATGCGGTGTGGGTGAACGGATGTTCTCCGCATGTGTATTTCCCACCATAAAGCATGGAGGAAGAGGTGTTATGGTGTGGGGGTGCTTTGCTGGTGACGCTGTCTGTGATTTATTTAGAATTCAAAGCACACTTAACCAGCATGGCTACCACAGCATTCTGCAGAGATATGCCATCCCATCTGGTTTGCACTTGGTGGGACTATCATTTGTTTTTCAACAGGACAAATACACAATACACATCCAGGCTGTGTAAGGGCTATTTGACCAAGAAGGAGAGTGATGGAGTGCTGCATCAGAGGACCTGCCCTCCACAATCCCCCACCCTCAAACAAATTCAAATGGTTTGAGATGAGTCAGACCGCAGAGTGAAGTAAATGCAGCCAGCAAGTGCTCAGCATATGTGGGAACTCCTTCAAGACTGTTGGAAAAGCATTCCAGGTGAAGCTGGTTGAGAGAATGCCAAGAGTGTGCAAAGCTGTCATCAAGGCAAAGGGTGGCTATTTTAAAAATCTTAAACTTTTTTGGTTACTACATGATTCCATATGTGTTATTTCATAGTTTTGATGTCTTCATTATTAATATACAATGTAGAAAATAGTACAAATAAAGAAAAACCCTTGAATTAGTTGTTGTTCTAAAACATTTGACCGGTAGTGTATGTATGTGTATGGTTACTACCCAGAGGCCATCACTACACAATACTTTAATGTTTGAAAAAAGTACCATTACATGTTTGATCATTTGTGCAATTGTAACTTTGCAGGACATTTTTACAACAAGCAATTGACATGTCAAGACACATTTTAAAAGTAGAAACATTGATTTTGTTAAATGCAGGAAGTATTATTTTCAGCTCGGGACAAGGTGTTCTGTTGAATTATAGCAGCCGATTACCCACAGCTCCGGACGGGACTACTCAGAGTATTTGTTTACACAAAAGGAAATTAAACTATTCCCATTTAACCACCTTGATTACAGGCCTCTATGCCTCATTCCCCCATGCACATGATACAGATCCTAATTTTACACTGGGCACCTCTGCTTTTCCCACTGAAAAAAAAGGACAAAAAAGAGGTATACCGAGGTGGTGATACAATTAGCTGCCATCTCCAAAATGAAGCAGATAGCCTAGCGGTTAAGAGCGTTGGGCCAGTCATCGAAAAGTCACTGGTTTGAAAAATCTGTTGATATGCCCTTGAGCAAGGCCCTAATTTCTCCTGTAAGTCAGTTTATAACTTCAGACATCAACATGAAAAGCATATTTTTCCCCACATTCATCTATCTCACTCTGCAACAATGATGTTGGTTAAATCTACAGTATCTTTATTTTAAACACACATGCCCCTCCCGTAACAGTGGCGTACTTGCCAGTTTAATCCCTGCCTGAAATGAGTGCTGGGGTCGGCAGAGTGGGGCTCTGGAGAGCAGGATGGGGCTGATCCTGAGTAAGCTGGCCTTTGGCCTCAGCCCTATTAATCCGATCCACAGCACTGGCAAAAGCAGCAGCAGGAGCAGCAAAAGCGGAGCAGTCACTTAGAGAGAAACTACACAGAAGTGTCCCTGATTCTATTGCCCCCTAGAGGAAACAACACGGTAACACTTCCTGGAAGCCACCTGTGTGAGATACTGTGTCTCAATTGCCTAAACCATCCTCCCATGGCCTCTTCTCCATTGCGCTAATCTGAATAAACTAAGAACAAACCAGGTGAAAGCCGGCCTTTTGATGAGCTTCTTCTATTGTTTTCACCTGTCAAGTCTTTCCCAAACAGTGTAGGTCAGGGGGAGTACATGAGGAGAGTGTCACGAATCCCGCTTCCTGAGTCTGTGTTTGCCTGTGTTTCTGTCATAGAGTGTGTTTCCGGTGTCCTGGAACGCACCCTGTCTGGTTGCCGGGCGAATTAGCTTGTTGGGAGATCGATGTTCACCCGCACCTGTATCCCATCAGTAATCTGCACACCTGTCCTGATCATCACATTTCCCCTTCAAAGGCTCTGACCTGACAGAGCCTTTGATCTTTAATCCAGTAAAGTAAATCTACAATCATAAAGCATAATTCCACTCGTAATGACAAGAACAGACTGGAGACTCGATCATGAACTGCAGGTTGCCTCGGGAAGGCACTTGAACGTAGCAGACTCAGACACCTGCTCACCACGCAGCATCTGAGGGAAACACGACACGACAGGGCGATACACAGACACAGCACGGTGAACAATAGACAAGGATCCGACAGGGCAGAAACGGAAAACAAGGGGAGAAATAGGGACTCTAATCAGGGAAAAAGATAGGGAACAGGTGTGGGAAGACTAAATGATTGATTAGGGGAATAGGAACAGCTGGGAGCAGGAACGGAACGATAGAGAGAAGAGAGAGAGGAAGGGAGAGAGAAAAAGGGGAACGAACCTAAAAAGACCAGCAGGGGGAAAACGAACAGAGGGAAAAGCAAAATGACAAGACAATAAGACAAAACATGACAGTTGTATGGAGCCACTCATATGAATGCTTGTAAAAAAAACATATGATATGCTATGTATCATTTTACCTGTGTGTAATACATTGTTAATGCATTAATAGATGTTAAAGGACTGGTTAACTTTTTTTGAACCATATCAAATTTTTTATTTAAATGGCATGTCATAGAGGTGTCTAGGCACTTTTTTTGCAATTTCACTTGGTTTTGAGAAACTTACAGAACCAGCAATAGACTTCCTCATTGCTCATTCTATAGTAAAGGGGCCACTGATAGACATGAACAAAGGTCCCCAAAACACCCAAATACCTACTTTTAGAAACGGGAAATCTCTCAGTATAGTGATGCAGGTCTTTAGATGTTGTACACATGAAATGGTAGAATCCTTTGTCCTTAAGGTTATATTCCATGTTTTTACTACAACTAATTACACTAGTAAAAACATGTTGTTACATTATGACTTCAGTAATTGTATTTCAATTGTATAACAATCTAATTTTAAGTTTTACCGAAAGCTCTACGATAGTGTCAGGAGACATCCTCAGACTGTCTCTGGGAATGACTCTATGTGTAGTTCAATACAAACTAACGTACCTCACTACAATGTCTATATTCATTAAAAAAATACAGAAACGTGCCCATATTAGAATCCAGCGCACTGTTTCACCCTTGCCTATCAAACACAATATGAGATGATTACATCTTTGTTATTTTATGTGATGAGGAGCATTCAGGGTTGCTAATTCGAGATGTCTTTCTTTACGAGCGTGATTAATGGCCTCTGCAATATGATCTGATTTACGTTGTGGGTGTCAGCAGGAAAATATGATGGATGAGGCCAGCTGTTTATAGATATTGACACGTAGACAGGCCTGTGAACACATTAATCACAGTATGGGGTAACCTGAACTGAGGGAGAAACTGTTGACTTCTCTTATAGAGATATACTCTCTGCAGGTGATGAGGAGAGAAAATGTAGTGTTTAGGATCAGTGGATCATAAACTTTGATGCAGCGATAAAGACATTGCCAGCTGGGGTCAGTGACAAAAGAATATCTCCTGGTTGAGTTAAGAGAGATTAGGTGTCTAAACAAAGATAAACTGATCTGTTTATGTTGTAATATGACATTTAATGACAGTAGATAGTCAGATGTCAGTACTAAAATGAACCTTGAGAGACTAATGGCTCTTTCTTATCTTTTGTCACATCATCCTGTCATAGTAATGTGCTAATAGTGGTTCTGTTGGAGTCATCAGTGGCACAAAAAGGTATCAGTAGCTCTGCTGTGGTGGCCCAGGACAAAATGGCTGTACATACGGATAACATTTACATTTACATTTAAGTCATTTAGCAGACGCTCTTATCCAGAGCGACTTACAAATTGGTGCATTCACCTTATGACATCCAGTGGGACAGTCACTTAACAATAGGATAACATCTTAGTTATTCTGCTACACTCCACATGAAAAAATACCACAGTACTTACTATAGAATTATATAGTATTTCTATAGAATTCTATAACTGTAGTATACTGTAGAATACTATTCTACACACTGTAGTATCACTCGATCATGTGTAGTACTTACTATAGACTGGTCTAGTATACCAGATATTGTGATCCCTACAGGTTATAGAAGAGATCAGAAGCTCTGATTTATCCATTCAGACCCTAGTTCTAAAGATTATGGAAAATGTGCTCTTTCAATATTTCTCCAGTTGGGTTCCTGAAGGAGAAAGCCGCCACTTTTATGTTGAAGATAATAAAACAAAAACACTAACGCAAATACTACAGTATACTACAGTCCGCACAAACACTATTGTAAATACTATAGTATTTATACCACAGTATGCTATAGTATTCTTTCATGTGGGACATGGCAAATTTCATTGTCCTCAATAACATAGCCATCCAATAAAGCATATAAATCAATTGTCATATACCATTGTTTTTTATTTAAATGTATTTAAACATGGAAATCCCAATGAGATCAAGACCTCTTATACAAGGGACTGCACACAAACATACAAATTCACAATATTTACAATTCCAACACAATAAAAGAAAAGTAACTTACAAAACAAGATCCTGAAAAACAAACACATTCTTCTGTAAAAACAAAAGTCATCAAGCAGCTGTCTGAATGACACCAAAACATCCAACTTTAGAGAGTTCTAGAGATCACTCCACAAGTGAGGTGAAAATAAAAATAAACACAGATCTACCTAAGTCAAAAGACATCAAAGGGATCTCCAGAGTTAGCCATCCCTGTGATTGGGTCTGTGACTCTACAGTGTGTCTGTAATTTAAATGAAGTAAGGTATGTTGGAAGTTTGCACAAGAGGGCTTTATAAACAAAAAGAAAGCAGTGTATTGATCTATGAGACTTAAGAGAGGGCCAGCCTACTTTCTGATACAGAATGCAGTGATGTGTACTGAACCTGTCGTCCGTAATAAAGAGAAGTGTGCTATTATAAACTGATCCCAATTTGCTTTATTAATACAGTAGCAGTTGCATTGTAGACGATATCGCCATAGTCCAAAGCCGGAATAAATGTTGACTGAATTATTTGCTTTCTGCTATTTAACAAAAGGCATGCCCTAGGAAGTCCTTTTGAATTCTTAACTTCCTCATCAATATGCTTTTTGTCAATACTTATAAGCAGGGACACGATCAATGTGGCCACAATCCAATGTACATTTGCAGAAATCATATACATTTTAAAGCTTTTTGGAAAATAACATAAATACTGAACAAAAATATAAACGCAACATGCAACAATTTCAAAGATTTTACTGAGTTAGTTTTATAAGGAAATCAGTCAATTAAAATGAATTCATTAGGCCCTAATCAATGGATTTCACATGACTGGGCAGGGCCGCAGCCATTGGTGGGTCTGGGAAGGCATAGGCCCACCCACTGGGGAGCCAGGCCCTGCCAATAAGAATTAGTTTTTCCTCACAAAAGGGCTTTATTGCAGACAGAAATACTACTCAGTTTCATCAGCTGTCTGGGTGGCTGGTCTCAGATTATATCGCAGGTGAAGAAGCCAGATGTGGAGGTCCTGGGTTTGTGGACATTCCTGCAGTCAGCATGACAATTGCATGCTCCCACAAAACTTGAGACAATCTGTGGCATTGTGTTGTGTTACAAAACTGCACATGTTAGAGTGGCCTTTTATTGTCCCCAGGTGCACTTGAGTATTGATCATGATGTTTAACTTCACTAGGGTAGGGGGCACTATTTTCACTTCTGGATTAATAGCGTGTCCAAAGTAAACTGCCTGCTACTCAGGCCCAGAAGCTAGGATATGCATATAATTGGTAGATAGAAAACACTCTAAAGTTTCTAAAACTGTTGAATAATGTCTGTGAGTATAACATAACTGATATGGCAGGCGAAAACCTGAGAAAAATCCACCCAGGTAAACAGAAATTGAGGTCACTCTTTTCAATGGGGTTTAGATTTCTGTGGCACTTGCTTGTGGCACTTGCTTGTGGCACTTGCTTGTGGCACTTGCTTGCAGCTCCTATCACTTCCACTGGATGACAACAGTCTTTAGAAATTGGTTGATGTTTTTCCTTTGAGAAATAAAGAAGTAGGGCTGTTCAGAATGAGGGTCGAGTGTAGTGTACTGTTTGTTAGGGGTGCGCGACCTGAAAGCTCGCTCCACATTGTTTTTATCCGCTATTGAATGCAATTTATCCCATCGTACATTGTATTGATTATTTACGGTAGAAAATGCCCAAAGTTGTATTAGGAAAGTTGTTTGAAATGTTTGGAACAAGTTTACATGTATCTTATTAGATATTTTGTACACTAATCATCAAGTAGCTAGGTCACGAACAGCAATCAAATTAATCGTTTACCTTTGATCTTCGGATGTTTTCAATCACGAGACTCCCAGTTACACAACAAATGTTCCTTTTGTTCCATAAAGATACTTTTTTATACCCAAAATACCTACGTTTGTTTGTCGCGTTATGTTCAGAAATCCACAGGAAAGAGCGGTCACAACAACGACAAAAAATATCCATAATGTACACAGAAACATGTCACGTTTTTTATAATCAATCCTCAGGTTGTTTTTAAAATATGTATTCAATAATATACTAATCGGATGTGTAGATTGTTCAGTAACGCCGGGAGAAACAATGGCTGCTTTACTCTGTAGCGCAAAACTCAGTCTGAGAGCCCCCACCTATTCACTTACGCAATGTGATCTTTCATGCAAATTTTTCAAAATAAAAGCCTGAAACTATGTCTAAAGACTGTTGACACCTTAGGGAAGCCATAGAAAAAAGGAATCTGGTTGATATCCCTTTAAAGGAGGATAGGCATGCATAGGAACAGAGGTTTCAAA
This sequence comes from Oncorhynchus gorbuscha, assembly GCF_021184085.1. NCBI lineage: Eukaryota > Metazoa > Chordata > Actinopteri > Salmoniformes > Salmonidae > Oncorhynchus > Oncorhynchus gorbuscha. The sequence goes on from NC_060186.1 coordinate 45,312,230, forward strand.
ATAAGAGGCACTTCCTGATTGGATTTTCCTAAGGTTTACGTCTGCTATATCAGTTCTGTTATACTCACAGACAAAGGTAAACGACAAAACAACATTTTTCCAAGAGAATGAACTTTGGAACAATATTCATAAGATAGGAATGTTATTAACAATGGTCCGAGTGATCTAAAAAAATAGTCCTGTCACATTGTTTATTATTTTGTGATGTCATTAAGGATGGTATAACAAAGTAACTAAGTTAGGAAGGAAACACATCCTATATGTCAAGTTTACATCTAAGTGTTAAATAATATCAATTCTTAAGTTTGAAAAAATGGAAATGTGGTTTTAGGTTTCTAATGAGATAATTGTTTTTCATATAAGCTATGTACATTCAGTAGACATGCCCAAGTGAACTCAGAGTTTGTGTCAGCATGACGGAACGCTCCTTTGGCCAGAGTGCTTAAAAGGACTCGCTAAGAATTAACATACGACACGTACGCCAACGTACCGAGCGAGTTGAACGTGACAAATCATTTCGTAAAATGACAAAACCAGTATGACGGACAGCGTGAGCTGAACGTTACAAATGGCCAAAACTACAAGACCAGACAAAGTGGAGCGGTAGCTACATGGCTGAAAATGGTGAGAGTCGGGAGCTCAACCATTGAAACAATAACATGTGAGACGTTAGTCTACACATTGAAATGGTGAGACACTCTGGCCGACTCTTTTCTCTGTATATATCAATGATGTTGCTCTTGCTGCGGGCGATTCCCTGCTCCACCTCTACGCAGACGACACCATTCTGTATACTTCTGGCCCTTCCTTGGACACTGTGCTATCTAACCTCAAAACGAGCTTCAATGCCATACAACACTCCTTCCGTTGCCTCCAACTGCTCTTAAACGCTAGTAAAACCAAATGCATGCTTTTCAACCGTTCGCTACCTGCACCCGCACACCCGACTAGCATCACCACCCTGGATGGTTCTGACCTAGAATATGTGGACATCTATAAGTACCTAGGTGTCTGGCTAGACTGTAAACTCTCCTTCCAGACTCATATCAAACATCTCCAATCTAAAATCAAATCTAGAATCGGCTTTCTATTTCGCAACAAAGCCTCCTTCACTCTCTCCGCCAAACTTACCCTAGTAAAACTGACTATCCTACCGATCCTTGACTTGACTGTCATCTACAAAATAGCTTCCAATACTCTACTCAGCAAACTGGATATAGTTTATCACAGTGCCATCCGTTTTGTTACTAAAGCACCTTATACCACCCACCACTGCGAACTGTATGCTCTAGTCGGCTGGCCCTCGCTACATATTCGTCGCCAGACCCACTGGCTCCAGGTCATCTACAAGTCCATGCTAGGTAAAGCTCCGCCTTATCTCAGTTCACTGGTCACAATGGCAACACCCACCCATAGCACGCGCTCCAGCAGGTGTATCTCACTGATCATCCCTAAAGTTAACACCTCATTTGGCCACCTTTCGTTCCAGTTCTCTGCTGCCTGTGACTGGAACGAATTGCAAAAATCGCTGAAGTTGGAGACTTTTATCTCCCTCACCAACTTCAAACATCTGCTATCTGAGCAGCTAACCGATCGCTGCAGCTGTACATAGTCCATTGGTAAATAGCCCACCAAATTTACCTATCTCACCCCCATACTTTATTTATTTATTTACTTTTCTGCTCTTTTGCACCCATCTCTACCTGCACATGACCATCTGATAATTTATCACTCCAGTGTTAATCTGCTAAAATGTAATTATTCACCTACCTCCTCATGCCTTTTGCAGACAATATATATAGGCTCTTTTTCTTTTTCTTTTTTTTCTACTGTATTATTGACTTGTTTATTGTTTACTCCAAGTGTAACTCTGTGTTGTTGTCTGTTCACACTGCTATGCTTTATCTTGGCCAGGTCGCAGTTGTAAATGTGAACTTGTTCTCAACTAGCTTACCTGGTTAAATAAAGGTGAAATATATATATTTTTTTAATTGCTAGCCAGCCAGCCAGGCAGAAGAAAGAGCTGCTGCAGGATTGCAGTAAATTGTATTATCCCCATATAAATAGCTAGCTACAGTAAGTATTAGCTAGCTAGCTAACTAGCTACATAGCTAGATATATTGTGTATTGTATCTCTGATGGCTATGATTCCTAAAAATACAATATATTGTCAAAAGTATGTGGACAACTGCAATAACATAGAGTAGGTCCCCCTTTGCTGAAACAACAGCCTCCACTCCTCTGAAAAGGCTTTCCACTAGATGTTGGAACATTACTGAGGGGGCATCCATTCAGCCACAAGAGCAATAGAGGTTGGGCAGTGATGTTGAGTGTCTAACCCTGGCTTGCAGTCTGCGTAACAAATGATCCCAAAGTTGTTTAATGGGGTTAAGGTCAGGGCTCTGTGCAGGACAGTCAAGTTATTCGACACCAATCTCGACAAACCATTTCTGTATGGACCTCGCCTTGTGCAAAGGAGCATTGTCATGCTGAAACAGGAAAGGACCTTACTCAAACTGTTGCCGCAAATTTGGAATCACAGAATTGTCTGGAAGGTCATTCTATGCATTAGTGTTAAGATGTCCCTTCAGTGGAACTAAGGGACCTAGCACAAACCATGAAAAACAGCCCCATGCCATTTTTCCTCCTCCGCCAAACTTTAGAGTTGGCACTATGCATTCGGGCTGGTTGCGTTCTCCTGGCATCTTCCAAACTCAGATTAATCTGTCGGACTGCCAGATGGTTTGTGTGTGGCTCAGTTCTTGTGCTGACGTTGCTTCCAGAGACAGTTTGGAATTCAGTAGTGAGTGTTGCAACTCAGGGCAGATGATTTTTACACAATACACGCTTCAGCACTTGGTGGTCCTGTTCTGTTGCCTACCACTTCGCAGCTGAGCCGTTGTTGCTCCTAGACGTTTCCACTTCACAATAACAGCACTTACAGTTGACTTAAGCAACTCTAGTAGGGCAGAAATTGACAAACCGACTTGCTGTAAAGGTGGCATCCTATGACGGTGCAACGTTGAAAGTCACTGAGCTCTTCAGTAAGGCCATTCCACTGCCAATGTTTGTCTATGGAGATTACATGGCTGTGTGCTTGACCTTTTACATACCTGTCAGCAACGGGTTTGGCTGAAATAGCCAAAAAGCCACTTTTGTATATATAGTGTAGAATTTACAGTATGTACCCTTCTGATGAATGCCAGCTATAATGACTTTTGACGCTCAGGTTTGTAGTGAGTTTGGTAACTAAATCATCCTGGTCTAGCTGGTTTGTGACGTTGCTACTTACTGTCATGTTTGTCATTTATTATCATGTCTTGTCCCTGTGCTCCCCATTCTGTTCGTTTCCCTCTGCTGGTCTTATTGGGTTCTTTCCCTCTTTCTATCCCTCTCTCTCCCCCTCCCCCTCTCACTCTCTCGCTCTCTCTTCTCTCTATCGTTCCGTTCCTGCTCCCAGCTGTTCCTATTCCCCTAATCATCATTTAGTCTTCCCACACCTGTTCCCGATCCTTTCCCCTGATTAGAGTCCCTATTTATTCCTTTGTGTTCCGTTCCTGTCCCGTCGGTTCCTTGTTTAGTATTCACCATGCTGTGATTGCGTTTCGCCCTGTCCTGTCGTGTTTTTGCTGTGATTGTGTATCGCCCTGTCCTGTCGTGTTTTTTGCCTTCATCAGATGCTGCGTGTGAGCAGGTGTCTCTGTCAACTACGGCCTGCGCCTACCCGAAGCGACCTGCAGTCTGTGGCCGCTTCTCTTGTTATTCCCCTCTACAGACTAGAGGATTTCTGTTATTCCCTGTTTGGACTTGAATAAACTCTGTTTCTGTTAAGTCGCTTTTGGGTCCTCTATCACCTGCATGACACTTACAGGAATAAATTAAAATGATTTCAGTTATGGACTATCAGATATGAAATGTTGCATGTTTTCTCACATTTTTGAGTGAAAACCTTTGGATAATGAAATGTAACTTTGTAACTTTGTCACCTTGCAATCTGATTGATAACTTGTACAATTCCCTTTCTTTCATGATTCCCTTTTTATGTGCTGAAGTGTCATTGCCTCATGGGGAAGATGAGGAGATTGAAATGGAGGAGCCGGAGGAAGTTGGAGCCACCACATGGATCGAGGCATTTAGCCAAGTCTCTGAGAACCAAAATATCTGGGCTTGTACCCTCCACATAGATATCAAGAAGTTCTCTCTTTGACATCAAACTTTGCACGTTGATATGTAACAGCCCAAGACCTTTATGTGGCTTGAAAACAGTTGGCGTATCCATATTTATGGTGTCTGAAGTATAAGCACTGGAAAAGCTTACCACATTGGGCTTCCCAATTGGCCTAACAGTAACAGAGCTAACCTTGGAATTGAACTTCATTGTCACAAGAATTTTACTGACAATACCGCTGGGACCAAGGTTATCTATAACAGTTTGATGGTAAGGTTGTGAAATAGTGTGAATGGAAATCATTTCCTGAGCAGGGATTAAACTGTTGTGTTATATATGCTCATGATATTAAAGTGATGCTGTCCAAATATAGACACTGTACGGTGGTTCTTCCTGTCAAAGTTGCTCATACTGCAACACACCTTGCGGGCTGCCGCAGAATTCTATGGCACGTTATTTAAGTGTCAGCCATTGTTGCCACTTCTAGTGACTCCCCATCCCGCATGAGGGAGCGTAATCATCGACTGACACTAATTAGCATAACACAACGGACATAAATATTCCTAGAAAATATTCCTATTCATGAAAATCACAAGTTAAATATGAGACACAGTTTAGCCTTTTGTTAATCACCCTGTCATCTCAGATCTTCAAAATATGCTTTACAGCCAAAGCTAGACAAGCATTTGTGTAAGTTTATCGATAGCCTAGCATAGCATTTTTGTCCAGCTAGCAGCAGGTAACTTGGTCACGGAAATCAGAAAAGCAATCAAATTAAATCGTTCACCTTTGATGAGCTTTGGATGTTTTCACTCACAAGACTCCCAGTTAGATAGCCAATGTTCCTTTCTTCCAAAAATATTATTTTTGTAGGCGAAATAGCTTCGTTTGTTCTTCACGTTTGGCTGAGAAATAGCCCGGAAATTGCAGTCACGAAAATGCTGAAAAATATTCCAAATTAGCAGAACATCGACAGAAACATGGCAAATGTTGTTTATAATCAATCCTCAAGGTGTTTTTCAAATATATATTTGATAATATATCCACCGGGACAATGGGATTTTCAGTAGGACCGATTGGAATAATGGCTACCTCTGTATTTTACGCGAGAATCTCTCTGGGAGCATCATGTGACCACTTGCGCAATGTAGCCGCTTACGAGTATTCTTCAAATGTGTAAAACTACATCACAATGCTGTAGACCCCTTGGGGAATACGGAGAAAAAGTCATCTTGTTGATAGCCCATTCACTGCTCAAGCAGCGCTTTCAAAACATGAGGCACTTCCGGATTGGATTTTTCTCAGGCTTTCGCCTGCAACATCAGTTCTGTTATACTCACAGACATTATACAGTTTTGGAATTTTTTGAGTGTTTTCTATCATAAGCTGTCAATTATATGCATATTCTAGCATATTGTCCTGACAAAATATCCCGTTTACTACGGGCACGTTATTTTTCCTAAAATGAAAATACTGCCCCCTAGTCACAAGGTTATTAATGCTGGTTAGTGTTAGGTTGACCACCAGAAGGCTCAGTCCCCCATAGTACAGAAACATGAGAGTGTGTCTGGAGAGTGTGAGATGGCTCATAAATAGAAATGAGGTCTGCGATGTAGGTGGGACTCAATCCATTCAAGGCAACACGAGGAGGAGGATTTTAAAGTCAATCCTATAGTTGACAGGTAGCCAGTGGAGTTCAGCAAGGCTGCGGGTGATGTAGGCTGACTTCTTGGTCCTAGTCAGGACTCTGGCAGCACTATTCTGGAGAAGTTTTAGCCTCTGAAGTGATTTCGCTGGAAGGCCCCCGAACAGAGCGTTGCCATAGTCGATCGAGTGGATAGTTGCTGGTTGAAAATACAATCTACAGTACACTGGACCTTCTAACCAGCAGGTATGCAAGGGCGGGAGTTTCGGCTTTTCATGGTGACATCACAATGCGATAAATTGAGGAAGCTGCGAATTTTTGCAGCTTTTTGTTAAAAATCGTGCAACATTTCAAAGTCCTGCTACTCATGTTTGGAATATAGTATATGCAAATGATAAGTATGTGTGAAAACACTCTGAAGACTCTAAAACTGGTGAAATAGTGTCTGTGGCTATAACAGAATGTGTTTTAGCAGTAAAAATCCCTCAACTGTTCTCCAAAAACACAAAAAATATATTACTCCGCCAGTCAATGTATTGTTGAAGACGGAACGCAAATACATGAAGCAGTAATGTAAAAGCCTACAGCTTCCACACAATGTCGCCAGTGCTGGCATTTGAGCAGACTTAATCCTTGGTTCTATTACGTTTTACCCTTTCCTGTTTCAGTTTGTCAACAGGAAGTTATTAAAATGGGAAAGATGGCCGTTGATTTCCAGACGAGCTGCTATCGAATACAAATCGCGCCGTGATGAATTGTATAGCTAATTAACGTTTATTAATACCTAAAGTTGGTTTAGAAAGTAGTTTTAAGTGTTTTGTAAAAGTATATAGGCACCTTTTGTCATTTTAAAAAGTGACGTTGCGTCTTGGATAACGGAATATTCCTGGATCAGACCGGTCTTCAGAAAATGACATTTTGGCTATACAATGACTGATTTAATCGGGGAAAAAGACCCAACTGGGATGTTTATGGGATATATAGGAGTGCCAAGAAAGAAGCTCGTCAACGGTAATGAATGTTTTATATTTTATTTCAGCGATTTGGGTAGCGCCGGGTAACGCAAAATCTGGCGTTTTAAGTAGCGTTGCAGTACTTTGGGGGGTGTATGCTATCAGATAATAGCTTCTCATGCTCTTGAGGAAAAACATTTTACAAATCTGACTCGGTAGCTAGATTCACAACGAGTGTAGCTTTAATTCAGTACGTTGTATGTGCATTTTAATGAAAGTTTGAGTTTTATCAAAAACTATACGTGGCGCACTTGAAATTTCCGCTGATTGATGTTCCCACCTCGGAACCACGGCCCTAACAAGTTAACCTCTTGCTTCTACCTGGCATGCAGGCGTCTCATCTAGAGCTCTGGAAATGCAAATGCGCTACGCTAAATGCTAATAGTATTAGTTAAAACTCAAATGTTCATTGAAATACACATGCAGGGTATTGAATTAAAGCTACACTCGTTGTGAATCCAGGCAACAAGTCAGATTTCTAAAATGTTTTACGGCGAAAACATAGCACATATTTATGTCAAACCACCACCGCAGACATAGCTCATTAGCATAGCCAAGTAGAAAATATATGCAATCAACAAACGCAGGATTTAAAAAAAATCATTTCACTAACCTTTTGAAATCTTCATCAGATGACAGTAATATAACATGTTACACAGTACATTCATTTTTTTCAATAATCTGCAATATATATCCATAAATCTCTGTTTACAATGACGCATCGTACAAAAAATGCTACTAAAATGTCAGGAGAAATGAAGATGGCTCCGGCAGATAACGTCAGCTAACAAGGAATACACATCATAAACTTTGACTAAATATGCATGTTTTACTTATGTATAGGAAGATACACTTATTCTAAATGCAAACGCTGTGTTACATTTATTTTTAACGTTACAGTTTGCGTTTACTAGGCTATACTAGGAGTCGGCGCTCCAAATGTATCATTATGCCTCCTCTATCTTGGAGTCGACAGAAACCCAAAATTAACACATAAATATTCCCTTACCTTTGCTGTTCTTCCATCAAAAGACCTGGAAGGGATTATACTTACCAAAACAGCATTTAGTTTTCAAGTCTGCGTCTTTCGGTTCTCAAAATAGCCACTTTTCGGTCGAAATGTAGGCAAAATTCAAGTGGATGCGCACCAAAACGTCAATTATATATTATATGTCGAGTAAACTTGTCAAACTATGTTCATAATTAAGCTTTAACATGTTATAAAGGTGTACAGCAATTATGAGGACGAAGCGAAACACACACGTCTTGTAATTGATCCTGAAGAAAAGAGAGAGCGGGAGCAGAGCGCGCATAAACATACACTTTTTTTTGCGTGACCGAGACCTTTTGGCACGCTCAACGTCTCGTGAGCACGCGATTCACACAATGAGAAGCCCCATTGAAAGCAGGCTTCGCGCTGAACACGTAGGAACTGTTCCCAGAGCGGTAGTTGTTTGGGAAGGCGTTTAAGATGACGTCAAAGTTGGGCCAACTTTTTCCATGACGAGAGATTTTGGGAGAATGCATGCCCTGAGTCTTCTGCTTTACATAGAGACAAAATTTAAACGGTTTTAGAAGCTTTAGTGTTTTATATGGGTACCCAATTCCTCCATTAGGGGCAGTAAACAGGGCTAGGCTTAAGAGGTTTATAGAGTTCCAAACCTCTCTGCCAATATCAACTAGTTTTCGCCTTTCCATTCAGACCACTCACAGACAGTCCTAGCAAATTTAATGGAAATCTATCGCAACAAGGTACTTATTTATTGTTACCCAGTAATGATTTGATATTGATATAAAAATGGTTGCATTGGGCCTTTAAATCCTAATCAATCAACAGAAGGTATTATTGTCACCAATGGCAAGGGAGTGAAGTTGAAATATTCAGATGTTTTTAACCCTCATTGATTTCACTCTTCCACCCCGAACTGCTTCATCAGTCACAAATGCTGAATCCTGAATACAGTCAGATAGAGAATGTACCTGGATGGGAGATGGATGCTTGACCTAAAGTAAGATTGGGTGGGGGAAACACACCTCCTTAGTGAGCATCAGCACTGAAAACTATAAAAGCCTAACACTCCCCGAATGAGTAAACCTCTCTCACAGCAGGCCTGGCTGTCAATGTCATAGCTATTATGATAATATCTTATTGCGCACAAAAAGCAAGAACAGACAACAGAAATCAAGCTGACAAATTAGACTCGAAATCAGTTTCATTAACATAATGTCTGGAAGTTCATTAATAACGCTGTTTTAATTATTCATGCTCTTGTTTCACCAGATACAGCAGTTTTCCCCTGCTGTGCTACATGTCTGGATTAGCTAAAAATAAATGTGGCAAAGAGAGAAGGACAGCCAAAAGAGAGAGGGAGATAGGCAGGCCGCATCACTTTCACAGAGATGGGTCATTATTTCAGAGCTGCAGGGGTGACAGTTAAACACTATGTTCTGTTCAATTTGAATCTATCTTTGCAATGTAACATGTAACCATCTGGGCTTACGCCCATCTAACATACCTTGATGCAATGCTTAAGTAGTTCTGTATGGCTAAAAATGGAGCTGTGATTTTTTTGTCGCCAGATTGTGAACATTGCCGACAGAACAGTTGGTCTAGGTCATCCATTCAACTGCTTATTTCAGACACTTTTGATAGCTTAAAGTGCAACTGAAGGCAATAAACATCTTCTCTGATAAAAAAAATGGCCTATATGGCATCGATATTAGTCAAACAATTATTCTAGTGTCAAATTGACTACAAAGTGTAGTCAGTCTTTATGAGTGAGTTTGTCATGACTTACTTTAGGGTTGGATTGGGTTTTCGTTTCGACAACGCTCACTAAGACGGGATATACAGCTGTGGTGCAGCGGATAAGACAACACGTTGCACATGTTTTTACTTGAGAAATAAGGCACCAACAAGTTAGCTACATTAACATTGCGCAACTAAAATGTCCTCTGCAAAAATGAATGAATTACAGATTTCTTGAGTTATCTTAGATTCATTCCGATAATGTTGAGAAAGAAATACTGCTTTGTTCCTATGCCGTCTCATGGGTTTAAGAAATCATAGGCCCCCATGCCCATGCCCTACTGCAACCAGGGGGCACCTGATGGGGGCACTTGATGATGAGTCACTACTTTGAAAAACATTGCAGCTGTTCAGCCAAAATTGGGATTATATATGTTTTATTGTAGTGGTTCTATAGACAGATTAGTCTTCTCTTTAAAGCATTAGGCATTTCCTTTCCAAGCTTGACGTTTTTCCCGCAATTGTGTTTTTAAATCTGTAAAAGGTAAACCTATAGCCGCTACCAACCATATAAATATAATCCATAGACAGCCGTTCACATTCAAGGCAGTACTGGCAACCATTGCTAGTGTATCCATGAGTTTAACAGTCAAATTATCCGGGTAATAGGTTCCACAACTCTTCTAAGCTCGAGACCATGGGTCTTGACCCTGCCCTGTGCAACTGGTTCCTGGAATTCCTGACGGGCCACCACCAGGTGGTGAGGGTAGGTAACAACATCTCCACCCCGCTGATCCTCAACACTGGGGCCCCACAAGGGTGCGTTCTCAGCCCTCTCCTGTACTCCCTGTCCACCCATGACTGCGTGGCCATGCACGCCTCCAACTCAATCATCAAGTTTGCAGACGACACGACAGTGGTAGGCTTGATTACCAACAACGTCGAGACGGCCTACAGGGAGGAGGTGAGGGCCCTCTGAGTGTGGTGTCAGGAAAAAAAACTCACACTCAATGTCAACAAAACTAAGGAGATGATCGTGGACTTAAGGAAACAGCAGAGGGAGCAGCTCCCTATCCACATCGACGGAACAGTAGTGGAGAAGATGGAAAGTTTTAAGTTCCTCGGCGTACACATCACGGACAAACTGAAAGGGTCCACCCACACAGACAGCGTGGTGAAGTAGGCGCAGCAGCGCCTCTTCAATCTCAGGAGGCTGAAGAAATGTTGGCTTGTCATCAAAAACACACAAACTTTTAAAGATGCACAATCGAGAGCATCCTGTCAGGCTGCATCACCGCCTGGTACGGTAACTGCTCCGCCCACAACCGTAAGGCTCTCCAGAGGGTAGTGTGTTCTGCACAACGCATCAACGGGGGCAAACTACCTGCCCTCCAGGACACCTATACCACCCGATGTCACAGGAAGGCCAAAAAGATCATCAAGGACAACAACCACCCGAGCCACTGCCTGTTCATCCCGCTATCATCCAGAAGGCGAGGTCAGTACAGGTGCATCAAAGCTGGGGCCGAGAGACTGAAAAACAGCTTCTATCTCAAGGCCATCTGACTGTTAAACAGCCATCACTAACATTGAGTGGCTGCTGCCAACATACTGACTCAACTCCAGCCACTTTAATAATTAAAAATTGGATGTAATAAATGTATCACTAGACACTTTATATAATTTTTACATACCCTACATTACTCATCTCATATGTATATACTGTACTCTATACCATCTACTGCATCTTGCCTATGCCATTCGGTCATCACACATTCATATATTTTTATGTACATATTCTTATTAATTCCTTTACACTTGTGTGTATAAGGTAGTTGTGAAATTGTTAGGTTAGATTACTTGAGATATTATTGCTTGGTCTGAACTAGAAGCACAAGCATTTCGCTACACTCGCAATCTGCTAAACATGTGTATGTGACAAATACAATTTGATTTGATTATTTGTCTATGTCCAAAATGCAATCAGCTGTAGTTTTGGTGCATATAGTGTTAACTGTCAAAACAAAGGAATATTTTGAATAAACAAGGAATACAAAGTATATGTTATGGTGTGGTGTTGTGTGGGGTGCCTCTTGTCATGGTTTAGGTTAATTGTAGAATCTATACCAAGAAGCATTGAAGCTGTTCTGGCAGCTCATGGTGGCCTAACACCCTTTTAACACATGTTATGTTGGTGTTTCCTTTATTTTGGCAGTTACTTATATGTGCATGTGATAACTTATTCCATGTTATTTTTTGGAAACTCTTAATCGTCTGTCGCTAAATTATACTCTCTGGTGTATTTTGAACATTGAGAGTGGGCTTCTGTGGTTGGATAAAAAAACAAATATTATGGTCACACTGATAGAGCTCTGGAGTTCCTCTGTGGTGATGGAAGAACCTTCCAGAAGGACAACTATATCTGCAGCACTCCATCAATTGAGCCTTTATGGTAGAGTGGCCATAAGTCTCTGAGCCACTCATCAGTAAAAGGCACATGACAGTCTGCTTGGAAAAATGTACGGAGAAAAGTACGGAGAGATCATTAATGAAAACCTGATCAGGAGCTCAGAAGGGTTGAAGGTTCACCTTCCAACAGGACAATGACCCCAAGCACACAGCCAAAACACGCAGGAGTGGCTTCGGGATAAGTCTCTGAATGTCCTTGAGTGGCCAAGCCAGAGCCCAGACTTGAACATAATCGAACATCATTGGAGAGACTGGAAAATAGCTGCACAGCGACGCTTCCCTTCCAACCTGACAGAGCTGGAGAGGAACTGCAGAGAAGAATGGGAGAAACACCCCAAATACAGGTGTGCCAACTTATAGTGTCATACCGAAGAAGACTCCATGCTGTAATCGCTGACAAAGGTATTTCAACAAAGTACTGAGTAAAGGGTCTGAAAACTTACGTAAATGTAATATTTCACTTGTTTATTTTTTAATACATTTGTAAAAAAAAAAGAGTAATTTAAGAAAACGTTTTTGCTTTGTCATCATGGGGTATTGTGTGTAGACGGATGACATTAAAAATATATATTTTAGAATATGGCTATGTAACAAATGTATAACAAAATGTGGAAAAAGTATAGGTCTGAATACTTTCCGAATAACTGTGGATTAGGTTTTATCACAAGCACATATATGTAACAGTCAAAATAAAGTAAATACCAACATTATAAGGACACAAGGCGACACCCAAATGAAGACACAGGAAGCAGATGGTTGAGCTCTGATATTTATTAATCCAAGGGGTAGGGAAAAGGTAGTTCGGGGACAGGCGGTCAAAACAGTACAAGACAAAGGGCAGTCTCGAGGGCAGGCCAGGCAGGGATTCAGTAACAAGGGGATAGGCAGGCTTGAAGACAGAGCAGGCAGAGTGGTCAGGCAGGTGGGTTTGGAGTCAGGATAGGCAAGTGAAACAGATCAGAGTGTGACAAACATAAAGTGTGTATATTATGTATGTTTTTTTGCTGCCTTTTGGGCCCCCCACAGGCCTTGGACCAGGGGCTTCATCCTCGGTAAGCCACTGCATTAATCCGTCCCTGATCGGACCACACCCACAATAATTAAATCTCTTTTTTTTCTTAATGAGCAACAGAGGAACACATGCAGAATCAGTGCGTTCAGTTTCTCTGATTGATTTCCATAAGTACATTTTGGACTGTTTTCTAATTGTGGAAGACTTCTGTCTGTTGCCGTGTCATACTTTATTCCCCAAAATCTCAATTAAGCCTCTGCTCCACAGAGGTGGACATGATGACAGCAGGCTAAACTTCACAGAAAAACTCTCCCTCTATAGCTTTATATTTCGGATTCAAACCAACAGTGAGCTCCTTCTCTGGCTTCATATCCCCCTTTCAAACCAACAGTAAGCAGCAGACTCAGAGGGTTAACCAATTCAATTATTTCATGTTCATTGTTTGAGTAGTTTTAAGGTATGTGTCTTTTCCTGTGTTGTCCCTTGTACCAGGTACATATCACTTGATCTCTGCAAGGCTGATTTTGTCTCAATTCTCTACTGTTTATGTTTGTCTTGTATTAAGCTTTACATGTTGCCAACAATGGTTTATTGTTTAGAGATACAATTTATTTCATGGATGTTCATCCAGAAAAGCCATCAAAATACGTTGACTGTCACTGTACATTAAATACACTTTGAAGTTAATAAATAGAGAGAAAAAACAGATGTTTATTGAGACTGAGAAGCTACCATGTATTTAGTTAGGTGAGCTGCTGATAGAAATCGGAACTGTCAGACTATTGAACATTTAGGATGGTGATATTCATTCCATCGAGCATACATATACCCCCTTTGCAAGTACCTCTGCTCATGCACTAGGAACACGTACACAAATGCAAAGTGATTTCCCACATGCAATGAGCACACCATAATATAAGTTTAGTTTCCTGCATCTTCACAAGGGGTAGCTCACTGGAATCCTTAGTAACATATTAGCTGTCCCAAAAAGAAAATCCTTGCTGACAGCTGCTTTCTCCACGGTGCTCCCATGTGGTAAAGCTGCTACTCTCAGAACTGTATGCAGACAATTGACCTATTGTTCACATTGTAATTAAAGAGACCTCTACTGCATTCGCTATGAACTGCATTTGAAAACTACGGCACCGGTTTCTCTTTCACAGGTTCCACACATTACCTTGTAATGAGAGACGGATGACAGAGAGAAAAGGGGACCATGGTGCCATTTTAAGACAAAGGAATCATCTGGCAGCCTCACTGTTATAAAAGATGGCAATGTTAAATTTCCAACCCTGCTTTGTGCTTGTGAAGACTTGGTTCTGTTTAACCTTTTTGGGATAGGGGGCAGCATTGTCACTTTTGGATGAAGAGCGTGCCCTGAGTGAACTGCCTCCTACTCTGTCCCAGATGTGAATATATGCATATTATTATTCATATTGGATAGAAAACACTCTGAAGTTTCTAAAAATGTTTGAATGATGTCTGTGAGTATAACAGAAAAAAAACTGATAAAAATCCAACCAGGATGTGGGAAATTTGAGGTTTGTAGTTTTTCAAAGCTTGGCCTACCGAATACACCGTGTCTATGGGGTCAAGTTGCACTTCCTAAGGCTTCCACTAGATGTCAACCGTCTATAAAAAAACTTGTTTCAGGCTTCTGCTATAAAGGAGGGGGGAATGGGAGCTGAATGAGTAATGGGTCTGGCAGAGTGTCTCCGGCTCATGACGCGCAGCCACGACAGAGTTAGCTCTCGTTCCAGTGCTTTTCTACAGACAATGGAATTCTCTGGTTGGAAACTTATTGATGATTTATGTTAAAAACATCCAAAGATTGATTCCATGCATCGTTTGACATGTTTTTACGACCTGTAACTTTTCAAGTTTTAGTCTGGATGCAGTGGTCGCGCCTCATGAAGATGGATTACTGGGCTGAACACGCTAACAACAAGTGACTATTTGGACGTAAATGATGGACTTTATGGAACTTTATGGAACAAATCAGTCATTTACTGTCGAACTGGGATTCCTGGGAGTGCATTCTGATGAAGATCATCAAAGGTAAGTGAATATTTATAATGTTATTTCTAACTTCTGTTGACTCCAACATGGCGGATATTTCTTTGGCTGGATTGGGCTCTGAACGCCGTGCTCAGATTATGCTTTTTCCATAAAGTTTTTTTAAAAATCTGACACAGCGGTTGCAGAAGTCTATCTTTAATTCTGTGAATAACACTTGTATCTTTTATCAATGTTTATTATGCAAAATCACCAGATGTTTTGGAATCAAAACATTACTGCACATAACACGCCAATGTAAACTGAGATTTTTGGATATAAATATGAACATTATCGAACAAAACATACATGTATTGTGTATGAGTGTCATCTGATGAAGATCATCAAAGGTTCATGGTTAACTTTATCTATATTTCTGCTTTTTGTGACTCCTCTTTGGCTGGAAAAATGGCTGTGTGTGTTTTTGTAACTTGGCTCTGACCTAACATAATCATATGTTGTGCTTTTGCTGTGAGCCTTTTTGAAATCGGACACAATGGGTACATTAACGAGAAGTTTCTTTCATTTGCTGTATTGGACTTGTTAATGTGTGAAAGTTACATATTTCAAAAATATTCTTGAATTTCGCGCGCTGACTTTTCAGCGGAATGTTGTCGAGGGGTAGCGGAACGCCTGCCCTAGAAATGTTAATGGGTTTGGATTTGAGTGACATGCCCTCTCCTCTCAGGCAATGGTGCATTGATAGGCATCAACCTTGTTGTGCAGTATGCCACTGTGCCTGATACAAGGGGAAGCTGCTATGGACCACCAAGTGCTAACAGTCAGTTTCTGGATAATATGTGTTAAATGCTTGATAATGTATGTGATATCAACAAGGAAATATATTTTCTGGGTGATTTAAATATTGAATGGCTCTCATCAAGCTGCCCACTAAAGAAAAAACTGTAACCAGTGCTTGCAACCTAGTTCAGGTTGTCAGTAAACCTGTCAGGGTATTTACAGACAGCATAGGAATGAAATCATGAACATGTATTGACCACATCTTTACTAATGCTGCAGAAATTTGCTTTAAAGCAGTATCCAAATCTATAGGATGTGGTGATCACAATATAGTAGCCATATCTAGGAAAACCAAAGTTCCAAAGGCTGGGCCTAATATAAGGTGTAAGAGGTCATACAATACGTTTTGTAATGATTCATATGTTGATGATGTAAAGCATATTTGCTGGTCTGTGGTGTGTATTGAGGAGCAATCAGATGCTGCACTTGTCACCTTTAT
The DNA here is from genome assembly GCF_021184085.1 of Oncorhynchus gorbuscha. Taxonomy (NCBI): domain Eukaryota; kingdom Metazoa; phylum Chordata; class Actinopteri; order Salmoniformes; family Salmonidae; genus Oncorhynchus; species Oncorhynchus gorbuscha. The sequence goes on from NC_060186.1 coordinate 45,328,581, forward strand.
GAAATTGCTTATTCCAGTTACTAATAAGCACACACCCATTAAGAAAATGACTGTACAACTGTTAAATCTCCTTGGACTGATGAGGAATTAAAAATGTGTATGGCTGAGAAGATGAGGCAAAAGGTACGGGAAATTAGTCTGGCAGCCCAACTGATTGGCAAACATACTGCAAATTAAGATAAACTAAATGAAAATAAATTATATAAAGAATGATCGTAAAAAGCTTTGGAGCACCTTAATTGGCATTTTGGAAAAAAAGGCTAACTCGGCTCCATCATTTATTGAATCAGATGGCTCATTCATCACAAAACCCACTGATATTGCCAACTACTTTAATTACTTTTTCATTGGCAAGATAAGTAAACTTATGTATGACATGCCAGCAACAAACGCTGACACTACACATCTAAGTACAGTGCCTTGCAAAAGTATTCATCCCCCTTGGCGTTTTCCTATTGTGTTTCATTACAACGTGTAATTTAATAACATTTTGTGACTCCCAAATCCGCATGCGGGAGTGTAATCATCGCTTGAAACCAATTAGCATAACGCAACGGACATATATATCCTTAGAAAATATTCCTATTCATGAAAATCACAAATGAAATATATTGAGACACAGCTTAGCCTTTTGTTAATCACCCTGTCATCTCATATTTTCAAAATATGCTTTACAGCCAACGCTAGACAAGCATTTGTGTAAGTTTATCGATAGCCTAGCATAGCTTTATATCTTGCTAGCAGCAGGTAACCTTGTCATGGAAATCAGAAAAGCAATCAAATGAAATTGTTTACCTATGATGAACTTCGGATGTTTTCACTCACGAGACTCCCAGGTAGATAACCAAAGTTCATTTTTTCCAAAAATAATATTTTTGTAGGCGAAACAGCTCCGTTTGTTCTTCACCTTTGGCTGAGAAATCGCCCGGGAATTGTGGTCACCACAATGCCGAAAAATATTCCAAATTAGCTCCATAATATTGACAGAAACATGGCAAACGTTGTTTAGAATCCATCCTCAAGGTGTTTTTCTAATATCTATTCCATAATATATCCGTCGGGACAATTCGTTTTTCGCTAAGACCGATTGGAGTAATGGCAACCTCCTGTATTTTACGCGAGAATCTCTCTCGGAGCCACCATGTGACCACTTACGCAATGTGGCCGCCTACGGCTATTCTTCAACAGAAATGCGTAAAACTACGTCACAATGCTGTAGACACCTTGGAGAATATGTAGAAAGCGTAAGCTCGTTGATGGTACATTCACAGCCGAATAGGGAGTCATTGGAACGCAGCGCTTTCAAAACCTGGGGCACTTCCGGATTTTATTTTTCTCAGGCTTTCGCCTGCAACATCAGTTCTGTTATACTCACAGACACTATCTTTACAGTTTTGGAAACTTTAGAGTGTTTTCTATCGAAAGATGTCAATTATATGCATATTCTAGCACGTTTTTCTTTTTTTCCAAAAATGAAAATACTGCCCCCTAGTACCAAGAGGTTTTAAATTGATTTTGGGGGGGGTTGTCATTTGATGGACATACACAAAATCGTCAAAAAGTGTGAAGAGAAATAAAAAAAATTGCTTGTTTCAAAAATACAAAAATACAAAAAACGGAAAAGTGGTGTGTGCATATGTATTCACCACCTTTGCTATGAAGCCCATAAAAAAGATCTGGTGCAACCAATTGCCTTCAAGAGTCACATAATTAGTTAGATTGCACACAGGTGGACTTTATTTAAGTGCCACATGATCTCAGGCTATTTACAGCATTTCTGGACTCACATCAATTAATAATAGACAGTCAATCATTGGCCAGAAGTTCATCAACAGAGCCGCTCATAATCCATCATTGAAAGAAGCTGTGGGACAGGCCAAATGGACCACAGACACACCCATGTCCATAACGCCGAAACTGACCCCCCCCAAAAGTCCAAAATAATCATAATAACATAAAATATACAAAAATACAATTTACAAAATACAAAAAAATGTGTGTGTGTATAAAAGTGTGTGGATATATGTGGATGCATTCCATAGCAACCCCACCCCTCTCCCCGCATAGCTGTGAGCTGTCATTTTAATAAAGCTGGTTGTAAATACAACAAACTCATGTCGGGAAAGAAAAAACGATATCTAATCTATGCCTGTTCTGATAAAAACCTTAGGGCATTTAGACTCGGGATGTCTTGCTTGACCACACCCTCCTTCCTTGCTCCTGGACTGCCCCTTAATGGACATGAAAGAGCAAAAGCTCTGAGCTGTTCAATCAGGCCCATTGTCTATTGTCGGCCCAGAGACTTCAACACCAATAAGCAAGGGGCACCACCAAGAAAGCGGCACCATGAAGAGCAAGGAGCTCTCCAAACAGGTCAGGGACAAAGTTGTGGAGAAGTACAGATCAGGGCTGGGCTAGAACAAAATATCAGAACATTTGAACATCCCACTGATCACCATTTAAATCCATTATAAAACAATTGAAAGAATATGGCACCACAACAAACCTGCCAAGAGAGGGCCGCCCACCAAAACTCGCAGACCAGGCAAGGAGGGCATTAATCACAGGCAACAAAGAGACCAAAGATAATCCTGAAGGAGCTGCAAAGCTCCACAGCGGAGATCGGAGTATCTGTCCATAGGACCACTTTAAGCCGTACACTCCACAGAGCTGGGCTTCACCAAAGAGTGGCCAAGAAGGAAAAAAATAAGCAAACATGTTTGGTGTTCACCACAAGGCATGTTCAGAAAGGGTGGTCAGATGAGGCTAACATTGAGCTTTTTGGCCATCTAGGAAAATGCTATGTCTGGCACAAAGCCAACACTTCTCATCACCCCGAGAATACAATCCCCACAGTGAAGCATGGTGGTGGCAGCATCATGCTGTGGGGATGTTTTTCATCGGCAGGGACTGGGAAACTGGTCAGAATTGAAGGAATGATGGCTGGTGCTAAATACAGGGACATTTTTGAGGGAAAACTGTGTCAGTTTTCCAGAGATTTGAGACTGGGACAGGGTTCACCTTCCAGCAGGACATTGACCCTAAGCATATTGCTAAAGCAACACTCAAATGGTTTAAGTGGAAACATCTAAATGTCTTGGAATGGCCTTGTCAAAGCCCAGCCCTCAATCCAATTGAGAATCTGTGGTATGACTTTACGATTGCTGTACACCAGCGGAACCCATCCAACTTGAAGGAGCTGGAGCAGTTTTACCTAGAAGAATGGGCAAATATCCAGGTGGCTAGATGTGCCAAGCTGATAGACATACCCCAAGAGACTTGCAGCTGTAATTACTGCAAAGGATTGACTTTGGGGCGATGAATTGTTATACACGCTCAAGTTGTCTGTTTTTTAAATCTTATTTCTTGTTTGTTTCACAATAAAACATATTTTGTATATTCAAAGTAGTGTTGTGTAAATCCAATGATACAACCCCCCCCCCCCCAAAAAAATATATATATTTTAATTCCAGGTTGTAAGGCAACAGAATAGGGAAAGGGGCTGAATACTTTCACAAGCCACTGTATATCTGACCAAATTATGAAAGACAAAAATTGTACTTTTGAAATCTGTAAAGTCAGTATGGAAGAGGTGAAAAAAACATTGTTGTCTATCAACAATGACAAGCCACCGGGATCTGCCAATCTGGATGGAAAATGACTGAGTATAATAGTGGACGGTATTGCCACTCCTATTTGCCATATCTTCAATTTAAGCCTACTAGAAAGTTTGTGCCCTCAGGCCTGGAGGGAAGTAAAAGTAATTCCGCTACCCAAGAATAGTAAAGCCCCCTTTACTGGTTCCAATAGCTGACCAATCAGCCTTAAAAAAAGTGTTTGACCAGATACAATGCTATTGCACAGTAACCAAATAGACAACATACTTTCAGCACGCTTATAGGGAAGGGCACTCAACAAGCACAGCACATACAAAAAAATGCTGATGATTGGTTGAGAGAAATGTATTGTGGCAAAGAAGGGTGTCGAGTGATAAGTGGCAGATATGTGAGAGCAGAACTAATAAACGGGCTCTGCCCGATCACTAAAATGGCCACCCCTGTCAGAACTACAGATCACAAAATGGCCGACCGCCAAAACTACAAGTCCCAGAAGCAAGGGGAACCCTCAGAAGGTGGAGCCGACTCACAGATAAAGGGTCAAGAAAAACCAGGAAGAGGAAGAGAGAGTGCTGGAAGGAGCTATGAACAATAGAGAAAGAGACTATAGAGATTGGCTGGATTTACCGTGTATGAGCTGGATTGTTTTGGACTTACCTGTTGGCGTTTGGACCTGGACCTACCGAGAACCCGATTCGTGTACCGAACCCTGCTATCCTTGACCTCGCCTACGGCCTGGGTGGACCAGGACGGAGAAACAAACACACAGGTACTGTCCTGTTCGAAAGAACTCTCATTCTTGGGTGATTTGGTGACAGTTAACCACTTAGTTTGTGACAAACGCTCCTAACCTTGAAGAGGTTTGCCACACGTGGTGGAGGATGCGGGCATGGACTAACATACCACTGGTTAGGTAGAAGGGAAAAAAAATGTTCAGTTAGCACTCCAAAGGGGAGTCAGGTTTTTTTTGTTTTGGCTTTGTTTGGTTAGGACAGTTTTCAGGAAAATGAGTATGGAGGGAGCCATACAGGCCCTGTTACAAGCGGCGGCCGCCCAACAAGAGGCAACTAGAGCTCAACAAATAGTTCATCAGGATGCAATGCGAATGTATCAGGACACGTTACAGATCCAGCACCGCACCAACCAGCTGCTCATAGAAGAGCAAGAGAGAAACACCCGGGAGTAAAGAGAAGGCCTAAAGGGGCTAGCGGACCAAATTGGGGCTCAATTACCAGCTGCAAATACCCAGAGGAGGGCCAATCATTTTCTTCAAAAAATGACAGCGCAGGATGATGTGGAAGCATAACTTACCAGCTTTGAAAGGACGGCAGAGAGGGAGAAGTGGCCGAAAGAAGAATGGGCAGGGCTTCTGGCACCATACCTGGGAGGGGACGCTCAAAAAGCGTATTTCGACCTGGAGTTGAAAGATGCACAGGATTACGATAAACTAAAGGAAGAGATTCTGACTAGACTGGAAGTGACCGATACCGTGAGGGCACACCACTTCCACCAGTGGTCCTACCGACCGGGACAACCCCCACGAACACAGATGTTCGACTTGATTCACCTGGTACGGAAATGGTTGCGACCAGAGACCCGGTCATCCGCCGAGATTGTCGAGACCATCGTACTCAACCAGTTTCAGCGAGGTCTACCCCAAGAAGTGAGACGATGGATTGGCCAGAACAAGGTACTTTCCGCCGACCATCTCGTGGGCCTGGTTGAACGGTATTGTACGGCAAGAACCGCTGAGCAGGCACAGGAGGAAAGATTCCCGTTCCCCAGGCATGGGCGAACCAGCAGACCGGGTAAGGCTGTCCCAACATATAGAGGGGGGAAGAGAGCAGCGTGGGGCCATGAGGAAAGAATCAGAATCAGGCCGAGACACTAAAGGAAAAAACGGAACCCCCCCCCCCCCCCCCCGAACCCCTATTATCTGTTACAATTGTAATCAACCAGGACATATTGCAGCCTACTGCCCTATTAAAGAAGAGCCAATGCAATGTAACCTTGGTGAAAATGAAGATGATATACGGTATGCATGTCCTGTTGTAACCACTGTACTTGAAAGATCAAGAAACAATCATATGTGCAGGGTGAAGGTTGAAGGGAAAGAGGTTGAAGCACTGCTGGATTCCAGCAGTATGCTAACCCTGGTCGTTGCAGGCCTAGTGCCGACTCATAAACTGGATACAAGACAGGATATCAGTGTTACATGCATTCATGGGGATACCCGTCTGTACCCCACGGCCTTAGTGAGCATACAAACAGAGGACGGTCTGCTGGATTATGAGGTCGGCGTGGTCCCAAAGATGCCATATGATGTAATATTGGGTAGAGACTTTCCTAACTTTGCGAAGTTAGGCCACAAGAATGGCATATTTGAGAAGCCAACAACCCTGACCAAGCAAGAAGAAGCATGGGACCTTCAACCAAAGCCAAGAAAAGAGGTCTCCCAGGGGACAACATCACAGGTGCTAGTAGGGGAGGAGGAGGATGAAGTGGCAAACCTCGCTGATAACGAACAGCCCGGTACTAGTGGGGCTGGGGTCGATCTGAATCCAGAGGACGACGATCTAGAACCAGCAGACCTGGCAGAGTCCTTGAATAATTTTGGGAAGGCCCAAAACCAGGATCCAACCCTGCAACAAGCCAGAGCAGATGTGCAGGTCGTAGATGGTACTCCCATAAATGGTGGGATGATGCCTAATAGTTTTCCCCACTTCATCATGAAAAAGGGTTTGGTGTACAGAGTCTCGAAAATAGGGGTTGATGTGGTGGAACAGTTGTTGGTTCCCACTCGGTACCGGAGGACAGTACTGGATCTAGCTCATGGGCACATTCTGGGTGGACACCTTGGTATCGATAAAACCCGAGACCGGATTGTAAGGAGGTTTTACTGGCCAGGAATTCAAGCTGAAGTGGCTCGGCATTGTGGAGAGTGCCCGGAGTGCCAGTTAACATCTCCCGACCAGCTTTTAGAAGCCCGTTAGTGCCACTCCCCATAATCAAAACGCCATTTGAGAGGATAGCGATGGATTTAGTGGGCCCACTACCCAAATCCGCCAGAGGGCACCAATACATTCTGGTCATTCTAGATTATGCCACTCACTACCCAGAAGCCATTCCCCTTCGGACGATGACTTCCAAAAATATTGCAAAGGACTTAGTGCTCTTATTCACCAGGGTAGGGGTTCCAAAGGAGATTCTTACCGACCAGGGGACCCCCTTTATGTCCTGCCTTATGGCGGACCTTTGTAAACTGTGGCAGGTGAAACAGTTGAGGACATCGGTTTACCATCCTCAGACGGACGGGCTGGTTGAGAGATTCAACCGAACCCTGAAGTCAATGCTCAGGAAGGTAATCGATAAGGATGGGAAAAACTGGGATTGCATGTTGCCGTATCTGATGTTTGCCATTAGAGAGGTTCCTCAAGCCTCACTCGGGTTTTCTCCCTTTGAGCTGGTATATTGGAGGCATCCCCGGGGAATCTTAGACATCGCCCGGGAAACCTGGGAGCACCAATCCACCCCGTATACTAGTGTCAGAGCACATCACGGCAATGCAAAACAGGATATCCACAGTGATGCCCATCGTCAGAGAGCACATGAGACAAACACAAGAACACCAGCGGTACACTTATAACCGGCAGGCTACCCTGAGGGAATTTCAACCGGGAGATAAGGTGTTAGTGCTGATCCCCACAGTAGAGTGTAAACTACTAGCCACATGGAAAGGACCATATGAAGTACTGGAGAGAATAGGAGAAGTCAATTATCGGATCCGACAGCCAGGTCGATGGCCCCAGGAACAGATTTATCACATAAACCTGTTAAAAGCATGGAGAGAGAGAGAATGCGGTCGCGTAATCATAGCCTCAAGCTCATTACCATAACGCAACGTTAGCGATTTCTAAAAATCGCAAATGAAATGAAATAAATATGCCTGCTCTCAAGCTTATCCTTTTCTTAACAATCCTGTCGTCTCAGATTTTCAAAATATGCTTTAGAACCAGAGAAAATCAATAATTTGTGTAAGAGTGGTGATAACTAGCTTAGCATTTAGCGTTAGCATTTAGCACGCAACATATTCACAAAAACCAGCAAAGGGATCAAATAAAATAATTTACCTTTGAAGAACTTCAGATGTTTCAATGAGGAGACTCTGTTACATAGCAGATGTCCAGTTTTTCCTGAAAGATGCTTGTGTAGGACACAATGTTCCGTTTTGTTACTATGCATTTGGCTACCGAAACTAACCGAAAATTCAGTCACCTACACGTCAAACTTTTTTCCGAATTAACTCCATAATATCGACTGAAACATGGAAAATGTTGTTTGAATCCATCCTCAAGGTGTTTTGTCATATATCTCTTCATTGAAATGCCGTTCCTGGAAGCCTGCATTGTTCTCAGATTCGGATGGAAAAATACTGGTAGGTGACTTTTGCGCACCAATTTCCAGACAGACACCGTGCGGGACCCCTGGTAAATGTAGTCTCTTATGGTCAATCTTCCAATGATATGCCTACAAATACGTCACAATGCTGCAGACACCTTGGGGAAATGATAGAAAGTGTCCGTTCATTCCTGTCGCATTCACAGCCATATAAGGCGATCATGGAAAACGTGCCGTCAGAAATCCTGTTGATTTCCTGGTCGCTCAAACATCTTGGTTTTGCCTGTAGCTTTAGTTCTATGGCACTCACAGTGAAAATCTTTGCAGTTCTGGAAACGTCAGAGTGTCTTCTTTCCAAAACTATCAATTCCAAGCATAGTCGAGCATCTTTTCGTGACAAAATATTGCGCTAAAAACGGGCACGTCTTTTTATCCAAAAATGAAATACTGCCCCTATAGGACTAACAGGTTAATAAAACCCCAACATAAGAAGGTGAATGCAATTAGAGAATGGCCGAAACCAGTAAATAAGAAGCAGGTCCGAGCCTTCCTAGGGCTGACCGGTTACTACCGGAAGTTCATCCCAAGTTATGCCACAGTGGCCGCCCCACTTACCGACATGACTAGAGCCAGAGGGCCAAACATGGTCAAATGGGATGAAAGGGCAACCAAAGCATTTAGGACATTACAGGAGGCTCTCTGCTGTAACCCAGTGCTGGTGGTACCAGACTTTGTGGTTCAGACGGATGCCTCAGAGGTCGGCTTGGGAGCAGTGCTATCCCAAGAGATAGAAGGGGTGGAACACCCCATCCTGTTTCTAAGCAGGAAGCTGGAACCACGGGAAACCAACTACTCAGTCGTTGAAAAAGAGGCGCTGGCAGTAAAGTGGGCTCTAGAAAGCCTGAAGTACTACCTGCTGGGGCGCCACTTCACCCTCAACAGTGACCATGCTCCACTCACCTGGATGCATAGCGCTAAAGAGAAGAATGCTCGGGTGATGCGGTGGTTTTTGAGTCTCCAACCGTTTCATTTTGACTTGAAACACAGAGCAGGGAAGGAAATGGGAAACGTGGATGGGTTATCCCGCATGCATGCATATTTTGCTGCGGTAGCCCGACCTAGGGGGTCGGATCTAGGGGGAGAGATATGTGGCAAAGAAGGGAGTCGAGTGATAAGTGACAGATATGTGAGAGCAGAACTAATAAACGGGCTCTGCCCGATCACTAAAATGGCCACCCCTGTGATAGGGAGAAGTCTGACCATAATAAAGTGTTGATGTGCATTCTTAACAACACTATCAACAAGGTGGATACTGGACTACTGTTCAGTAATGTGGTCAGATGCCACAAAGAGGGACTTGGGAAAATTGCAGTTGACTCAGAACAGGGCAGCACGGCTGGCCCTTAAAAGTACAGGAAGAGCTAACATTAATGGCATGCAAGTCAATATCTTATGGCTCAAGGTGGAAGAGAGATTGACTTCATCACTACTTGTTTTTGTAAGAGGCCATGCCACTAGAGGTCTCTTCACTGTCCCGAAGTCCAGAACGTATTATGGGAGGCGCATAGTCCTACATAGATCCATAACTTCATGGAACTCTATTCCACATCAGGTAACTGATGCAAGCAGTAGAATCTGAATTTTTTTAAACCGGTAAAAATACACCTTATGGAACAACGGGGACTGTGATGAGACAAACAAAGGTACAAATACATGCATATGCATGCATTGTGATATTGTTGTATGCAGTGGCGTTTCAAGCTTGTATGGCTCCCTGGGCGACATTTAAAACTATATCAAATATATACAAAAAAAATCATATATATATATATCAAAAAGAATATCAAAAAGAAGTAAACAAATTGTACTGTAGTATATAAATACAAATAAAAAAGAGAATGGAATTATTAACACTAATAACCTATTGCTAACAAAAAACACACAAATAAAACTAAATTGCACAAATCCTATATCACACAAATACACAAATAAAATAATACATTTATGAAGAAGAGAACCTGATTATTACACTATTGCACAAACTAAATTGCACAACTAATTGCATTAGTACTGCACTTGTATTTGATTTATTTAACCTTTATTTAAACAGGTAGGCAAGTTGAGAGCAAGTTCTCATTTACAATTGCGACCTGGCCAAGATAAAGCAAAGCAGTTCAACACATACAACGACACAGTTACACATGGAGTAAAACAAACATACACAGTCAATAATACAGTATAAACAAGTATATATACGATGTGAGCAAATGAGGTGAGATAAGGGAGGTAAAGGCAAAAAAAGGCAGTGGTGGCAAAGTAAATATAATATAGCAAGTAAAACACTGGAATGGTAGATTTGCAGTGGAGGAATGTGCAAAGTAGAAATAAAAAAATAATGGGGTGCAAAGGGGTGCACAAAGTTAGAGGTGCGCTATTTGATAGATTCCCTCACTCCCCCTACCTCGGGCTTCCAGTGTGGAGACTTGAGGTCAACCTACCCATGCCCCCCTCCTCATCTTCTGGGTGGGAGACCTTCGCAGGCAGAAGCCTGCCTAGCTCACAAACTAGAATCAGGGTGCCCACTCTGAAGTTTAATTGACCCACAGTCCCACACGGTGACATGATATCATTGACGAGACTTGCAAATGAGCGTTAGAAAACCGATCACTCAAATGTCACCATTCCGTTTTTTTTTTTTTTTGGTGCGGGCGAATTTAAGTGCTTTAATATGTTTAGACACCAGGAAAAGTAGCTGCTGCCTACAAATACAATCTATAAGCAAATAACTACTGCAGGTGCCAAAAATAGTCAACCTTAAATTTGTCAAGAGCCACTTCATATTAAAACATTCTCAATATCTACTCTTTTAACGGATATTGCTAATATTATCCTCAGCTCAAAAATCATTACAGAGTTAGGTAATTGAATGCTGCCGTGAAGTGTGAGAAAACAGACAGATCAACTATGTCAGGAGAAGCATTCCTGAAATCTAATTTGTCCATCTGTGCTGGACCCTTTGATGATGTGTGTATATATATCAGAAAATAAATTGTAGACCTCAACAAGTCTGGTTCATCCTTGGGAGCAATTTCCAAATGCCTGAAGGTATCACGTTCATCTGTACAAACAATAGTACGCAAGTATAAACACCATGGGACCACGCAGCCGTCATACAGCTCAGGAAGAAGACGTGTTCCGTCTCCTAGAGATGAACGCACTTTGGTGAGAAAAGTGGAAATCAATCCCAGAACAACGGCAAAGGACCTTGTGAAGATGCTGGAGAAAATAGGTACAAAGGTATCTATATCCACAGTAAAAATTAATCCTGTATCGACAGTACCTGAAAGGCCGCTCAGCAAGGAAGAAGTCACTGCTCCAAAACCCCCATAATAAAGACAGACTACGGTTTGCAACTGCACAAGGGGACAAAGATCATTCTTTTTGGAGACATTTCCTCTGGTCTGATGAAACAAAAATAGAACTGTTTGGCCATAATGACCATTGTTATGTTTGGAGGAAAAAGGGCGATGCTTGCAAGCCGAAGAACACCATCCCAACCGTGAAGCACTGGGATGACAGCATCATGTTGTGGGGGTGCTTTACTGCAGGAGGGACTGGTGCATCTCCAAAACAGATGGCATCATGAGGAATGAAAATTACGTGGATATAGTGAAGCAACATCTCAAGACATCAGTCAGGAAGTTCAAGCTTGGTCACAAATGGCTCTTCCAAATGGACAATGACCCCAAGCATACCTCCAAAGTTGTGGCAAAATTTAGGACAACAAAGTCAAGGTATTTGAGTGGCCATCACAAAGCCCTGACCTCAATCCTATAGAAATTTGTGGACAGAACTGAAAAATCTTGCAAGGAGGACAACAACCCTGACTCAGTTACGTCAGCTCTGTCAGGAGGAGTGGGCCAAAATTCACCCAACTTATTGTGGGAAGATTGTGGAAGGCTACCCAAAATGTTTGACCCAAGTTAAACAATTTACAGGCAATGCTACCAAATACTAATGGAGTGTATGTAAACTTCTGACCCACTGAGAATGTGATGAAATAAATAAAAGCTGAAATAAATCATTCTCTCTACTATTATTCTGACATTTCACATTTTTTAAATAAAGTTGTGATCCTAACTTACCCAAGACAGGGAATTTTTACTAGGATTAAATGTCAGGGATTGTGAAAAACTGAGTTTAAATGTATTTGGCTAAGGTGTATGTAAACTTCCGACTTCAACTGTATATATATATATATTTCAAAGCATTGTATGTATATGTATTTCAAAGCATTGTGTGTGTATATATATATATATATATATGAATATATATATATGTGTATATATATATATATACACATATATATATATATATATATGAATATATATATATGTGTATATATATATATATATATATATATATATATATATATATATATATATATATATATGAATATGAATATATATATGAATATGTGTATATATATATATATATATATATATGTATATATATATATATATGAATATGTGTATATATATATATATATATATGAATATGTGTGTATATGTGTATATATATATATATATATATATATGAATATGTGTATATGTGTGTGTATTATTCAATTCTTTGAAAGTGGAAACCACATTCTTTCCCCAAAATCTGGAAAATATATACTTTCTGTACCCTAGATAACCCCAGCACAACTTCAAAACGTAGGCTACTATTCTAATTAGAGTTATGTTCTGTGGCAAAGCCTCCACATTCCATGGGGAGCAATCTGATGGGCCCTAGAATGTGCATTCATAGTGGGTGAATGTATACGTCACTGACTTCATTTCCAATGAGATTTTAATTACTATGGCATCCATGGGTCTGTGGCTCATCATACAATAGCTCTGTATTGATTGTGATTATGTTTTCAAAAAATATTGTAAGTAAAACTTCCACTTCAAGCAGTCTTATTAGAATGGTTTTCATCTCTCGCCAATTGCATCATGTAGTGAGTGATGAAATGTCTTTTTGAGATATGAATGCTCTCTGTAGCCATTCATGCTACCCACCTGCCATCACTGTCTGACATTTTGTTGTGATTCTTCATATTGTTCCACATGCCTCGTCTTGGCATCATCACATTTAATTACTATACAAATTAAGGCAGATAGATCGAAATGATATGCCATCAAAATGATCTGTCTATTATTTTGAATCTAACATATTCATGTCAAATTAGATATTTAATGTCCCCATCCACCCATATCTATGGTCTACAAAAGATTGATTAATTTACTATGTAGTGGTCAATCATTTATTCCCAAGAAGTTTTGATATTTTGCACTCAAAACTAATAAAAACAATGCTGCTGTAAGACAAGCATTATTTATTAGTCCTTTTCCATTAGTTATTTTAATATGCAGAGCCACAGCAATCCATTCAATATGGAATATCAGTTAAACTGTATTTATAATGGTGCACATCCTATATCATTGAACACCCAACAATATGCATGCACTTAAATGTACACTAAGTGCTAAGACAACAATTGGTTAACCCCGATTCCGAATCCCATCACAGGGACAGGCTTTGCACTCTCAGTTTCTACCATTGAGACATGACCCGACTTAAAATACCTATTGCTAATGAACACCGGTAATTCACACAAATGCAGTCTATGGATCAGGGTTGTGTTCATTAGGACACGCAACGGAATACACTTGAAACATTTTGCAACATTAAACTAAACTAATATTTCTTTTTGGACCATGTAGTCCGTCCCTTTTTCAATGTCAGGCTGTTTCCTTCTGTTTTGTGCCTAATAAACACAACCCAGTTATAAGTATCCAGACTGAAAACAACAAAATCAACTGCTGCTCTCCCATCTCTGCTGAAGAGAAGGGAGTGGAAAGACCTAGTTCACCCGGGAGCTATTGTCACCTGTGGAATAGATGCTACATTGAGAAGCAGTGATGCATTTGCAGTGAGGTATATGCATGCACCAGACGGCATATGCAGGTCACCACCATGCTTAGTTAAGGATTTTCCCTACAGACAAGCCAGCCTTGACTGACGACTTGCTATGGTACGCAACCAAATGGACCAAGGCTCCCACAACAAGGCACAACAAACTCTTGCTGGTAAGGGCATCCGTCACGCACCATCTACAGTTGAAGATGGAAGTTTACATACACCTTAGCAAAATACATTTAAACTCAGTTTTTCACAATTCCTGACATTTAATCCTAGTAAATATTCCCTGTCTTAGGTCAGTTAGGATCACCACTTTATTTTAAGAATGTGAAATGTCAGAATAATAGTAGAAATAATTATTTATTTCAGATTTTATTTTTTTCATCACATTCCCAATGGGTCAGACGTTTACATACACTCATTTAGTATTTGGTAGCATTGCCTTTAAATTATTTTACTTGGGTCAAACAGCCTTCCACAATCTTCCCACAATAAGTTGGGTGAATTTTGGCCCATTCCTCCTGACAGAGCCGGTGTAACTGAGTCAGGTTTTAAAGGCTACTTACTCGCACATGCTTTTTCAGTTCTGTCCACAGATTTTCTATAGGATTGAGGTCAGGGTTTTGTGAGGGCCACTCCAATACCTTGACTTTGTTGTCCTTAATTTTGGACAGATTGCTTCGAGTCACTGTCCATTTGTAACCAAGCTTTAACTTCCTGACTGATGTCTTGAGATGTTGCTTCGATATATCCAAATAATTTTCATCTCTCAAGAAGCCATCTATTTTGTGAAGTGCACGGTTGGGATGGTGTTCTTTGGCCTGCAAGCCTCCCCCTTTTTCCTCCAAACATAACGATCGTCCTTATGGCCAAACTGTTCTATTTTTGTTTCATCAGACAAGTGGACATTTCTCCAAAAAGTACGATCTTTGTCCCCATGTGCAGTTCCAAAGCGTAGTCTGGCGTTTTTATGGTGGTTTTGGAGCAGTGGCTTCTTCCTTGCTGAGCGGCCTTTCAGGTTCTGTAGATATAGGTGGAAATAGATACTTTTGTACCTGTTTCCTCCAGCATCTTCACAATGTCCTTTGCTGTTGTTCTGGGATTGATTTGCACTTTTTGCACCAAGGTACATTCATCTCTAGGAGACAGAAAGCATCTCCTTCCTGAGCGGTATGATGGCTGTGCGGTCCCATGGTGTTTAGACTTGCGTACTATTGTTTGTACAGATTTCCATGGTACCTTCAGGCGTTTGGAAATTGCTCCCAAGAATGAACCAGACTTGTGGAGGTTTTTTTCTGAGGTCTTGGCTGATTTCTTTTGAATTTTCCATGATGTCAAGCAGAGGCACTGAGTTTGAAGGTAAGCCTTGAAATACATCCACAGGTACACCTCCAATTGACTCAAATGATGTCTATTAGCCTATCAGAAGCTTCTAAAGCCATAACATCGTTTTCTGGAATTTTCCAAGCTGTTTAAAGGCACAGTCAACTTAGTGTATGTAAACTTTTGACCCACTGGAATTATGTGAAATAATCTGTCTGTAAACAATTGTTGGAAAAGTTTGTTAATAAGAAATGTGTGGAGTGGTTGTAAAACACATTTTATGGACTCCAACCTAAGTGTATGTAATCTTCCAACTTCAACTGTATGTCAGTATGACACTATGCAATAGCTGACAGGTATACTGCTTCCCTGTCCATTGAGCATTTTTCCTCCTTGAGTAAATTATTTGGCTAGGTTACAAAAACACTGCTCAGAATCCAGCAACGTTATTGCTGCTCAAATATGTCTTAAATACACTGGGATCCAGAACTACTTCTCAATGTCCTGTCAATGATCGGTTCTCAATATCTTCCAGGAGAAGCAGTAGTCCTACATCTGCCTACAGAGAGAACATGTATATATTTGTTGCTATATCTGTTGATTACAACTTGTTGGCTATAACACATCATGTGGACATGTTGGTTGAAATGCAAGATACAAGACATAGTGTACAGTATATAACATGACTTGACCTTCATGCTGACCATCAACAAGTTTGTGCACTTTGATTATCCTACTGTATAGTTCAGTGATAGACTGCTAATACAATAAATGCTGAAAAATAAAAAATGTTTAACTACAGATCAAATAAGGTTCATGTTATTTCACTTAAAGCTGGAATCCATAGAGGTGAAACTGCCATGTCCGTTTGTGTTTTACAACAACAAAGACATTACTTCAAAACACCATCACAGTTTTTATCCCTCTGACATCATTGCACGTGCAATTAACATCAGAGTATTTACTACGATTCATTTTACCATGATGCTGGATATGCATTTCCTCAAAACAAAAACAGTAACAAATGCACATGGGGCGGCCAGTAGCCTTTCGCAGATCTCAGCTTTAATGTCTCTAAAATGTTTGTAAAACAATTACTTTCATAATTTTCTATATATATATTTTTGATGATGAATAGGCTAACATGTTATTACCCATCCCTCATCAACTGGAGGCCATATTTCTTCCAGTTACCTTGGGCGTAATTTAATACCCTGGATCTCACCCAGCCGACTGTGATCCTATCCTACTATTCACCCTGATGGCATAAATACATGTAAAACACCTGCACTAATTACCTTCTCTGCCAGATAATTTATGAAATGCATTAACAGGATGCATAAAACGATTTGTTGGTCAGAATTATGGGCAATTCTTCATTCAGCCATCCAAATATATATCACTCAACCCTGGGGAGTGAGAGCAGTGAGCACATCTCACTGAAATGGAAGGTATTATCTTTCTGGGAATATTTGTTTTCATTACTATTTATAGGAGGAATACTAAACAAGATCATCCCACAGACAAAGATGAGCATTGCTATGTTCTCTGAAACAGCCATCCTTGGTTGTTTACATAGAAATAATCCACATAATATTGTATTTATCATCCTGTCAATGCTCCAGTTTTTCAAAATCTGTAATCCTCAATATTACATTTTATACAAATAGCTGATTCCTCTTTGTACCCTTTCTGAATATTGTCATTGTAAAGTGTTTTATAGTTTCAGTAACAGTGCATTTTCTGCACTGCAGGTGGGCGACAAAATTAGAGCTGTGCTCAGTCTTGAGTGTTCTGGAGGACTAATTGAGGGAAAACTTCTCAGAGAGGTGACTTCTCTGATTACATTATATCAGTGAAATATTCATATTGTCTCACAAGAGTCCATGCACACTTTGATAAAAGTATGGTAATGAACAGAGCTAACTTCCCTCCTTGATTGCCAGTGAGTCATAATTTCATAAATCTAAGAATTATCCATGTATGGGTTTGATAGCAGACACAGCAGAGACGGGGCAAAATTGATCAAGTAGGTTTGTTATTTACTATCAAGCATGAAGATTTTCCACCAAAATAGCTTAATTGATTAATCAAGTCAAATCCAGCACCATCTAATTGCTGAATAGATTTTTATCAAGCACAGACTATAATCATTGATGATGATTTTGTGAAATGTGAACTTTGTTTATGAACTGATGACAAAAGAGATGACCAAACTCTGAGCTCATCAATGATATTTCACAACTCATTGTAAAAATAATTGATTCCCCAACAAAATCATAATGAAGGTCCTATACTCTATACAAATGAACAGATACCTCACATTTAATAAGGATCCGCCACTTTTTTTCAATTTTCGCCCAAAATGACATTCCCAAATCCAACTGCTTATAGCTCAGGACCTGAAGCAAGGCTTTGCATAATCTTGATACCATTTGAAAGGAAACACTTGGAAGTTTCTGGAAATGTTAAATTAATGTAGGAGAATATCAAATCAAATGAAATTTTATTGTCACATACACATGGTTAGCAGATGTTAATGCGAGTGTTGCGAAATGCTTGTGCTTCTAGTTCCGACAATGCAGTAATAACCAACAAGTAATCTAGCTAACAATTCCAAAACTACTGTCTTATACACAGTGTAAGGGGATAAAGAATATGTACATAAGGATATATGAATGATTGATGGTACAGAGCGGCATAGGCAAGATACAGTAGATGGTATCGAGCACAGTATATACATATGCGATGAGTATGTAACAAAGTGGCATAGTTTAAAGTGGCTAGTGATACATGTATTACATAAGGATGCAGTAGATGATATAGAGTACAGTATATACGTATGCATATGAGATGAATAATGTAGGGTATGTAAACATTATATTAGGTAGCATTGTTTAAAGTGGCTAGTGATATATTTTACATAATTTCCCATCAATTCCCTTTATTAAAGTGGCTGGAGTTGAGTCAGTGTCAGTGTGTTGGCAGCAGCCACTCAATGTTAGTGTTGGCTGTTTAACAGTCTGATGGCCTTGAGATAGAAGCTGTCTCGGTACCAACTTTGATGCACCTGTACTGACCTTGCCTTCTGGATGATAGCGGGGTGAACAGGCAGTGGCTCGGGTGGTTGTTGTCCTTGATGATCTTTATGTCCTTCCTGTAACATCGGGTGGTGTAGGTGTCCTGGAGGGCAGGTAGTTTGCCCCCGGTGATGCGTTGTGCAGACCTCACTACCCTCTGGAGAGCCTTACGGTTGTGGGCGGAGCAGTTGCCGTACCAGGCGGTGATACAGCCCGCCAGGATGCTCTCGATTGTGCATCTGTAGAAGTTTGTGTGCTTTTGGTGACAAGCCGAATTTCTTCAGCCTCCTGAGGTTGAAGAGGCGCTGCTGCGCCTTCTTCACGATGCTGTCTGTGTGAGTGGACCAATTCAGTTTGTCTCTGATGTGTATGCCAAGGAACTTAAAACTTACTACCCTCTCCACTACTGTTCCATCGATGTGGATAGGGGGGTGTTCCCTCTGCTGTTTCCTGAAGTCCACAATCATCTCCTTAGTTTTGTTGACGTTGAGTGTGAGGTTATTTTCCTGACACCACACTCTGAGGGCCCTCACCTCCTCCCTGTAGGCCGTCTCGTCGTTGTTGGTAATCAAGCCTACCACTGTTGTGTCGTCCGCAAACTTGATGATTGAGTTGGAGGCGTGCGTGGCCACGCAGTCGTGGGTGAACAGGGAGTACAGGAGAGGGCTCAGAACGCACCCTTGTGGGGCCCCAGTGTTGAGGATCAGCGGAGTGGAGATGTTGTTGCCTACCCTCACCACCTGGGGGCGGCCCATCAGGAAGTCCAGTACCCAGTTGCACAGGGCGGGGTCGAGACCCAGGGTCTCGAGCTTGATATAGCACATTAGATCTGGTAAAACACAATATAAAGAAAAAAACATGCATTTTTTTTTTTTTTTGTACAGTCATATTTGAAATGCAAAATTAAGGCCATAATGTATTATTCCCGCCCAGGCGCAATTTAGATTTTGGATGTGCAATTTAGCAGTGCATGTGCAAAGTTTTAGACTGCTCCAATGATCCAACCATTGCATTCCTGTTCAAATGTTTTTATTAAGACTGCCTAAATGTGCCTAATTGGTTTACTAATATATTTTCAGGTTAATAACTGTGCACTCTCCTCAAACAATAGCATGGTATTCTTTCACTGTAATAGCTATTGGACAGTGCAGTTAGATTATCAAGAATTTAAGCTTTCTGCCAATATCAGATATGTCTATGTCCTGGGAAATGTTTTTGTTACTTACAACCTCATGCTAATCACATTAGCCTACATTAGCTCAACCATGCCGCGGGGGACCCACCGATCCTTTAGAGGTTTAAGTAATCAATTATATTAACTCACAGAATACCGCAATTGTGTCAATACCCACTGTCTTGGCAGGCAGTGTACACTGAGTGCTAGGAGCATCGGTTTGAGTGTGTCAAACTCAACAATTTCCCGTGTATCAAGAATGGTCAACCACCCAAAGGACATCCAGTCAACTTGACACAACTGTGGGAAGCATTGAAGTCAACACGGGCCAGCATCCCTGTGGAAGGATTTTGAAACCTTGTAGAGTCCTTGCCCCAACGCATTGAGGCTGTACTGGGGGCAAAAGGGGGTGTAACTCAATATTATAAAGGTGTTCCTAATGTTTTGTACACTGTGTACACTTGATCCTCTCTAATCCTGTGGGAGCAATACCTTTCCTTATATTCATTTTGAGGGGCACAACTTGTTTAAGGTGTTGAACTTAGCGTAACGCTACGAGGGGCGGCAGATTATGGAATTAATCAGCTTTTCTTCAGATAAATCACTCCAAAATGTTTGTTATCGGTAAATTGATGTGTAAGAATACATTTACAAGGATTTTTGCTATTTTTTGCATGGAATCCTCTATAATATTTCTGCTCTATGATTACTTGTTAACATGACATGTTATATTAATTAGTATTATATTTAACCTCAATCTTCATGGTGATTTACAAGTTCTCTCCGAAAAATGTAGTTCATTTATTCTGATTGTCATAAGGTTCCATGACTTTGTCCACACAGGACATCTGAACACACAAAATACATTTAGATGATTTTCATTGCATTTGGGGTATTTTATTTAACTTTTGTACACCTGTGGTGTTCCCAGGCAACAATGACCGGTCATTAGAAATGAATGGGTGAAACTACAATTAGTGTACAAAATTGAGTTCAGGCACATATCCATTCATCAGATGAACACACCTCCTCTCCCAGACACACACACACACACACTCACTCCCCTTCTTGGCTTCCATGGCAACCCCCACGGGAACCTTTCCCCAATAGAATCTTTCCTCCACGGGAACCACACCTGTTGGCATTCTCACAAACAATCGCAACATTGTTTCAATAATATATAGACGTTTTCTCGCAGCTCTGGTATAAAAAGATTTTTGAGGCCTTGCTCACAATTCATTCTGTTGTAGCACAATGACCAAACGATATACTCTATTTGAGGCTCTTGATCATATATTTGATCATGACACTGCTGAGGAGGAGAGAGGCCAGGAAACTGATAGTGAAGTAGTCTGTGATAAATAGTGATAAATCTGTGATAAATATGTTTCATCTGAGTATTTGTTATAGTCAACATAATCCATACAATATGCTTTTTCTTCTCAAAAATGGGTTTTATGAGCTCAGGTCAATGAGGCCTACAGGCCATAAATAGCAAATTGAAGTTCAAAATGTGTAATGTTCAAAATAATGCAAAACAAAATGATAAAAAGGATGCATAAAAAGATCTAACACTACCATTAGGTGATAATTTATGTATTATTATGGATTTATAATCAGCTATAATGGGGCGGTCATTTTGGACCGGGAACACAGAATTAATTAACATGAAACAAACACAACAGGAGGGTTAAATACTTTATTCACTAATTAATGTAATTTAATTCCATGAAACAACCAACATTACACTATAACTGATATTACATACAATCTTAAAATTGCACAGCGTATCAGGTTTGATTCACCTCACACTTCCAATTATCAGTGATCACTCTGATGGTAATCAAAATAGCATTTTGGCCAGAACAGTCTGTTTTAGCCTCCTGATTACTATTGTTACTGTAAATCATGGAAATGAGAGGCCCGCTGACTGCCCACTCAACTCATTGGCTGTGTCCCTTCCTCTCACGGTTGACAGCTAGTTAGATGTGACAGAGTGCAATATTATCCTTCAGACACAGTCTTCCCAATTTCAGACAGCTACAGCATGAGAGGATGATGTGTTTGAATTATTGATACATTCTCAAGGTTGAGTGCATCATGCTTTTTGTGAGGCTCCAACTACTCTTAAGAAAGCTTAAAGGAAGGTGAATGTAGCAGATTGTGATTACACATGATTAACTGGAGACAATATTACTGTTGCACATTTTTTTACTCATTTTGAAAATGTACAAACTAGGACACATACCTCTCATTGACCTGAAAGACAGAAATCTAAATAAAATAAATGTTTTATAAAGTTCAACGTTCTTAATGAAATGAATGTTCTTGGCATAAGGTTTGTTATAATTAACTGTGCTAAGTAAATGCATTCTGGAGAATGGCTTGAGCTATCTCAGAGATGAACTGTAGGATAAGAAATCTCCCAGTGGATTTACATGGCCTTTGGGTCTCTTCAAGAGCAAACATATACGAGGAGGTGCTTGGCATTGTAGGCCTACTATGGCTTGGTGAAAATGTTGTGGTATTTTACACATACTGTTTCGCTCTACCTTTGTCACTCACTTAGAGACTCTTATTTTGATAACTTAAAGATATTAAAAGTTATTAAACACAATCAGTAAATCATTAACCTGTCAGTGATAGGGCTGTTTACTGCCCCTACTGGAGGAATTTGGTGCCCTTATTAAACAGGATACATTTTTGTCGAAAGTTGCTAATATATGCATATAAAAAATATTATCGAATAGAAAACACTCTAAAGCTTCTAAAACTGTTTAAATTTTGTCTCTATGTAAAGCAGAACTGTCAGGGCATGCATTCTCCCAAACTATCTCTTGTCATGATAAAAGTTGGCCCAAATTTGACGTCATCGCAAACACCCTTTCCAAACAGTTACAGCTCTGGGAACAGTTCCTACGTGTTCAGCGCGATCCCTGCTTTCAATGGGGCTTCTCATTGTGTGAATCGCGCGCTCACGGGAGTTTGAGCGTGCCGAAAGCTCTCGGTCACGCGAAAAAACAGGTCACTTTTATGCGCGCTCTGGTCAAGTCCTGTCTTTTTTCCAAGATCGATTGAACGATGCCTGTGTTTCTGTTCGTCCTCACAATTGCTGTACACCTTTATAACATGTTAAAGCTTGATTATGAAGTTAGTTTGACA
The DNA here is from genome assembly GCF_021184085.1 of Oncorhynchus gorbuscha. Taxonomy (NCBI): domain Eukaryota; kingdom Metazoa; phylum Chordata; class Actinopteri; order Salmoniformes; family Salmonidae; genus Oncorhynchus; species Oncorhynchus gorbuscha. The sequence goes on from NC_060186.1 coordinate 45,351,305, forward strand.
AGTTTACTCGACATATAATATGTAAGTTCGACGTTTTGGTGTGCATCCACTTGACTTTTGGCTACCGAAAGACGCAGACTTGAAAACTAAACGCTGTTTTGGTAAGTATAATCCCTTCCAGGTCTTTTGATGGAAGAACAGCAAAGGTAAGGGAATATTTATGTGGTAAATTTGGGTTTCTGTGGACTCCAAGATAGAGGAGCCAGAATGCTACTTTTGGAGCGCCGACTCCTAGTATAGCCAAGTGAACGCAACCTGTAACGTTAAAAATAAATTTATCACAGCGATTGCATTTAGAAGAAGTGTATCTTCCTATACATATGTAGAACATGCATATTTAGTCAAAGTTTATGATGTGTATTCCTTGTTAGCTGACGTTATCTGCCGGAGCTATCGTCATTTCTCCTGACATTTTAGTAGCATTTTTTGAACGATGCGTCATTGTAAACAGAGATTTATGGATATATATTGCAGATTATTGAAAAAAAATGAATGTACTGTGTAACATGTTATATTACTGTCATCTGATGAAGATTTCAAAAGGTTAGTGAAATTATTTTTCTTTTAATCCTGCGTTTGTTGATTGCATATTTTTTCCTACTTGGCTATGCAAATGAGCTATGTCTGCGGTGGTGGTTTGACATAAATATGTGTTATGTTTTCGCCGTAAAACATTTTAGAAATCTGACTTGCTGGGTAGATAACAACTTGTTTATCTTTCATTTGAGCTATTGGACTTGTTAATGTGTGGAGGTTAAATATTTTTAGGAATATTTTTGCGTTCCATGCGCCACATTCCAGCTGAGGGTGTGGGGGGGGGAGGTCCCAGCTGGGAACGGGTGTCCCCAACAGGTTTTAAACATTGCCATTACACTGAATCAACTGAATCAAGCTAAGATGGTCCTTCAATGATTAATGATGCTCTGATGACTGGTTTGAAAAGAAATGCGTATTAGTCTAAAATAAAAGGCATTGGCCATTTTCCACATTGTTGTTATGCTCTCTAAAAAACATGAGATTAGCTCAGTTAAATTTAATTTAAATAATTTAACTGGTAAGAATGTAGTGGGCCCTGTTTGACACCATTAGACTGTGAAGTATATTGATGTAAAGGTGAATGAATTGTTTGCACAGGTAAATCCAAACATATTGCCAAGGGCACTACGCATTTTAACATATAGTACTGATGTTGTACCAATCTTAATACTCAAATTAAATCGTTGAAAACCCTGCTTAATACAACAAATCCCATCATCTTTAAGATTATAAAGAGTCACACTCTTATAAACAGAAATGGCTCCTAACTATGTCCCCATTTAAGGGTCATATTAGGAGGTAATGGGATGCATCAATATCGTAAGTGAACACAATACTCATCATAGGTGGAAAAAGTACTGAATTGTCATACTTCAGTAAAAGTAAAGATACCTTAATAGAAAATGAATCAATAAAAGTGAGTCACCCCGTAAAATATTATTTGAGTAAAAGTCTAAAAGTATCTGATTTTTAATGTCCTTAAGTACAGTACTCAATTATCATACTTGACTAAAACTACAACGTAAAAGTAAATGGTATACATCAAATTCCTTATATTAAGCAAACCAGACAGCAGGATGTTCTTGTTTTTGAAATTTACAGACAGACGGGCTCAATCCAACACTAACTTAATTTACAAATTCAGTATTTGTGTTTAGTGAGTCCGCTAGATCAGACACGGTAAGAATGAAAATGCAGGAAAAGAGACCTTGGTCTCAGCATTGACTTCCTATCAAAATAAAGGGTTAATCAGAGCATTATGTACTAACAACAGCAGTCAAAAGCCAAGCTAACTTGCTAGCTACTTCCAGACACAAATGAGAGAACAGCTCACTGAACATTACTCGCCCTAGCAGAGCTGGTTAGGCAGTTGTCATGTTATCCAGAGTGTTGGTGACTGTAACTGTGCTGATTGCAACAAATTAATTACGTTTTTTTGCCACTTTTACTGACACCGGCCATATTGAACGGGTGTTGAGTGTTCATAAATTCATCAGTTATCCTGCTCTCTGGCACACTCCGAAGAGAGTGCTCTGAAATCAGAGTAGATGACCAGACTAAATTTACGAACACACCCGAAATGGTTACTTACATAGTGGAGGCTTTTGTTAAGACATGTAGCTAGCTAGATAGGTAAACAATTAAGCATAATCCCAACTCATGACGTTACTACACTGCATGAATCTGCAGGTAGCTAACCAAACAACCTCAAATGCATTGTATGATATACTATTTTGTAGCTCTGTGTCTCTGCTTTTATCCAATGTAAAACCTTTCCAATTTTTCTACATAAGACCGAATCAAGGCGGTCAGTCACATATGGGTACTGTAGGTTCGTGAATTGTACCATATTGCTGTCCTGCCTGATTATTCCAAAGGTAACGAGTTCCTTTGGGTGTGAGGATAAATGTAATGGAGTTAAAGTAAAAGTTGACCCAAAAAATAAATACGGTAGTAAAGTACAGATACCTCCTAAAATACTCAAGGTGTACCTGTGTATTTTTTAATTTAATTACTTTATACTGCCATACCCTCCTGTGTCCTTACAAGTAAACTGCTATTTAAAATGCCACCCCAAAAGTGACCTGTGTTCTGTATTATTATCTCCTTCTTTGATAAAATGCTTGCGTGAACTCGTTGAAGGAATCAAGGAGGCATTGATGTATTGTTCTTGACTTCCATTACGTTTTCTTATTTTATCACTATATTAAATCATAACTGACCCCCTACATTCAGGCAAATGTTTTTGGGACCTCACTTAAAGCGGGCCAAAACTCTCGAGTCCAGTCTCGAGACCAAATATTGAGCGTCTCGGTATTGTCTTGATGTCAGATACATTTTTTTATTTGGTCTTGACTCGGTCTCGGACAGTGAGACCAGCCAAGACCAGCAGAGTAAAACACTCATAATTAGCAGCTTCCATTCAGTCAGTACATAAAACCGCTTCGCCAGGCCAAATATACTGTATGCATTCCTTTCTAGAAACATTATTTTAGCTGCCTTTATACAGTGCATTCGGAAAGTATTCAGACCCCTTGACCTTTTTCACATTTGTTATGTTAGCCTTATTCTAAAATGTATTTAAAAAAATGTCTCTTCTCAATCTACACATAATAGCCCATAATGACAACCAAAAACATTTTTATTTACATTTCTGCAAATATATTAAACATAAAAAACTGAAAAATCACAATTACATAAGTATTGAGACCCTTTACTCAGTACTTTGTTGAAGGACCTTTGGAAGAGATTAGAGACTTGAGTCTTCTTGGGTATGACACTACAAGCTTGGCACACCTGTATTTTGGGAGTTACTCACAATTATCTCAGCAGATCCTATCAAGCTCTGCCAGGTTGGATGGGGAGGGTCGCTGCACAGCTATTTTCAGGTCTCTCCAGAGATGTTCAGGTCTGGGCTCTGGCTGGGCCACTCAAGGATATTCAGAGACTTATCCTGAAGTCACTCCTGTGTTGTCTTGGCTGTGAGCTCAGGGTTATTGTCCTGTTGAAAGGTGATCCTTTGCCCCAGTCTAAGGTCCTGAATGTGTTGGAGCAGGTTTATCTTTCCCTCAAACCTGACTTGTCTCCCAGTCCCTATCACTGAAAAACATCCCCACAGCACCGTGATACTACCACCATGCTTTACCGTAGGGATGGTGCCAGGTTTCCTCCAGACATGACGCTTGGCATTCAGGCCAAAGAGTTCAATCTTGGTTTTATCAGACCAGAGAATCTTTTTTCTCATTGTCTGAGAGTCCTTTAGGTGCCTTTTGACAAACTCCAAGCGGGCTGTCGTGTGCCTTTTACCGAGGAGTGGCTTCCATCTGGCCACTCTACCGTAAAGGCCTGATTGGTGGACTGCTGCAGAGAATTTTGTCCTTCTGGAAGGTTCTCCCATCTCCACAGAGGAACTCTGGAGCTCTGTCAGAGTGACCATTGGGTTGTTAGAGTGACCAAGGCCTTTTTCCCCCTTTTGCTCAGTTTGGCCGGGCAACCAGCTCTAGAAAGACTCTTGGTGGTTCCAAACCTATTGCTTTTAAGAATGATGGAGGCCACTGTGTTCTTGGGGAACTTTTTGGTACCCTTTCCTAGAATCCTGTCTCGGCGCTCTATGGACAAGTCCTTCGACCTCATGGCTTGATTTTGGGACCTTATATAGACCGGTGTGTGCCTTTGAAAATCATGGCCAATCAATATAATTACCACAAGTGAACTCCAATCAAGTTGTAGAAACATCTCAAGGATGCTCAATGGAAACAGGATGCACCTGAGCTCAATTTTGATTCTCATAACAAAGGGTCTGAATACTTTTGTATATACGGTATTCAGCCTAGTTTCAGCCAAATATATTCTGCAGCCAGCAAGAATGTGCTGCTCTCAAAAGGTTTTGGCATGGAGCAGCTCACAGAAGAATTACGTTTGTAGCCAGTTGGTAAGGAAAGGCGTTTCAACTTCTGATATCTACTAGTAAATGCTAACTATGGAACCAATGGGTATGCAAACCAGGTATTGAAAAAGTTTAGTCCGAAGTGTTGGTTAGTAGGTTATTTGGGATGCGCAATTGCTATCATGCACTGTTTGCATCAGGGACTTAGACATGGATGGGCCTGGGTGGACAGATGCCCACCCACTGGGGAGCCAGGCCCTGACAGCTCCACCTAATCAGATTGATCTGGACTTAGACCATCAATTTATTGTATTTTTTCCATTAAAAAAGGGATGTGATTTTGAGAATACAATTATTAAAAAAAAACTGGAAAACATAGGATTTTTCACACAGGGTGCCTTTACTTTGCTGGGCCGGGCATATACCTTCTTCTCCTGGCACCACTACACCACTGCATAGGGTCGATGTAAAGTGCTGCTTTTGATACCATCGATCACCACATTCTTTTGGGGAGATTGGAAACCCAAATTGGTCTACACGGACAAGTTCTGGCCTGGTTTAGATCTTATCTGTCAGAAAGATATCAGTTTGTCTCTGTGAATGGTTTGTCCTCTGACAAATCAACTGTAAATTTCGGTGTTCCTCAAGGTTCCGTTTTAGGACCACTATTGTTTTCACTATATATTTTACATCTTGGGGATGTTATTCGAAAACGTAATGTTAACTTTCACTGCTATGCGGATGACACACAGCTGCACATTTCAATGAAACATGGTGAAGCCCCAAAATTGCCCTTGCTAGAAGCATGTGTTTCAGACATAAGGAAGTGGATGGCTGCAAACTTTCTACTTTTAAACTCGGACAAAACAGAGATGCTTGTTCTAGGTCCCAAGAAACAAAGAGATCTTTTTTTGACTCTGACAATTAATCTTAATGGTTGTACAGTCGTCTCAAATAAAACTGTGAAGGACCTCGGCGTTACTCTGGACCCTGATCTCTCTTTTGAAGAACATATCAAGACCATTTCAAGGACAGCTTTTTTCCATCTACGTAACATTGCAAAAATCAGAAACTTTGTCCAAAAATGATGCAGAAAAATTAATCCATGCTTTTGTCACTTCTAGGTTAGACTACTGCACTGCTCTACTTTCCGGCTACCTGGATAAAGCACTAAATAAACTTCAGTTGGTGCTAAATACGGCTGCTAGAATCCTGACTAGAACCAAAAACGTATATATATATCATATTCCTCCAGTGCTAGCCTCTCTACACTGGCTTCCTGTCAAACCAAGGGCTTGCTCCTACCTATCTCTCTGATTTGGTCCTGCCGAACATACCTACACGTACGCTACGGTCACAAGACGCAGGCCTCCTAATCATCCCTAGAATTTCTAAGCAAACAGCTGGAGGCAGGGCTTTCTCCTATAGAGCTCCATTTTTATGGAACGGTCTGCCTACCCATGTCAGAGATGCAAACTCTGTCTCAATCGGGGGATGGGATGATGATGTGGGGGATGGGATGATGCGAATTTTCGCAGCTTTTTGTTAAAAATTGCGCAAAATTTCAAAGTCCTGCTACTCATGCCAGGAATATAGTATATGCATATGATAGGTATGTGTGTATAGAATACACTCTGAAGCCTCTAAAACTGGTGCAGACGGCTCAAACTAGCCTACAACAAAAGCTAGCTTGCTAGAACATGAGAAAACCGAAGGTTAAGTATGCAACCATAGTTATGTGAGCTATGTGGATCACTCCAATATATTGGTATCACTCTGCGGCAGAGGGATACAGCCGAAGTGAGGATTTACAGATTTACTCCCATGTACACCTGTGTCATGGCTGGGGTCCGCCCCTATATATAGACCCCATGGCCGCGACACATGTTCTCTACATACATTTTGAGGCACCGTAGAGGATTGGAGAGGTCCATATAGCGCACATAACCGTGGTTACATATGTAAGCTTTGTTATGTTTCACTATATTGGATCTCGAAAACAACTAGCAGACTTGTTGATGTGCATTTTGTTGCCAACCTATTTTGCTACCTGACAACTTTACGGTTTTTACTTTTTAATTACCGTTTTTTATATATATATATATATATATATATATATATATATATATATATATATAAAATTTCCTCAACATTTTCACTCCGGACGCTTTATCTGGACACGATTCGTCAGGAACTCCAACAGCCGAAGCTAAGTAGTAACATTAATATGATGCCTTCTAATTGCAGTCGCTGTACTAGCCTTACGGCGAGGATAGCTGTGCTACAAGCCCAGCTTCAGACGCAATCGTTAGGCAAGGGTCATTTCAGTGTAGGAAAGGATGAAACAGCGTCTGTGCCACCAGTAAGTACAGATAGTAGTATAAATCCCCTGGCACAGCCCCCGCAGCCGGACAACTTTCTCGCGGTTTCTGGAAGGAAATGCTGTAGGAACGCTCAACCGGTGTCGCTCATTCAGCCGACAGAAACTTTCAACCGGTTTTCCACATTAAGCAGCGGGTCAAAGTCAGAGGCCGAGTCTTCTCTGGTCTCTACTCCTCCCGTTACGGGGTCTGAGATGCCGAAGCTTCCCACCATCAGCTCTGACAAATTGAAAACTCTAGTCATTGGCGACTCCATTACCCGCAGTATTAGACTTAAAACGAATCATCCAGCGATCATACACTGTTTACCAGGGGGCAGGGCTACTGACGTTAAGGCTAATCTGAAGATGGTGCTGGCTAAAGCTAAAACTGACGAGTGTAGAGAGTATAGAGATATTGTTATCCACGTCGGCACCAACGATGTTAGGATGAAACAGTCAGAGATCACCAAGCGCAACATAGCTTCTGCGTGTAAATCAGCTAGAAAGATGTGTCGGCATCGAGTAATTGTCTCTGGCCCCCTCCCAGTTAGGGGGAGTGATGAGCTCTACAGCAGAGTCTCACAACTCAATTGCTGGTTGAAAACTGTTTTCTGCCCCTCCCAAAAGATAGAATTTGTAGATAATTGGCCCCCTTTCTGGGCCTCACCTACAAACAGGACCAAAGGTGTTGAGGTGGAGGTGTTGCTAACATTTACGATAGGGAATTTCAATTTACAAAAAAAATATATGTTTTCGTCTTTTGAGCTTCTAGTCATGAAATCTATGCAGCCTACTCAATCACTTTTTATAGCTACTGTTTACAGGCCTCATGGGGCATATATAGCGTTCCTCACTGAGTTCCCTGAATTCCTATCGGACCTTGTAGTCATAGCAGATAATATTCTAATCTTTGGTGACTTTAATATTCACATGGAAAAGTCCACAGACCCACTCCAAAATGCTTTCGGAGCCATCATCGACTCAGTGGGTTTTGTCAAACATGTCTCTGGACCCACTCACTGTCACAGTCATACGCTGGACCTAGTTTTGTCCCATGGAATAAATGTTGTGGATCTTAATGTTTTTCCTCATAATCCTGGACTATCGGACCACTATTTTATTACGTTTGCAACAAATCATCTGCTCAGACCCCAACCAAGGAACATCAAAAGTCGTGCTATAAATTCACAGACAACACAAAGATTCCTTGATGTCCTTCCAGATTCCCTCTGTCTACCCAAGGACGCCAGAGGACAAAAATCATTTTTTTTAATCTTTATTTTACTAGGCAAGTCAGTTAAGAACAAATTCTTATTTTCGATGACAGCCTAGGAACAGTGGGTTAACTGCCTGTTCAAGGGCAGAACAACAGATTTTGCACCTTGTCAGCTCGGGGATTTGAACTTGCAACCTTTCGTTTACTCGTCCAATGCTCTAACCACTTGGCTACCCTGCCACCTAACTGAGGAACTCAATTTAACCTTGCGCAATACCCTAGATGCAGTTGCACCCCTAAAAACTAAAAACATTTCTCATAAGAAACTAGCTCCCTGGTACACAGAAAATACCCGAGCTCTGAAGCAAGCTTCCAGAAAATTGGAACGGAAATGGCGCCACACCAAACTGGAAGTCTACCGACTAGCTTGGAAAGACAGTACCGTGCAGTACCGAAGAGCCCTTACTGCTGCTCGATCATCCTATTTTTCTAACTTAATTGAGGAAAATAAGAACAATCCGAAATTCCTTTTTGATACTGTCGCAAAGCTAACTAAAAAGCAGCATTCCCCAAGAGAGGATGACTTTCACTTTAGCAGTGATAAATTCATGAACTTCTTTGAGGAAAAGATTGTGATTATTAGAAAGCAAATTACGGACTCCTCTTTAAATCTGCCTATTCCTTCAAAGCTCAGTTGTCCTGAGTCTGCACAACTCTCCCAGGACCTAGGATCAAGAGAGCCGCTCAAGTGTTTTAGTACTATATCTCTTGACACAATGATGAAAATAATCATGGCCTCTAAACCTTCATGCTGCATACTGGACCCTATTCCAACCAAACTACTGAAAGAGCTGCTTCCTGTGCTTGGCCCTCCTATGTTGAACATAATAAACGGCTCTCTATCCACCGGATGTGTACCAAACTCACTAAAAGTGGCAGTAATGGAAAGAGCCAAACCTTGACCCAGAAAATATAAAAAACTATCGGCCTATATCGAATCTTCCATTCCTCTCAATTTTTTTTTAGGAAAGGCTGTTGCGCAGCAACTCACTGCCTTCCTGAAGACAAACAATGTATACAAAATGCTTCAGTCTGGTTTTAGACCCCATCATAGCACTGAGACGGCACTTGTGAAGGTGGTAAATGACATTTTAATGGCATCGGACCGAGGCTCTGCATCTGTCCTCGTGCTCCTAGACCTTAGTGCTGCTTTTGATACCATCGATCACCACATTCTTTTGGGGAGATTGGAAACCCAAATTGGTCTACACGGACAAGTTCTGGCCTGGTTTAGATCTTATCTGTCAGAAAGATATCAGTTTGTCTCTGTGAATGGTTTGTCCTCTGACAAATCAACTGTAAATTTCGGTGTTCCTCAAGGTTCCGTTTTAGGACCACTATTGTTTTCACTATATATTTTACATCTTGGGGATGTTATTCGAAAACATAATGTTAACTTTCACTGCTATGCGGATGACACACAGCTGCACATTTCAATGAAACATGGTGAAGCCCCAAAATTGCCCTTGCTAGAAGCATGTGTTTCAGACATAAGGAAGTGGATGGCTGCAAACTTTCTACTTTTAAACTCGGACAAAACAGAGATGCTTGTTCTAGGTCCCAAGAAACAAAGATATCTTTTTTTGACTCTGACAATTAATCTTAATGGTTGTACAGTCGTCTCAAATAAAACTGTGAAGGACCTCGGCGTTACTCTGGACCCTGATCTCTCTTTTGAAGAACATATCAAGACCATTTCAAGGACAGCTTTTTTCCATCTACGTAACATTGCAAAAATCAGAAACTTTGTCCAAAAATGATGCAGAAAAATTAATCCATGCTTTTGTCACTTCTAGGTTAGACTACTGCACTGCTCTACTTTCCGGCTACCTGGATAAAGCACTAAATAAACTTCAGTTGGTGCTAAATACGGCTGCTAGAATCCTGACTAGAACCAAAAACGTATATATATATCATATTACTCCAGTGCTAGCCTCTCTACACTGGCTTCCTGTCAAACCAAGGGCTTGCTCCTACCTATCTCTCTGATTTGGTCCTGCCGAACATACCTACACGTACGCTACGGTCACAAGACGCAGGCCTCCTAATCATCCCTAGAATTTCTAAGCAAACAGCTGGAGGCAGGGCTTTCTCCTATAGAGCTCCATTTTTATGGAACGGTCTGCCTACCCATGTCAGAGATGCAAACTCTGTCTCAATCGGGGGATGGGATGATGATGTGGGGGATGGGATGATGCGAATTTTCGCAGCTTTTTGTTAAAAATTGCGCAACATTTCAAAGTCCTGCTACTCATGCCAGGAATATAGTATATGCATATGATAGGTATGTGTGTATAGAATACACTCTGAAGCCTCTAAAACCGGTTACATCGTGTCTGTGGCTATAACAGAACACGTTTAGGAGTAAAAATCCCCGGGAAAACTGTTCACCAAAAACACAAAAAAAATATTAATCCGCCAGTCAATGTATTGTCTAAGGCGACAGGAAATACATGAGGTTCCCATTACAATGCCTACAGCTTCCACACGATGTCACCAGTACTGGCATTTCATGGCTGCTCTATCCTTGGTTAGATGACATATAGGCACTTCCTGTCTTGGGGCGCACCGCAGGATGTTATGAAAGTGAAAACATGGACGATGATTTCAAGACTTGCTGCTATCGAATACAGATCGCCCTGTGATCAATTTGATGGATTATTAACGTTTATTAATACCTAAAGTTGGTTTAGAAAAGTAGTTTGAAGTGATTTGTAAAAGTTTATAGGCAACTTTTGTAATTTTAAAAAGTGACGTTGCGTCTTGTAAAGGGTAATTTTCCTGGATCAGACCGGCCTTCATAAAATGACATTTTGCCTATACAATTATGGATTTAATCGGGAAAAAGACCCAATTGTGATGTTTATGGGATATATAGGGGTGCCAACAAAGAAGCTCATCAAAGGTAATGAATGTTTTATAATTTATTTCTGCGTTTTGTGTAGCGCCGGCTACCGCAAAATATTTTGTTTAGGTGTCGTTCAGGTATTTTGGGGGGTGCATGCTATCAGATAATAGCTTCTCATGCTTTCGCCGAAAAGCATTTTACAAATCTGACTTGGTGGCTAAATTCACAACGAGTGAAGCTTTAATTCAGTACCTTGCATGTGTGTTTTAATGAAAGTTTGAGTTTTATCAAAAACTATAGGTGGCACTCTAAAATGTCCGCTGATTTGGTCCCTGCACAGGGACACTCATCCATAAGAGGTCTTTACTGAAGACTCATCTCTTCAGTGGGTCATATGATTGAGTGTAGTCTGGCCCAGGAGTGTGAAGGTGAACGGAAAGGCTCTGAAGCAACGAACCGCCCTTGCTGTCTCTGCCTGGCCGGTTCCCCTCTTTCCACTGGGATTATCTGCCTCTAACCCTATTACAGGGGCTGAGACACTGGCTTACTGGGGCTCTCTCATGCCGTCCCTGGAAGGGGTGCATCACCTGAGCGGGTTGATTCACTGATGTGGTCATCCTGTCTGGGTTGGCGCCCCCCCCTTGGGTTGTGCCATGGCGGAGATCTTTGTGGGCTATACTCAGCCTTGTCTCAGGATGGTAAGTTGGTGGTTGAAGATATCCCTCTAGTGGTGTGGGGGCTGTGCTTTGGCAAAGTGGGTGGGGTTATATCCTTCCTGTTTGGCCCTGTCCGGGGGTGTCCTCGGATGGGGCCACAGTGTCTCCTGACCCCTCCTGTCTCAGCCTCCAGTATTTATGCTGCAGTAGTTTTTGTGTCGGGGAGCTAGGGTCAGTTTGTTATATCTGGAGGACTTCTCCTGTCCTATTCGGTGTCCTGTGTGAATCTAAGTGTGCGTTCTCTAATTCTATCCTTCTCTCTTTCTTTCTCTCTCTCGGAGGACCGGAGCCCTAGGACCATGCCCCAGGACTACCTGACATGATGACTCCTTGCTGTCCCCAGTCCACCTGGCTGTGCTGCTGCTCCAGTTTCAACTGTTCTGCCTTATTATTATTCGACCATGCTGGTAATTTATGAACATTTGAACATCTTGGCCATGTTCTGTTATAATCTCCACCCGGCACAGCCAGAAGAGGACTGTCCACCCCACATAGCCTGGTTCCTCTCTAGGTTTCGTCCTAGGTTCTGGCCTTTCTAGGGAGTTTTTCCTAGCCACCGTGCTTCTACACCTGCATTGCTTGCTGTTTGGGGTTTTAGGCTGGGTTTCTGTACAGCACTTTGAGATATCATCTGATGTACAAAGGGCTATACAAATATATTTGATTTGATCACCCGTACCAGATTAGTCGGTGCTAGAGGGACCTGGCCAGCCAGCGGCAAAGTCCCAGCGTGGGCCCGAGATGCAGGGTCTGTCAATGTGGAAGGGGGTCCCGGCACAGTCCCCAGAAATGTGAACTGCTCGTAGAGACGCTAGGCGTCCCTGAGCCCAGAGAAGGAGCACTCGTGCTATAAGATTGAGGCGTTGGGACCTCAGTACACCCTGATGTATGATGTAAGCCACCACTGTGGTGTTGTCCGTTCTCACCAGAACATGTCTTCCTTTCAGAGGTGGAAGGAAAGACTGCAGATGAGATCGCCTGAACCCTTCTGGTGGCTAGGCATGCTCTCATGAGGACTGAGTCCAGTACCAGTCTTGGTCTTGAACACAAATACTGTCTACAATACACCAGACTATCCATATTTGACCATATCTGGATGCTCATTCCCCATGCAAACAAAGGCATTTTTCACTTTGCTTGGGAAGACATACAGTACTCCAAAGCTTGCCCCAACTAAAGGATTTCCACATGAAAAAATACTACAGTTTAATATAGAATACTACACTACTACATAATTCTATAGTAAACTGTAGTATACTGAATTTTAAGTATGGAATTCAGATGTATAGATGAGGGTTAAGACGTCTCAAGTAACCTCTTACAGGTTTTCCATTTACAGGTTTTCCATATCCTAATATTGTTTTAATAACCCGTGGTGGAAGGGTTGCGTGCTTCAACAAACACCTTGAAAATAAATGTCCAGATACATGTTTTATATGCTATCAACTCAAAAAATTGGTAGGCCCAAAACTGCCCATACATTTGATTGGTCGACATGTGAAAGTTCCACGATCGTTACTACAACCGATAATTATAGAGCTTACTGGTGAAAACTACTTAGCCAAATATGGCATAAATATGAGGTCTAAAAGAGAGTTGACATGGTACCTAAAAATACATGGTTTGATCTGGTCAACAACTCTGCTCCAAAATTTGCAGTTAGAGGAATTTTTCTTTCAGTTTGTCCGGAGCCATTTTCAATGTGGTTTCAGATTTCTGAACAGAAGTGAGCATTCCAACACAATACATACATTATACTGATTCACACAGTGTAATATAATATAATAATGTAATATATAGAATATACTGGACAAATATATTGGGTATATATTGGATTATAAATTGTTGTCATGGTGCCCTATGGCACAATAGGATGATTACTCTGCTATTTTATTAGTAGTGTTTTTTTTATTGTGCATTTTTCTTGATAACATTTCGTTTTTGAGTAACTAATCAATTACGGATCGCTTTGATCTAGCTATTTTGAACTTCAACGTCTAAACTGGATAAGACATTTTTGCCATCAACAAAGTCTAGAGCCAGCTGAATTGAATCGCTGTTTTAAACACCTGCCATGAAGTGATTCACCTATTATCTCCTGGAGGACTACAAAGGACTTAAATAACTTGTTTTTTACATGGACGATGCATTGGAGATAATATACAACAACTACTAGAAATAATAGAACAACATGAAACATCTAAGAAGCCAAGCCTGGTATTCATAGTGGGTTTTGAAAAGGCCTTTGATAAAGTAAGACTGGATTTTATATATAAATTCCTGTATTTTTTAAAATGTCTTTGAGTCTCTTATTCAATGGGTAAAAGTAATGTACAGCAACCCCAGGTGTAAAATAGTAAATAGCGGGCTACTTCTCAGAGAGTGAACTGTCAAGAAGAGTTATACAAGGGTGTCCGCTATCACCATATCGATTCGTTATGGCCATTGAAATGCTAGCTATTACATTTAGATCAAATAACAACATCAGAGGATAAGAAATCCAAGGCTTAAAAACAAAGGTTTTCCTGTATGCTGATGACTCAAGTTTTATATTTAGTCCACAAGCTAGATCCCTCCAATATATCATTGAAGATCTAGACAACTTTTGTGGCATCTGGACTAAAACCTAATTATGACAAGTGTACCATATTACGTATTGGATCTTAAAAAAAAACTTTTACATTACCTTGGAGTTTACCTATAAAATGGGCTGAGGGTGAAGTAGACATACTTGATATTAATCACAAAATATATAAATGAGCTCTCCACCACAAATTTCAATAGAAAACTAGTAGAGATAGACAAGATCCTGCAACCATGGAGAGGTAAATACCTGTCTATTTATGGACAAATGTATCTGATTAACTCCTTAGTCATATCTCAGTTTACGCACTTATGGTTTTGCTTACTCCTGAGGATTAAATTTCAAATGATATGAGAAAAAAATATTTAGTTATATCTGGGATGCTAAACCAGATAAGAAAAAGCATGCCAATAATAAGAAAGTATACCAGTTTAATTTGAGGACCAGGATGTTGACAGCTGTGCCATAATAAGACAGTATACCAGTGTCATTTGAAGACTAGGATGGTGACAGCTGTTCCATACAGATTGTAAAATAGCTGGGAAAATATTTTTTATGTACTGATTCCATGGCAATGTGTGAATGAGTTGATAAATAAATCAACGCAAAATAGGTGTTTTTAGCGAAGATTATTCTACAGAATTCTTGCCACCAATTTTTGTTTGACAATTTGGGGCATACAATCATCGCAGCTCTGCATACTTATTTTTTGGGTTACAAGGATACAGAATCAATAGACCATTCATTCTGGTATTGCCCTCAGGGAGCCTGTTTCTGGTCTCAAATTCAGGAATGGCTGAAAAAGCATAACATTAATATAAAATGAACCCTGGAAATAGCATTGTTGGGAGATTAAGAGACCTGGTAAGTCAGATACTAATATACAAATACCCTTAGTAAAAGTAATTAACTTCAACTTCAACTCGAATACAATCTGTGGATTTTTAAAGAAAAGGGCTACAGAAAAGGGCTACAAATAGCCCTTATTAATATGCGTATGGAGCCATAGAAAAAAATAGCCATATCAAATCAAACTTTTTGACATGTGGTTTGGAAAGAAGAATGCCCCTCTCCCCACAGGTGTAATTACTACCTCTGAGGGTTTAGAGCTTGAGGTAGTCACCTCATACAAGTACTTGGGAGTATGGCTAGACAGGACACTGTCCTTCTCTCAGTACATATCAAAGGCTAAAGTAAAATCTAGAATTGGTTTCCTCTATCGTAATCGTTCCTCTTTCACCCCAGCTGACAAACTAACCCTGATTCAGGTGACCATCCTACCCATGCTAGATTACGGAGACATCATTTATAGATCAGCAGGTAAGGGTGCTCTCGAGCGGCTAGAAGTTCTTTACCATTCGGCCATCAGATTGGACACAAATGCTCCTTTCAGGGAAGTCAGGAACCAATATACTCAGTCAGTTAAGAAAGCTAATGCTAGCTTTTTCAAACAGAAATTTACATCCTGTATCTCTAATTCCAAAATGTTTTGGGACACTGTAAAGTCCATGGAGAATAAGAGCACCTCCTCCCAGAGGATAGGAAACACTGTCACCACCGATAAATCTACAATAATCGATAATTTCAATAAGCATTTTCTACGGCTGGCCTTGCTTTCAACCTGCTTCCCATACTCCGGCCAACATCCCAGCACCCTCTGCAGCATTTTGCCCAAGCCCACCCCCCCACCCCCCCGCTTCTCCTTCACCTATATCCACCCTGCCCTGCTTTTCTAAAATCTTTGAAGGTCAAGATAAGAAACAGATCACCCACCATTTAGAATCCCATCTGCTCCACTATGCAATCTGGTTTCTGCGGTGGTCATGGGTGCACCTCAGCCACGCTCAAGGTACTAAACGATATCATAACCGCCATCGATAAAAGACAGTACTGTGCAGCCGTCTTCATCAACCTGTCCAAGGCTTTTGACTCAGTCAGTCACCGCATTCTTATCGGCAGACTCAATTGCCTTGGCTTCTCAAATGACAGCCTCGCCTGGTTCACCAACTACTTGTCAGATATAGTTCAGTGTGTCAAATCAGAGGGCGTGATGTCCGGACCCCTGGCAGTCTTTATGGGGATGCAACAGGGTTCAATTCTCGAGCCGACTCTTTTCTCTGTACATATCAATGATGTCGCTCCTGCTGCTAATGATTCTCTGATCCACCCCTACGCAGACAACACCATTCTGTATACATCTGGCCCTTTATTGAACACTGTGCTAACAAACCTCCAAACGAGCTTCAATGCCTTACAACACTCCTTCCGTGGCCTCCAACTGCTTTTAAATGCTAGTAATAGTAAATGCATGCTCTTCAACCGATTGCTGCCCGCACCCACCCGCCCGACTAGCATCACTATTCTGGACGGTCCTGACTTAGAATATGTGGACAACTACAAATTCCTAGGTGTCTGGTTAGACTGTAAACTCTCCTTCCAGACTCACATTTAGCATCTCCAATCCAAAATTAAATCTAGAATCGGCCTTCTATTTTGCAACAAAGTCTCTTTCACTCATGCTGACAAACATACCCTCCTAAAACTGACTATCCTACTGATCCTTGACTTTGGCATTGTCATTTACAAATAGGCTCCAACACTCTACTCAGCAAACTGGATGTAGTCTATCGCAGTGCCATCCGTTTTGTCACCAAAGCCCCATATACTACCCACCACTGCGGACTGTATGCACTTGTTGGATGGCCCTCAATACATATTCGTCGCCATATCCACTGGCTCCAGGTTATCTATAAATCTATATTAGGTAAAGCCTCGCCTTATCTCAGCTCACTGGTCACCATAGCAACGCCCACCCGTAGCACGCGCTCCAGCAGGTATATTGAACTGGTCATCCCCAAAGCCAACGCTTCCTTTTGCCGCCTTTCCTTCCAGTTCTCTGCTGCCAATGATTGGAACGAATTGCAAAAATCACTGAAGCTGGAGTCTTATATCTCCCTCTCTAACTTTAAGCATCAGCTGTCAGAGCAGCTTACCGATCACTGTACCTGTACACAGCCAATCTGCAAATAGCACACCCAACTACCTCATCCCCGTATAGTTATTTATCCTCTTGGTATTTTTCACCCCAGTATCTCTACTTGCACATAATCATCTGCACATCAATCACTCCAGTGTTAATACTGAATTGTAATTATTTTGCCTCTATTGCCTATTTCTTGCCTTACCTCCTTACTCTTCTACATTTGCACACACTGTACATAGATTTTTATATTGTGTTAATGACTGTACGTTTGTTTATATGTAACTCTGTGTGGTTGTTTTTGTCGCACTGCTTTGCTTTATCTTGGCCAGGTCGCAGTTGTAAATGAGAACTTGTTCTTACCTGGCCTACCTCCTCTGTAAACTGGTCTTCTCTGTATACCCGTCGCAAGACATACTGGTTGATGCTTATTTATTAAACCCTCTTAGCCTCACTCCTCCCTATCTGAGATATCTACTGCAGCCCTCATCCTCCACATACCACACCCATTCTGCCAGTCACATTCTGTTAAAGGTCCCCAAGCACACACATGCCTGGGTCACTTGTCTTTTCAGTTCGCTGCAGCTAGCGACTGGAATTAGCTGCAACAAACATTCAAACTGGACAGTTTTATCTCCATCTCTTCATTCAAAGACTCAATCATGGACACTCTTATTTATTTATTTATTTTATTTTTAATCCCAGCCCCAGTACCGGCAAGAGGTCTTTTGCCTTTTGGTAGGCCATCATTGTAAATAAGAATGTGTTCTTAACTGACTTCCCTAGTTAAATAAAGGTTCAATTAAGAAATTGTCTCATGCACCGAATACAAGAATTGTAGACCTTACCGTAAAATGCTTACAAGCCCTTAACCAGTTCAAGAACATAAAATGTTTACCAAATAAACTAAAGTAAAAAATTATAAAAAGTAACACAATAAAATAACAATAACAAGTCTATATACAGGGGGTAAGTATTATTGAAGTGTTGTGGTTGTAGGTTCACCTGCCTCATCCAAAGCCTATTATTTTAGGTTGTTGCTAACAGTCAGTAATCTTGGTAATGTGTGTGAAATGCTTGATCGTGTATATTATGTAAATCGAGACGTATACCTTCTTCGGGACCTGGATATTGATTGGTTTTCATCAAGATGTCAGCTTTACACTGTAGCCAGTGCCTCTAATCTGGTTCGGGTTATATATCAACCTACCAGGGTATTTAAAAACACTACACATCCACTTGCATTCATCACATTTTTACTTATACTGTAAAACTTTGTTCTTAAGCTGTATCCATACCCATTGAATGCAATGATCACAATATATTGGCTATATCCAAGAAAGTCATGGTTCCAAAAGATGGGCCTATATAAGAGATCATACAAAATATTTTGCTCTGACTCCTATGTGGATGATGATAAAAATATTTGTTGATGTGATTAATAAGGAGCATCTCGATGCTGCACTTGATGAATTTGACTGACTGACTTACTTCAAATTGAGAAATGATGTGAATAAAGTCAAGATCAAAGACACAAAGTACACTTTTTGGGTGGGTGAGTGCTTTAAATTAAATTATGGGCAGAAAGACAAATTAAAATGACATCGAATGACATGGCTTATTCATCACAAAACCATTTGATGTTCTCAATTATTTTAATGATTACTTCATTGGCAAAGTGGGCAGGAAATGGCAGGAAATGACAATGAACAGTGTGCCATTGTATTCATGCATAAAAACAACAACAAATGTAAGAAAAGCATTGTAAATTTGTTTTTTGTAAATTTGTGATGGACAGGTGGAAAAATTATTAGGATCGATTAATAATGGCAAACCTCCTGTCATTGACAACTTAGATAGGAAGTTACTGAGGATGGTACATGACTATAGCCTGTCCTATTTGTCATAGGATAGGAGAGGCTATAGCCTGACTATAGCCTCTCCTATCCTATCTGCTCAGATCTTAAATCTGAGCCTAGAGGGAAGTGTTTGTCCTCAGGCCTGGAGGGAAACCAAAGTATTTCCGCTACCCAAGAATGGTTAAGCGGCCTTAAGCAGCCGACCTATCAGCTTGCTGTCAGCTTTTAGCAAACCATTGGAAAAAATTGTGTTTGACCAAATACAATGATATTTCTCTGAAAACAAATGAACAGCATAGAGAAGAGCACTCAACATGCACTGCACTGATACCATTTACAGATGCTTGGTTGAAAGAAATTGTACTGTTAGATTTCAGTGCAGCCTTTGATATTATTACCATAACCTTTTATTTGAAACATTTATGTACTATGGCTTTTCAACCACTGGATTCGGAGCTATCTACAGCATCTAATTGAACACAGAGTTTGAATGTTTTATGGAAGCTTTTCTAATGTTAAACATGTAAAGTCTGGTGGACTGAAGGACCTGCCACTGGCATTAAACAGACCCTGTATGTTCATGTATGCTGATGATTCAAAAATATACACATCAGTAACCACAACTAGGGAAGTCACTGAAACTCTTAACAAAGAGTTGCAGTCAGTTTTGGAATGGGTGACCAGTAATAAACTGGTCCTGAACATCTCTGAAAATGAAGGGGCTTGTATTTAGTACAAATAATTTCCTAAGTTCTAGACCTCAGGTAATGACTGTTTAACAAGTTAAAGAGACTAAATTACTTGGTGTTAACTTAGATTGTAAACTGTAATATTCAACACATATGGAATAAATGGTTTTAAAGATGGGGAGAGATCTGTTCATGATAAAGATATATTCTGCTTTTTTGAGACCACTCCACAAAACAAGTCCTGTAGGTTCTAGTTTTACCTCATTTGATTATAGTCCTGTCATATGGTCAAGTGCCCCAAAGGACCTAGTTAAGCTGTAGCTGGCTCAGAACAGAGCGGCACATTTTGCTCTTCATTTTAATCAAAGGGCTAATATCAAGAGTATGTATGCCAGTCTCTCTTGAGTAAAGTTGAGTAAAGACTGGCTGCATCGCTTGTTGTTTTTATAAAAAAACATGAATGTGTCAGAAATTCCTAATTGTTTGCAAAGTCATCTTACACACAGCACTGCCACAAACACTTACCCCTCCAGACAAAAGTTTGCAAAGGTGTCAAAGGCAAAGGGTGGCTACTTTGAAGAATATAAAATATATTTTTATTTGTTTAACACTTTTTTGGTGACTACATGATTCCATATGTGTTATTTCATAGTTGTGATGTCTTCACTATTATTCTACAATGTAGGAAATAGTCAAAATAAAGAAAAACCCTGGAATGAGTATTTACAAGCTAGACTATAGAACCAATACACCAAATAATGTTTTCTCGTCTGTACTTTTCAGAACATGGAAGATGACATGGAAGAACGCAGTAGGAATGGATGAATGCATGTAAGCTACGTATATGACACAGACCAATACTTCACTTACCAAGCATGTCATCTGCACAAGGAAATGTGTAGTGATTGTTGAATGTTGAAAAATTGATGTCCTTTGTGTCCTTCACGATTATAGCTTCCTATCTACATGGAAAACCCATGCACAAGAATTATAATTTTGACATTGAGTATTACCACCTATGATCACTAAAACAGAATACAGCTACATTCATGCCAACACCTACTACAAAGATCCAAAAGATAATACATGTTAATGAGAAAACATTATTATTCATTTGAGTAGACACAGTTACAAGGTATGCCACTGCCACTGGTCATAAAATTCTTCAAATTATTTCACTGAACATTTTGCATTATAAATGTGTCTGTGGACAGAAGGAATCTATCTTCCAAAATACAGATTCTACATGCAAATTATGTTAAAATGATATGTTGCCTTTGGCATCACTAGAAGGTCTGTTAAAGGGCCAAATACCACAAAAGAGGAGTGCCAAATATTAGCTGGGTCTTACTTCCTTGATTATATCTGAATCATAATGGATTTGGCTCTTGGTCACTGTAAGCAAACTAGATTTAGGCCTACCACTTCAATATTGGCATTGATTTACTCTCACATTTGATTACTCGTATGCTTGACACTTTGATTACTCATAGGCTTGAATTTAATTGTAGTGTATTGTGTATACAGCAGGACATCAGCGATACAAACACATCAGGATTGGAGGTAGTTCGGAAATACTGAAATGTCAAAACTTTTTGAGTTCACTTTAAAAAATGCATCAAATCTTTCCAGTAATATTAATACTAGCATATTTAATAGCATATTTACATGTTTTCTTATCATTTAGATTGATTCTGTAAATGTCTGATATGCTTTTTGGAATTGAAATCAACATTTACATTTCTCGACAACCTAGAAAGTAAATATTATTGTGTGTGTTTGATACATTTACGGTATCAGATACAGCCCGTTTGGTAGGCTGGTCGGTCCGGAACTCTAAGCTTTGTATGTTCTATTGTACTACAATGTAAATACAAGTAAATATGTGGCACAGCATCAGTAAGTATCAAGCCGAAACAGGGTTATTTCCATGGCAAGCATGGCATTTCGCAAGACATTTTCACACGGTTAACTTAAACTCAATTTGAACAATAATCTTATAAGTGAACTTGATGAAGTTAGGCTACAACATTACAACATGATAAAAGTTCACACAATAATTATATTTACAACATTTTACCATCCCCATTATCTAAATGATGATAAAGAGGGCACCCTTAATTCAGAGCAAAAGCTAAAAGGATGTAGAATTCCCACAAAACTAACTTTGTCTCTTTGAAATGTACTATTTCAAACCTGGCCATAATCATCACACCTAAAAATGGAATGCCGCTTTATGGAAAGCTCTAAGAGGAGAGACAGATTGGTAGGAGATTAAGCAATGGATAAATACTTCCATTTAAACCATGATCCACACCTTAGAAGATAATGGGAGCCAATTGAGTTTTGCCCATAAAGAGGTTTATCTACCCTTGTCACTGTGCCCTGAAGGTATGAGGGGAAGAAACTACTGTACATTGAGGAGAATGAAAGTAGTGGGAGTCTAGCTTAATCTGTTTCCCTCTCTGTGTATTGCCTATCTACATTTAAACAAACACCCATTTACCCGATGATAGCTGTTAGAGATTGGGGGCTGTAAAACTTAAAAATAACATTTTAGGATCATTAGGTGGAGATAAAGGAAATTGATCATTCAGAGAAGCCCGGAGAAACTTTCTAAATGCCAAGCAATGCATTCACCACAATACCTGCATCTTTAAAGAGCACATGCCAAACCAATCTTGATGGAATAGCAAGTTATCTCTAGATGGATGATATAATCTTACCAAATATTTCCCAAAAAGAACATCTAAAAAGCAAATATAGAGCTATATTACTACACTAAGGCCTGCTGTTTATCCAGCATGGATAGCAATAGAGATTCTACAATAACAGGATTTGCAGATTCTTTACCATGGAAGTTAAATGCCTATACAGCCTGTGGACTGTATATATCCAAGTGTTATCAATTTAAATGAGTGAGTGAGAAGGCCCAGCTTTTCAAAATCTATTTTTCTGGGCAAAGACCTTATTTAAGAAGTAGAGGATGAAACCCAAAGCATGTCAAATTATATACTTCAAAATTTGACACTGTAACCTGGCTACTGTTCTAGTCACCCGCCGGACTATTTTTGACAAATATAGAAATGGGGTAGTCAGATTTTTTGACAGGGGGTACAGGATTTTTTGGGCCTAATTTAGATATGTTTTAGATATATATCATTTTTGACATTTTGGTAGGCTATTTGTTATTCAACTTATCTATAATTAGGTACACGCAGCTTCTCTTCTGTCATTATGTGTTGCTCAAGAAGGCTTAATAAACCATTTGCACACCAGAATAAAGTCATAAATTGATATAATGAATGCTTCAATCTAGTTGACATTGGGAATGTTCTGTCATCACTGCTTCTTTTGCAGATCAAAGATGTTTAGGGACCTGGGAGATAATGCAACTCCCCCTATTTTTCTTTACCATTGTAATTCATAGAACAGAAATGATGCATGATGAACAAATATGTACTCTGTTTCCCCTTAAATGTGAAATATAATTATGACATTTGAATATACTGTGCGGAAATGTATGATCTACTCTCATTCAAATCCATGGCTGTTCCTAATTATGATTCAGTTAAACGTATTGCCTCCCCATTTTGGTCGTATCTTTGTTTTACTTTTATTACAATTCATGTGTATACATGGTAGTGGTGCAGACACAGTCATGAGAACTTCTCGGGTGAGTTTGCTTTTCGCTTGCTGGAATAAATTAGTACCATATGGTGTGATGACAGGATCACTCAATCTTCTGTGTACCTGAACACCACATTAATCATTTTTGGGGGATATTATTTTCCTTTCATCACACAGGAATTTCCAAATAGCCCTGCTTTTTTTCTCTCGCACATGTACTGAATTTACATACACACCGACCTTAATTGGACCCAAACCAT
Organism: Oncorhynchus gorbuscha; assembly: GCF_021184085.1. Lineage (NCBI taxonomy): Eukaryota > Metazoa > Chordata > Actinopteri > Salmoniformes > Salmonidae > Oncorhynchus > Oncorhynchus gorbuscha. Next base: position 45,374,932 of record NC_060186.1, read on the forward strand.
TTGACTGTGATTAAACTGGCTGAAAACTAAATGTTACGGTTAAACTTCAGGTGAGACTTCCTGCTTTCCTGCTCAACCTGGTTATATGCTTTTATGTTTGTGTGTAAAGCACTAGCTAGCTATCCTGCATTTAATATTGAGATTTGAGATGTCTTTATTTTATTTCTACACAAAGAGCTGTTAAACTAGAATGATTCTCAACATGTTTTTTTATTGTCTGTATATTTTAATATTTTCATTAATGAAATTCCACAAATATTGCATTGCATGAAAATACTGCTTCAATCCTGCTTTAAAACAAATACTGTGCCACATACAATTGTTGTATCGTGCAATAATAATTAAAAATAACTGATTTCCCAGAGAGTACTTTATAAATTACACTGCACCTACCTTTATAAATAGGTTACATTGCATTCCATAAATTAGATTTGGTGGGTAATGAACATGCTGTTCAAAGTCATAAACCTCAGCAGTTTGCAAATGAGTGGATCGGGAGGCAGGCACGAGAGGATGAAGGTGGACAGAGGTAGAGAAAAAAAGTAAACGGGACAAATAAGTAAGAGTGGCCTTTATAGCAACGTCCGCTTGGTGAACCAAACATGTCTTACATGTGAGGCGAATTGCTGCTAATTTGCATTGATTATTTTCCCTTAAACAGATACACTTAAATCAATGTGGCACAGCAGAGCCAGAAAAGTGTGAGAAAATGTGCAAGTCAAGCCGTGGGTGAACCCTGAGCAGTAACCTTGGACGGACAGAAGGAGCCACAGCTCCCCCTTCATGCCAAACAGATGAGATCAGGACACGGGACTCAAACAAAATCTGAGGCCAGCGCACAGCCTCTGATCCCCCATGCACTAACACCACCTCCCTTCAGCATTGATCATATTTTTGTACGTGGATTATGTCTTCATTACACTATTTTATAAAACAAGAAAACATAGGGGTACATTTTTTTTTACATAAGATAAGGATATTTCATACACCGCTTAGAGTGATTAATCGAATGCTCAATATTTTTGTTTGGTGACATTGATTTTATGGATGAACTCTTCAGTTTTTTTTTATGTAGGTCAATCTAAAGTATAATTGGTTCCATATTGGTTTCTTATGTGCATATGAGCAAGTGATGAGTCTGACAGATACTCAGCTTCCAGCTTTGTGGCAAATGATAAATAACTGTTTGCAATACATGCACATCATTTTCATTCATACTCGATGTGCGAATCATCCTTTCTCTTTGACCTATATCTTGTTGAGCTGCTTTTGACGTGTGTGGATGTGGATGTCTTCATGTATAAAAAACTATTGATGAAGCACAAACTGTGATCAAAACTTTGAGCGCAAAATGACATTGTTGCATGACAATGCTGCATGACAATGTTGCATTTGTAATGTTGCATTTGATCATCCTCAATCATAAACATAATCATACTGTAAAGTATTATAGTCAGTGCATTGTGTGTAGGATATATCAATGTTTTGGACATGTTTTTATTTCTTCTCAACAAGTGTAAATGTGTAACACACACACACATTGTCCAAAATTTAGTTAAATAATTAAAAAATATATTGTAATATATTATTTAAGTTCTTGTTTGTTGACTACCCAATACCATTAATTAGATCTGTGAGCAAAAACAGTGATGTTTGGCGAAATGTCCAATCGGTCAGTTGTACCTGAAAGCACTAGAATTACATAATGATTTCACCGTAGTTATACAACAACCTCAGCAGATATGAGTTACCTCCTATTAGGAAACCGTTTGATCATGTTCAATATTTGCAGATGAAAATAAGAATGTCTGCCATTAATATTGGAATTCCATCATACAGTTTAGCTTTCAATAACCTGAACTGTGATTAGTTGAGACCTGTCACAAACAGGTCCCTCTGATATGATGGATAGAGATTTTTTGCCAATTGCAAAAATAGTCCAATACTGCCCCCTTGAATTAAAATGACTAATAATTACGCTACAGTCTTTTCAGTACCCCATAGTATAGCAAATGATTAAGTGAATTTTGGGGGGACGAAAAGGACATGAAAGCATGCAATACTCTAACTTAATACTGCATGAAGTTCACATGAATTTTCCTCATAGGAATGGCCAGTAATGTTATAAAAATAACTTTATAAATATTATGACACATTTTAATTTTCATCCACACTTTAAACATAGACTCAAGGGAGCCCTGCACTGCTCTGAATAATAAATAACTCGATCTAATTGGCCGGGCCAATGTTTTATTTTTTCCCCCTCTTTCCCCACCTCATTGATTATTTCTCCTGGAGCTTCAGCCCCTCACAGTGAGATCAAAGTGGTTGTCACATGCTGCCAGCGGAGGACAGCTCAGGAGCGTCTCTCTGCAATATATTATTCCTCTATGAAAGACTGTATACCGGGGGTGGAGATGATGCTGCGAGGGGGAGGGAGGAAGTTACTGAAGGACTCCAAACTAAATTTAACCTTTGCTGGTTCATGCTGTGTGTTATTATCATATTACCCATGTACAGCAATAACAGCAATTTATCATTTCAACAAACACACAAAAAAGTGTATACTCGACTATAGACATAATATATAATTGGGACTTTGTTTTCGACGGAATTAATGATGGAAATAAATTATATAAACTATGTGTAAATAGCATAAAAGAAAATGCATCCCGTTACACAGTATAGCTGGCTATATATTTATCATACACTCTTTGCTCTGTAAGAGAGCAGATCTCCAAATGTTGAGAGACTGTCTCTCCTCAGAAAACAGGAGGCACATCTTAACTCTGATTGAAGCATACACTTGTCTCTCCCCAAGGGTGCAGTGGCAGTGGTGCAGAAGAAGTGAACTGCAGAGGACCCCACTGTTTAGCAAACACTCCTACTGTGGGGAGCAATTCATTATTCAGAGACAAAGACCAAGGCAGCCCCATTTGATTGCACCACAAAAGGTCAGAGCACATAGTTTTGGGAATCTCCTGGTTGCTCTCTCTCTCTACTGCATGAACCACATATAGACTGTAGTCAGACGTGACGGCAATCTGCCTAGTAACTCGAATACACAAGGCATTTGACAAACAGGGTACCATGGACATAACTGGGCACTCGGGTGTGAAAATGTTGGCTGTACAGTGTGAGCATTCAGTACAAGTGATATAAAAGATAGTCTAATACAGTGGGGATTCAGAATTGTATCATTCACAATTTTTTCAACTTTCAGATGGTGTATGGTGGCAGTGGCATAAAACATATAGATATTTAACTCAAAATGATAACCTCTCAACTGGAAAAAAATATTGAAAAGTTATACTTGCTATTATTCAAATAGGCACATTCATCTAAATAGTTTAATTCCTTATTTAAAGTTAATAAAGCCTCAGTTACAGCTGAATAGTTGATAAGAGATAATATAATTGTTCATATTAATACCATAGTATTGCTACTATAATGGCTTCAGAAGGGGAAACTACTGTCTATCATATTCTTCATACAATGGATACACACAGCAATTCATTTAGTTGAAATAGTTTATTTTCCATCACCAGTACCACCCCATAACTTGTAATCACCATAATCCTATCATGTTTCACCCACGCAGCTCAGAGTGATCGATGCGCAAATGTCCAATGCCAAACCGACGATTCCCACAACTCCATCAGAGCTCACAATAGCTACTGTATTGACAATACTGACAATTGTTAATGGCCATTTCTGCATAACCCCCTTTTATTGCTACATTGGCGCACGACCCTGTTGGAAGCCCACACTTTTAGGCCGTGATCTGCACAAACTACGGACTAATGTGTCACCGTGGAACAAGGGATGGAACCTGGAAAGTGCAGAGAGGAAATACTAAAATCATGCAACAGGGGGTGCTTCAGCCTCTTGGCTCAATATCTGTGCATTAAATATGTCTATCTATCTATTGCCTATCCTCTAAACACCCCTAACTGCTCATACAGTTTGAATCCAGCCGGAATGGTGTTCCACAGAAAAGGCTACAACAAACATACAACCAGGTTGATTTATATTCTATATCGAGTAAGGACTTTTAGCTGTGTTGTAATGGACACTAATACAAAGACAACGGTAATTAATGAGACGGAACTTCACTACATAAATGTGGATATATTTTCAAAAAATTTCTCCTTTAGGTAAAAGTTGGACTTATCTTAGAAGAGTCTCATCTATTTACTATATTTCAAAATGTATTTTCGAAAACATCAATGATAAAACGGGCAATCTGTAAATGTCCATTCATCTATGATATTATGAAAGTATTATTCAATAGCTGTTGTAATTAAGTGTCAAGTAATAGGGAAGTACTGAGTAACGCATGAATAGATGAAACTATTAAGCACAAATAAAAGTATGTTTAAAAATTGCATACAAATAGTTGGATCATAAAGTTTTCAAACCTTGGTGGTATAGCTGTTTATTTAAACAATAGGAATTTGCTTACTGATTAATTTTCCCAGTGAGTTACGGCTTCATAGACAGATACATAAAGTAATTCTTACAGATGGCGCAGCTATTAAATATATGTCCAGCAGATCATTAATTTCCCTGGTAGTAAAGCCGGTGCTGTTATCACCTCACACCTCTCTCTGTGTTGGGGATGCAGCTGGGTGTAGCCGCTGTGTCATTGCCAAATGGAGACGACAGTTGCTCTGCAGTAGATCAGTGTAGATCAGTGAAACCATATAGCTTCGCTGAATCTACAGCACAATAATGAAATATTAATTCGGGCACCAAAAATTAAGTGCCTTTAAAAGAGTCTGTTGTCCATCCCTGGAGTGTGTTCTCTTGACATTGATGTCTGCTTCAAATGCATCTATTCTTAGCCCAGCCAAACCACTTGTAATGTGACCTAAGTAACTGTCTGCCAGCTTTTGAGGACACTCTTTCCTGTTAATATCTTTATTTTACACCTACTCTACAGTGTGGCATTGTACAATGCATTGTCCAATCTGGATTCTAAATTGGGCTCCCGAGTGGCAAAGCGATCTAAGGCACTGTATTTTAGTGCTAGAGGTGTCACTATAATCCCAGGTTTGGCCAGGTTAGGCGGTAATTGTAAATAAGAAATTTTCATTAACTGACTTGCCTAGTTAAATAAAATGCTAGTTTGTATCACTAGTGCACTCCACTAATATCTGTAAAGTCTCATTTGCATAACGTGAAACATTTCCTTGATTAACTTATGTTAGTTTCCAGTATTGGGAGGCATTTGGAAAGCCTGACTCATGATACTACATAACATACGTTTTTTTGATACTTAGTGTGTAGTCATGTTAGGAAAAAGTGTGTAAATTGGAACTTGGTGATTTTGTAACAGTAAATAATTAACCTTTTACACTCGGGGGAATTGGACTATATGGACAGAGCCAAATTTAACCAAGGAAGTAATTGAAAGGAATTGAAAGTCATTTGAATCCCATACATTGCTGTGAAGTGTAAACCCAGAGCTCTGACGTAAGGTATAGTGTGTTAACTTTACAGCCACTGTGTCCCAATTTAAGCGCTTAAACATGACCAAATGTACTATTTTCATACTGTATAAGAGATGTGAGTGTAAAAGGCTACAGGACACCATTTTCACAAGGTCATGACTGTACAATACATTTTGAAATCCAAACAAACTGCTCTATACATCTCTCTATCTACAATGTCTGCTTAATGCTGTGTACATGCAGTTCAATGTTTGCTAATTCAATTTGCTTTCATGACAATCTTTTTTAAATGCAATCCACTTATCTATTCCTACCAGGGCACTGTACTGTAAATCATGTATTGTACAAGTACACTCTGGATTCTAAAGGATCATGTAGAGATCACATTCTTCTCAAACCTCTTCAAAGTTATTTTCATGTCATATCAGTTGATGTAAATAAATGTGTTTATATGGTCCTCCACTTCCCTTACAATAGCTATGCATGCAAATCCATGAAAATATTTTTTTTGAGGGGGAAACTTTTTGTATAAAGAGTTAAATGCCTGCTGGAGTGGATTTTAATGATACACCCTGTGCTTTGGTCTTTGGCACTCCTTCTCAGCATGGCAAGGTCAAAGACATGACCTATAGAACTGTTGTCAGTGCCGAAGTTAACCATCTGCATCACCATAACTTAGATTTAGAAAGACAAAATCTACAACATTCTCACAGAAACTTGTGTGACGGCATGTAAAGCTTTGAGTTTACCACTACGGCCATTGTTACGAAGACATACTTACATTTTTTACCTGCTCCGCGAAACAAAGCAGATGGCCAGGATGGTGACAAGGAGCAGACAGCATCGGTGGCCTAATTTCTTCATGTCAGACAACGCCATATGGTTGCTGTGCTGCAAGCTACCTATTTAGAGTTCCAGCCATGTTAGTATGCAGGTATCATAGACTTTGCAATTAATTAAAAGTAATAGGGGAGGAGGGATGGGTTTATGGCATCTACTGTAAAGAATGTTATTTTTAAAAAGAGAATCCCCCAGGTATGCATGCTTTATATATGGCATGTCCTTGAAGGCAACAAGGTGTCAAAGACAGCATACTTGTTTGATGCACTCTCAACCTTTGCATAAAATATACAGATGTGGGATTTTAATTTGAGTATTGTCATAACAAAATAATCCTGCAGGAACAGGAGTTGAAAGTGTAATCCTTAATGTTGCTTGATCGGAGGTTAGGCTATTACCTGGCCTAAATTAGGCTACATGAAAAGCGCAATACTGTTAACTTAACCATGAGTTGTTATTGTATGTTTTCAGTGAATTTATGTAAATCATGAAGCGACATGTCCTGCGGTTTAGGAAAATTCTCAGCAACAAAAGAGTGATCCATTTAAGATCCTACATCTGTAGACAAGGCCTTTCACTGTTGCTAAGTGGCATGTATAAGAACTTGAATAGATTAAATTAATATTTCTGACTTTATACTATGTGAATGTTAAACATGATGACAATAAAGGCTTGCTTGTGCGTATACAGCACACACAATTTCAGATCAGCGAGCATAAATGTGTGTATAGCAATTCAAGATCTCTCTGCTGTGCAACGACATTACAATATACTTTACAGAACCAGTTATTTAGCTTTCAATATGAAAAGTCTCTGACCGACACAATAAACAATGTGCAGAGGTAATATTGTGTGTGCAGGAGTAATTATTTCTTACAATGAAGCTTTCAAGGACAGACGCTGTTTGGGAACTGTCTCATTCATAACCGAGCTTGGTATGACCATCTCAATATCATTCAACTGTGGCCGAAGTCGACAAATGGAGGACTCCAACTGAAAATAATGAAACTGTTTTTAGGTAGATGGTGTTCATTTTTTGGGGTAATAAATAATAAATAAAAACATAATAAAAAACATTTTTTCAAGCATTAATGATTTGCTAAACATTTGTAAATGTGCATGCCTCATATGGCTCATAAATGTAAAATGTTACCAATAGTTTACTTGACAACTTTTCCTTCTGACAACGGATTATCGTTAGAATATATTCATATCACCATGATGCAAGTAACAACGAGGGATGGTACATAGTGGGCAAACTTTTGTGTAGCACCAAACGCATAGGGAAACATGTTTGTACATATGCTGCAAGTAATAGAAAACTGGAGAAAAATGAGTTTACATAAAGTTTGGGATTTTTGGAGACATTTGTTGTACATTTTAAGGTCATGCTGCATTTTTTTTGTTTACAATGTATTGGTCTAAAATTGAACTGGAAATCATTAGCGCTGAGCAATTAACCTACATTACATTTTGGTTGTTGTTGTTATTAAACAACTAATTGATCGCCTTCAGCTCAATTACTTAAATTTCATTCATTTTTTTGTGAACTCAACGTGCTGTTTCTCTAGAGAGAAATCAAATAATTAATGAGTGCTATTAAGTCAAGAACTACAGTATGTGGGATGCTGGGCTTAAGGGAATTTACATTAGGCCTATATTCAACTAGTACATTGCAGAAACATGAAAATGAACTGCCACGACCATAATCCATTGTGACTCTTCTTCTCGGCTTGGACTGAGACAGATAGCCTAGCCTAGACCACATGAGAGATAAATGTACACAACACAACAACGAGAGGTATAGAGACAATTCGTGAGGTAGCTGCACCCAAATGATAGTTGTAGCAGTTTATAAAAGCAGTTTTGAAAGTATGCCTTGTGTGCTTAGAAAAACTTCTTATATTTTCTCATTTTATTCAACTGTTACCACGCAGCTGCAAAAAAGATAGTTCAGATGTGCGAGTGCCCTTTGAACATAAAAAAACAAGTAAAACAATTTTGTCAGACCGCTCAGCAGGATACTTAGGCAGCTACTAGCTAGTCAGCTAGATACTAGCCTAGCTAAAAAGGATGAATCAAAGACAGTACAGTATGGGAAGCACAGACAAAACTTCTTTAGATGGTTGTCTGGCTGTGACTGCCTGAGCATAGATGAGATGATGATTTTTAGGAATGAAAAATAATCAAGTAATCAATGTTTTGGCTTTGGAATTTATGTTAAAATGCTCTTAAATAATGTTCATGTCATATAATGTTCATGTCATATAAATCTAAATCCAAAACCGGTATAGTTTTTTATTAAACTAATTGAAACCGAACTGACCTCAAAAAGCACCAATCGCTGAGCAGTAGAAGAGATGGCTGTAATATGATGCGATTATTCTTAGGTGTCTTAAAACAGAAGTTGGATCAAACACAAAGATGCAAGTTTTTCAACAGCGTTGTGATTATCAGAGCATCATGTAGCCCCCCCCCGTGGGTTGCTAGCAAGAGCATGCAGTGGGGGAAGAATAAAGCAGAAAATGGGTTACAATGGCACATGGATAACAAAAACCCTTGAAAACGCCCTGTGGTGATGGGTTTGCAGAATGCTTGTTTCTTGAGGACTGTGAAGGCCTTCCTTCTCAACAGAGAACAAGTGGGGGTCACCATTAGCTGACAAAATAATAACAGTGGGAAACATTTGCATCTCACTAGTACAAATACACACATTGTCAGGCATAGCAAGCCTGGCCTTTTCAGTGTCACATCAACCCCTTTAGGTGAGAGTGGACAGCAGCTGAGATTTGGGGAAAGACTGCTGGGATTGTGGAAGTAGCATGCAGCGAGGTGTGTGTCAGGGCATGGGTGACAAAGCAAAGATTACACATAATAAGGAGAGTGGAGCAGTCACTGACAGTAATGCAGTCTGGGGGAGATGCGGCACAGAGCCTTTGTGACAACTGTGAGAGGGCGTTGCAACTCTGACAAACAGCATTATGGGTAACAAACAGAACAGGGCATGATTTTTAGGACTGATTATATTTTAAGGAGATTGACTGATCAACCCTTTTTTATTAGAAGGCTTGGCTAAAAGGTGATGGTATCGTAAGTCAGGCAAACTAGGCAGCTAAACAGATTTAAAACAAAATGTTTTTGGTTAAAACTGGAAAACCAAAGCACTGTTCAATCCATCATTGATCCAACTCTATCCCCATTTCAAAAAGCTTTAAGCACCATTTATAAACATAGATGTTTTTCTTAACAAACAACACAATTCAGACAGACAGTACCTGTCAAAAGTTTGGACACACCTACTCATTCAAGGGTTTCTTTATTTTTACTATTTCTACATTGTGGAATAATGGTGACGACATCAACACTATAAAATAACACATATGGAATCATGTAGTAACCACATTTTTTTTAAACAAATCTAAATATATTTTTGGTTTTAGATTCTTCAAGGTAGCCACCCTTTGCCTTGACGACAGTTTTGCACACTCTTGGCATTCTCTCAACCAGCCTCACCTGGGATGGTTTTCTAACAGTCTTGAAGGAGTTACCATATATGCTGAGCACTTGTTGGCTGCTTTTACTTCACTCTGTAGTCCAACTCATCCCAAACCATCTTAATTGGGTTGAAGTCGGGTGATTGTGGAGGCCAGGTACTCTGATAGAACACTCCATCACTCTCCTTCTTGGTCAAATATCCCTTACACAGCCTGGAGGTGTGTTGCGTCATTGTCCTGTTGAAAAACAAATGGCAGTCCCACTAAGCGCAAACCAGATGGGATGGCGTATCGCTGCAAAATGCTGTGGTAGCCATGCTGGTTAAGTGTGCTTTGAATTCTAGATAAAATCACAGACACCGTCACCAGCTAAACATCCCCACACCATCATACGTCTTCCTCCATGCTTCACTGTGGGAACCACACATCCAGAGATCATCTGTACACCTACTCTGCGTCTCACAAAGACATGGCGGTTGGAACCAAAAATCTCAAATTCGGACTCATCTAACCAAAGGACAGATGTCCACTGGTCTAATGTCCACTGCTCATGTTTCTTGGGTCCAAGGTAGTCTCTTCTTTTTGTTGTTCTTTAGTAGTGGTTTCTTTGCCACAATTCGACCATGAAGCCAACAGCATACCACCCTGCATCCCACTGCTGGCTTGCTTCTGAAGCTAAGCAGGGTTGGTCCTGCATTGACTGACCTTCATGTCTTAAAGCAATGATGGACTGTCGTTTCCCTTTGCTTATTTGAGCTGTTCATGCCATTATATGGACTTGGTCTTTTACCAAACATGGCTATCTTTTGTACACCGTCCCTACCTTGTCACAACACAACTGATTGGCTCAAATGCATTAATTGAAGGGAAAAAAATCCACAACTTAACTTTTATCAAGGCATATCTGTTAATTGAAATCCATTCCAGGTGTCTACCCCATGAAGCTGGTTGAGAGAATGCCAAGAGTGTGCTAAGCTGTCATCAAGGCAAATGGTGGCTACTTTGAAGAATCTCAATTATGAAATACGTATATTTTGATTTGTGTAACACTTTTTGGTGTACTACATGATTCCATATGTGTTATTTCACAGTGTTGATGTCTTCTTCACTATTATTCCACAATGTTGAAAATAGTAAAAAATAAAGAAAAACCTTGGAATGAGTAGGTGTATCCAAACTTTTGACTGGTACTGTATAACACAGTACTTGGTAGAGTAATATAATTGAATTCCATAGGGAGAAAAGGTGAAAGCAGATATGATATACAGCGACACAGCGGTGCTGTTCATGACAAAAGCAATAAAATCCTTACAGACTTAGTGTCTTTCTATTTGTATTCCTCCATATGTCCAGAGGAGTTTCAATAAAACTGAAGACTCACTACCGCAACCCTAACCACTGTTAATCATTATCATCAATTATATTTCAAGATCTTCCCTTTTCTGTTTGAAAATGATTGAAAGATTGTTCAGTGAGTGAATAAGATGCAGATAAATAATTCCTGACCATGCTCAACAATCACTGTCCCCACAGCTAACATTAATTTGATCCCCTAACACGTATTTAAATATGAAGATACATTTCTCCAAGATTCAGAAATGCATATTCTTTATAGCGATCTTCCACTCAAAACAGAACCAAACCAAAGTGTTCAGTCGTTTTTGGAATACGTATCTCAATCTGAATTATGTAGGTTATTGTGAGTATTCATTTCTTATTGTTTGGGTAATGACAGTATGTCAGTGTCACGCTCTGACCGCAGAGAGCCCTTGTTTCTCTTTGGTGTAGTAGGTCAGGGTGTGACGAGGGGGTGTTCTAGTTTAACATTTCTATGTTGGTGTTTTGGTTTGGTTCCCAATTAGAGGCAGCTGGTAATCGTTGCCTTTAATTGGGGATGATATTTAAGTAGCTGTTTTTCCCACCTGTATTTGTGGGATATTATTTTGTGTTTGTGCATGTGCACCACGTAGTCACGTTCCGTAATATGTTTATTTGAGTTATTGTTTTGGCTTGAGTTTCACTTTTGTAATAAATATGTGGTACTCAATATCCGCTGTGCCTTGGTCCGTCTCTACACATGATCGTGACAGTCAGAGATGATTGGAAAATCTTAATATCTTATTGTTATTGGTTATTGTTTTTCCACATTTTGTTACGTTAGTCTTATTCTAAAATGTATAAAAAATGTTTTCTTCCCTCATCAATCTATCTATACACAATACCCCATAATGAAAAAGCCAAAAGAGGTTTAGACATTTTTGCAAATCTATTATGGAAAATAAATAAATATGACATTTACATAAGTATTCAAATTCTTTACTTAGTACTTTGTTGAAGCACCTTTGGCAGCAATTACAGCCTCGAGTCCTCTTGGGTATGACGCTACAAACTTGGCACACCTGTATATGGTAAGTTTCTCTCATTCTTCTCTGCAGATCCTCTCAAGCTCTGTCAGGTTGGATATGGAGCGTCGATTCACAGCTAGTTTCAGGTCTCTCTAGAGATGTTCGATTGGGTTCAAGTCCGGGCTCTGGCTGGGCCACTCGAGGACATTCAGAGACGTGCCCCGAAGCCACTCCTACATTGTATTGACTGTGTGATTAGGGTCGTTGTCCTGTTGGAAGGTAAACCTTCACAACAGTCTGAGGTCCTGAGCGATCTGGAGCAGGTTTTCATCAAGGATCCCTCATCTCTCCCTCAATCCTGACTAGTCTAATAGTCCCTGTCACTGAAAAGCTTCCCTAAAGCATGATGCTGTCACCACTATGCTTCACCGTAGGGATGGTGCCATGTTCAATCTTGGTTTCATCAGACCAGAGAATCTTGTCTCTCATAGTCTGAGAGTCCTTTAGGTGCCTTTTGGCAAACACCAAGCATGCTGTCATATGCCTTTTACTGAGGAGTGGCTTCCTACCATAAAGGCCTGCAGAGATTGTTGTCCTTCTGGAAGATTCTCCCATCTCCACAGAGGAACTCTGGAGCTATGTCAGAGTGACCATCAGGTTCTTGGTCACCTCCCTGACCAAGGCCAGTTCACTTTGGATGAATTGCGTGCCCATAGTGAACTGCATCAAACTCAGCCCTAGATTGCTAATATATGCATATTATTATTACTATTGGATGGAAAACACTCTGAAGTTTCTAAAAGTGTTTGAATTATGTCTGTGAGTATAACAGAACTCATAGGGCAGGCAATCTTCCAAACAATAAGTAAAATTCTGAAAGTTGGGGCAACTTTGACGTCATCGCCCCCTCCTTTCCCAACAAGATATGGATTTGGAAGCACATCCTACACCTTCCACTAAATGTCCTCATTCAGTAGAAAGTGTAATGGAGCATTTGCTGTGAACTTTGACCTAATGGGAGGGAAAATAGTGAGTGTCCCGACAGAATGCCATTTTCCTGTGGCGCATTTCTCTGTGGGTGCTACCGCTGTTCCATTCGGCTCCAGGTGAAAAATGATCCGGTTGGAACGTTATTGGATATATATGATAATAACATCCTGAAGATTGATTCTCTACTTAGTTTGACCAGTTTATTCGACCTGGAATATATCTTTTGGAAGTTTTCGTGCGAGTTATCTTGGACCAGCAGTCAGTTTTTGGGCACGTGAGCTGAAAGTGATAGCAAATGCAGCTACTTAGACACTAGTATTGGACATTATGGAACAAAACAACATTCTGATGAAAGATCATCAAAGGTAAGGGAATATTTATGTTGTAATTTCGTATTTCTGTTGACTCCAACATGGAGGTTACGTCTGAGCACGTTTCAGATTATTACAATGTTAGGCTTTTTCCGTAACATAAAAAAAATGTGACATAGCGGTTGCATTAAGAACCAGTGTATCTTTTTAATTATATGTAGAACATGTATCTTTAGTCAAAGTTCATGATGAGTATTTCTGTTATCTGGCGTAGCTTTCTATAATTCCTCCGGATATTTTGGAGAATTTTCTGAACATGTTGTCAATGTAAACCGAGATTTATGGATATAAAATGCATATTGTCGAACAAAACAAAAATGTACTGTGTAACATGTCATATGACTGTCATCTGATGAAGATTTTCAAGAGGTTAGTGATTGATTTTTTTTATCCTGCTTTTGTCATTTTATCTTTTGCTGTACAAAATGGCTACGTTTTTTCTTTGTTTTGGTGGTGGTCTAACATAAATATTGTTGTGTTTTTGCCGTAAAACATTTTAAAAATCTGACACGCTGGGTAGATGAACAAGGTGTTTATCTTTCATTTGAGGTGTTGGACTTGAGGTGTGTGGAGGTTAAATATTTCTAAGAATATTTTTGCATTCCCTGGGTTCCCCCTTCCTGTAGGGGAACCCAAGGCCTCAAGAGGTTTTAAACAGCTTGGAAAATTCCGGACAATTATGTCATGGCTTTAGAAGCTTCTGAAAGGGTAATTGCCATCATTTGAGTCAATTGGAGGTATACTTGTGGATGTATTTCAAGGCCAACCTTCAAACTCAGTGCCTCTTTCCTTGCCATCATGGGAAAATCAAAATAAATCAGCCAAGACCTCAGAAAAAAATTGTAGACCCCTACAAGTCTGGTTCATTCTTGGGAGCAAATGCCTGAAGGTACGAGGTTCATCTGTACAAAAAATAGTACACAAGTATAAACACCATGGGACCGTGCAGCCGTCATACCGCTCAGGAAAGATACGCATTCTGTCTCCTAGAGATGAACGTACTTTGGTTGCGAAATTGCAAATCAATCCCAGAACAACAGCAAAGGACCCTGTGAAGATGTTGGAGGAAACAGGTACAAAAGTATCTATCTCCACAGTAAAATGAGTCCTATATTGACATAACCTGAAAGGCCGCTCAGCAAGGAAGAAGCCACTGCTTCAAAACTGCAATAAAAAAGCCAGACTACGGTTTGCAACTGCACATGGGGACAAAGCTCATACTTTTTTGGAGAAATGTCCTCTGGTCTGATGAAACCAAAATCATACTGTTTGGCCATAATGACCATCGTTGTTTTTGGAGGAAAAAGGGGGAGGCTTGCAAGCAAAAGAATACCATCCCAACCGTGAAGCACGGGGGTGGCAGCATCATGTTGTGGGGGTGCTTTGCTGCAGGAGTGACTAGTTTACTTCACAAAACAGATGCACCATGAGGGATGAAAATTATGTGAATATATTGAAGCAACATCACAAGATATCAGTCTGCAAGTTAAAGCTTGAGAGAAGAGAAACATTTTTTTGAAAGAAAAACATGTTATCTTATTGTGAAAGTGTGTTGGAAGTGTGTTGGAAGTCTCTTGGAAGATTAGTCCAAATGGGGACTAAAAGAGATCCTAATAAAATAAAATCAAAGCTTGGTCGCAAATAGGTCTTCCAAATGGACAATGACCCTAAGCAGACTTCCAAAGTTGTGGCAAAATGGCTTAAGGACAACAAAGTCAAGGAATTGGAGTGGCCATCACAAAGCCCTTACCCCAATCCTTTGGAAAATTTGTGGGCAGAACTGAAAAAGTGTGTGCGAGCAAGGAGTCCTACAAACCTGACTTAATTACACCAGCTCTGTCAGGAGGAATGGGCCAAAATTCACCCAACTTAGTGTGGCAAGCTTGTGGAAGGCCACCAAAAACGTTTGACCCAAGTTAAACAATTTAAAGGTAATTCTACAAAATACTAATTGAGTGTATGTAAACTTCTGACCCACTGGGAATGTGACGAAAGAAAAAAAAAAGCTGAAATAAATCATTCTCTCAACTATTATTCTTACATTTCACATTCTTAAAATAAAGTGGTGATCCCAACAGAGTAAGTATCAACCAGTGGTATCAACCAGAGGATTCCTCTAATGGGGTCTACATAATACAAGAGCTTTCTCTGTGTGTGTGTGTGTGTGTGTTCCTTGACTCGAAACAGGCCGCTGATTATGACAGAGCAGAGCAGAGGGTTGACTCTAGATCGTCCGTTAGTTACAAGCATCACATTCCCTCTATAGCTGACATCTCTCTAAGCATCTTTTCAAATCCCAATCCTGAATGATGACACAGGAGTTTAGTGCAGATGTGAGAAAGGTATTTGGGCATCCTCAAGCCCTATCATAAAGTCCCATAAGGTGATATTTTAAAGTGCTACCTGTCCCAGACCTGCGTTTTCAACTCTCTAGATACAGCAGAAGCGGTAGAGATACTCCTAATGATCGGCTATGAAAAGCCAACTGACATTTACTCCTGAGGTGCTGACTTTCTGCACCCTCGACAACTACTGTGAATATTATTATTTGACCGTGCTCGTCATTTATGAACATTTCAACATCTTGGCCATGTTCTGTTATAATCTCCACCCGGCACAGCCAGAAGAGGACTGACCATCCCTCATAGCCTGGTTCCTTCCTAGATTTTTGCCTTTCTAGGAAGGTTTTCCTAGCCACCGTGCTTCTAAACCTGCATTGCTTGCTGTTTGGGGTTTTAGGCTGGGTTTCTGTACAGCACTTTGAGATATCAGCTGATGTAAGAAGGGCTATATAAATACATTTGATTTGATTTAGAGCCTCTCATTGGATCCTTTGTATACAGTGTGGGGGCGTGAAACCCACTGAGCTCTACAGTACGCACATTGACACACTTTTCATTAGACATTATCTGCCCTGATAAGGTGATCGATTGCATCAGGATTTTTCTCATGTCCTTGCATTTGAAACATATTCTTTATTTCCATCCAACTGACCTACCCTAAATTCAATGAACGTGGGCAGGGCATTTCCAGCACATGATGGATTATTTATAACAAAAAAATACTGTTTGATTATTAACAAATCTCAGCCTTTGGACATGCAAATGTAATGAACAAGTATCAATTCTGAACCCAACCCTAGCAAACCAGCAATATCATGTAGTGATGGATGGTGTGTGTAAGAATTAGTATACTAATGTAAGTAACAGTGTAACGGTTTTCCTCCTCTTCTAAGGAGGAGTAGGAAAGATCGGACCAATGCGCAGCGTGGTAAGTGTCCATATTTTAATGAAATATAACCGAACACTGAATACAAAAGAACAAGAGAAATCAATTGAAAACCGAAACAGTTCTGTATGGTAAAACACAGACACAGACGACAACTACCCAAAACCCATAGTGGGAAAACGGGCTGCGTAAGTATGGTTCTCAATCAGAGACAACGATCGACAGCTGCCTCTGATTGGGAACCATTCCAAGCCAAACACAGAAATACAAAACTGACAATACACAACATAGAATGCCCACCCCAACTCACGCCCTGACCAATCTAAAACAGAGGCATAAAAAATGAACTAAAGTCAGGACGTGACAAACAGGTTAGGGAGTCAAATCACTATCTTCCACCACACAGGGGTAATTAAATGTATTGAATGAATACAGAGCTTGGCCAAGCAATAAGATACAGTATTTGTTAAATAAAAAAACTAAACCTACAAATATAAAAAGTGAAACCTCATTTTTATATAAATATTTTTTGTTAAGGATAGGGGGCGGTATTTCCCCTTTGGATGAATTGCGTGCCCATAGTGAACTGCATAAAAATCTGTCCTAAATTGTTGGATAGAAAACACTCTGAAGCTTCTAAAACCATTTGAATTATGTCTGTGAGTATAACAGAACTCACAGGGCAGGCAATCTTCCAAACTAGTTTTGGAATCCTGAAAGTTGGGGCAACTTTGATGTCATCGACCCCTCCCTTCCCAACAAGTTATGGATTTGGAAACAATCCCTATGTCTTCCACTAGATGTCCTCATTCAGTAGAACGTTGAATGGTGCATATGCTGTGAACTTTGACCTAATGGAATGAGTAGTTGTAAGTGTCGCAAAGATTATGATGTGCGTGAAAGGCATGCTTGGGAAAGAGTGCTTCCTTTGTTCCAATCAGCCTCAGACGAACATGGATATCCCGGTTGGAATGCCATTAGTTTTGTACGTTTATAACATCCTGAAGAATGATTTTGCATTTAGTTTGACTAGTTTCGTCGACCTGTAATATGTAATTTGGAAGTTTTGATGCGCAATTATACTGGACCAGAAGTCATTTTTTGGGCATTTGAGCTGAAAGTGTTAGCAGATGCTACTACATGGACACAGAATTGAACATTATGAAACAAAACAATGTATTGTTGAAGTATGACTTCTTCCACTACATTTCATGAATAGTTAACGTTGCGTTATGGTAATGAGCTTGAGGCTATAATTACGCTCCCGGATACAGGTTTTTTTCTTAGCCAAACGTGATGAACAAAACAGAGCGATTTCTCCTACACAAATAATATTTTTGGGAAAACTGAACATTTGCTATCTAACTGAGAGTCTCCTCATTGAAAACATCCGAAGTTCTTCAAAGGTAAATGATTTTATTTGAATACTTTTCTTGTTTTTGTGAAAATGTTGCCTGCTGAATGCTAGGCTTAATGCTATGCTAGCTATCAATACTCTTACACAAATGCTTGTGTAGCTATGGTTGAAAAGCATGTGACCACTTGACACGATGTTATCGTTCTGGGTCATTTTTCAAAATAAAAGCCTGAAACTATGTCTGAAGACTGTTGACACCTTGAGGAAGCAATAGGTTCATATCCCTTTAAATCCAGCAAAGGGAGGCTATGGAACATTTTTATTTTTTTTATTTTACCTTTATTTAACCAGGCAAGTCAGTTAAGAACAAATTCTTATTTTCAATGACGGCCTAGGAACAGTGGGTAAACTGCCTGTTCAGGGGCAGAACGACAGATTTTTGTACCTTGTCAGCTTGGGGGTTCAAACTTGCAACCTTTCGGTTACTAGTCCAACGCTCTAACCACTAGGCTACCCTGCCGCCCACATGGAGTTCCAGTCAGCCAAAAATGATTTGCAATTCGCTGAAATTGCTGCTACCTGGGCACGGGTTGAGCGCCTGTTGCTGACGTCACTCAGAAGGCACATGTGCAGCTAGGCAATGAGGTTGTGACTGAGGGTGTGACAGAGAAAATTGTTTGTGTCATTTAGAAGGAAAATGTGTATTATAGCTTTGAGTCACTTTTCAAAAGTTGCTAAAAGTTCCAAATACGTTTTTAAAAGTAGCTAAATTTGTCAGGGAAGTCTGAAAAGATGCTATAACTAGCAACAAAATTGCTAGGTGGGCATCACTGCTTGGTGGCGCTCACTGGGCTATATTTGGCTATAAAAGAGGGAGTTCTGAACATTTTAATCGTAAAAGTTTTGTAATAGTTCCCGGTTATTTATTTTTGGTTTGATTGTTTAGGTAACACCAGTGCAATTGAACAGGAAGCTAAGGTATACTAACATTATAATCTGTTTCCATTACGTGGACCCATGACAGGTCTGAAAAGTGGATTGCAGGTTGAGTTCATTTTATTTTAAAGGGACAGTGCACAGTTATCACAGTTGTGTGTGTCTAATGGCAGGGTACTTCATATCAAGCATTTTGGGAGACTATTTGAAGGAAATTTCAAATGAATGATTTGAGGGAGTACAATGGAATTATCATTATTATTAGGTTTTGTGTGTAGTAAACGTTCGGGTTTGAGGAGATTTCCAAGTTTCCCAGAGACACGATATCTTAAACTCTTGAAGCTGGGGGGCACTATTTTTATGTTTGGAAAAATTCCCAAAGTAAACGGCCTATTTCTCAGGACCAGATGCTAGAATATGCATTTAATTGACAGATTAGGATAGAAAACACTCTAAAGTTTCCATAACTGTAAATAAAAGTTTCCAAAACTATCAAAATATTGTCTGTGAGTATAACAGAACTGATAATGCAGGCGAAACCCTGATGAAATTCCAATCAGGAAGTGCCTCTTATTTTGAAACCCTTCTGTTCCTATGCATGCCTGTCCTCCATTTTAAGGGATATCAACGAAATTCCTTTGCTATGGCTTTCCTAAGGTGTCAACAGTCTTTAGACATAGTTCCAGGCTTTTATTTTGAAAATTGAGCGTGAAAGATCACATTGTGTAAGTGGATAGGTGGGGGCTCTCAGAGTGAGTTTTTGCTCTACAGAGTAAACCGGCCGTTGTTCCTTCCGCTTTTATTGAAAAACCTACACACTCAGTTGATATATTATGGAATATATATTTTTAAAACTACCTGAGGAATGATTATAAAAAACATTTGACATGTTTCTGTGGACATTATGGAGACTATTTGGAATTTCCGTTTGCATTGTCGTGACCGCTCTTTCCTGTGGATTTCTGAACATAACGCGACAAACAAACAGAAGTATTTTGGGTATAAAAATAATCTTTATGGAACAAAAGGAACATTTGTTGTGTAACTGGGTGTCTCGTGAGTGAAAACATCCAAAGCTCATCAAAGGTAAACAATTTAATTTGATTGCTTTTCTGATTTCCGTGACCAAGTTACCTGCTGCTAGCTGGACAAAATGCTATGCTAGGCTATCGATAAACTTACACAAATGCTTGTCTAGCTTTGGCTGTAAAGCATATTTTGAAAATCTGAGATGACAGGGTGATTAACAAAAGGCTAAGCTGCGTGTCAATATATTTGACTTGTGATTTTCATGAATAGGAATATTTTCTAGGAATATTTATGTCTGTTGCGTTATGCTAATTAGTGTCAGTCGATGATTACGCTCTCTCATGCGGGATGGGGAGTCGCTAGTTAATCAGAAGGATCAGTGGACAGATAGTAGCAGTCCCAGTAACTGATGCCAACCTCTAAAGTCCAAACTCAAAAGGTAGCTAGATATTAACCAAACTTTCCAAAACAACAAAGCAAAGCCCACCACATGCATCGTTTTCTTAACCACAACTGAATGGATCCATAAAGAATTACTGTGGGAATAAATATCGTTGATTGATGAAAATATTGTAATAAAGTAGACAAATGCAATTGAAGGCAAGAAATTCTTGCTTACTACATTTGAAGCAATAGCCTACCCGTCTGTGTTCAACTATTTCAGCACCGCTTCACGCAGTTTTGAGACAGGCGTGGGGACTCGTCTTGATAAATCATTGAACCAGCTGTGAGAGAAGCACCATCTGTGAGAGACCTGATTACTGTAGCGTTAGTGGTTGAGTTACTGACCACTCTCACACACACTAACACTCTCTCGCTGCCTGTCTCTTTCTCTCATTTTATATTTATTGTTCTCTCTCGCTCCCTCTCTCTTTGGTACTTATCTCACAGCTAGTACCTCCACATTTCCACCACACAAAGTTTGCACAGACTCACCAATGCTGAGTACTTCGGTATGTGGTTAGACAATTCTGGCTTGCTGAGTCAGTGGCTAAATGGTCAGGGTGAGGACTACAGAAAGTCAGGTACAAGAGCTGTGCCAAAAGAGAAATGAACATTCATCAGCTCTGGTGGACATTCCAGCAGTCATTTTAGATGATTCTGTGCTTCCAAATTTGAGGCAACAGTTTGGGGAAGGTTCTTTCCTGTTTCAGCATGACAATGCCCCCATGCACAAAGTGAGGTCCATACACAGAAATGGTTTGTCAAGATTGGTGAGGAAGAACTTGACTGACCTGCACAGAGCCCTGACCTCAATCCCATCGAACACCATTGGGATTAATTGGAACGCCAACTGTGAGCCAGGCCTAAACGCCAAACTTCCGTGCTCGACTTCACTAATGCTCTTGTGGCTGAATAGAAACAAGTCCCCTCAGCAATGTTCCAACATCTAGTGGAAAGCGTTCCCAGAAAAGTGGAGCTGTAATACAGGAAAGGGGATTTTGGAATGAGATGTTCGACGAGCAGGTGTCCATATACTTTGTGTTATGTAGTGTACATTAAAGATTCAATAACATTGCTTTAATGCATTCCATGTAAGATTGTTCACATAAGGTGGACAATGATGGTGTTATTTAAACTCAACATAATGGGAATAAACTGAAAAAGTGCAATGATGGTAGATAATGTGACATACTGTTCTTCCATAAATAGAAGTTGTGATTTGAGATATGCTGTTTTTTCCACATTCCACGTTTTTCAGAAGGAATTAAGGGCTAAGGAAGGGTTAAGTGGGATGCATGTACATTGAAGATGTAAAACTCCAGATTTGGTACACAAACAAACAGAAATATGATTTTATTGAATATCTGAAAATGGTGATTGATGCACAGAAACAGTTGAGGTCGGAAGCTTACACACATTTAAACTCTGTTTTACACAATTCCTGATATTTAATACTAGTAAAAATCCCACCACTTTATGTTAAGAATGTGAAGTGTCAGAATAATAGTGGAGAGAATGATTTATTTCAGCTTTTATTTCTTTCATCACATTTGCAATTGGGTCAGAAGTTTACATACACTCAGTTAGTATTTGGTAGCATTGCCTATAAATTGTTTAACTTGGGTCAAATGTTTAGGGTAGCATTCCACAAGCTTCCCACAATAAATCGGGTGAATTTTGTCCCATTCCTCCTGACAGAGCTGATGTAACTGAGTCAGTTTTGTAGGCCTCCTTATATAACACAATAATATAACACAATAGATCTGGTAGAAGAAAATACAAGGATATAAAATACAAGGAAATAAACATACGTTTTCTGTTTTTTATTGTTGCTCCATCATCTTTCAAATGACCGAGAACAGACAAACATACAGATAGGATGCTGTGGATGATTTTATTGAAGAACATAAGATGGCAACAATAGCTGAGCAAAGATTTGGACAGATAACTTCAAAGATGAGCGAGCTACATGACATTGAGCATGAAGTCACCCAGGTGTCCCACACAAATGTACCCAAATGTACCCAAGTGGCTGAATTGGTATATATACAAAATACACAAATGCTATTCTAACACACAAAAAAATATATATTTAAAAAAAAAATATATACATAATAATAATAAAACAAACAATTAACAAGGGTAACTATTTTCATATTTTCTATTTACAATATTGTGAAGACCCACAATCTTCTACACAATATTGTGCTGCTGGTGCCATGGTCCACAGCAGTCTTTTTTCTCCCTGTAAAGCAGAGGCTTACTGAACAGGTGTGCAGGTGATGGGGAATTTCCTGTGACAAAGGGCATAACGACGTCTCCCTACTGTGCCCATTTTGCCCTGAGGCGCATTTATGCCTGCAGAGATGAATCTGGGCAGGTGAACACCACTGGTTGGAGCAGAAGGGACAGAGGTAGAGGGGACAGAAGATGCTACAGTGGACTTGCTGTAGCTAGCAAGCTCCTGGATGAGCAGCTCCCTGAAGGCTAGCTGTGAGATGGGGGGCTGTCCACAGCTCTTAGCCATTGCCTTCTGGAGGATGAAGGCATTCACCACAGCAATGTCAATAAAATGATAGAAAAACATATTTTATCATTTCATGGTCTTGTTGAGAACATTGAAGTATCCTGTTAGCGCATCTGACAAGTCCACACCACCCATGCTCTTGTTGTTGTCCTTCACAGCAGCTGGAATGGGGACATTTTTTGTGGTCAATGCCCCGGCACTGTCCTTCACACGCCTGACGGCGTATCTATCTATTTCCTCTATAATTTGGGTTAAATCTGTATACCTAGACTTTATTTTAGCTTTTCCTGATTTATTCGCCATATTTTAAATATATAAGCTTGTTGAAAATGCTATTGAATATGTACTGCTATGCGTAACACCCGTGGCTCCGTCAAGTAGGATTTGCAATGGCGAATGAACCTATTTTACGCCAGAGTTTACGACAAAGGCTGGTCTTCAAATGTATAACCATTACATATTGCTGTTTACCTCATATTGCTGTTTACCTCAGCTCATTGTCTATCGTCCAAGCTTCAAGATTTCAAGATGATCAGTGGTCATTGGGTCAAAATACAGTCAATCAAGGACAGACCGGTCCTACCATTGGTGCGCAATGATGTCATTGATTGGTGTCTTCAAATAGGTTTGTTTCGGTCAATATGTCCCGGGAAAAGTATGGTTGTGTTAGTAACAACAAGAGGATTGCAATGAAACCAACCATGACTGGATAAACGTTTGTTTAGTGTGTGCAATTACCAAGAACGCATCATCCAAAGTTGAATGAGACGGAAATCATGATGCAAGCAGTTTACAAATGTTTCGTGTTAGGCTATAAAAACGGATTTTATCAAACAAAACAAACATTCACTGTGTAGTTAGGACACTTGGCATTGCCGCCAGAGGAATATCTTCAATGGTAAGCAATTTATTATATTGTTATTTATGACTTTCATGACGCTAATGCTTGGTTGGAAAATGCTAGTAATACTTCTGTGTGCGTGCCGGCGTCCTCAGAAAATAGCATGTTTGCTTTCGCAGTAACAGCTTTTTGAAATCTGACACATCGCCTGGATTAATCTTTTAAAGTGACTATGCATAGATAATAACAAAGAGTAGCAGCAGCGTGGAAGGGGGTGTGGGGACAATGCAAAAAGAACCCATACAGAACGTGACTTTTCCATGTTTGGTTTCACTGCAATCAACTGGTTTGTTTGTAACACAATCAAACGTGATGGGCCATTTCGCGAGACGTATTGACTGAAAGATACAGATTTGAAGACAACAAGTCATGACTTTATTCTGCACCAATGATTTGCCCGCTGTTTCGTTGATTGACTGTCTTTTAACCCAATGACCACTGATCGTCTTGAAATCTAGCTGGGTAGATAGCCAATGAGCTGAGCTAAACGGCAATACGCCATGTTTATGTGTTGCAAGACCAACCCATGTAGTAAGCTCCAGCGTAAAGTGAGTCATTAGCTATTGAAGTTTCATACCAGAAAGAGAAACACATCTTACGCACAGCATTGTTTGGTGAACGCCCAGATTCAGCTGTTAATATATCAATCATTATGGTGACACACAATTTTCTAATAAATTGATTGGGAAGGTGAGACAGAGACTGTTGTAGGACGATTCACTTAGCGATTGTGGAGGAATATTTTTTGAACAGAAGACGACATCGTTTTGGACTGGTAAGTTCTTATAATACTAATGCCCTTGTTTGAAATTAATAATATTAAATATTATTTGTGATTTTTAATTTTATTTTAGAAGCAATATATAAACATGTAATGTCATGAAATGTGAGATGCGTGTGTCTGCAGCCCCACCCCAATCCACATGAAATGAGGAGAGGGCAGGACCACAATAACAACACTGTCATCTCAGATTTAAAAAAAAATATTTTCAACCATAGCTACACAAGCATTTGTGTATCGATAGCTAGCATAGCATTAAGCCTAGCATTCAGCAGGCAACATTTTCACAAAAACAAGAAAAACATTCAAATAAAAGAATTTACCTTTGAAGAACTTCGGATGTTTTCAATGAGGAGACTCTCAGTTAGAGAGCAAATGTTCCGTTTTTCCCAAAATATTATTTGTGTTGGAGAAATCGCTCCGTTTTGTTCATCACGTTTGGCTAAGAAAAAAAAACGAAAATTTAGTCATTACAACGGCAAATTGTTTTCCAAATTATCGACAGAAACATGGCAAATGTTGTTTAGAAACATTCCTCAAGGTGTTTTTCACATATATATTCGATGAAAAATCACTCGTGGCAGTTTGGTTTCTCCTCTGAACAAAATGAAAAAATGCACGCACCTGGAGATTACGCAATAGTTTCGACGGAGGACACCGAGCGGACACCTGGTAAATATAGTCTCTTATGGTCAATTTTCCAATGATATGCCTACAAATACATCACAATGCTGCAGACACCTTGGGGAAACAACAGAAAGTGTAGGCTCATTCCTTGCGCGTTCACAGCCATATAAGGAGACATTGGAACACAGCACATTCAAAATCTGGCTCACTTCCTGTATGAAATTTCATCTTGGTTTCGCCTGTAGCATTAGTTCTTTGGCACTCACAGACAATATCTTTGCAGTTTTGGAAACGTCATAGTATTTTATTTCCAAAGCTGTCAATTATATGCATAGTCGAGCATCTTTTCGTGATAAAATATCTTGTTTAAAACGGGAACGTTTTTCATCCAAAAATGAAATTGTGCCCCCAGAGGTTCAAGAGGTTAAATTCATACAGGACACCGGATAAGACAGGAGAAGTACTCCAGATATAACAAACTGACCCTAGCCCCCCGACACAAACAACTGCAGCATAAATACTGGAGGCTGAGACAGGAGGGGTCAGGAGACACTGTGGCCCCATCGGATGATACCCCCAAACAAGGCCAAACAGGAAGGATATAACTCCACCCACTTTGCCAAAGCACAGCCCCCCACAACACTAGAGGGATATCTTCAACCACCAACTTACCATCCTGAGACAAGGTCGAGTATAGCCCACAAAGATCTCCCCCACGGCACAACCCAAGGGGGCGCCAACCCAGACCGGAAGATCACATCAGTGACTCAACCCACTCAAGTGACGCACCCCTCCTAACCCACTCGGTGGCAGCTAGCTAGCTATGATGATCAGGAGCAATGGTCCAGGGTTTACGGCAGGGATCCAGCGTTGTAGTGGAGAAAACAGTCCAATGCTGGCAAGTATTATCCAGGCTAAAATAATACAGCTGGTGTCTGTGCAGAAGGAAAGGCTGCTAGCAGTGGCTAACAATGGCTAAATAGCTAGTAGCTAATTAGCTGGCTCGCATCTGATGGAGGTTCTGGCTATAAGGTCAAAAAAAATCCGTGTCACATTGGGTGAGGCGGGTTACCAGAAGATATATTTAATTTAAAAATTTAAAAGAGATTGAAATATATACAAAAAAGACAAAAAAGACAAAAGTACAAGAGGACGACAAACCACGTCTGCACTGCTATGCCATCTTGGATTACTCATATGGGTAACAATGAACAAGCTAAATTAGCTAGCTAGTTAACATGAGCCTACTAGGCTACATCTAGACAACATAGTGAACCTAAATCGTATCAGGCTAGTATCACAATATATAAATTTATGGTTAGATCAGAATAGCCGTTATAATCATTGGCCTGTATGGAGACTTAAGTCAAAATCACAAGTTATGGCTTAGGAAAGGTACGATTTAGCTAGCTAGATACTGCAGGACAACACAAGCAGACCAGATGTCATGTTTTGTCATATATTGTCTTGTCATTGTGCTTTCCCTTCTGTTCGTTTCCCCCTGCTGGTCTTATTAGGTTCGTTCCCTTTTTCTATCCCTCTCTCTCCCCCTCCCTCTCTCTCTTCTCTCTATCGTTCCGTTCCTGCTCCCAGCTGTTCCTCATTCTCCTACTCACTCATTTAGTCTTTTCACACCTGTCCCCTATTTTGTCCTCTGATTAGAGTCCCTATTTCTCCCCTTGTTTTCCACTTCTGTCCTTGTCGGATCCTTGTATGATGTTCGCTGTGCTGTGTCCTTGTCTCGCCCTGTCGTGTCTTGTCTCCTTCAGATGCTGCGTGTGAGCAGGTGTCTTAGTCTGCTACGGTCGGTGCCTTCCCGAAGCAACCTGCAGTCAATGGTCGAGTCTCCAGTCTGTCCTCGTTACTACGAGTGGATTTAAGTTTTTTCCTGTTTTGTTTTCGTCTTGAGTTTTCCAGGAGTATTACTTTTGCCATTTACTGGAATAAAGACTCTGTTTTCGCTAAGTCGCTTTTGGGTCCTCATTCACCTGCATAACACCAGAAACAGACTTGTATTTTAGACAATTACATTTTGCTTTTGATGTGATTAGATTGGTGTGAAGCCAAATCCAAACTGGCACTCCTTGTCGGTGTCACGCCTTGGTCATTGTATCTTGTGTTTTTGTTATATGTTTGGGTAGGCCAGGGTGTGACATGGGTTTATATGTTGTATTTCGTATTGGGGTTTGTATTAATTGGGAGTGTGTATTAGTAGGGGTGTGTCTAGTTAGGCTTGGCTGCCTGAGGCGATTCCTAATTGGAGTCAGCTGATTCTCGTTGTCTCGGATTGGGAACCGTATTTAGGCAGCCTGAGTGTGCGTTGTATTTCGTGGGTGATTGTACCTGTCTTAGTGTTAGTCACCAGATAGGCTGTATTAGTTTCACTCGTTTGTTGTTTTTGTATTTTCAGTTATTTCATGTACCGCATATATCTTCATTAAAAGTCATGAGTAACCTACACGCTGCATTTCGGTCTGACTCTCTTCAAACAGCAGACGAAATTCATTACAGTCGGGTGGTTTTGTTGCTCCAGGACTACCCAGAGCTGTTTGGTTAATTATTTTGGCACCTCTTTTCAGTCTTACATGGCAAAATTTGAAATTGTGCTTTTTACATTGGATAAAAGTACACACTCAGAGCTACAGAATGGTATATCATACACTGCAGTTGAGGAGCAATGGGAAAGTAATTCTGCTTTGAAATTTGATACATTTATAATCCCACTTTATAAGAAAAATTGCCCTTGAATGTTTTGGTATGCTTACTGAAGAGCTTTTCTTTGTCAACACCCATTCAGCATAATTCCCACCCTCATAAACCTTTGCCCCGCCCATCTCTTCAACACTAGAACTACCTTAGTCCAATGGCCACTGACATTTGATTTTGTACGTAAAAACATTTGCAAAAATAAAAGCTATGTCCGCCCCTTCACTGACTTTTCCTAAATGTTTGTATGTATCTCATTTGTCAGAATTTTTACATCACAAACAGAAAAGTATTTAGTGCCTTTTTACCAGTTTTTTCACAAATATTCCTAACTTAACCTACCAAGACAATGTGCTGTAGGACATTGAATGACAAATATTTGAATGGGTGATAATTGTGCACCTTACCTCAAAATTGAATTTAAATTAGGCCTAACTGAATGACAAGGAGGGTGAAGAGGTTGTAAGAAAAATAAGCTGTAATGGGATGTTTTAATTACTATAACTCTATTACTAATGGAATGCATTGTAAGGGAAACAAAAACATGTTACATGTTGCAGTAGTCTTTTAGAATAATGCTAAACATATCCCTGACTATCCAGCGAAGCAAACAATGCCAGCCCACTTAATAAATGACAAATGGAAGGAATGGGAGATAATTGTGCACCTTACTTCACAATTGAAGTTAAATGAGGCCTAACTGAATAATAAGGAGGTTGATTTAATTTAGAAAGACAATAGTGCAATGATGATTTTGTTGTATGCCTATTTATCAGCAGCAAATCCTTTGACCACGCGTCTTGGGGGTTGATACCGTTCTTTTACTTTGTAAAAAGAAGCTGTTAGAGGACTTTTATTTACTCTAACTCTATTACTAATCTAATTTATTGTAAGGGAAACAAAAACATGCTATGTGTTGCAGTAGGCCTTTAGAATAATGCAAACCATATCCTTGACTCTATCCAATATGAGCGAAAAACAAACAATGACAGTCAGCCTGCACAGCAGGCCAATACACCTAAACTATACCGAACATGATTTCGGTCATAATAAGAGTTAGCCTATTGACAATATTACATTGACAATCTGTTGAGCATATTCTGCAGTTACTATTACACTATCTGTTGTCAAATAACTCATAATTCAAGAGGTGTAGCACTATTTCCATGTTCATTTTTTTCCAAGAATATCCGTGCTGTCCATGCATTCAGCACATGACCACTCGGTGCAGCAGCACTGCTAAGCCTACTAAGTAAAATAAAGAACTTAAAATTAAAATATGCTATTCTGTGGTCAATGGATGAATGGGCGATAGAAACCAGATAGAAACTGATAATGGTGCATGTGATTTCAATGAACTGAATAAGGAGGAGGTTGAAGAGGATGATTGAATTTAGAACAATAGTTAAATAATGAAGAATTGTGGGCGATCTCATTATTTTATTATGAAAGGCTGTAAATAGTATATGATCATCCCTCTGAGAGTCAATTCAGACTGAGTACAACATAAAACGTTTACAATAGCAAGCAGAACCAAACGAATGGATGCACTGACAGCATTGCAAACACTGCAGAATTTAGATGAGTTCGAGTCAGATGGAGGATCGGATATTGAGCTTGAAATCGACGCTGCTGATGAAGAGTCTTCATCTGATTCTGATGTTAACTTCGAGCCTCTGCCTCCGATACCTGAGCCTCGCTGCAGATAAACCAGAACAGAGCCAACTGAGACAGTGATCCCAACTGCCTCGGTGAGACAGGAGTCTGGGAGGGATGGCATGGCATGGTTTGGGTATAAAATAGTGACAAGAGCACAACAGGAAGGCGACCTTCCTAGAATGTTCTCACAGAGAGAGCAGGCCCTACACGTTACGCAAAGAGACAAATGCCTGCGCACTAAACAGTTTTCTTTGTTTATGTGACATGCAGATGTTGTAGCACATCAGAAATTGTACTGTCGCTCATTCGCACATTAAAGGAAACAGTACGTGGGACATGTCTATGGATGAACTCAAAGCATTTAGTGCACTCTTATATGTCCTCTGAGCATTTTGAGGAAAGAGCATGGATGTTGTGCCATTTTGATCTGATGGGTTTGGGTGGACCTTTTCAGCGAGACCATGACATGCAATCGCTTCAAAGATTGTCACCCGCGGTTTGATGACAGACAAGTTTACCAAAAGTGTCACACCTAGAAAGGTTATGTAAATAATTGCATCGCTTGTTGATGAGCAACTGTTCCCAACGGAAGTTTGGTGCCATTTTACCCAATACATAGCCAACAAACCGGACAAATTTTAAATTAAGTTTTGATTAGCCACCGATATCGAACTCTGTAACACTCATGTCTGTAGCCATGAAGTGCTTTGAAAGGGTGGTCATGGTTCACATCAATACCATTTTACCAGAAACCCTAGACCCACTCCAATTTGCTTACCGCCCCAACAGATACACGATGATGCCATCTCTATTGCACTCCACACTGCCCTTTTACACCTGGATAAAAGGAACACTATGTGAGAATGTTATTTATTGACTACAACTCAGCATTCAACACCATAATGCCCTCAAAGCTCAACACTAAGCTAAGGACCCTGGGACTAAACACGTCCCTCGGTAACTGGATCCTGAACTTCCTGGCGGACCTCCCCCCAGGTGGTAAGGGTAGGTAACACCGGGGCCTCTCAGGGGTGTGTGCTCAGTCCCCTCCTGTACTCCCGGTTCACCCATGACTGCACGGCCAGGCACAACGCCAACACCATCATTAAAAAACAAGGTAATTTCTAAGTGACCCCAAACTTTTGAACGGTAGTGTATATTTCTGCCATATACAGATAGCCTTTCCATCTGCCAAACACCAAATATCATTTCCTTTATTATATTAAATTCATATTGTTATTACTATTAGTAGTATTATCCTATATAGTTCTAACATGTTCTATTTTATGCAGTAGGTTGGTGTGGATGCACTCGACCAGACGGCTAGACTGTAGTCTGTAAAAGGAGGTACTCACCGCTGACTTGTTGCAGTGTTATAAAAACGTACTCGACATGGCTGCTATCAATGTGCACGTGCTATACAAGCTATGCCTTGACAAGAGAATCAGCAGGAGAGATTTCATCATGGATCTGGCATGTTAGCTTTGTGACAACCACATGAACGCCAAGAAAGAAGCTACAGCTACCAACAGGCCACCAAGGCAGCAGCAGGGTCTGCTCTCTCTCTTCCACAAGAATCACAGCTCCCACTCGGGAAATGTCAAGTCGGCAGGTGCACACAAAACAAGGCCCATGAAAACTGTGTGCAGTACAAGCAATTTTGTTTGTGAGGCTTGCTCATACAAAATCCAAAGCTGTTTGCTGACTGTGGACCTGACGCATAAAGAGATGAAGAAATTGATTGGTAGGTCCCCTGTGGGACAGTTGAGCTAACGTAGGCTAATGCAATTAGCATGAGGTTATAAGTAACAAGAACATTTCCCAGCATATAGACATATCTAATATTGGCAGAAAGCTTACATTTCTGGTAATCTAACTGCACTGTCCAAATTACAGTAGCTATTACAGTGAAATAATACCATGCTATTGTTTGAGGAGAGTGCACAGTTCTGAACATGAAAAGTTGTTAATAACCATATTAGGCACATTTGGGCAGTCTTGATACAAAATTTTGACAGAAATACAATGATTCATTGGATTAGTCTAAATCTTTGTACATGCACTGCTGCCATCTAGTGGCCAAAATCGCACATGGACTTGCACATGGCCTGGAATAATGCATTATGGCCTTTCTCTTGCATTTCAATGATGATGGTACAAAAAAAGTTACTTTTTCTTTGTACTATCTTTTACCAGATCTAATGTGTTATATTATCCTATATTCCTTTCACGTGTCTTCAAACTTTAGTGTTTCCTTTCAAATGGTTCCAATAATATGCATATCCTTGCTGCAGGGCCTGAGCTACAGGCAATTAGATTTGGGTATGTCATTTTAGGTGAAAATTGAAATTGAAAATGGGCGGATCCTTAAGAGGTTTTTAAAGAAGCAATAAAACACTAACATTTTTTAGACTAGTTGAGTATCTGCAGTATCAGCATTTGTAGGTTTGATTACAAGCTCAAAAGGCCAGAAACAAAGAACTTTCTTCTGAAACTATTATTTTTTGAAGACATGAAGGCTTTTCCATGCGAGAATTTGCCAAGAAACTGAAGATCTCGTACAGAGCTCTGTACTACACCCTTCACAGAACAGCGCAAACCGTCTCTAACCAGAATAGAAAGAGGAGTGGGAGGACCCTGTTATGCAGGTGAATGAGGACCCAAAAGCGACTTAACGAAAACAGAGTCTTTATTCCAGTATTTGACAAAAGTGATAATCCTGGATATTATCAAGGTGAAAACAAAACAGGAAAACTGAAATCCACTCGTCAGTAGAGAGGACTGACTGGAGACTCGACCATAGACTGCAGGTTGCTTCGGGAAGGCACCGGCCGTAGCAGACCTAGACACCTGCTCACACGCAGCATCTGAAGAAGGTAAAACACGACAGGGCGAGACAAGGACACAGAACAGCGAACATCATACAAGGATCCGACAAGGACAGAAGCGGAAAACAGAGGGAGAAATAGGGGCTCTAATCAGAGGGCAAAATAGGGGACAGGTGTGAAAAGAGTAAATGAGGTAGTTAGGAGAATGAGGAACAGCTGGGAGCAGGAACGGAACGATAGAGAGAGAGTGAGAGAGGGAGAGAGGGAGGGGAAGAGAGGGATAGAAAGAGGGAAAGAACCTAATAAGACCAGCAGAGGGAAACGAATAGAAGGGAAGCACAGAGACAAGACATGATAACCAATGACAAAACATGACAGACCCGGTGCATCACTGATCAAGAGGACAAGTGCATTAGTGTCTAGTTTGAGAAAGAGACGCCTCACAAGTCCTCAACTGGCAGATTCATTAAATAGTACCTGCAAAACACCAGTCTCAATGTCAACAGTGAAGAGGCGACTCTGGGATGCTGGCTACTTCACTGTTGACTTTGAGACTGCTTTTTTGCGGGTACTATTTAATGATGCTGCCAGTTGATGACTTCTGAGGCATCGGTTTCTCAAACTAGAGCCTGTAACCGAACCCACAAATGCTGATGCTCCAGATACTCAACTAATCTAAAGGCGGACAGTTTTATTGCTTCTTTAATCAGAACAACAGTTTTCAGCTGTGCTAACATCATTGCAAAATGGTTTGCTAATGATCAATTAGTATTTTAAAATGACTAACTTCGATTAGCTAACACAACGTGCCATTGGAACACAGGAGTGGAGTGATGGTTGCTGATAATGGCCCTCTGTACACCTATGTAGATATTCCATAAAAAAATATGTGCTGTTTCCAGCTCCAATAGTCATTTACAACATTAACAATGTCTACACTGTATTTCTGATCAATTTGATGTTATTTTAATGGACAAAAATGTTGATTTTCTTTCAAAAACAAGGTCATTTCTAAGTGATCCCAAATGTTTGAATGGTAGTGTATATATTTTATTTTTCAGAACATTAACCATGTCTGTTCTCTTGTTTTGTAGTGTTCTGTAGTTTTGACAAAATGATTCGTCTGACAAACAAAGAACTTCACTTCCTGGCATTCAATGACGCCATCTTCAGAGATTAATCAACCGTGGCCTTTGAGCAATTTGCTCAAAGTTGCAACGGGGAAAAAAGGAAGAAGCTCAAGCAGGCCGAAACCCAAAAGGTATACTTGGATGTGTAGTGTTAGCGTTCATTGCTGGCATGGTTTGCCAAAATGTGCTAATCTTGCCAATTAAAAAAAATAATTGGAGTTGATTTTGGGTTTTGTGATGAATAAGCCATCTGATTCAATGAATGACCGAGCTGAGTTTGTCTTTTTGCCCAAAATTTTATTTAAGGTGCTCCAAAGCTTTTTACTATCAATCTTTGTCATTCATCTTTGTTTCATAGTATAGTTTCATCTTTATTCAGTTCAGTCACATGGTTTCTCAATTTGCAGTATGTTTGCCAATCAGTTGTGCTGCCAAACTAATTTGTCATACCTTTTGCCTCATCGCTCTCAACCATAACATTTCTAAATCCAAGGGGATTTAACTGTTTTACAGTCATTTTCTTAATGGGTGCGTCATTGTAAAAAACAATTTCAGAAATTTGTCAAGATCAGCATCTGGTTGCTCCTCATTTCACACCAGACCAGCAAATAATATTTACATCAACAACATAGGAATGACTACAAATCGTATTTATTTCACCTTTATTGAACCAGGTAGGCTAGTTGAGAACATGTTCTCATTTACAAATGCGCCCTGGCCAAAATAAAGCAAAGCAGTGTGACACATCCAACCCAGAGTTACACGTTGAATTAATAAACATACAGTCAATAATACAGTAGAAAAATGATATACAGTGTGTGCAAATGGGTTGAGGAGGTAAGGCAACAAATTGGCAATAGTGGCAAGTAATTACAAATTAGCAAATTAACACTGGAGTGATAGATGTGCAGATGATGATGTGCAAGTAGAAATACTGGTGTGCAAAAGAGAAGAAAAGTACATTAAAAAAAATATGGGGATGAGGTAGGTAGATTAGGTTAGATTAGATTAGATTTAGATTAGACTATTTACAGATGGGTTATGTACGGCTGCAGCGATCGCTTAGCTGTTCAGATAGCTGATGTTTAACTTCTTGACGCTACGCATCCCTGTCGCGGGATTTTAGTCAGCAACCGCTGAATAACAACACTAGCAACACTGCTTAGCCTTTTGTTAATGTAGATAGTTGACAAAGAAAATTAAATTAAATCCATTTGAACCCCACCTAACACAACAAATTGTGGGAAATGTCAGGGGTGTGAAGAGTTCGTGAAAGCGCTGTATACAGTTGAAGTTTGAAGTTTACATACACTTAGGTTGGAGTTTTTCAACCACTCCGAAAATGAAACTATAGTTTTGGGAAGTCGGTTAGGACATCTACTTTGTGCATGACACAAGTCATTTTTCCAACAGTTGTTTTCAGAGAGATTATTTCACGTTTAATTCACTGTATCACATTTCCAGTGGGTCAGAAGTTTACATACACTAAGTTGACTGTGCCTTTAAACAGCTTGGAAAATTCCAGAAACTATGTCATGGCCTTAGAAACTTCTGATAGGCTAATTGACATAATTTGAGTAAATTGGAGGTTTACCTGTGGATGTATTTCAAGGCCTACCTTCAAACTCAGTGCCTCTTTGCTGGACATGATGGGAAAATCAAAATAAAACAGCCAAATTGTAAACCTCCACAAGTCTGGTTCATCCTTGGGAGAAATTCACTAAAGCCTGAAGGTACCATGTTCATCTTCACGCAAGTATAAACACCATGGGACCACGCAGCCGTCATACGACTCAGGAAGGAGACGAGTTCTGTTTCCTAGAGTTGAACGCACTTTGTTGCAAAAAGTGCAAATCAATCCCAGAACAACAGCAAAGGACCTTGTGAAGATGCTTGAGGAAACCGGTACAAAAGTATCCATATCCACAGTAAAACGAGTCCTATATCTTTAGAAGGCCGCTCAGCCAGGAAGAAGCTACTGCTCAAAACTGCCATAAAATGCCAGACTATGGTTTGCAACTGCAAATGGGGACAAAGATCATAGTCTTTGGAGAAATGACCTCTGGTCTGATGAAACAAAAATATAAGTGTTTGGCCATAATGACCATCGTTATGTTTGGAGGAAAAAGGGGGAGGCCTGCAAGCCGAAGAACACCATCTCAACCATCAAGCACAAGGGTGGCAACATCATGTCGTGGGCGTGCTTCACAAAATAGATTATGTTGCTATGTTGAAGCAACATCTCAAGATATCAGTCAGGAAGTTAAAGCTTGGTCACAAATGGGTCTTCCAAATGGACAATGACCCCAAGCATACTTCCAAAGCTGTGGCAAAATGGCTTAAGGAAAACAAAGTCAAGGCATTGGAGTGGCCATCACAAAGCCCAGACTTCAATACCATAGAATATTTGTGGGCAGAACTGAAAAAAGTGTGTGCGAGTAAGGAGGCCTACAAACCTGAGTCAGTTACACCAACTCTGTCAGGAAAAATGGGCCAAAATTCACCCAACTTACTGTTGGAAGCTTGTGGAAGGCTACCAGAAACGTTTGACCCAAGTTAAACAATTTAAAGGCAATTCTACCAAATACTAATTGAGTGTATTTAAATGTCTGACCCACTGGGAAAGTGATGAAAGAAATAAAAGCTGAAATCAATCATTCTCTCTACTATTATTCTGACATTTCACATTCTTAAAATAACGTGGTGATCCTAACTGACCTAAAACAGGGAATTTTTACTGGGATTAAATATCAGGAATTGTGAAAAACTGAGTTTAAATGTATTTGGCTAAGGTGTATGTGTCACGCCCTGGCCTTATTATTCTGTGTTTTCGTTAGTATTTTGGTGAGGCCAGGGTGTGACATGGGGATTTATGTGGTTTGTTTTGTCTGGGGTTGTTTGTAGTAATGGGATTGTGGTTAGAGTAGTACTCTAGGTAAGTCTATGGTTGCCTAGAGTGGTTCTCAATCAGAGGCAGGTGTTTATCGTTGTCTCTGATTGGGAACCATATTTAGGCAGCAATATTCTTTAGGTCTCTTGTGGGTAATTGTTCCTGTATCTGTGTTTGTTGCACCAGATAGGGCTGTTTCGTTTTTTCCCTTCACATTTCTTGTTTTGTAGATTGTTCATCTTTATTAAAGATGTTTACAAGTAACCACGCTGTGTTTTGGTCCGCGTCTCTTTCCCGAGAAGAAAACAGTTACAGAATCACCCACCAACCAAGGACCAAGCGGTGTGGTAAACAGAGGCAGCAGCAACAGCAGCAGCAGGAGAAGCAACAGGTGCAGCAGAAGCAACAGCAGCAGCAGCAAAAGCAGCAGCAGGAGGAGCTAGCACGGCAGAGCGGCTGGAGGCCCGAGAGGCAGCCCAAAAATGTATGGGGGGTGCACAGGGAGAGTGTGGCAGAGTCAGGAGTCAGACCTGAGCCAACTCCCCCTGTTTACCGTAAGGAGCCATGGATGGAATTGGAGCTGTCGATGAAGCTGAGTGCTGAGTCTGAGAGTGTTGAGGATGTATTGGACAGCATAGAGAGAAGGCTGTCGGTTTGGCATAGTATGCAAGGCATTCGCCCTGAGGTGCGTGTCCCCAGCCCGGTACCACCAGTGCCGGCACCCCGCACCAGGCTGTCTCTCCGTCCCATCAACACAGGTGCTCCCGCCTGTCCGGCGCTACCGGAGTTTCCGCCCCTCAGTCCAGAGGCGCCAGAGCCCCTCAGTCCAGAGGCGCCAGAGCCCCTCAGTCCAGAGGCGCCAGAGCCCCTCAGTCCAGAGGCGCCAGAGCTTCTCAGTCCAGCGGCACCGGAGCCTTCCTCTCCAGTGTTGCCGGAGCCTCCCGTCTGCCCAGCGCCGCCTGAGCCACCCGTCTGCCCAGCACCGCCTGAGCCACCCGTCTGCCCAGCGCCGCCTGAGCCACCCGTCTGCCCAGCGCCGCCTGAGCCACCCGTCTTCCCAGCGCCGCCTGAGCCACCCGTCTTCCCAGCGCCGCCTGAGCCACCCGTCTTCCCAGCGCCGCCTGAGCCACCCGTCTTCCCAGCGCCGCCTGAGCCACCAGTCTTCCCAGCGCCGCCTGAGCCACCAGTCTTCCCAGCGCCGCCTGAGCCACCCGTCTTCCCAGCGCCGCCTGAGCCACCCGTCTGCCCAGCGCGGTCAGCCAGGATCCGCCATTCAGCCAGGATCTGCCAGGATCCGCCAGTCAGCCAGGATCTGCCAGAGCCGCCAGTCAGCCAGGATCCGCCAGTCAGCCAGGATCCGCCAGTCAGCCAGGATCCGCCAGTCAGCCAGGATCTGTCGGAACCGCCAGTCAGCCAGGATCTGTCGGAACCACCAGTCAGCCACGATCTGCCAGAACCACCAGCTTCCCCTCAGTCCTGAGCTTCCCCTCAGTCCTGAGCTTCCTCATTCGTGAGGCACCCCTCAGTCCAGGTGGGCCCTTTGTTGGGGTTAGTAGGCCTGGGTCGGCGGCGAGGGTCGCCAATCAAGGGACGCAAAGGAGGTGGACAGAGCCTATGTTGGAATGGGGTCCACGTCCAGAGCCGTCACCGTGGACAGACACCCACCCAGACCCTCCCCTATGGATTTAGGTGGCGGCCGGGAGTCCGCTGCTTTGGGGGGGGGATACTGTAGATTTTTCATTGTTCATCTTTATTAAAGATGTTTACAAGTAACCACGCTGCGTTTTGGTCCGCCTCTCTTTCCCCAGAAGAAAACCGTTACAGTATGTAAACTTCCGACTTCAATAGTATATTTAGAAATAGTAAAAAAATGAAAATGAATACACATTGAATAACATAACAATAATGAGTAAAAATAGCATGGCGATTTACAGGGAGTACTAGTATCGAGTATATGTGCAGTGGTGCAAAGCAATTGAGGTCACTACATGCATATACACTGGGTGTACAAAACATGAATACCCCCCCCCCCCCCGCCATTTTATTCATCAGAACAGCCTCAATTCATTGCGTTCAAAAGCGTTCCGCAGGGGTCTTTCTCCACAGGTATGATTTTCTCTGACCCCCCAAAAAATTTGGTTCAGATGGTTTACACCCTTTCTTTTTTTAAGGATGCTGCCCTTATCATCGCCAAGCCTATCTCCGACCTTTGGATGGCAGCCACCCTGCAACCTTTATTTAATAATAATAATAATAATATATGCCATTTAGCAGACGCTTTTATCCAAAGCGACTTACAGTCATGTGTGCATACATTCTACGTATTTAAAGGGGAGATCAAGCTGATCCTAACTGTTATTGGCCAATTTCTATTTTGCCCTGTTTATTAAATGTGTAGGAAAAAAAGTAAACAATCAACTGACTGGCTCTCTTGATGTCTATAGTATTATCTCTGGTATGCAATCTGGTTTCCGCTCAGGTTATGGATGTGTCAATGTAACCTAAAAGGTGTTAATTTTTTTATTTTTTTATTTTTTTACCTTAACTTGGCCAAAGCTTTTGATACGGTAGACCATTCCAGTCTTGTGAGCCGGATAAAGAGTAATGTTGTCTCTGAGGGGTCTTTGGCCTAGTTTGCTAATTACCTCCCTCAAAGAGTGTAGTGTATAAAGTCAGAACATCTGCTGCCTCAACCACTGCCTGTCACCAAGGGAGTTCCCCAAGCAGGGCCCGCCCTCCCTTTAGGCAAGATTAGGCAGCCGCCTATGGCGGAGCTTGAATTTGTGGAGGCATTTTGACAATTGGCTACCACCCTCCGGCGCCCTTGATCGGCTACAACACCGCTGGCGGCACTCCAGCCACCAGCTCAAGGCATTGCCGCGGTTCCCGCCCCGAGCCGATTCCCACTTCTCCGGAGGTTCTCTCCCACTATCCTTGGTAACTACGGTGATGTGTGTGTTTTTATGGGATTATCCAATTGTGAAACATTAATAAAAATGAATCTGCCAATTAAATGATTGTACTGTTTTTTTTTAATGTTTGTGTGTGACGAGGACAATAGCGTAACCTAGCCTGTTAACGTTAGCTAGCTACTACTAGTGGATATAATTTGAGCTAAAAGTAATTTAGAGATTTGAAATCATTTGCTACAATGTCTAAAAGACAAAAATTATCAAATCAAATTTGATTTGTCACATACACAAATAAGCAAATAGCAGATGTTAATGTGAGTGTATCAAAAAGCTTGTGCTTCTAGTTCCGATAATGCAGTAATAAACAACAAGTGATATAACTTAAAATTTCACAACAGCTACCTTATACACAGAAGTGGGATGGGATGAAGAATATGTCCATAAAACTATATGAATGAGTGATGGTACAAAATGGCATAGACAAGATGCAGTAGATGGTATTGAGTACAGATATACATATGAGATGAGTAATGTAGGGTATGTAAACATATATCAACGTGACATTGTTTAACTTCTTATGGCTCGGGGGCAGTATTGAGTAGCTTGGATGAATAAGTTGCCCAAAGTAAACTACTCCTCAGTCTCAGCTAATATATGTATATTATTAGTAGTTTTGAAAAGACAACACTCTAAAGTTTCTAAAACTGTTTGAATGATGTCTGTGAGTATAACATAACTCATATGGCTAGCAAAATCTTGAGGAGAAATCAAAACAGGAATTGAGAAATCTCAATGAAATCCCCTTGAGAAATAATTGATGTTGCACTGCCTAGGGGTTCCACTAGATGTCAACCATCAATAGAAATTATAATGACACTTCTATGGTGTTGTGGAAGAGAATGATAGCAGAATCAGTCAGGTGTCTGTCAGTCAGCCATTTTCTGATCATGCTTATTCCTCATGGTAGTCACTTGCGTTCCATGGCTCATGAAGACCAGAAGGACTAGTCCGGTTGGAACTTTATTGAAGGTATATGTTATTAACAGTCTGATGGCCTTGAGACAGAAGCTGTTTTTCA
The DNA here is from genome assembly GCF_021184085.1 of Oncorhynchus gorbuscha. Lineage (NCBI taxonomy): Eukaryota > Metazoa > Chordata > Actinopteri > Salmoniformes > Salmonidae > Oncorhynchus > Oncorhynchus gorbuscha. Next base: position 45,415,461 of record NC_060186.1, read on the forward strand.
ATCTCTCGGTCCCTGCTTTGATGCACCTGTACTGACCTCGCCTTCTGGAGAATGTGGGAACAGCAGACTGGTATAAGGATTGATTGAATATGTCCGTAAACACACCAGCCAGCTGGTCTGTGCATGCTCTGAGGACGCGGCTGGGGATGCCGTCTGGGCCTGCACCCTTGTGAGGGTTAACACGTTTAAATGTTTTACTCACGTCAGCTGCAGTGAAGGAGAGTCCGCAGGTTTTGGTAGTGGGGAGTGTCAGTGGCACTGTATTGTCCTCAAAGCGAACAAAGAAGTTGTTCAGTCTATCTGGGAGCAAGACATCCTGGTCCGCAACGGGGCTGGTTTTCTTTTTGTAATCCGTGATTGACTGTAGGCCCTGCCACATACTTCTTGTGTCTGAGCCTTTGAAATGCGACTCAACTTTGTCTCTATACTGACACTTAGCTTGTTTGATTGCCTTGCGGAAGGAAATAGCTACACTTTTTGTATTCCGTCATGTTTCCGGTCACCTTGCCCTGGTGAAAAGCAGTGATTCACGCTTTCAGTTTCTCGCGAATGTCGCCATCAATCCACAGCTTCTGGGTTGGGAATGTTTTAATAGTTGCTGTGGGTAAGACATCGCCGATGCACTTGATAATAAACTCGCTCACCGAGTCAGCGTATTCGTCAATGTTGTTGTTTGACGGAATGAAGAACATATCCCAATCCACGTGATCAAAGCAATTTTGAAGTGTGGAATCAGATTGTTCGGACCAACGTTGAACAGATCTGAGCACGGGAGCTTCCTGTTTTAGTGTCTGTCTATAGGCAGGGAGCAACAAAATGGAGTCGTTGTCAGCTTTTCCGAAAGGAGGGCGGGGGAGGGCCTTATATGTGTTGCCGAAGTTAGAATAACAATGATCCAGCGTTTTACCAGCCCTGGTAGCACAATTGATATGCTGATAGAATTTAGTGAGTCTTGTTTTCAGATTAGCATTGTTAAAATCCCCAGCTACAATGAATGTAGCCTCAGGGTATGTGGTTTCCAGTTTACCTATAGTCAAATAAAGTTTGTTCAGGGCCATCGAAGTGTCTGCTTTGGGGGGAATATATGCAGCTGTGATTTTACTTGAAGAGAATTCTCTTGGTAGATAATGTACTTTCGGCACCGACAAAGATGGCTTCACGTTCCTAAGAAACTATGCAGTATTTTGTTTTTTTACGTGTTATTTCTTACATTGGTACCCCAGGTAATCTTAGGTTTCATTACATACAGTCGGGAGGAACTACTGGATATAAGAGCAACGTCAACTCACCATCATTGCGACCAGGAATATGACTTTCCCGAAGCGGATCCTCTGTTGAGCCTACCACCCAGGAATATGGATCGGATCCCAGCCGGCGAACCAAAACAATGACGCCGTAAAAGGGGCAGATGAAGGGGTCTTCTGGTCAGGCTCTGGAGACGGACACATCGCGCACCGCTCCCGAGCATACTACTCCCCAATGTCAAGTCTCTTGACAACAAGGTTGATGATATCCGAGCAAGGGTAGTATTCCAGAGAGACATAAAGTTCTGTAAAGTTCTTTGCTTCATGGAAACATGGCTCACTCGGGACACTCTATTGGAGTCTGTGCAGCCAGCTGGTTTCTTCACGCATTGCGCAGACAGAAACAGGCATCTTTCTGGAAGCTAATATAAAAAAAACTAATTAGAAAAGAGGCACAATCTCTAAACCAAAGATATTTGCTGCTGAAATGTACCAGCATGCAGCAATGTCCATTAGCTGGTGAATGAGAAGCCTCCGAGAACAGGCCATTTATTTACAGGGAACAACGAGCCCCTGTTCACTGATTCTAGCAGCGAAGAGGGCAAACCGATGACAGTGGTGATAATGCTGCTATATCCTATCCCAGACAAAAGACAAAGCGGTGAGCGGCTAACATATATGAATGAATCATTACGGGATATGTTAGTGCAGGCTGGGCCACGGGATAAAAAGGGACATTTCCTAAGAAATGAGGGACAACAAAAGTTTTCGGTGGCCCATAAAATAGGAGAATGGCGAACAGGGAGAGTGGAGAGACCATTGCTTGTCTATTCCTATCAAAACGATGCAGCCTTCTGTTTTTGCTGCAAACGTTATTCACAGGAGTGCAAATCTGCCCTGGTCACGGATGGAACCAGGGACTGGAAGAATCTGTGCCACCTCCTCAGCTCGCATGAGAAGTTGCATGACCACCGAGATAGTTTCAAAAAGTTGGAAGGAGCTGGAGATCAGGCGGGTGTCCAAGGAATCTATCAATCTGTTGACCGAAAGAATCTCCACTGGCAGCAGGTGCTGCAGCGGCTCATCGCCCTGATATGCATAATGGCCACCCAGAACATTGCGTTAAGTGGGACAACCAACAGGCTGAACGAGCCAAATAAGGGGAACTTTCTGAAGTTTGTGGAAATGCTGGGTATCTTTGATCAAACCACGAAGGAGTACTCAATTATGAGAGATTATTCAATTATCACCTGTTTACATAGTATTTTTATTTATTTAACCTCTTGCTCCTACCTGACACGCAGGCGTCCCATCTAGACATCTGGAAATGCAAATGCGCTACGCTAAATGCTAATAGTACTAGCTAAAACTCAAACGTTCATTAAAATACACATGCAGTGTATTGAATTAAAGCTACACTCGTTGTGAAGCCAGGCAACAAGTCAGATTTTTTAAATGCTTTTCGGCGAAAGCATGAGAAGCTATTATCTGATAGCATGTAACACCCCAAAAGACCCGCAGGGGACGTAAACAAAATAATTAGCATAGTCGTCGCTACACAAACCGCACAAATAAAACATAAAACATTCATTACCTTTGACCATCTTCTTTGTTGGCACTCCTAGATTTCCCATAATCACTATTGGGTCTTTTTTACGATTAAATCGGTCCATATATAGCCTAGATATCGATCTATGAAGACTGTGTGATAAACAAAAAAAAATAGCTTCTTATAACGTAACGTCATTTTTTTTAATTAAAAAAGTTGACGATAAACTTTCACAAAACACTTCTAAATACTTTTGTAATGCAACTTTAGGTATTAGTACACGTTAATAAGCGATCAAATTGATCACGAGGCGATGTATATTCTATATGGGGTACGTCTGGAAATAATGTCCGGGTAAATCTCAACCAAAATATCCGGTCGGAGACCTGAAGAAATGGCTGGTCTCTTCTTCGTTTGACCAAGAAACAAAGCCTAGGCAAATGACAAGACTGTTGACATCGTGTGGAAGCTGTAGGTATTGCAACCTCAGCCCCATTTAATGTGGTTCGCCTTTATCAATGGGTTGAAGTGGTGGATGGATATATATTTCAATTTTCAGTGATCAGATTTTCCTGTGCTTTTCGATGAAACGCACGTTCTGTTATAGTCACAGCCGTGATTTAACCAGTTTTATAAACGTCTGAGTGTTTTCTATCCACACATACTAATCATATGCATATACTATATTCCTGGCATGAGCAGCAGGGCGCTGAAATGTTGCGCGATTTTTAACAGAATGTTCGAAAAAGTAGGGGGTAGGAGTAACAGGTTAAATAGACTACATCCTGGCCTCCCGAGTGGTCTAAGGCACTGCACCACTTCTGCCTCGTTAGGGACCTCCTACTATATGTGCATGTGTGCACCAACATTTTCTATTGGCGTAATCATAGAATTACATATGATTGGAGCCTATTTATTCCTATTCCAAAAAATATGTGGTAAGCCTACCTGTTTGACAGACAAAATTATGCTATTCATAGATTTCGGTATAGCCAAATACTCCAAATACTGTCGCATGCACAGATTTAAATACCTCCGTGTCTGGAAAGGGCTTGGTGTGTTTGGTTAAAACCAGGGCTCAAATTGAGTGCGGGTAAAGTTAAAGAAAAGCGCTTTATGTTTTGAAATAAATACATAACATCTGTGATTCCTTATGATAAGAACAAGCTCTAAAATGCCTGCAAAATATGTGACTGATGCATATGGGGATAGATTGATTCCTCTCTGTGACATTCTGAAGCTGAGCTGCAGCCTACAATATTCAAGGAGATAAAAAAATGTACTTTGCTATTCTGTCCCTATTAATTGAGCTTTTCTCTTTCTGAAAAGAGAAGATGTTTATTTAAAACCTGGCAGCTTTCGGGAAAGCACTTCTGTTGTTGGGTTATACAAAGGATGAGTAGCCAGCAGTTGAATGTTACATTTTTCTGCTCCGTCTGGGTGGAAAGGTAACTTTGAAAGTGCCTTGCTTAGATTCATAAGGATGTCTAAAACGTAATTCCCTGCAAACAGTGTTTCAAACAAGACACTCTGGTTTAACATAGGGAAATATGGTAATAATGCCTATTTCCCTGTCCATTATTCCCTGAATCTTCTATTTTTGGGAGGGGTCCTACGCTCTTCTCAATTTACGTCAACAACATAGCTCAAGCAGTAAGAAGCTCTCTCACCCATTTATATGCAGATTATACAGTCTTATACTAAACTGGCCCCTCCCCGGATGTTGTGTTAAATGCTCTACAACAAAGCTTTTTTAGTGTCCAACCTTCTTTCTATGCCCTTAATTTTGTTCTGAACACCTCCAAAACAAAGGAATGCCCCTCTCCCCAACAGTGTGATTACTACCTCTGAGGGATTAGATCTTGAGATAGTTAACTCATACAAGTACTTGGGAGTATAGCTGTCCTTCTCTCAGTACATATCAAAGCTGCAGGCTAAGGTTAAATCTAGACATGGTTCCCTCTATCGTAATTGCTCCTCTTTCACCACAGCTGCCATACTAACCCTGATTCAGATGACCATCCTACCCATGATAGATTATGGAGACGTAATTTATAGATCGGCAGGTGAGGGTGCTCTCGAGCGGAAAGATGTTGTTTACCTTTTTGGCCATCAGATTTGCCACTAATGCTCCTAATAGGACACATCACTACACTCTATACTTCTCTGTATACACGTCGCAAGACTCACTGGTTGATGCTTATTTATAAAACACTCTTCGGCCTCCCTCCCCCTATCTGAGATACATATTACAGCCCTAAGCCCAGCAGCTAGCGACTGGAACGAGCTGTAAAAAACACTCAACGTGGACAGTTTTATGTCCATCTCTTCATTTAAAGACTCAATCATGAACACTTACTGACAGTTGTCTGCTTCACGTGATGTATTTCTGTCTCTACCTTTTCGCCCTTTGTGCTGTTGTCTGTGCCCATTTAAAAAAAATATAGATCCCAGCACCCGTCCCCAGAGGAGGCCTTTTGCCTTCTGGTAGGCCGTCATTGTAATTAAGAATGATTTCTTAATTGACTTGCCTAGTTAAATAAAAATGTGTCTTAAGGATTAAAAATCCTTATTTAACCTGTTTTCCTCCCCTTCATCAAGCCAATTTACTTGGATTTAACAAGTGACATTAATAAGGGATCATAGCATTTACCTGGTCAGTCTATGTTATGGAACGAGGGGTTCATAATGTTTTGTACACTCAGTGTAGGTAGGGGTAAAGTGACTAGGCAACAGGATATATAAGACAGCAGCAGCAATGTATGTGGTGAAAGTGTTTGTGTGTTGGAGTGTCAGTGTGAGGGTAGAGTCCAATGTGTGTGGGCATAGAGTTAGTGCGAAAAAGTGTATGTGTGTGTTGGGGTGTCAGTGTAAGACTGCGTTAGAGTGTGGGTAGAGTCCAGTGTGTGTGCATAGAGTTTGTGCAAAGAAGGGTCAATGCAGTTAGTCAACTGAGCCACCACTCTCCACCACTCTTGCAGTATACAGACAGCTCAATAGGTATGTTAAGATATGGAGAAAAATACAAATAATTTACAGGAAAACGCTTTTTCTCCTGTCTGAAAAATTCGAAATTCTCCAATAATCGGTGGGGGGCCCCTCTCCGGAAAACCCAGCAGCAATCCTCACATACCTTGTTTATCCCCCAGATTTTTGGGCTGCATGATGCCCCTGCACACCCTATTGCTTTCATCAGTCAGATCAGTAATCAGCAGTTGTGGAGAACAGAAAAACAGATTCTCTATTACTTTGGACACAGACAGTCCACCAGCATTTCACCACAGTTCCCAAGCATGGCTCTCTTCAGCAAAGTAAATATGTTGGCATGTCTGCTTGTAAGGTGTAGATATTATTGTTATAGTATCTAAAAATAATTATCCTGCCAATCAATTTGTCTTTTGAAAGAGGTGTACTTTGCAGTGACTATGGGTTTGAGTAAATTAATAAATTACATTTAAAGCCAAATTGAATGGCATCAAAATTATGACAATTATTTTAGATACTAGAACCCTAATACCGATATTCTTTATTTATTTTTCATAAAAGAGAAAATATTTTTACACCAACAGTTTGTGGTCGATTTCATGTGTCTACAGTAGAACTTCCCCAAACAAATCAACGTTTGAGTGAATGAACTCATCTGGACATCTGAATGCCACTGACAGCCACAAGGCCTCTAAATATTTAACCAAACCTTTTGTACTCAAACCGATAAATTTTTTATCGCTACTCCACATGAGAAAGTTTCATTTTTGCCGTGGCCATTAATAGAAGATTCACTGTTGCCCAGACAGCATGTAATTCTTTTTGACTTGCCGTTCCATTTGCCTCGAGGATAGACCAGTTTTAATACATTTCAGTACAGAGAAGCATGGCTAACAGGTAATCTGTCTAATTATGGCCTGGGAGGGGTTCCCCTGTAAAATATTAAATAGCCTCCATAACCTCTATTTCACCCTCTCTGTGTACACGACTACTGAAACAGAGATGCACTCTCTCTCCATTAGCTCCATGTCTTCAAGCTCTGAGGACCAGATTGCACCATGGTGACTGGTTTTACAGTATTGCCGCTGCTCAAAGCGGAGGCAATGCAACAAATCTACATTTTTGCATCATTCTAAACACAGTCATATGACCAAATGCATTTGAGTAATTGATGGCCATGGGGTTATGCTACCGGAATTACAGCAGGTTTACCTACACAATATATTATGTTTCATTGTAATGATGCAAAAACATCAACACAATAAACATTTTCAAACCATATACAGTAATCGCTGAGGACAGGTGCTAAAAATGTAATTCAGGTCCTGACTGGCATCAAGACTGCACTGAGAAGTAAGACTATGGTAATCGGTGCAACATGGTCTGGACAAACTGAGTGTAGTCCATCAATGCACATTCATGTTTTATTTATATTTTATTAGGATCCCCATTGGCCTACGCCAATGACCACAGCATGTCTTACTGGGGTCTGACACATAACGAAAATACATTACAGACAAAATACTTTCAACATACATTTAAAAACATTAACATGTATGTGTGTTTGTATCTAACAGTTACACATACGTCAGTATGTACACACAAAATGTAGGTCGTAGGGGAGAGACGTTGTGCTGTGAGGTGTTGCTTTATTTGTTTTTTGAAACCAGGTTTGCTGTTAACTTGCACCAAATGAGATGGGATTTCCATGCAATCATGGCTCTGTATAATATTGTACATTTCTTTGAAATACCCCTGGTGGCAAATCTGGTGGGGTACGTGTGTGTGTTTCAGTGCTCTACATAACAACTTATGCAACAATGCAAACTATTTGTAATTTCCAACACATTCGTGTTTCATACAAACAAGAAACAATGCAGTCTATCTTTCCTCAACTCTTAGCCAAGAGAGACTGGCATGCATAGTATGTACAGTAGGGAGAACAAGTATTTGAAACACTGCCGATTTTCCAGGTTTTCCTACTTACATAGCATGTAGAGGTCTATAATTTTTATCATAGGTACACTTCAACTGTGAGAGACGAAATCTGATTGTACGATTTTTAAGTAACTAATTTGCATTTTATTGCATGACATAAGTATTTGATCACCTACCAACCAGTAAGAAATCCAGCTCTCACAGCCCTGTAAGTTTTTCTTTAAGAAGCCCTCCTGTTCTCCACTCATTACCTGTATTAACTGCACCTGTTTGAACTCGTTACCTGTATAAAAGACACCTGTCCACATACTCAATCAAACAGACTCCAACCTCTCCACAATGGCCAAGACTAGAGAGCTGTGTAAGGACACCAGGGATAAAATTGTAGACCTGCACAAGGCTGGGGTGGGCTACAGGAAAATAGGCAAGCAGCTTGGTGAGAAGGCAACAACTGCTGGCGCAATTATTAGAAAATATAAGAAGTTCAAGATGACGGTCAATCACCGTCGGTCTGGGGCTCCATGCAAGATCTCACCTCGTGGGGCATCAATGATCATGAGGAAGGTGAGGGATCAGCCCAGAAACAGAGATGCACTCTCTCTCCATTAGCTCCATGTCTTCAAGCTCTGAGGACCAGATTGCACCATGGTGACTGGTTTTACAGTATTGCCGCTGCTCAAAGCGGAGGCAATGCAACAAATCTACATTTTTGCATCATTCTAAACACAGTCATATGACCAAATGCATTTGAGTAATTGATGGCCATGGGGTTATGCTACCGGAATTACAGCAGGTTTACCTACACAATATATTATGTTTCATTGTAATGATGCAAAAACATCAACACAATAAACATTTTCAAACCATATACAGTAATCGCTGAGGACAGGTGCTAAAAATGTAATTCAGGTCCTGACTGGCATCAAGACTGCACTGAGAAGTAAGACTATGGTAATCGGTGCAACATGGTCTGGACAAACTGAGTGTAGTCCATCAATGCACATTCATGTTTTATTTATATTTTATTAGGATCCCCATTGGCCTACGCCAATGACCACAGCATGTCTTACTGGGGTCTGACACATAACGAAAATACATTACAGACAAAATACTTTCAACATACATTTAAAAACATTAACATGTATGTGTGTTTGTATCTAACAGTTACACATACGTCAGTATGTACACACAAAATGTAGGTCGTAGGGGAGAGACGTTGTGCTGTGAGGTGTTGCTTTATTTGTTTTTTGAAACCAGGTTTGCTGTTAACTTGCACCAAATGAGATGGGATTTCCATGCAATCATGGCTCTGTATAATATTGTACATTTCTTTGAAATACCCCTGGTGGCAAATCTGGTGGGGTACGTGTGTGTGTTTCAGTGCTCTACATAACAACTTATGCAACAATGCAAACTATTTGTAATTTCCAACACATTCGTGTTTCATACAAACAAGAAACAATGCAGTCTATCTTTCCTCAACTCTTAGCCAAGAGAGACTGGCATGCATAGTATGTACAGTAGGGAGAACAAGTATTTGAAACACTGCCGATTTTCCAGGTTTTCCTACTTACATAGCATGTAGAGGTCTATAATTTTTATCATAGGTACACTTCAACTGTGAGAGACGAAATCTGATTGTATGATTTTTAAGTAACTAATTTGCATTTTATTGCATGACATAAGTATTTGATCACCTACCAACCAGTAAGAAATCCAGCTCTCACAGCCCTGTAAGTTTTTCTTTAAGAAGCCCTCCTGTTCTCCATTCATTACCTGTATTAACTGCACCTGTTTGAACTCGTTACCTGTATAAAAGACACCTGTCCACACACTCAATCAAACAGACTCCAACCTCTCCACAATGGCCAAGACTAGAGAGCTGTGTAAGGACACCAGGGATAAAATTGTAGACCTGCACAAGGCTGGGGTGGGCTACAGGAAAATAGGCAAGCAGCTTGGTGAGAAGGCAACAACTGCTGGCGCAATTATTAGAAAATATAAGAAGTTCAAGATGACGGTCAATCACCGTCGGTCTGGGGCTCCATGCAAGATCTCACCTCGTGGGGCATCAATGATCATGAGGAAGGTGAGGGATCAGCCCAGAACTACTTAGCAGGACCTGGTCAATGACCTGAAGAGAGCTGGGACCACAGTCTCAAAGAAAACCATTAGTAACACACTACGCCGTCATGGATTAAAATCCTGCAGCGCACACAAGGCCCCCCTGCTCAAGCCAGTGCATGTCCAGGCCCGTCTGAAGTTTGCCAAAGATCATCTGGATGATCCAGAGGTGGAATGGGAGAAGGTCATGTGTTCTGATGAGACAAAAATATAGTTTTTTGGTCTAAACTCTACTCGCCGTATTTGGAGGAAGAATAAGGATGAGTACAACCCCAAGATAACCATCCCAACCGTGAAGCATGGAGGTGGAAACATAATTCTTTGGGGTTGCTTTTCTGCAAAGGGGACAACTGCACTGTATTGAGGGGAGGATGGATGGGGCCATGTATTGCGAGATCTTGGCCAACAACCTCCTTCCCTGAGTAAGAGCAGAGTGGCATGAAGATGGGTCATGGATGGGTCTTCCAGCATGACAACGACCCGAAACACACAGCCAAGGCAACTAAGAAGTGGCTCCGTAAGAAGCATCTCAAGGTCCTGGAGTGGCCTAGCCAGTCTCCAGACCTGAACCCAATAGAAAATCTTTGGAGGGAGCTGAAAGTCCGTATTGCCCAGCAACAGCCCCGAAACCGGAGGGATCTGGAGAAGTTCTGTATGGAGGAGTGGGCCAAAATCCCTGCTGCAGTGTGTGCAAACCTGGTCAAGAACTACAGGAAATGTATGATCTCTGTAATTGCAAACAGTTTCTGTACCAAATATTAAGTTCTGCTTTTCTGATGTATCAAATACCTATGTCATGCAATAAAATGCAAATTCATTACTTAAAAATCATACAATGTGTCTCTCACAGTTGAAGTGTAACTATGATAAAAATTAAAGACTTCTACATGCTTTGTAAGTAGGAAAACCTGCAAAATCGGCAGTGTATCAAATACTTGTTCTCCCCACTGTAAATTAGCCCTCTGATTACAATGAGCAAAACATGCCACTCTGTTCTGGGCAAGCTGAAGCTTACCTATGTCCTTCTTTGCAGCACTTGACCATATGACTAGCTTGCTTTGTGGAGTGTGGTGTCAAAAAAGCAGAGCATTTGATGGAGGTAAGAGCAGTGATGGAGGTAAGAGTCTCCAGCTTCAGAGATTTTTGCAGTTCGTTCCAGTCATTGGCAGAAGAGAACTGGAAGGAGAGGCGGCCAAAGGAAGAATTGGCTTTGGGGGTGACCAGTGAGATATACCTGCTGGAGTGCGTGCTACAGGTGGGTGCTAGGATGGTCAGTTTTACGAGGGTATGTTTGGCAGCATGAGTGAAGGATGCTGTGTTGCGAAATAGGATGACGATTCTAAATGTAATTTTGGATTGGAGATGTTTAAAGTGTGTCTGGAAGGAGAGTTTACAGTCTAACCAGACACCTATGTATTTGTAGTTGTCCACATATTCTAAGTCATAACCCTCCAGAGTACTGATACTGGATGGGCAGAATCGCCTCAGCCAGCCAAGCCTAACTAGACACACCCCTAATCATACACAATCCCAATGCTAATAAAACCCCAATACGAACCCAACACATAAACCCATGTCACACCCTTAACAGGGAGAGTAGGCTCAGGTCTGACTCCTGACTCAGCCACTCTCTCTCTGCGCTCTCCCCTAATAAATATTTGGGGGTTACTTTCGGTATTCGCTCTGCGTCGCCGTGTTTTCCTTTTCGACTCCATTCGTCTATAGCCCTCTTCGCATTGCTGCAGGTGGTGATTGGTGGGTGTTTCTGTAACGGCGTTCGTCTGTTGAAGGAAGAGAGTCAGACCGAAATGCAGCGTGTAGGTTACTCATGACTTTAATGAAAGTATCGCGGTACATGAAATAACTGAACTAAATACAAAAACAACAGAACGGAACGTGAAACTAATTACAGCCTATCTGGTGACTACAACACAGAGACAGGAACAAACACCCAACAAAATACAAAGCGAACTCAAGCTACCTAAATACGGTTCCCAATCAGAGACAACGATAAGCACCTGACTCTAATTGAGAATCGCCTCAGGCAGCCAAGCCTAACTAGACACACCCCTAATCATACACAATCCCAATGCTAATAAAACCCCAATACGAACCCAACACATAAACCCATGTCACACCCTGGCCTGACCAAAATATATAACGAAAAACACAAATTACAATGACCAAGGCGTGAAAATTGAGTCTGCCAATAAGAATGTTGTGATTGACAGAGTCGAAAGTGTTAGCCAGGTCGATTAATACGGCTGCACAGTAACGTCTCTTAGCGATGGTGGTTATGATATCGTTTAGGACCTTGAGTATGGCTGAGGTGCACCCATGACTAGCTCTGAAATCAGATTGCATAGCGCAGAAGGTACGATGAGATTCAAAATGGTCGGAAAATCTGTTTGTTAACTTGGCTTTCAAAGACCATAGAAAGGCAGGGTAGGATAGATATAGGTCTGTAGCAGTTTTTGTCTAGAGTGTCTCCCCCTTTGAAGAGGGGGATGACCACGTCAGCTTTCCAATCTATGGGAATCTCAAACGATACGAAAAAGAGGTTGAACAGGCTGGTAATAGGGGGTAATAGGGGCTGGTAATCATTTTAGAAAGAGAGGGTCCATATTGTCTAGCCCGGCTCATTTGTAGGGGTCCAGATTTTGCAGCCCTTTCAGAACATCCGCTCTCTGGATTTGTGTGAAGGAGAAGTGGGGAGGTTTGAGCGAGATGCTGTGGGGAGCGTAGGGCTGTTGATCTGGGTAGGGATAGCCGGGTGGAAAGCATGGCCAGCCGTAGAAAAATGCTTGTTGAAATTCTCAATTATTGTGGATTTATCGGTAGTGACAATATTTCCTAGGCTCAGTGCGAGGCTGGGAGGAGGTGCTCTTATTCTTCATGGACTTCACAGTGTCCCAGAACATTTTTGAATTTGTACTACAGGATGCAAATTTCTGTTTCAAAAAGCATTAGCTTTCCTAACTGTCTGTGTATTTCGGTTCCTAACTTCCCTGAAAAGTTTCATATTAAGGGGGCTATTCGATGCTAATGCAGAACGCCACAGGATGTTTTTGTGCTGGTCAAGGGCAGACAGGTCTGGAGTGAACTAAGGGCTATGTCTGTTCCTGGTTAAAAACATTTTTAATGGAGCTCGCTTCTGCTTGGCTGGTTACTGTTTGTAATAATTTGTCAACTGGGCTATGTCCTGGGCTAGGTATGTTCTGGGTTAGCTATGCTTTCGCCGAAAAGCATTTTAAAAATATGACACTGTGGTTGGTTTAACAAGAAGTTCATCTTTAAACCTATGTAAAATATGTTTTGTTTTAATGAGCATTTCTGCAATTGAATTTGGCGCTCTGCAACCTCCCTGGATGTTGGCCAGTTGGGACGCTAGCGTCCCACATACCCTAGAGAGGTTAAGTATGTCCCAGTTTAGGTCACCTAGCAGCATGAGTTCTGAAGATAGATGGGGGGCAATCAATTCACATATGGTATCGAGGGCACAGCTGGGGGCAGAGGGTGGTCTATAGCAAGCGGCAATGGTGAGAGACTTGTTTCTGGAAAGGTGCATTTTTAGAAGTAGAAGCTCAAATTGTTTTGGTACAGACCTGGATAGTAAGATAGACCTCTGTAGGCTATCTCTGCAGTAGATTGCAACACTGCCCCATCTGGCAGTTCTATCTTGGTGGAAAATCTTATAGTTAGGGATGGAAATTTCAGGGTTTTTGGTGGTTTTCCACGGCCAGGATTCAGACACGGCTAAGACATTCAGGTTAGCAGAATGTGCTAAAGTGAACTTAGGGAGTAGGCTCCTAATGTTAACATGCATGAAACCAAGGCTTTTACGGTTACAGAAGTCAACAAATGAGAGCATCTGGGGAGTAGGAGTGGAGCTAGGCACTGCAGGTCCTGGATTAACCTCTACATCACCAGAGGAACAGAAGAGAAGTAGGATAAGGGTACGGCTAAAGGCTATAAGATCTGGCCGTCTAGCATATTCAGAACAGAGAGTAAAGGGTGCAGGTTTCTGGCCACGATAGCATAGATTCAAGGCATAGTAGGAAGAGAGTACATTGGAGGTAAACCTAGGCATTGAGTAATAATGAGAGAGGTCGTCTCTAGAGCCGTTTGAACCAGGTGATGTCATTCCATATGTGGAAGGTGGAACAACATGGTTGGTTAAGGCATATTGAGCAGGGCTCTACAGTGAAATAAGACCGTAATCACTAACCTTGATAGTAATGGACAAGGCATATTGATATTAGGGAGAGGCATGCATAGCCAAGTGATCGTATGGGTCCTGTGTGGGTCCAAAGCTAGCTAGTTAGCAGTTAGTAGGCCGGGGCTAGCAAGCAAGCATAAGGGCCTTAGATTGACGTCGCGATGGCAGAAAGTCTGTTTTTGCCTCCTCATGTGGTGACCTCGATAGAGAGGTCCAAGTCCATTTGGTAAAATGGGTATAGTGGTCCAAGAAACTGGCCGATGGATCAGCTAACAGCCCAATATGCTCTAGATAGCTAGCAGGCACGGTTAGCAGAATGGGCCTTCAGGGGAAGTTGTGCCAGACGGGCCTGTTGGGATCCTCAGGGAGATTATGTCAGTATTCCAGTCGTGAAGGATCAGCGGGGTTCCATGCCCCGTACCTGCAGTAGAAGGGTTTGGATATTGTAGCCGAGGAGTGGGCTTCAGGAGTAGCCCAGGAGCCCTAGCCGGGAGATGGGTCTAGCAAATCAAATCACATTTTATTTGTCACATACACATGGTTAGCAGATGTTAATGCGAGTGTAGTGAAATGCTTGTGCTTCTAGTTCCGACAATGCAGTAATAACCAACAAGTAATCTAACTAACAATTCCTAAACTACTGTCTTATACACAGTGTAAGGGGATAAAGAATATGTACATACGGATATATGAATGAGTGATGGTACAGAGCAGCATAGGCAAGATACAGTAGATGGTATCGAGTACAGTATATACATATAAAATGAGTATGTAAACAAAGTGGCATAGTTAAAGTGGCTAGTGATACATGTATTACATAAGGATGCAGTCGATGATATAGAGTACAGTATATACGTATGCATATGAGATGAATAATGTAGGGTAAGTAACATTATATAAGGTAGCATTGTTTAAAGTGGCTAGTGATATATTTGCATCATTCCCATCAATTCCCATTATTAAAGTGGCTGGAGTTGAGTCAGTGTCAGTGTGTTGGCAGCGGCCACTCAATGTTAGTGGTGGCTGTTTAACAGTCTGATGGCCTTGAGATAGAAGCTGTTTTTCAGTCTCTCGGTCCCAGCTTTGATGCACCTGTACTGACCTCGCCTTCTGGATGATAGCGGGGTGAACAGGCAGTGGCTAGGGTGGTTGATGTCCTTGATGATCTTTATGGCCTTCCTGTAACATCGGGTGGTGTAGGTGTCCTGGAGGGCAGGTGTCCTGGGCTAGCTCCAGGCTAGTTGGTGCTAGCTCCGGGATGGAAACGTTAGCCAGGAGTAGTCAATCCGGGTTCGTGGTTATCTAGCTGTGATGATCCAGATGAAAAGGTTCAGAGTTTGCAGTATGAATCCGGGGATATGGAGAGAAAAATAGGTCCGATATGCTCTGGTTTGAAACGCGTTGAATGAGCTGGCGAGAGCTTTCCGAGCTAAAGGTTAGCTGATGACCGCTAGCAGTGGTTAGCTGACTGTTAGCTAGCTAGCTTAAGTTAAGTTATTCCAGTTCGGAGGTAAATAGAAATACTTTAGAGAAAAAAACAGATCCACACCACATTGGGTGAGGCGGGTTGCAGGAGAGTATTTCGAAGTTGAGGTTTCGGAAAAATATGAAAAATAATGCGAAGAAAAAGGTATATACATGGGGCGAGACAAGACAAAGACGTCTGATTGCTACGCCATCTTGGATTGTAATGTATAGCCAAGCTTCGGAATTGTGACTATGGATCTGTATTCCATCAATTCTTTAAAAGATGAAGGAAAAAACAGCTCACAGTAGCGTACTTTTATATACACACCCTGGTCCTGGCATCTACCAACTCCCCCCCTCTCCCTTTATAAATATGATCAGATATATCGATGAGCAGAGGCATTATTAATACATTTACACCTATTTTTTTAATGTCTGGCCCTCCTGTTGGTATATAAAGGCACAGGCTCTTTGACCACCACCATAGTTACAACCTCTCCGACCCAGGAGAAAATGGCATGACATTTATCAGGGATCCAAGGGGATAATACATTTTTGGGAAATGGCAGCCCTGAATATACTGGTCTGAAAAGACCCATGCTGGGGCCTTCTTTACACTAGCCTGCTAAGTCCATTCAAAGACGGTGCAGTAATTACAGGAATGAGGGCAAGGCTGAACTAATTCAAACAAGGTGCACAACGTCCATGGCAAAATAGCTCTCATGGTAATTCAAATATGACATTTGCCATTCATTTTTTTCATACTCTTGAGGGAATGGGATAACGTTAGACCTTTTTGTAACACGTTAGTCTTGTCTCGTGTGGCGCAGCATCTTAGCGCTAGAGGCGTCACTACAGACCCTGGTTCGATCCTGGGCTGTATCACAACCAGCTGAAATCAGGAGTCCCATTGGGGGCCGCATAATTGGCCCAGCGTCTCCCAGGTTAGTAGAGGGTTTGGCTGGTGTAGGCCGTCATTGTAAAATAAGAATTTGTTCTTAACTGAAAAGGTTAAATAAAAAATAATAATAATGAGGAACACCCAATTTACTGGGTAGTAATACTCATAAGGTGTTATTAAATGGATCGTAAACACATCTGCTCTCAAAAGGTTATGACGAATACCTGGGCTTTATTATAGGGCTTTGTAATGGATTGTATTTAGTATGCTATTAATAATATACTGGTTAGCATGATTTCTTATGCATGCCCAATACTATTAACTCTTGGTATTACAAAATTGAAGTTGCGGTACATAATACATTCATTTTGTCAATGAACCAGTTATAGACAAACATCACACCCAATAAGGTGAAGGTTCCAGCAAACTATGAATGACTTTGGACACTTTAAACAACACTATATCAGAGATATTCATTCCCGACATGGGCATTACTATAACCTTAATTAGTTCAGCCTCAACAATGATACAGTGAATTTTGCCTGCTGCTATTAGAAGCACATTGAAAGCCATGTCATTTGGTATTGTTCCATACATTCACATTCATTCATAAGCATTTTTGTGAGAATATATTGTGAAAACTTTGGAGACCTCCAGTCGGTTGCAGAAGGCTCGCCCTACCCTGGGGACAAACTGGGGTCTCCGAAACTATGTCTTCCGGGATTCCCATACAGATGGAACACCTGTTGGAACATGCACTTATGTAGATGCAGAAGGGGGCATAAGTCGGCTCATCTTGGAAAACCGGTCCACTAAAACTAAAGTAGTCGTGAAGTAAGAAGAGTCCGGCAGATCTGTGAGGAAATCCATGGCGATGTGGTTCCATGGTCTCTGTGTTGTAGGTAAAGGCTCGAGCTTACCGGTACACAGTGGGCGAGGGCTCTTTGCCCAAGCACAGACGGGACAGGAAAGAACATAATCGCGGACGTCGGCTGTTAGGGAAGACCACCAGAACTTGCGTGTCAGTAGCTCCGTGGTCCGGGTGATTCCGGTATGGCCAGAACTCAGCGAGGTGTGGCACCACTGCATTAGTTTGGGTCTGACGGATGCAGGAACATAGGTCTTGCCTGCAGGGGTGTGGGGAGGTGCTGGGTCATGGCGTAGGGCTTCTTCGACAGCTGCTTAGATTTCCTATTGTTTGGGTCCCACGAAACAAGACAGAGACAGGATGGGCTCACGATATGGGTTAGAGGAAGGGGCGTAAAGTAGACGGGATATTTCTTGCTAGGCAGATAAGTGACAGTGAAGTTGAAGCAGGTGGAGATGAGTGCCCAGCGAGCTTGTCTGAGGTTGAGCCTCTTAACACTTCTAAAGTACTCCAAATTGCGGTGGTCGCTACGAACAAGGAATGGGTGATGAGCTCCCTCTTACCAGTATCGCCACTCTTTGATAGCCAGCTAAATGGCGAGGATCTCTCTGTTCCCGACATCATAGTTCCTCTCAGCGGGGGACAGTTTCTTTGAAAAGAAGCCACACGTGTAATTTGGGAGGTATCCCGACCCACGGAGAGAACCGCTCCCACGCCGACTTCGGCTGAATCCACCTCGCAAACAAAAGGAAGGCTAGGATCTGGCTGTCTAAGGATGGGTGCAGAGGCGAAGAGGTGTTTCAAGGTCTCAAATGCAGTAAGGGTTGTGTGGATCCATGGGAGGGTATGGGTTTTTTGACTGGTGAGAGCTGAGAGAAGAGCGGTTGTGCTGCTGCAGTTTCAGATGAATCGGCTGTAGTAGTTGGAGAATCCTAGGAAATGTTGTCATTCCTTTATGGTAGTAGGTTTGGGCCAGTTAAGCATGGCCATGACTTTGCCTTTGTCCATGTTGACCCCTCCTGGGGTTAGAAGGTTAACGTAGAATGTGAAAGGCCCTCTTCTCAACCTTGACATAAAGACGGTGGTCCTGTAGCCATTGGAGGACCTGTTGCACATGTTCTGCAAGGGAGTGAGTGTAGCTCAACATATCGTAACTGTAAGCGATGAGGAACTGGTTGACCATGTCATGGAAAATATTATTCATGAAGGACTGGAAGACTGTGGGAGATGGGAATAACCAGGTATTTGTAGTGACCCCTAAAGATGATGAATGCCATCTTCCACTCATCCCCACTTCAGATACGGTCCAGGGTGTGAGCACTACGTAGGTCCAGTTTGGAGTAGATGATAGCCTGCCCAACTTGTTCTAGTATGGCCGGCATCAGAGGAAGACGGAAGCGATTATTGATGGTAAGGTCATTGAGGGGTTGGTAATCTATGCAGGGACAGAGACTATCATCCTTTTTGTCTCCAAAAAATAAACTGGATGCAGCCGGAGATGTGGCTGGACGGATGACTCCCATGTCGACAGCCTCGTCTATATAGGTGTCCATAGCCTCATTCTCTGGGATAGACAAGGGGTAGGGGGCGATGCCCCAGGAAGGAGGTTGATTGATCAGTACTCCGGGTGATGAGGGAGCAGAATGGACAACTTTTTCTTGCCGAAGACACTCAGGAACTGGGCATGTACAGGTGGGAAGTGGGTTGGAGTGGCAGACTCCGATTCTTCTATAGAGGTGGCTCGACAGGGTAGACTGAAGCAGTTCTTATAACAGACGGGAGACCATAAAAGCAGTTCCCCTTGCTGCCAGGAGATGGCAGGGTCGTGAAGGCTTAGCCAGGGGTTACCGAGGATGCGGGGTTCTTTAGGTGAAGACAACACCATTAACTTTTTGGTGACAGGAGGCAGTATTTTCACGTCCGGATGAAATGCATGCCCACATTCAACTGCCTGCTACTCGTCCCCAGAATATAAGATATGCATATTATTAGTAGATTTGTATAGAAAACACTCTGCATTTTCTAAAACTGTTCGAATCATGTCTGTGAGTATAACAAAACTTATTTAGCAGGCGAAACCCTGAGGACAACCATTCAGATTTTATTTTTCTTGAGGTCACTCTCCTTTCGATGACATTTCATTGGGAATCCAGATTTCTAAGGGACCTTGCAGTTCCTACGGCTTCCACTGGATTTCACCAGTCTTTAGAAATTGGTTGAGGTTTTTCCTTTGTGTAATGAAGATGTACGGCCATCTTGAACAAGGGTCACCGGAAGTGTACTAACTACAGTTTGTTTTCCTCCTGTATTGAACACAGATCATCCAGTCTTCAATGTTATTGATTATATACCTAAAATACCTAAAGTTGTATTACAAAGTAGTTTAAAATGTTTTGGCAAAGTTTACAGGTAACTTTTGAGATATTTTGTAGTCACGTTGCGTAAGTTGTTACCTGTGTTTTTCTGGATCAAAAGCACCAAATAAATGGACATTTTGGATATATATATCGACGGAATTAATCCAACAAAAGGAACATTTGTGATGTTTATGGGACATATTGGAGTGCCAACTAAAGAAGCTCGTCAAAGGTAAGGCTAGCGTCCCACATATCCCAGAGAGGTTAAGAAATTTCACAAATTAACAAGGCACATGCATTCCAGGTGACTACTTCATGAAGCTGGGTGAGAGACTGCCCCTCCCCCTGCAGATGCATCTACCCTCTGTCAGTAGCTGAAACCCAGGCCATGGAGGAGTACAAGGTCTCATCAGCATGTCGGCAGGTTCCTGTCTCCGTGGCCAAGAAGGATGGAGGGTTACACCCATGTATTGATTACAGAGAACTCACTGAAATCACCACAAAGTACCGTTACCCTCTCCCGTTGGTGCCGGCAGCCATCAAACTGCTCAGCAGGACCTGCGGTGTGCATACAATCTCGTCCACATCCGGGAGGGGGATGAATGGAAGACAGCTTTTAGCACGATGTCTGGTCACTACGAGTGATGCCATTTCGATTAGCCAATGCTCCAGGCATTCGTCAACGACGTGTTCATGACATGCTCGGACGTCAGGTGGTCATGTATATTGAAGACATTCAATATAGTCTACTCGGCAACCTTGGGAGGATTACATCGCTCACATCCAAGTAGTCCTGGAACGCCTCATGGCTAACCAACTGTTTGCCAAGGCTGAGAAGTGCCAGTTTCTTCAGGGGGACGTCTCTTTCCATGGCTACCGAATCAACCCTCAAGAAGTGAAGATGGACCTCAAGAAGGTATATGTGGTCAGGTCATGGCCAGTCCCAACCATTATTAAGGGATTAAAAAGGTTTTTGGGGTTATCCAACTTCTACCGCTAGTTCATCAGGAACTTCAGCTCCATCGTCACTCCTCTCACCTCCCTCCTCAAGGGTGGTCCCCGAAGGTTGGTGTGGAGTCCAGCAGCTGATGAGGCCTTTGGCCTACTGAAGGGAGTTTCACCTCCACCCCATTGCTATAACACACAGATCCCATAATATCCTTTGTGGTGGAGGTGGATGCTTCAGAGGTAGGCGTGGGTGCAGTTCTGTCTCAACGACAAGGTAATCCACAGAAATTGTATCAGTGTGCGTATTACTCTAACAAACTGTCCCTTGCAGAGAGGAAGCATGACGTTGGGGGTCGAGAGCTCCTGGTGGTGAAGTTGGCATTAGTGTGGAGACACTGGCTGGAGGGCGCCAAGGACCCCTTCGTCATCCTCACCGACCATCAGAACCTGGAGTACATATGGACAGCGAGGAGGCTGAATCTGACCCAAGCAAATTTACAAGATTTGACACCAAAGCCGATGCCCTGTCCTGTCTTTACGATTCGGGAGAGGGTCCTGTCCAGAATGCACCCATAATCCCTTCCTCTCGGCATACATCAACCGCCAGGGTAACTCTCAATCGCTGCAGCTACACAGACTAGTTGTCCAGATTATTCTGTTGAGCAGAGCACATCTATGTCATTTCATGAAGGGTGAACACCGCTTATGTCCTGTCTCTTAGCTGGTCCTGGGACCTGTCTATTGTGCTTGAGGCTTATTCACAGAAGCATTTTGAGCCACTGGAAAGCGTAGTCCACTATTTGTGCCTACAGTTTTCCCCAGGGTTATCAAAGAAACAGTACTTTGTTACCTAACCCCACCTTTAATCCTAAAGTCAGCAATCATTTGAAATGACTCACATTAGAGCTTGTGGATTTTTCACACTTCTACAGAAGATGAGCATCTCCACCACTGGTGTCCAGTACGTACATTGTGTATTTACTTGGATAGAACGAGAGTTTTACGCAAGAGCAACCTACTCTTCGTTTGTTGGGTACCCCCTACAAGGGTGGGCCCCTCTCATTAACAACTATGCCATTAGATAGTTGAGGATATTATATTGGCTTATAGGCCCCTGAGGGTTCATTCCAACAGAGGCTTTGCGGTCACACTTATATTTTATATTTGGATAGTCAGGAAAGTTAATCTGTATATGCTCTACAGATGGTCATACTATCAGCAATCTGTTGATCAGCAACTGCTTGCAAAGGTTACAGTTAATGTATTTTTTTGTGTATTTTATTTGATTTTGGATCTGCATTAGCAGCAGCAGCTTCTCTTCCTGCGGTACAAGTACAATGACATATGGAAGGGGAGCTTCATGTTTCATTCTTCATGAGCTTTTTGGAAGAGGAGCTCCATTTTTCTAACAAGAAAAGAAGCTGGAGTCGGCCGGATAGGTGTACGGACGGATTAATCCTTGGGCCAGTGCCTCCTAGACGTATTCCTCCATGGTTTCAGTCACTGCATGGGAGAGAGGGTAGAAGTGCCCTCACGGGAGCGTAGAACCAGACAACAGGTTGATAGTGCAGTCCCATGGGTGATGAGGGGGTAGGCACGTGGCACAAGTCCTTGAAATGGCCACCTGTAGGTCCCGGTACTCCTCTGGGATAGGAACTTGGGTGACATGGTCTGGACTTTCCCCAGAGGTAGCACAGATTGACTCAGAGAAACTCCTGTGACCAACCCTACAACCTCCTCTCTGTCAACAATATACTGGGGTTATGTAACTGTAGCCAGGGGAACCTAAAACGATGGGGTGTGCAGGAGAGTCTAAGATGAGGAAAGGGATGCACTCATGGTGGTTGTGAGTAACTGCGAGGGAAATGGGAATTGTGGTCTGGTGCACCAATCCTGTTCCTAGGGGTCGGTTGTCCAGGGCAAGGACTGGGATAGGGGGTTGTAATGGGACCACGCCTACCTGGGAAGGTGCAGGAGCGCACATCGGCCTGTCGCTTCCTCGCCTGGTTCTTCTTCTGGGACAGGTGTTCCAGGGTGGTCCGACTCCCTACCGTAGGAGCAGAGACCCTGTTGACGGCGGTGTTGACGTACCTTGGGGGAAAGATGCGTAGTGCCCACATCCATGGGCTCAGTCTCAGTTCCTGGGAGAGACCCAAATCCCCGGGCATGCAGGAGATTATCCAGGCGGATTGCCATGATGATGAGCTGGTCCAGCATGAGGTCCTCATCATGACATGCCAGCTCGGTCTGGACGTACGCCTGTAGCCCGCTGCGGAAAACCGTCAACTGGGCCTGGTCGTTACAGCCAGTGGACGGAGCCACCGTCCGGAAAGCCAGAGCGTACGCCGACGCTGTTCTGGACCCCTGGCGTAGATGGAGGAGATGCTCACCTCCCTCTGGGCCCTCTGTAGGGTGGTCGAAGATGGCACGGAAGAGATGGGTGAAGTGCTCATAGGACTGCACTTCTGGTCTGTCCCTCTCCCAGATGGCATGCGCCCATTCACGGCCTGTCAGCACCGAGATCACCAAGGCCACCTTAGCCCTCTCGGATGCCGGTCCGGCATGATGGGCCAGGTGTAGGAGAAACCCCATACAATGAGCTGGGGTGCCATCAAACCTGTCCAGGAGGGGCAGCTGGACTTTGCTGATCGGACCAGGTGATGTAGATGGTGGTGGGGTTGCTGGAACGACCGCGGGGGCTGGTGGTGTAGCCTGCAGTTGGTGTACGTCCCGAGGCTGCTTCAGGCACGAGTCGTGGTGGTGCAACTTCGCTCTTACAGTGGTGAGATCGGATTAGATCTCATTCTGTCACTGGATTAGAGAGGTGTAGGCAGGAGGAAGTTGAAGTTTTAGAACTACTTAATTTATTTAAGCAACATAGATCAAAGTGGGACGAAACCTAAACGCTGTTGTGCTCAAAATATATCTTCATAAACGAAAAGTCATAGGGCGAACCCAAAGTACAAAATATAAAGTCCTCAGGAAATAGTAGGAGAGATTCCTGTCAGGAAAACAAGTATAATTTACAATTACCGACAAAGACAATTGGCAGAGGGAGTATATATACAGTGACAGAGTGGGAATTGGAAACCAGGTGTGTGTAATTATAATGAGACAAGTCTGGGATTGATGAGTGAAGGGCATTTGCCAGCAATAGGTTCGGCAGCAGCTGGAAGGACAGCGACGCCGAACTCCTGAGCTGGACAGAAGGGAGAGCCAAAGCGAAGGCTGCTGTGACAACATACGCTAAAACAATACAATACATATCACAACACATTATTACACACTACTCTACCATGACCTATCTGCAATACAAAACTAGCAATACTGCAAAATAACAATAGTAAAATGCACGTATTTAGTGTGTGTTTTAGCATGTATTTGCAAATGCTGTGTGTGTGCCTGTGTCTCTTTTCACAGTCTGTGCTGTTCCATTGGGTGTAGTTTTATCTGTTTTCTTTTATCTGATTTTACTGCTTGACTGAGTTACATGAGTGGAATAGAGTTCCATGTAGTCATGGCTCTATGTAATAATGTGACTGTTCTGGACTTGGGTCCAGTGTGAAGAGACCTCTGATAGCATGTCTTGTGGGGTAGGTATGGGTGTCTGAGCTGTGCTCTAGTAGTTTAAACAGACAGCTTGTGATTTAAACATGTCAATACCTCTCACAAAGACAAGCAGGTATGCAGTCAATCTCTCCTCAAACAAATGTCACCTCTTTACAAGAGATTTGTGATGCAGCATGTTAGGCTACCCCTCATATCTTTATGAGGTTTTACTGGCTGGATGTCACTGCACCGAGGTTAGAGTGTTGGACTAGTAACCGAAAGGTTGCAAGTTCAAATCCCCGAGCTGACAAGGTACAAATCTGTCGTTCTGCCCCTGAACCCACTGTTCCTAGGCCGTCATTGGAAATAAGAATTTGTTAAATAAAGGTAAGATAAAATAAATAAACTGCACCTTCATTGGCGCATACTGTCTTCAATGTCAGAGCCTCTGAGTGTTGGTATTGTATGAAGACTACCCTGGTTTCGGGGAGAATGTCTGTGATAC
This sequence comes from Oncorhynchus gorbuscha, assembly GCF_021184085.1. Taxonomy (NCBI): domain Eukaryota; kingdom Metazoa; phylum Chordata; class Actinopteri; order Salmoniformes; family Salmonidae; genus Oncorhynchus; species Oncorhynchus gorbuscha. Next base: position 45,440,115 of record NC_060186.1, read on the forward strand.
GGGAGTTGGCCATTTCTCACAAAGTGATAGATCAAAACAAATATTGAAAGAGAACTCAAGGTTACTTTCATAATCCCGGTTCTTTGATAATATGAGTGAGATGTATTATATATATATTTTTACCTTTATTTAACTAAGCAAGTCAAGTTTAGAAAAAAATCTTATTTTCAATGAAGGCTTAGGAACAGTGCCTAGTTCAAGGGCAGAACAACAGATTTTCATCTTGTCAGCTCAGGGATTCAATCTTGCAACCTTTTGGTAACCAGTCCTACGCTCTAACCAGTAGACTACCTATTAACGCATTTCCTTCCTCACAGAATGCAAGGAAGAAAGACATGCTTGAGATTAACCAGTGTGCGGTCTCTGGCAGATGTTGTGTGATTCTTCATGTAGTGAATCCGCTTTGCGACATCCCATAAAATGATCTCACTCATATTATGAAGCATGAAAAAAGCTAACTGCTTCGGGTTTTTGGACAAAAACTTTCAGAGACAGTGGCCAGCTAAAGAAAAAAAACAAAGCATGGATCAAATCAAATCAAATCAAATGTTATTTGTCACATACACATGGTTAGCAGATGTTAATGCGAGTGTAGCGAAATGCTTGTGCTTCTAGTTGCGACAATGCAGTAATAACCAACAAGTAATATAGCTAACAATTCCAAAACTACTACCTTATAGACACAAGTGTAAGGGGATAAATAATATGTACATAAAGATATATGAATGAGTGATGGTAAAGAGCGGCTTAGGCAAGTTACAGTAGATGGTATGGAGTGCAGTATATACATATGAGATGAGTATGTAAACAAAGTGGCATAGTTAAAGTGGCTAGTGATACATGTATTACATAAAGATGCAGTAGATGATATAGAGTACAGTATATACATATACATATGAGATTAATAATGTAGGGTATGTAAACATTATATTAGGTAGCATTGTTTAAAGTGGCTAGTGATATATTTTACATAATTTCCCATCAATTCCCATTATTAAGGTGGCTGGAGTTGAGTCAGTGTGTTGGCAGCAGCCACTCAATGTTAGTGGTGGCTGTTTCTGATGGCCTTGAGATAGAAGCTGTTTTTTAGTCTCTCGGTCCCAGCTTTGATGCACCTGTACTGACCTTGCCTTCTGGATGATAGCGGGGTGAACAGGCAGTGGCTCAGGTGGTTGTTGTCCTTGATGATCTTTATGACCTTCCTGTGACATCGGCTGGTGTAGGTGTCCTGGAGGGCAGGTAGTTTGCCCCCGGTGATGCGTTGTGCAGACCTCACTACCCTCTGGAGAGCCTTACGGTTGTGGGCGGAACAGTTGCTGTACCAGTCGGTGATACAGCCCGATAGGATGCTCTCGGTTGTGCATCTGTAGAAGTTTGTGAGTGCTTTAGGTGACAAGCTGAATTTCTTCAGCCTCCTGAGGTTGAAGAGGCGCTGCTGCGCCTTCTTCACGATGCTGTCTGTGTGGGTGGACCAATTCAGTTTGTCTGTGATGTGTACGCCGAGGAAATTAAAACTTACTACCCTCTCCACTACTGTTCCATCGATGTGGATAGGGGGGAGTTCCCTCTGCTGTTTCCTGAAGTCCACAATCATCACCTTAGTTTTGTTGACGTTGAGTGTGAGGTTATTTTCCTGACACCACACTCCGAGGGCCCTCACCTCCTCCCTGTAGGCCGTCTCGTCGTTGTTGGTAATCAAGCCTACCACTGCTGTGTTGTCCGTAAACTTGATGATTGAGTTGGAGGCGTGCGTGGCAACGCAGTCATGGGTGTACAGGGAGTACAGGAGAGGGCTCAGAACGCACCCTTGTGGGGCCCCAGTGTTGAGGATCAGCAGGGTGGAAATGTTGTTGCCTACCCTCACCACCTGGGGGCAGCCCGTCAGGAAGTCCAGTACCCAGTTGCACAGGGCGGGGTCAAGACCCAGGGTCTCGAGCTTGATGACGAGCTTGGAGGGCACTATGGTGTTAAAAGCCGAGCTGTAGTTGATGAACAGCATTCTCACATAGGTATTCCTCTTGTCCAGATGGGTTAGGGCAGTGTGCAGTGTGGTTGAGATTGCATCGTCTGTGGACCTATTTGGGCGGTAGGCAAATTGGAGTGAGTCTAGGGTGTCAGGTAGGGTGGAGATGATATGGTCCTTGACTAGTCTCTCAAAGCACTTCATGATGACGGAAGTGAGTGCTACGGGGCGGTAGTCGTTTAGCTCAGTTACCTTAGCTTTCTTGGGAACAGGAACAATGGTGGCCCTCTTGAAGCATGTGGGAACAGCAGACCGGGATAGGGATTGATTGAATATGTCCGTAAACACACCAGCCAGCTGGTCTGCGCATGCTCTGAGGGCGCGGCTGTGGATGCCATCTGGGCCTGCAGCCTTGCGAGGGTTGACACGTTTAAATGTTTTCCTCACTGTTTTAGTTGCGGGCCGTGTCAGTGGCACTGTATTGTCCTCAAAGCGGGCCAAAAAGTTATTTAGTCTGCCTGGGAGCAAGACATCCTGGTCTGTGACGGGGCTGTTTTTCTTTTTGTAATCCGTGATTGACTGTAGACCCTGCCACATACCTCTTGTGTCTGAGCCGTTGAATTGAGATTCTACTTTGTCTCCATACTGACACTTAGCTTGTTTGATTGCCTTGCGGAGGGAATAGTTACACTGTTTGTATTCGGTCATGTTTCCGGTCACCTTGCCCTTATTAAAAGCAGTGGTTTGGGCTTTCAGTTTCACGCAAATGCTGCCATCAATCCACGGTTTCTGGTTTGGGAATGTGTGTCCATTGACTGCTTACAGACTAAGGAAACCTGGCTGAACTTTTTTTGGAGAACTATCCCTATAAGAATATACTTGGTAATGCACATTCCCTTTCTCCATTACAAAACAACACCCAAGTGTCATACAGCACAAAAATAAGAAAGGTATATCGCTCTCAATAGAGGGCAGTTCCTATCACTGCTTTTGACCAAAATGTCCCACAGTAGTACTGCATGGAAGCAATTGAGCTGACTATCAGGGAACTGTGAATAGCTAGATACAAGACTACTTTCGCAAGGGGGACAGTGAGACATGGCTCCCGATCAATTCTATTAACTCTTGGTTCAATATATCTACATAGATGTAATGGTTATTACATTAACCTTTAATGCGTAAAGGGCAGCGAGCAGATGGTCAGTCCAAAATGTATGATAGGTTTACGAGTCATTAGTAATAATGCTCTCTGGCAGGGGAAGTGCTGTTCATCCACAATGAAATGCAAGGGTGATCTGCTGTGCTTGCCATCTTCTGGGTTGGAGGGAGTTTGGTAGGATAACATTCTGGTCGTAAAACCCTGGATTGAGACACTGAAGAGTGGTTAGCATCTGTGCTGTGTGGCAGGCATATTTGATCTCAGGGTGTTTTGAGCTCTGCTCGAAGTCAGCTGAATTTGAACAAGCTTCTTGCATAAAATTACTAATTCATGTTTGCTCAAAACAACTCAAAACCACACCGATCATTTCCCAGCATGCTTTCTTGCAGGTTCATTTTCAGAATTGTCATGTTTTTCAATACTTGTGTTTTTGCATGTACTTTGATTCATTGATTAATCTTATCCTACAAAAACATAAAGAGCATTTTTCTAAACTAATCTTATCTTTTACTTGTTGGATTTACTGCACCCGTTACTGAGATGGCTGTTGCAGTTTGTATGATTTAGGTAGTCTCAATAATCAATCTTCTCTACCCTGGCAATCATTATGAACGCAGGTTGCAAGTGACTAAAAGTTCAAATTGTTGGATATCCTCACTCTGGCTTGGCTAGATTCCAATAGGATTTACACATCACTTTTCAGGTGGGCATTTTGTGACTTGCAGGCGTGATGTGGCCTGTAAACCAGGAGTTTCAGACCACTGTGTTAGAGTGTAACTAGGCCTTCAAGGAACGCCTTATGATACACAACATGTAATTGTCTTTATTGTGATAAAGACTTCCATTGTTAAGATAACACTCACTTGGTGAAGGCTACATTACTTAAAACCCTTGAATTCAACAGCCATGTCTCTGTCGCTAACAAATAAAGCCAACGGGTGTAACTACAATTCACTCAAAAGGAAAGGCACAGTGCGTTCGGAAAGTATTCAGACCCCTTGACTTTTTCCACATTTTGTTACATTACAGCCTTATTCTAAAATTGATTAAATAGTTTCCCACCATCAATCTACACACAATATACCATAATGACAAGGCAGATTTTAGCAATATATATATATATTTTTTTATATCACATTCACATAAGTAACCACCTTTAACCACCTTTGGCAGTGATTACAGCCTCGAGTCTTCTTTGGCATTATGCTACAAGCTAAGCACACCGGTATTTGGGGAGTTTCTCCCATTCTTCTCTGCAGATCCTCTCAAGCTCTGTCAGGTTGGATGGGAAGCGTTGCTGCACAGTTATTTTCTGGTCTCTCCAGAGATGTTTGATTAGGTTTAAGTCCGGGCTCTGGCTGGGCCACTCAGAACATTCAGAGACTTATCCCGAAGCCACTCCTGCTCAATTTTGAGTCTCATTGCATCAAAGTATTTACTTTTACTTACTTTAAAATAAATAAGATATGGCACAAAGTTTGATCATCTTGATATTTACTATTGGTCCCACAGTATGTCAACCTACTTGAATCATTCGTTTTTGATATCTTACAACAGATACAATAAACCGCAGCTGTATGACAATGCATCCTTGGTAAACCTTGTCATCCTTGCTGAACCTTGTGAAACAGATTTTGAATTATTAATAGTTATCTCAATGACTTGATTGTCTCATATCCTAGATAAATAGAGTGAGAGAAAGATCATAAAATATTCACTTTAATAGTGCCTTTCTAACAGGAAATTAATTCCAATGTCACTTTTGGTATGATCAGGCATGTCCTCATGCAAAAAAGGTCAAAAACGAAAGGACAACTCCGCCACTTTAAACATTTGGGTTGTTATTATAAAGGGTATTAGAGTGGTTAGAGCATTGGGCTAGTATCCCTAAGGTTGCTAGTTCAAGTCCCGGAGCCGACGAGATAAAAATCTGCCGATCCCCCCCATGAGCAAGTCACTTAACCCAAATTTCTCCAGTGTCACCGTCAATATAATCTGATCCCTGGCTGTGACCCCACACTCCCAGGGTCTCTCAGCGGAACAGGGATATGCAAAAAAATACACGTCCAACCTTTATCTACAGGTTACGTTTGTAAAGATTACACGTGTGAAATAAGTTCATTATAAATCACCTATTTGAACATTTAGATTTAGTGTCATTTTATGATTTCATGTCTATTGACTGTTTAGTGATAAAAAAAACTGGAAATGGCTTCTCTGTGATGTTTTCAAGTAGGATCCCTGAGATTACTACTAAAATAAATTATGGAATGTCATTTAGAGCTATCTACATTTACATTACATTTAAGTAATTTAGCAGACGCTCTTATCCAGAGCGACTTACAAATTGGTGCATTGACCTTATGACATCCAGTGGAACAGCCACTTTACAATAGTGCATCTAAATCTTTTAAGGGGGGGGGGTAGAAGGATTACTTTATCCTATCCTAGGTATTCCTTAAATCTATATAACCCGTCTGTAGTTCTTATATTGTAACTAGAGGTCGACTTATGATTTTTCAACGCCAATACCGATTATTGGAGGACCAAAGAAAATCCGATTCCGATTAATCGGCTGATTTTTATATATTTGTAATAATGACAATACTGAATGAACACTTATTTTAACCTAATATAATACATCCATGAAATCAATTTAGTCTCAAAATAATAATGAAACATGTTAAATTTGGTTTAAAAAATGCAAAAATAAAGTGTTGGAGAATAAATTAAAAGTGCAATATGTGCCATGTAAAAAGCTAACGTTTAAGTTCCTTGATCAGAACATGAGAACATATGAAAGCTGGTGGTTCCTCTAAACATGAGTCTTCAATATTCCCAGGTAAGAAGTTTTAGGTTGTAGTTATTATAGGACTATATCTCTCTATACCATTTGTATTTCATATACCATTTAATGTTCTAATAGGTACTTTAGTATTGCCAGCCTAATCTCGGGTGTTGATAGGCTTGAAGTCATAAACAGAGCAATGATTGAAGCATAGTGAAGACCAGCTGGCAAATGCAGAAAAGTGCTGTTTGAATGAATGCTTACGAGCCTGCTGCTGCCTACTACCGCTCAGTCAGACTAAATCCATCGGGGAGGGTCTGGATGGACGTCTGTCCGCGGCTCTGGCGCGGGACCTGGACCCCACTCCACCATATTCTTAGTCCATTTTTGTGGCCTCCTAGGAACGGCGACCCTTGCCGCCAACCTAGGACTGGCAACCCTACTAAAGGGCCCCACTGGACTAAACAAACTCCTCCGGACTGAGGGGTAGCTCAGGACTGAGGGGTAGCTCAGGCTGGTTGACGGCTCTGGCGGATCCTGGCTGAATGGCGGCTCTGGCGGATCCTGGCTGAAGGGCGGCTCTGGCAGATCCTGGTTGACTGGCGGCTCTGGCGGATCCTGGCTGACTGGCGGCTCTGGCGGATCCTGGCTGACTGGCCGGGAGACTCTAGCAGCTCTGGACAGGCGGGAGACTCTAGCAGCTCTGGACAGGTGGGAGACTCTAGCAGCTCTGGACAGGCGGGAGACTCTAGCAGCTCTGGACAGGCGGGAGGCTCTGGCAGCGCTGGACAGGCGGGCGACCCTGTAGGCAGAAGACGGAGAGACAGCCTGGTGCGGGGGGCTGCCACCGGATGGCTGGTGCGTGGAGGTGGCACTGGATAGACCGGACCGTGCAGGCGCACTGGAGCTCTTGAGCACCGAGCCTGCCCAACCTTACCTGGTTGAATGCTCCCGGTAGCTCAGCCAGTGCGGCGAGATGAAATAGGCTGGCGAACCGGGGACACCATGCGTAAGGCTGGTGCCATGTACGCCGGCCCAAGGAGACGCACATTCGGGCAACGTTTTGTGCTTTTACCAAATGCGCTTTTGTCAAATCACCCCCCGTTTAGCGAAGTTGGCTCTCTTTGTTAGGAAGAAATGGTCACATTTTCCCTAGTTAAAAGAAATTGATGTTAGCAGGCAATAATAACTAAATATGCAGGTTTAAAAATATATGTGTGTTGGTTTTAAGAAAGGGGTTGATGTTTATGGTTAGGTACACATTGGTGCAACGACAGTGCTTTATTGCGAATGTGCTAGTTAAATCACCCGTTTGGCGAAGTAGGGTGTGATTCAATGATAAATTAACAGGCACCGCATCAATTATATGCAATGTAGGACAAGCTAGATAAACTTGTCATGTTTGTCATTTATTGTCATGTCTTGTCCCTGTGCTCCCCATGCTATTCGTTTCCCTCTGCTGGTCTTGTTTGGTTCTATCCCTCTCTCTCCCCCTCCCTCTCTCACTCTCTCGCTCTCTCTTCTCTCTGTCGTTCCGTTCCTGCTCCCAGCTGTTCCTATTCCCCTAATCATCATTTAGTCTTCCCACACCTGTTCCCGATCCTTTCCCCTGATTAGAGTCCCTATTTATTCCTTTGTGATCCGTTCCTGTTCCGTCGGTTCCTTGTATTGTATTCACCATGCTGTGATTGCGTTTCGCCCTGTCCTGTCGTGTTTTTGCCGTGATTGTGTATCACCCTGTCCTGTCGTGTTTTGTGCCTTCATCAGATGCTGCGTGTGAGCAGGTGTCTCAGTCGACTACGGCCTGCGCCTACCCGAAGCGACCTGCAGTCTGTGGCCGCTTCTCCAGTTGTTTTCCCTCTACAAATCTAGAGGATTTCTGTTATTCCGTTTTGGACTTTAATAAACTCTGTTTCTGTTAAGTCGCGTTTGGGTCCTCTTTCACCTGCATGACAGAAGGAACCGACCAAGGAATGGACCCAGCGACTTCAGACGCTCGTTACACTGCCGTCGAGATCCAAGGAGCCATGCTCGGCAGACACGAGCAGGAATTGTCTGCTGCTCGCCATGCCGTGGAGAACCTGGCCGCTCAGGTTTCCGACCTCTCTGGACAGTTCCAGAGTCTACGTCTCGTGCCACCTGTTACTCCCTGGCCTGCCGAGCCTCCAGAACCCAGGGTTAATAACCCACCTTGCTACTCCGGGCAGCCCACTGAGTGCCGCTCCTTTCTCACGCAGTGTGAGATTGTGTTCTCTCTCCAACCCCACACATACTCTAGAGAGAGAGCTCGGGTTGCTTACGTCATTTCACTCCTTACTGGCCGGGCTCGAGAATGGGGCACAGCTATCTGGGAGGCAAGGGCTGATTGCTCTAACAGATTCCAGAACTTTAAAGAGGAGATGATTCGGGTTTTTGACCGTTCAGTTTTTGGTGGGGAGGCTTCTAGGGCCCTGGCTTCCTTATGCCAAGGTGAACGGTCCATAACGGATTATTCCATTGAGTTTCGCACTCTTGCTGCCTCTAGTGAGTGGAACGAGCCGGCGCTGCTCGCTCGTTTTCTGGAGGGACTCCACGCAGTGGTTAAGGATGAGATTCTCTCCCGGGAGGTTCCATCAGATGTGGATTCTTTGATTGCTCTCGCCATCCGCATAGAACGACGGGTAGATCTTCGTCACCGGGCTCGTGGAAGAGAGCTCGCATCAACGGTGTTTCCCTGCTCCGCATCGCAACCATCTCCCTCCTCTGGCTTTGAGACTGAGCCCATGCAGCTGGGAGGGATTCGCATCTCGAATAAGGAGAGGGAACGGAGGATCACCAACCGCCTGTGCCTCTATTGCGGAGTTGCTGGACATTTTGTTAATTCATTTCCAGTAAGAGGCCAGAGTCCATCAGTAAGCGGAGGGCTACTGGTGAGCGCTACTACTCAGGTCCCTTCATCTAGATCTTGTACTACTATGTCGGTCCATCTACGCTGGACCGGTTCGGGTGCTACATGCAGTGCTTTGATTGACTCTGGGGCTGAGGGTTGTTTCATGGACGAAGCATGGGTTCGGAAACATAACATTCCTTTCAGACCGTTAGACAGGCCTACGCCCATGTTTGCCTTAGATGGTAGTCATCTTCCCAGTATCAAATTTGAGACACTACCTTTAACTCTCACAGTATCTGGTAACCACAGTGAGACTATTTCTTTTTTGATTTTCCGTTCACCGTTTACACCTGTTGTTTTGGGTCATCCCTGGCTAGTATGTCATAATCCTTCTATTAATTGGTCTAGTAATTCTATCCTATCCTGGAACGTTTCTTGTCATGTGAAGTGTTTAATGTCTGCCATCCCTCCCGTTTCTTCTGTTCCTACTTCTCAGGAGGAACCTGGCGATTTGACAGGAGTGCCGGAGGAATATCATGATCTGCGCACGGTCTTCAGTCGGTCCCGAGCCAACTCCCTTCCTCCTCACCGGTCGTATGATTGTAGTATTGATCTCCTTCCGGGGACCACTCCTCCTCGAGGTAGACTATACTCTCTGTCGGCTCCCGAACGTAAGGCTCTCGAGGATTATTTGTCTGTGTCTCTTGACGCCGGTACCATAGTGCCTTCTTCTTCTCCGGCCGGGGCGGGGTTCTTTTTGTTAAAAAGAAGGACGGTAGGGCTGAATGACATAACGGTTAAGAATCGTTATCCGCCCCTGCGTGAGATTTAGGTGAGGGCTGAATGACATAACGGTTAGGCAGAATCGTTATCCGCTGCGCCAGCCCTTATGTCATCAGCCTTCGAGATTCTGATTCAGGGAGCCAGGTGCTTTACTGAGAAGTTGGACCTTCGTAACGCATTTACCATCTCGATTGCGCATCAGAGAGGGGGACGAGTGGAAAACAAGTTGCGTTTAACACTCCGTTAGGGGCATTTTGAGTACCGGGTTCTGCCTAGTTCGGTCTCGCCAATGCGCCAGCTGTTTTTCAGGCATTAGTTAATGATGTTCTGAGAGACATGCTGAACATTTTTGTTTTTGTCTATCTTGACGATATCCTGATTTTTTCTCCGTCACTCGAGATTCATGTTCAGCACGTTCGACGTGTTCTACAGCGCCTTTAGAGAATTGTCTCTACGTAAAGGCTGAGAAGTGCTCTTTTCATGTCTCCTCCGTTACTTTTCTCGGTTCCGTTATTTCCGCTGAAGGCATTCAGATGGATTCCGCTAAGGTCCAAGCTGTCAGTGATTGGCCCGTTCCACGTGGCCGACTCGAGCGTGACACGTCAGGTTTCGTCGGCGTTTCATTCGACTAAGTCGGGTCAACTCTTGCTGCCCCTCTCAGACAGCCATTTTCTCGACCATGGTCTCACATTGCCTTTTAGGTACCGGTTCCGCTAAGCTGTGATTTTCTTCGAACGTTTTAAGGCGCACATTTCATTCGTCAGGAGACGGCACAAATCATTGTCGAGAATGTATTCAGAATTCAGGCGTGGGGAGCCATCCTATCCCAGCGCTCCAGCCGATAAGGTTCAATTCACGCTGTTCGCCATCTGAGCGCAACTTGATGTGGGTAAGACGCCATCCGTTTTGGCAATCAGTGGTGCATAGGGGGCGACCTTTCTTTGTCGTCTTGGACAGACCATAAGAACCCTGGGCAGTACATCCGTTCTGCCAAACGCTTTCTGATCGTTTCAGAGTATTTCTTAAAAGAATCCCAGCCTTGCCTTATCCCGTCTGTTTGTCTTCTGTGGCTTCTACTGATCCCGAGGGGATTCTTCCTGGGCGTACAGGGTTAACAGTCTGGGGTGAAAGAGCCGCCAAGCAAACGACAGGATTCACTCCAGTTCCAGAGAGTGTGGTCATCCCGGTGTTCGAGGCACAACTGCGCGCGGTTCATTGGTCCGTTCCGTGTCTCACCGTCCCCAATTGACTTCATTACCGGTCTCTTTGTCCGGACTGTGATCTTCGTAGGCGTCCATCCTGTCTCCTTCCAGCAGGTAGGCCATTTACAAGGTACATAAGATTATGGACATGCGTTCTCGGGGACGGCCACCTCAGCGTTTGTCCAACGTTGTGAGCGTGGATTGGGAGGGTTACGGTCCTGAGAGAGGAGTTGGGTTCCGTCAGCTTCTGTTCATTGGACCCGGTCCAATCCTCTGTGCGGATCCCGCGACATCTGGATCCAGTCTGCCGCCAGATTCCTCCCGAGTGCGCCAGGAGGCGCCGGTGAGTGGGGGTACTGTCATGTTTGTCATTTATTGTCATGTCTTGTCGGTCTGTGCCTCCCCATGCTATTTTTCCCTCTGCTGGTCTTGTTTGGTTCTATCCCTCTTCTCCCTCCCTCCCTCTCACTCTTGCTCTTCTTCTCTCTGTCGTTCCGTTCCTGCTCCCAGCTGTTCCTATTCCCCTAATCATCATTTAGTCTTCCCACACCTGTTCCCGATCCTTTCCCCTGATTAGAGTCCCTATTTATTTTGTGATCCGTTCAGTCCGTCGGTTCCGGGTATTGTATTCACCATGCTGTGATTGCGTTTCGCCCTGTCCTGTCGTGTTTTGCCGTCTTGATTGTGTATCACCCTGTCCTGTCGTGTTTTGTGCCTTCATCAGATCTGCGTGAGGAGCAGTCTGGGTTCTCATCTACGGCCTGCCTACCCAGCGCTCATCCTGCAGTCTGTGTTGTCCTCCAGTTGTTTTCCTCACAAATCTAGAGGATTTCTGTTATTCCGGTTTGGACTTTAATAAACTCTGTTTCTGTTAAGTCGCGTTTGGGTCCTCTTTCACCGGCATGACAAAACTAGTAATATCATCAACCATACCTAGTTAACTAGTGATTATGTTAATTAAATTGGTTGTTTTTTATAGGATAAGTTTAATGCGAGCTAGCACCTTACCTTGGCTCCTTGCTGCACTAGTCACCTCGTGGAGTGCAATGTAATCGGCCATAATCTGTGTCCAAAAATGCCAATTACCGATTGTTATGAAAATATCAAATCTGCCCTAATTTGCACTTCACCTGCATGTAATCATCATTTAGTCTGTGTCCAAAACTCCCTGATTAGAGTGAAAAAATATCAAATCGGGGTTTGAACTTGCAACCTTCCGGTTACTAGTCCAACGCTCTAACCACTAGGCTACGCTGCCGCCCCACTAGGCTACGTCTTCATCTAATAACATCTGTAAATATTTTTAATAGATGCTCAACAACCTGTGGAATGATATTTCCAGTCCACTTACTCAAATATGTTTCTGTTGTTCTACAACAGTACGGGCAGGGAGAAGGCTAGTGACATAGTCCAGGAGATCAGGAAATAGGTAGATAACAGGAAATATAATAGGCTAAAGTACAGGCAGGGAATAGGCAAAAGGCATCAAAACTATCATACACAGGATAAGTAGATCACAGGAAACACAGCAGCACCCCCCCAAAGATGTGTCACAAGACAAACAATACCTCACAGTGAGGGGGTGCAAAGAACTGAACTAAATAGTGTTTGAACGGGTGATTAGAATTCAGGTGATTGGAATCTGGAGTGTGAGCTAGAAAGTGGTCTTTAGAGTGAGCTGCGTTCAGGGGATCTACATGTTTGAGGGTGTGAGTTGGGAAACAGATGTTACAAGCATCATGAGATACTCGGATTCTGTAGTGAGTTAACTGTAAATTTCATAATAAATGTTGTTTTCTAACATCAAGCCTACATGTTGTTTGGACTGTTTAAGACAGTTGCTAAGATTAAACTTGTAATTTATTGTTGCAAATACTATTTTGGATGAACCTAACTAGCATTAGACAACAGTATCTTATGATTAGCATTCGTTAGTATCTATTTATTTTTTGTGTTTAAAATGCAGTTGATTGGTGAAAATGACATGAACATACAGTGCCGTCAGAAAGTATTCATACCCCTTGATTTATTTCACATTTTGCTGTGTTACAGACTGAATTCAAAATATTAAATATATTTTTTCCCCTCACCCATCTACACACAATACCCCAAAATGAAAATGTGAAAACATGTCAAAGATTTTGAAAATGAAATACAGAAATATCTAATTTACATCAGTACTTTGTAGAAGCACCTTTTGCAGAGATGACAGCTGTCAGCCTTTCTGGGTACATCTCTAAGAGCTTTCAACACCTGAATTATGCTACATTTACCCATTATTATTTTCAAAATTCTTCAAGTTCTGTCAAGTTGGTTATTCACCATTGCTAGACAGCCATTTTCAAGATATTGTAACGGTTTTCTGTATGTGAAGGAGAGTCAGACCAAAATGCGGCGTGGCTATTGCGATCCATGTTTAATGAAACAAAGTAAACACGAATCAAATACAAAAACGTACCACGAAAACCGAAACAGCCTAATACTTGTGCAAAATAACACAGAGACAGTAACAAGGACAATCACCCACAAAACCCAACACCAAACAGGCTACCTAAATATGGTTCCCAATCAGAGACAATGACGAACACCTGCCTCTGATTGAGAACCATATCAGGCCAAACATAGAACTAGAACAACTAGACATGTAACATAGAATGCCCACTCAGCTCACACCCTGACCAACCAAAAACATAGAAACATACAAAGCAAACTATGGTCAGGGTGTGACAGATATGCAATAGATTTTCAAGTAGATTTACACTACCGTTCAAAAGTTTGGGGTCACTTAGAAATGTCCTTGTTTTGAAAGAAGATTGGAGGCTGTTAAAGCAGGAAAAGGGGGACCAACTCCATATTAATGCCCATGATTTTGTAATGAGATGTTCGACAAGTAGGTGTCCACATACTTTAGTCCATGTAGCGTAAATTCCTCCTATTCGTGTCATCCTTTTTACTATTTAGCACATTACCTTCAGTTGATGAGTTTTCCTAAAAGGAGCATTTACCTACACTTTATTAAAATGATATCAGTGAGCAGGTTAAAATAAAATAACATATTTACTCTATTGCAGTAACCCAATTCTGTAGAGTGACAGAAGGCACTGAATTCACTTGTAAAACATGATGATTTAGTGCCATCTACTGTTAATAAAATTCACATTGCTCATATTAAATTATGCAAATAACAACATCTCGGTTTTGGTGATGTTTCAAACCAAATATTACTACATCCTTCACAATTCTCAAAATTGAAGTGAAGACATTTCCTTCATGTTTCATGGGCAGGCACAACATAGGCGCAAATAACCACTCATAAACACCTATGACTACTTTAATCTAACATTAGAACCAAGGCTGTAAAATGTGTTATTTATTAAGTGTTTTAAACAAGCTCATTTAGAGATAGAGAATTATGTGCTTGTCAACGGGTATGTTCCCATTCCCCTTCACACCCTCTCACGAATTATATTTCTATAGCAATTTTTGTAGAATCTCAAAACACTTTACGCTGTCTTACACACCAAACATGATTGCAGAACCCCTTGACACAATTTCCTACTGAGCATTTCATAGAACATTATAACATTTGGCATCACAGGGTATTATGACTGTGAATGACCCCTTGACACAATTTCCGAGGGGGTGTGGTATATGACTAATATACCACGGCTAAGGGCTGTTGTTATGCATGACGCAACGTGGAGTGCCTGGATATTGGCCATATGTCAAAATCTCCCTGGTGCCTTATTGCTATTATAAACAGGTTAACAACGTAATTAGAGCAGTAAAAATACATGTTTTATCATACCCGTGGTATATGGATGTCCGCCAATCAGCATTCAGGGCTCGAACCACCAAGTTTGTAATGAGCATTATAGCATTTTGCTTCACACCGCATTATGCTTGCTCATAATGTTTTTGAACAACTATTAGTATCTATGTCATGCATTATAGTGCATTGCTATAATAAGGCATTATAAATGCATTATAAAGAGGTTATGGAAGTGTTAACAAGCATACAATGAGGACTTGAATAAATGCTTGAAATATTTACAAAACAAGGTAAACATGTAGTTTAATTTACCAAGTTATGTCATATTAAAGATCCAGTAGGATATAGTACTGAGTAAGCAAAGGTTTTACAACATGACCTCCTTAATAAGCGTGTTGCCACTAGTGACAAGTTGGATTATGGGAGTTTGGTATCTATTAGCATATCAGGGACACAGATTAACATACATTAACATATATTACTTCTGAATTAAATATGGTACAGAGTACTACTTGGACTGGCATCTGAAAACTGCATGCTCTGAATTCGATTCAAGGAAGATCGCCATCCTGCATAGAAATATTTTCGTAGTTCAAATAACTGTTCAAATAACAAACTCATTTGTAGGTGCTGATTATATCTGTAGTCCCATATCACACTTTGTTGATCTCTGACTAGGATCTTTGCAGTATTTTTTCCTATAGTAGTGCAGTGTTTATAATTGTTTAGCACTCTGTAAATGTTTTACCTTGATGCATTTACCTTTGATGTTCTTTCAAGCGTACCTGTGAGAAATGGGTTTATCAAAAACACTATTCAAATAGAATTGGATTTTATTTGATTACTCAATAGAAAATATTGGGCCTTAGGGATTATCACTGTAATGGACTGTTGTTCCCTGTCCTGAACAGTGGCAGAGTGTCACAGTTGTCGTAAGAATGGGACCAAGGCGCAGTGGATGTTGAGTTCCACATATTTATTTCAAAGTGAAAATAAACCAAAAATATATAAATAAACAAAATGTGACTACGTGGTGCACATGCACAAACACAAAACAATATCCCACAGACACAGGTGGGAAAAATAGCTACTTAAATATGATCCCCAATTAGAGACAACGATTACCAGCTGCCTCTAATTGGGAATCATACAAAACACCAACATAGAAAATATAAACTAGAACACATGATAGAAATTATAAACTAGAATACCCCCTAGTCACACCCTGACCCACTACACCATAGAGTAACAAGGGCTCTCTATGGTCAGGGCGTGACACAGAGTTAAAATGGCCCTAATTTAATTTACATAGGCCTGATAGCAGAGTAACTACAGTTAAATAACATATGTAATAATTAGTAAGCACATGCAGAAATGGAGTGTTTATGAAACTTTTGTCAGACATCTTGGTATTTTTTATATTTTAAAAACTAGTGGTCGTAGGCACTGTGATTGACCCAAAGTTTTACCCAAAACAGTTGTTGACATAGCATTACAACAGTCCTACACAAATTATACAATCAAATAAATATGTTGAATTATGTCCCCGGAGCTGGAAATTCAAATGCTCTCTTAACCAAGATAGTAAATCCACGAATAGATAACTAAAAAATGAGTCTCAAAGAAGGGTTATTATGTAAACATATCAAATGTCACTGATTCCATTATAACCCTTTTTGTCATGGCTCTTTTGTGCCTCACTATCTGCAGGGAACACTCAGCAGGGGTTCTATCTTTCGACAAACAGAGATTATGCCCAAGGCTCAGGTAGAAAATGAGATATAGTGCTCTTCAAGATGAGCACTAAGCAGATAATGCCTGATCCTTCCAATAGTCATCACTCCTGATTGACTGGCCTAGCTGGCACACATTTCATCTCTCACTGAGGCAAATCCATGTCATTGCCAGTACGGTGTACATTTTAGTAGATGCAGCATTTTATAAGAGCACTGATCAACTGAGGTATTCGTGAACAATGAAACAATTGAATTTTAGCACACAGACTATTAACACCATTCCACAAATGAATTGCACCGTTTTAGAATCCAAAGCAGACTGAAGCAGACTGACAGTTATTTTCTATGTTGTGTCAGGCTGGAACATGGAATAGAGCTGACTACTTGAATTACATGGTCATTGCTGGCATCGTCTGGCTATGGGGACCTGCTGACACCTCCAAACAAAACCTGACCCATCACGTCCGAATCCACTTGGCACTCACAGTGCAGATATAATCAAAAGCTGCTTCAGTTCAACAGATTCCATAGCCAAGCTGCCTACTATCTGTGATTCAATTATTAAGCCCTCCACCGGATTTAAACATTTTCTTACAGTATACTGGTTCATGTAAGGATCAAGCTCACCAAACATGTGGCACACTGCCGTCAAGGATTATCATGCACGTACGTACATACTTAGATGTGCCATTTGTTATTGTTAAATTCATTGTCTTTCATTGGAATGGGCACATCCAAGTTATGTTATTGTGTCTCATTCATTTCTTATATTCCCATTATGTCTCTGAATCACAGGGGAAATACAGTACAGTAGGTATAGCATTTGAATGGGAAACACTGACACACAAAGCACTGCCAACGTGCATTAACGTAATGCACTGCTTTACGTGTAACCAAACCATCAATGAAGCGGAACATATGGATAAATTTCATATGTAGCACCAACAGTCCAGTTTTCAGTCCTCACGTACTCCATGTACTCGCTAAATTCCTAGCGTTTTTTAAGTAGTCCAATCTAAATTCATAATGATTGATGACCTTATGGGGCTATTAGAACACCTTCACTGCACAGTGTAACCCATTAATCTGTGCAAAGTTGCATTGCTTTCTGCAAAATTAGGATGTTCCATGCAGTATGGGGCTCTCTCCACACAACATTAGCTTACACAAGCTGTGAGAAAGTGCTCATGTGGTCTAACTACTTGATACAACTGTCTCTACTGTGAGACAGATTCTCACATTTTTAGACACTCTTCTATTTTGTGACATATGCTAACATTTGATCAGTAATTTCTAACAAAGGGGATCTGGACTGATCTCATGATGGATCTACCATGCAATATGCTTCTTGGTGTGCTGACGATTTGCCTTAAATACTGAGAAGAACCTACGGTATTAGAAGTGGCTCTAAACTCTTTTGAAAACTATTTATACACTATATCTAAAAAAGTATGTGGATTTGGCTATTTCAGCCACACCTGTTGCTGGCAGGTGTAAAAAAATAAAAATAACACACCGCCATGCAATCTCCATAGACAAAACATCGACAGTAAAGTGGCCTTACTGAAGAGCTCAGGGACTTTCAACGTGGCACCGTCACATGATGCCTTCTTTCCAACAAGTCAGTTTGTCCAATTTCTGCCCTGCTAGAGCTGTCCCGGTCGACTGTAAGTGCTGTGATTGTGAAATGGAAATGTCTAGGAGCAACAACGGCTCAGCCGCAAAGTGGTAGGCCACACAAGGCCACAATAACTGTTTGCCGGAAGCTTCTTGAAATGGGTTTCCATGGCTGAGCAGCCACACACCAGCTTAAGATTTCCATGCACCGGTTGGAGTGGTGTAAAGCTCACCGCCATTGGACTCTGGAGCAGTGGAAACGCGTTCTCTGGAGTGATGAATCACACTTCACCATCTGGCAGTCCGATGGACTAATCTGGGTTTGGCGGATGCCAGGAGAACATTACCTGCCTGAATGGAAGGCGGAAGGCCGTTTCCTGTTTCAAAATGACAATGCCCCCGTGCAGAATGCGAGGTCCATACAGAAATGGTTTGACAAAATTGTTGTGGAAGAAATGGCTTGTACAACGCCCTGACCTCAACACCATCGAACACCTTTGGGATGAATTGAAACGCTGCAGCAATGTTCCAACATCTAGTGGAAAGCCTTCCCAGAAGAGTGATCCTTTTACAACAGATTTC
The DNA here is from genome assembly GCF_021184085.1 of Oncorhynchus gorbuscha. Taxonomy (NCBI): domain Eukaryota; kingdom Metazoa; phylum Chordata; class Actinopteri; order Salmoniformes; family Salmonidae; genus Oncorhynchus; species Oncorhynchus gorbuscha. Next base: position 45,458,586 of record NC_060186.1, read on the forward strand.
CATATTTGCTTTTGATAATTGCAATATCAGCAGAGTGAACATAACTGAAACAGTCCTAAGATACATTGATAACGGTCTTTCACTCATTACCACATCCATCACACTTAAGACATCATCAATGAAGATTGTAGAACTCAATACAGCAAGAAAGATAGCACTGTTAGACCATTTTGTATTTATTTGTGGTGGATTTCTTATTTTTTCTTCAGTGTGATTAGTGAGCTATTCTGGAACAGAGTGCATAGTACTTCCTTCCTGTAACGGAGTAGGCATGCAATTATGACATTAATTCATCCAAAGCAAGTCAATTATGAACCCTCAATTTCCTGTTCTAGCCTATGTTTTTATTTAATAATGCAAAACGGATAAAATAACATGGATCTAGAGCCTTCCTGTCTGCTGTGATGTCACCACAAGGCAGCATAAGGACTTCTCATCACTGATACTAAGGGCAGAGGGAGATATGTCTGCCTGTGATCTGATCTGCATAGTTGAGCACCTGATCTCCATGCAAGGCAACCATTCTGCTGTGCATCAAAGGGATCCGGCTGTAGGGGCATAGCATTGAGTTGACAGTCCTATCCCAGCATTGTGTGACGTGTTGCAACATGGGAAGGCAGCACCTCTCTAGCTCCGAGAGGTCACAGAGGATGAACATACCACTAATCTCTGTCTCTCACTCTGAGGCGAGAACAATTAACACAAACTGTGGCTTTAGATAATTTGGCTTTACACCAGTGACCTCGGATAGAGACATCTCTGGGCCTACTATGCTCTTTCAACCAAATCCTCCTACAGTGGTTGCTCAACTTAAAGTTTTGTGATTATGCTGCTGGATTTAGAGGTAATTTGTGGTTTATCACAGTACTCTGCGTCACTACTTCATTGCTCCAGACCAGTGCAAGTGAAAGTTAGAGCACTGATTATGCTTTTGGGTCCTACTGTATCTCTAACTGAAAATGAATGGGTGACATAAACCAAATAGATACTGATAATGGTGCCTTAAACTGTTGTTACACTACAGTTTTTATTCTAAAAGCAACTTAGACTACAATTAGGATGTGGAAATGTTAGGATTATTTTGCTCTTACTGTAGTAATGTAGCTTACTCCCGACCAGTAACGTTGTACAGTGCCCGTGTGGTGCAGCGGTCTAAGACACTGCATCACAGTGCAAACTGCGTTACTACAGATGCTGCTTCAATACTTGTGTCACCCGCGTCTGGGTTTCTCAGCTTTTGGTTTCGCTCCCTCTAAAAACAGAACTTTTTTTTTTTTTTTTTTTTTAAACAAGCCATTGAAAGTTGATTGCAATTTCAGTTTAATCCACCAGAAAAGACAGAACAAATACAAATATTGTGGTTAAACTCAAATATACTAATTGATAAAATGCCCCTTAGATATTAATTTAGAATCCTCCAATCCTCTAAATCAAATTATTGGCAGAGAGAGAGTCACGTCATTGAAATAAATATATTTTTTACACATACTGTAGGCGACTTGAGGTTCACTAGTGCTTAGTAATGTGCTGTTAAAAGTGGTGTTGGTCTTACTTAAAAAGCATATTGAAGTTAGAAGCAATAGGATTTGAAGCAATAGCCTACCCACTGTGGTCAACTATTTTAGTGCTGTTTGGCGCTGCTCTGAGACAAGCATGGGGACTTGATAAGTCAATGAGATTTTTATTTTCACTGAATCTCCGTTTGGGTATTCGTTAGACTGCCATTAGGGTGTAGAAATGTTATGCTCTTAATACTGTAGTCTACTCCTGACCGTCATGTTGTACAGTGCCATATTTTCCAATCCATCCTCATGGAAAACCTGATGGTTTTGTTTTTCTTGGAGTAGGAACACCATGATATTATTCAAATTAATTAAGCTACATTTCTTAAAATCAATCTAATATAATATGTTCTTACAAAGTACAGCCAATATTGAAGGCTATCAAATGCTTCTCAAAGATGCCCTCTGGTGGTCAAACTAGCATTAATGGTAACAATGGCTGACAATTAAATAACATGCCATAGAATTATGCGGCAAGGTGTGTTGCAGTATGACACAACTTTTAAAGGAAGAACCACTGTGCTTAGTGACTTCAGACAAGAGCATGTTTTCACCCCGCAAGGCTAAAGCTGAACCCCCAAACAGACAATATATCAATCTGGTATTGTCTTTGTATTGTTCGGGGAATAATGCTCTGTACGCTTGGAGAGAAATGACTGATTGGGAGCTTGAGAGACTGTTTGTCCAATATTGCCCAATCATTCCATTATAAGAGTTCGGAACATTTCTCAAGGGGCAGTGGAGCTCACAATAAACCAAAAACCCATGAAAGTGTCTTGCAATCATCTAGCGCATGAGTGTGTTTCCTTACAATTCTCAAGGACAATAAAAGATAATTGAAAAGAAAAATGGGGAACCCATAATCACATCTCAATAATGTTCATATGTGACTAACAAACCACCTCTGAGTCGTCCAATGTCCCATGATGATTTTGACACAGTTAATAAATTCTCACTTTTATGATACGTTTTGAATTCTCAATGTAAAGTTACATTTGGATAAATTTCAAATGACATTAAATTGATAAATGATCACCTTCATGATGCATTTTTATAAATTATCAGTATTTTCCTCACACAATTTATAATGATAAATATACCAAGATTACATGTCATCTGTTTTGTACAATATCCCCAGATTTCAACCACCAACTGCCAGTTAAGGCATTAGATAGTACTTGGACTGTATCCTCCATTGCATCCCAAGTGGGAATATTATCAGGGAGGCTTGTGGTTTCATTGATTTCAAGTCTGCAATCATTCTCCATCTGATGTAGTGGGTAGAGGGAGGATAATGGAGTCTCTTCTGGCTTAAGGCAGGCACAATCTGACAGCAGGACCAGTTCTAAATAACCTCTGTACAAACTATCCATCTAATGGGAGTAATGGTCCGATTCACTATAACCACTGGCTGCCACATCATTGTCACTTCTCATTTGAGTCCAGACACAGGATTTAAATAGATTTTACCCAAAGTGAGTGGAAATGTTATTAAAATAGATGTTTTGATGACCGGTTGAGTTGAAAAGCTGTATTGATTTGATGTCCTGACCAATTTCATTACAAAGTTGCTGTGGAAATTCCTTGATGTGAAATGACATATTCAAAGTTGCATGCATCCACTCCATTGCATACATGGGATAATGGATTGTGATCTAAAAGGAACCTGGATCTAAATTGAACCTGGAATGCCTGTCTTTTAATATACAGTGACTATCTGTAGATAACGCAACACAACAACAGCATCACCTCTGTGGATGTATTTTATACAGTGTCTTATTCAACAGTAGAGAGAAGTGATTTAATTGCCCACCAATAATTGATATAGTATAATAAATATGAGCAGAAATGCAGTAATAATAGGACAACCAATTGAATTGCTCTTTGGTTACAAAGCGTAAGGTACAAAATATCCACTGTCATTTTCCACTGTAAATTATCTCTGTACAAGTAGTCTCTAATGGCTCTCTGTCAGAGTTTCAAACCATTAAATGGAAAATCTGCAGATCTCCAACAACAACAAAGTGCCAACCCCGCCACTGTTTGTTTCAACTGATGTACAAAACCAACAGTAAAAGACGCAAAAACAAACTTAAATCAAATCATATTTATTTATAATGCCCTTCTTACATCAGCTGATATCTCAAAGTGCTGTACAGAAACCCAGCCTAAAACCCCAAACAGCAAGCAATGCAGGTGTAGAAGCACTTAAGCATGGGAAATATAGAAATAGCATACATAGAACAGATCAACCGCTTATTAGAATTGCTTTTAATTAGAACAATAAATCTATAACTCACATTCCTAGGTGAATTTGGTTGGGTCGCCCAAAAAGTTAAATATTGCCACATTAACAAATGTAACCACTCTTACCACTCTTAAATGAATTGACAGAGCTATTGATCAAGGCCTGACAACCATCCATGAGATCAAAATGATAGATTTAACCATGTTGAGGCTACTAAGTGTTTTTTAACAATTATATTATAATTATTTTTTTAATATTTTGGCTTCTGATAGGGTGCGACAGTTGAATTGAGCTCACAAGGCACTATTCGAAAGTCAATGGATACATATCATTAATTTAAAAGTAACAAAACATTTATGAAGCAATCACAGATTGCGAAAAGAAGCAATTTGTGGTGAATCAAGACAAACAGAAATAAAATCACATTCACACACTCAATGGTGGAGAGCAATCAAGGGGACAATATACGCTCACTGATAAATAGCTGCAAAAAGCTCTGCACATTTGGTCTTAGCAACTGCTTATTGAGTGAGGAAGTGAACTTGGATGTCCTTCTCAATTTCAATTTCCAATGATAGCATAAACATTTCAATTTACTTTACTTGGACACATTTTAAGAGGCCCTTATTACAGTGTAATTATATATATGAAAATAAATTTACAAGTATTGTAATTAATTGTAATAATCCATAGTTACACTGTAGTAACAGCATGTAACAGGTGAATGAATGCTTGTTACCTTGTTTGTTAGAAATGGTCAAGTTTCATTTAGCATTCAACGCAAGTGTTAGCCCAGGCCCAGGTCCACCTTTCGTTTGAAATGCATGGAACCTTAAACAGATAGTTTCAATTGTTAAAGGGATACTTCTTTATTTTAGCAATGAGACCCATTATCTACTTCCCCAGAGTCAGATGAACTCGTGGATACCATTTTTCTGTTTCTGGGTCCAGTATGAAATTAGAGGTAGTTTTGGGAGCCAATGCTAACTAGCAGATACTATATACTTCCAGTCATAGTTAGCAATTGCGCTAGCGCTAGTTAGGAAGTGGTAGAGATTTTTCCTTTTCCGTCAGGGAGAGGATTTTGTTTTTTAGTCCAGGGGAGGGTCATGTAATTTGATTAAATGTCATATTGCTCAGGGTTTGAGAATTAGTTGCTTATTATATCATGATAATGATGCCCCTCATCACTGATTCTCTGCTGGGAGTGTAATATCAAGTGAACCTAGTGTGGTCTCAATTCGATGATCCATACTATAGGTCAGGGGTCTCCAACAGGTATCCACAAGCCCAACTATGAGTAGCTCGGCAATCAATTCTGAATGTACATGTATTATTTTTATGTGTTCCATCGCAAACTGCCAAACATAAAGCTCCCGCCTAATATCCAATCAAAACCACATTGACATTATCCCACCCCTGTTTAGCCACTGTTGGCTTAAAAAACCAATTCATTTCCAGCAATATCTCTCCTGTCTGTTTGTTTGCTGCACGCGTTTGTCTATCACTCGGTCTGTAGCCAGTTAGTGATGCTAATGATAACCGTCTGTGGGTAGACAGAAATACTTTCCCCAAAAACCTACTCAATTAAATGTTAACTGCAATGTAGGATTAGCTGACAGAACAATATTATGATTATTTGTATGGGTGGCAATGTTTTGAAAACTCTGCCATGACATGTGTTGCAACACTAGGCCTAACAGCAGAAACATAGCCATATTCCTCTCTTTTTAGATGCGCAATAAATGGGAAATTACACTTAAAAATCAAATTTTCTCTGTTTATTTTTCCAGACCTCACAAATTGCCTTTTGTCATGATTGTGTACTCAGAACATACATTTTTGTTGTTGTAAAAAAAAGGCCTAATTCTTTTCAACAGTCTTCATTTTAATTTGACTTTAGAATACTAACTACAAGAGGGCTTTGTGTTGGTGACTATCTCTTCCTATTCAAGAAACAAGAGGTTGGCCTACCTGTTTGACAGATGGAATTATGATTATATCCATAGATTGTCACCCAATTCCTTCAGTCACCATGCACTCCCTAAATATCTCAGTGTCAGTGAAGGGTTTGGTGTGTTAAGTTAAAACCAGGGCTCAAACTGAGGGGGTATGTGAAGATAGTGGGTTTTGTTAAAGAAAATGGCCAAAAGCATAGGCTTACCCCTTGTCAGTAAAAAAAAGAATGGACCTGATTATATGAAGCGATCGATAACAAAGCTTTAGTCTACAATGCTTTATGCTGCAGTAGAAACAAGCTGTAAAATGCCTGGTAAAGACAATACATATGGGATATCTTTGGTTTGTCTCTATGACATTCAGAAGCTGCGCTATGACTTTCTATAGCCGAGGAGACAGGACATTTACTTTGCTTGGGAAGTAATGTGTGATTCTGTCACTATTAATTGATGTTCAACATTTCAATAGGCTATTAAACAACATGCTAACTAAATCATTCAGGAGCAAGACAGGTAGCCTAAGAAAAAACTCAAATGAATTATTCAGGCTGTTTTATTATAATTATTTCAATTTCTGCCATTTAAGTAATACATATTGAAGCATGTGTGACATGCTACAGGCTGGCAGGAGCACTTAGCATTTCAACAACAGCACTTCAACAGCATGCCTATACATTTGTCGTTGTAGCTGTGTAATTACTTGGAATTAAAGAACAATGAAAAAAATGCCTTATTAGGCTATACAGTCATTCTACAGTGCCTTTGAATTCCCTTTTAGAAACACGAGTTTGGCCAGTCTTTGGTTTGTGTATCATGTGGTGAGCTTTGCATGCCTAGTTTGTCAATTTAGCCAAGAAGATGCTCTTATATTCCCATTACCTAATTACAGTCAACACAATCTATTTTGTAAAAACAATATCAAATCAAATAGAAAACATTTGAAAATTATAGTTTCTGTAACGGCGTTCTTCGTTTGTAGAAAGAGAGTCGGACCGAAATGCAGCGTAGTGGTTACTCATGACTCATTTAATAGAAGAAGTGACACATGAAATAACGATACAAAACACAAAACAACAAACGGAACGTTAAACCTAATTACAGCCTATCTGGTGTAACTACACAGAGACAGGAACAATCACCCACGAAATACAAAGCGAAACCAGGCTACCTAAATATGGTTCCCAATCAGAGACAACGAGAATCACCTGACTCTGATTGAGAACCGCCTCAGGCAGCCAATCCTATACAACACCCCTAATCAGCCGCGATCCCAAATACTACAAACCCCAATACGAACAATACAATAACCCCATGTCACACCCTGGCCTGAACAAATAATTAAAGAAAACACAAAATACTAAGACCAAGGCGTGACAGAACCCCCCCCTAAGGTGAGGACTCCCGGACGCACCTCGAAACCATAGGGAGGGTCCGGGTGGGCGTCTGTCCATGGTGGCGGTTCCGGCTCGGGACGTGGACCCCACTCCATTAAAGTCTTAGTTCCTCCTCTTCGCGTCCTGGGATAATCCACCCTCGCCGCCGACCATGGCCTAATAGTCCTCACCCAGAACCCCACAGAACTGAGGAGCAGCTCGTGACTGAGGGGCATCTCGGGACTGAGGGACAGCTCGGGACTGAGGGGCAGCTCGGGACTGAGGGGCAGCTTGGGACTGAGGGGCAGCTCAGGACTGAGGGGCAGCTCGGGACTGAGGCAGCTCAGGACTGAGGGGCAGCTCGGGACTGAGGGGAAGCTCGGGACTGAGGGGCAGCTCGGGACTGAGGGGCAGCTCGGGACTGAGGGGCAGCCCGGAACTGAGGGGCAGCCCGGGACTGAGGGGCAGCCCAGTACTGAGAGGAAGCCCAGTACTGAGATGAAGCTCAGGTAGGTAGTAGGCTCCGGTAGATCCTGGCTGGCTGGCGGATCTGGAAGATTCAGGTTGACTAGCAGATCTGGAAGATTCTGGTTGACTAGCAGATCTGGAAGATTCTGGTTAACTGGCAGATCTGGAAGATCATGGCTAACTGGCGGATCCTGGCTGACTGGCGGATCCTGGCTGACTGGCGGATCCTGGCTGACTGGCAGATCCTGGCCGACTGGCAGATCCTGGTCGACTGGCACTTCTGGCGGATCCTGGCTGACTGGCACTTCTGGCGGACCCTGGCTGACTGGCACTTCTGGCGGATCCTGACAGACTGGTGGATCCAGGCTGACTGGTGGATCTAACTGATCCTGACAGACTGGCGACGCTGGTCAGACTGGCGGCGCTGGGCAGACTGGGAGCACTGGCGGCGCTGGGCAGACTGGCGGCACTGGCGGCGCTGGGCAGGCGGGAGACTCCGGCAGCGCAGTAGAGGAGAAAGGCTCTGGCTGCACTAAACAGGCGGGAGACTGCAGCAGCGCAGGAGAGGAGAAAAGCGCTGGCTGCGCTGAACAGGCGAGAGACTCTGACAGCGCAGGAGGGAAGGAAGGCTCTGGCTGTGCTGAACAGGCGGGAGACTCCGACAGCGCAGGAGGGAAGGAAGGCTCTGGCTGTGCTGAACAGGCGGGAGACTCCGACAGCGCAGGAGGGAAGGAAGGCTCTAATAGCGCTGAACAGACAGGAGACTCCGGTAGCACAGGAGAGGAGAAAGGCTCTGACAGCGCTGGAGAGGTGGGAGACTCCGACAGCGCAGGAGGGAGGGAAGGCTCTGGCTGTGCTGAACAGGCGAGGCGCACAGAAGGCCTGGTGCGTGGTGCTGGAACTGGTGCTACAAGATCGAGGACACGCACAGGAAGCCTGGTGCGGGGAGCTGCTACCGGAGGACTGGTGTGTGGAGGTGGCTCTGGATAGACCGGACCGTGCAGGCGCACTGGAGCTCTTGAGCACCGAGCCTGCCCAAGCTTACCTGGTTCGATGCCCACTCTAGCCCGGCCAATAGGAAGGGCTGGTATGTGCCGCACCGGGCTATGCACCCGCACTGGAAACACTGTGCGCTCCATAGCATAACACGGTGCCTTCCCGGTCTCTCTAGCCCAACAGTGAGCACAGGGAGTTTGCGCAGGTCTCCTACCTGGCATAGCCATACTCCCTTGTAGCCCCTCCCCAATTATTTTTTGGGGCTGCTTTTCGGGCTTCCAACCGCGTCGCCGTGCTGCCTCCTCATACCAGCGCCTCTCCGCTTTATCCGCCTCTATTTCTTCCTTGGGACGGCAATATTCTACAGGCTGAGCCCAGGGTCCTTTTCCGTCTAATATCATCTCCCAAGACCAGAAGTCCTAATATTGCTGCTCCTCACGATTAACAGGGAGAGTAGGCTCAGGTCTGACTCCTGACTCAGCCAATCTCTCTCTGCGCCCTCCCCCAATAAATATTTGGGGGTTACTTTCGGTTTTCGCTCTGCGCCGTAGTGTCTTTTTTTCCGACTCCATTCGCCTATAGTCCTCTTCGCATTGCTCCAGCGAATCCCAGGCGGGCTCCTGCACTCTCTCTGGATCGGCCGCCCACCTGTCTATTTCTTCCCACGTCGTATACTCCATGCCTCTGCTATCCATAACGTTCTCCTTTTTCTGCTCCTGCTGTCGCTGCCTGTTAACACGCTGCTCGGTCCATGTGTGGTGGGTGATTCTGTAACGGTGTTCTTCGTTTGTAGAAAGATATTCGGACCGAAATGCAGCGTAGTGGTTACTCATGACTCATTTAATAGAAAAAGTGACACATGAAATAACGATACAAAATACAAAACAACAAACGGAACGTGAAACCTAATTACAGACTATCTGGTGTAACTACACAGAGACAGGAACAATCACCCACGAAATACAAAGCGAAACCAGGCTACCTAAATACGGTTCCCAATCAGAGACAACGAGAATCACCTGACTCTGATTGAGAACCGCCTCAGGCAGCTAAGCCTATACAACACTCCTAATCAGCCGCGATCCCAAATACTACAAACCCCAATACGAACAATACAATAACCCCATGTCACACCCTGGCCTAAACAAATAATTAAAGAAAACACAAAATACTAAGACCAAGGCGTGACAGTTTCCCAGTTCTCTGCTATCCACTTTGTTTTAATGAGTATTTTGCATTCAAAGAGGGTCTGATAAACATTTAATTTGCTGAAGGGAGGGCCATCCATTTTAATTTCAGAGGTCCGACTTTCTCCAGGTATCCCTCATTATACTGTAAATAACATACTGTCCCTTAGCAACTTCCTTCAAACTGCACCCAGAGACATAAAAAATGGTATCCAGAAGTTCAACAATGTTTTAATGAATCCTCAGGTTGTCTAATATCTAAATAAATGATAATATTTCAGATGGAGAATAATATGTTCAATAGCAAAGGAAAAGAACGAATAGCGCGCCCACGTTCACGTGCACAAAAAGACTACTTTTGCCCTGGCGCTCAACTTGTAACGACAACAACTAATTCTTAATAAAAAAACATGTCTCAAACCTGGTATAAAGACTGTTGAAGTCTAGTAGATGCCATAGGAACTGCAATATGGGAGGCGGAAATTAGATCTTTCAATAGCATTGCATTGGAAATCATTCCAAACTCAACAAAAATTCAGGATCGATTTTCCTCGGTTTTCGCCTGCTATATAAGTTCTGTTATACTCACAGACATTACTTTAATAGTTTGAGAAACTTCAGAGTGTTTTCTATCCAATTCTACCAAGTATATGCATATCTTAGCTTCTAGGCCTGAGTAACCGGCAGTTTACTTTGGGCACATCAGACTTGCGTAAATTCAGGAAACTTGCCTTACTCGCAGAGAGGTTAAACAATTTATAGGCAATGCTACCAAATACTAATTGAGTGTATGTAAACTTCTGACACACTGGGAATGTGATGAAAGAAATTAAAGTTGAAATAAATAATTATCTCTACTATTATTCTGACATTTCACATTCTTAAAAAAAGTGGTAATCCTAACTGACATAAAACAGCAAATTTGTATTAGGATTAAATGTCAGGAATTGTGAATAACTGAGGTTAAATGTATTTGGCTAAGGTGTATGTTAACTTCCGACATCAACTGTATTTAAGGAATATGAGAATTCTGACTTCTCAAATGACGTGATGAAAATACTTTGCTTTGCCTGAATTTGCTTTGCCTGCTATTCCAAAGTGTATGGACTTAGAGACATATAGTAGCACCGGCATTATCTTAACTACCGAATGTGGTAGCCATCTGGACCAAGGTGAAGGGATCTCCCAAAAAGACAGTAACAACAAGGACCGATTGAGATCGAAACGGGAGTTTAAAAAAAATAATTAAAGAGCACCTATGCAACAAACTTTTGTTGTGACGGTATTTTTGGGAGATTCCATCACCTTAGATTTTTTTTAGTATATGAACTTAATATGTGCATATTTGACCTCAATATTGATCCTGTACTTTTGACATAAAATGGAAAACTTGAGAATACTGCAAGTCCACATACAGGTAAGGACTCAAAGATTCATTTTGAAAAGCATACATAGTCCTGCTTCATAACTTTCATAATTAAAAATAAAGTAAAAAGAAATTGGTCACCTTACTGAATACCAAATATCAAATAATTGTCAGCAAAAAGATTGTCTAGTCTTATTTATTTTATTTGTATAAAAAAATTTAGCGAATGAATTGTTCCATTATCATTTGCATTACATGTTATCCTCTTTTCAGATTTTCAGTTAGGGTGACAGTGAGTTTGCAAATATTTTCATTTGCAAACATTTCACTTTGCCATTGTCAAGTATTTGTTGTCGATTAGTGACAAAAAAAATATACATCCATTTTACTTCCACACTGTAATACACCAAAAAGATGTGATTTGAAAAGGAGAAAAAAATCCAAGGGAGTGAATACCTCTTCTATGGATAAGAACATGTTACTTTAGACAAATTGTGCAGAATGTGCACTTGATGCTTATGTTATCTTATTAATTTTACTGTAATAATTGTCAGATCAAAGGCAATAGATTATGGACTGGACTTAAAACTGGACTTAAAACTTTAAAATAATAACAGTAGTTCAGATAACTGTGGCTAAAGGACTTCCTCTCCACATGATTCTGGATGTTTTTCGTCAAGTTTCTTTCAAAGCAGATCTTGATTATGTTATCCTCAATTTAGACTAAGTATAGAAGTTACACAGCTAATTTGTTTCAATAAGCATTAACTCAATGGATGATATTTTTTTTAAAGTAACATACCAGAAGAAAGCATTTCTAGAGATTATCATGAATAAATTAGTCAGCATGAATAAATTACGCAGCAGGCTAGTAATGTACTACTTCTACGTTAGTAACCACAGGGGATAAAAACACCTTGCTTTCCCAGTCCCTTGGGCTGAAAAGAGGCTGTCTCCCTCACACATTGCTACGGTCAGTACAACAGCATGTGCATCTGCCACGATACTGGATACATTTCAGTGTCATTCAGTTTAACACACAGTACAGAATGTGCCCCCTAAAGCACATGGATGCATTTTAATTCACAGAGGCCAACCACAGATAATGGACTTTTTCTATGGCTGTGAATATGCAGCATACAGATGACACAATATTACCATTGATATTCAAGGAAAACAATAACAGCTTAAAGAGTGCACTTCAGTTTATGAAATCAATATCTGTTGGAGAGCCTTACCTGAAGTTGAGTGCTTTGTTCAGAGTTGGACCGTAAGTGTCTAGTGCATTGGGACAAAGGGAGATCTCTGGTTCACATGTTGTTTGTCTATGGGTACTTTGCTATGTGGCTGGAAGCGACACTCCTAAAGGCCCATTGTGAATAGAGGTCAGGATAATAGACACACTCACACAACAAAGACTGATAATCCTGTCTCGCCCCACAGCTCCTGTGTTGCCATCAATACATTTTAAGGGCAGTTAAATTGCAGTGAGGGGAGGTTGAATGAACTGTGGTCAGGAAAGACACCCAAGCTCACATTATGAACAGTAACCGGTGTCAATTCACAGCAATTCAGATGCAGTCAGATATGTCAGTGGCCGGACCTCAAATTAATAAATAAATAAAGCAAACCACAAGTGCTTGGCGATATAGCCTTGAGTCATTTGAGTCTCCCTATGGTCTATTTGAGTGAAAAACACTTAGCCCTTCAAAAAAGGGGTCTAAGAGCACCTCTTCCTTCATCTCAGATTACCTTATTGTTAGGTAGGTTGCAATTCAGAGCGTTTCTTTTTATTCAAAAAAAGGAACTGTAACTCAATCTTGGTTCCTGCTTCATCAGCGTTGGAAGGTATGCCAGGGCAGTCGAGTCTGATTGATTGCTAGAAGACTTATCTCTCCAAACATACAAGATGCACAACGAGGAAATATGAGAAAAAAACAAGAGGACGAATGGGTGACCTAACACACAAACACAATCCAATTTCTTGACGATAAAAGATTCCAACTTTCGCTGCAGAATCTGTTTTTCATCTGAATATAAAACAGCTCGTGATGAAAGGTTAGTTGTCCAATTCATTATAGTACTATAGTTGTATCGCCTTGCATAAAATCCTTCAGCCTTCAGACCTCAGACTTGTATAGACTATCAAATCTAACCTCAGGCTCTTCATTTTCTTAGCCAAATGATGGTTTAATACCTGTTGCACTTCTTGTTTTCAGTGAAAAAGGGAGTGGGTGTGTCAAGAAAAGGGAAGCCATCTTGGCTGACTGGATGTTGTGGTCAGAAATTATTACTAATTTCGGAAACTGTTTACAGTTTTAATGTCTAGTTCTCACTTCATACAAGTGAGAACATTTTCAAAGACTTGCATGGGATATTTGTATTGATCATCAAGATAAGTTTCCTTTGTGTGGACTATCGACTTCCAATATCCAAAGTGTAAAGGCCTAATTATAGACTTCTTAAATAAAACAGAGACTTGATTTTGTATTTGTGAATCAGAGACTGAGCCTTTGAGTTGGTTTTGGGGAACTCTGCTTTGATTCTGTATTGTATGCCTTCTGATTTATTTGTGAATACAAATCATTCTTCACATGAAATCCATGTCCTCCCATGTTTTGTGTATTAGTTACGTGCTAACTGACTGTGGAGACAAGGATATGTCTCCTCCAGATTTCAACTTACATATCTGTAGTATCTGTAGTCTACTTATTGCAATTAACTTTAGCTTATCAACCTTCAGTAAAATACCACATATCAAACAACTGCCTCGGGAAGTTAGACCAAATTAATGAATCAGAATATATCTACACTTACAATGTGAGAAGAGTTAGGACTTACTGAGATACGTGGTTGCCTTAGGCCAAGGATTATTGAGAAGCAAACGGGTACCTTCAGTCTTTCTTCAGCAAATCCTTAAGGATGTGCTCTGGGACAAGCCTGGGCAGTTGCTGAGGCCCGGGCTGTACCATGTGTGGGGAGAGGTATTTTAAAAAGTTTGCCTATTCCATTTAGTTTTCAGTATTCAGTATTTTTTTCTATAAAAATGTTCTCTCAAATTAGCTCTAAAATGTCTTACTTGCTTATTTTGATTATCAGTAAAGGCTTAAATTGACAATGTTGTTATACAAATATTACCCCCATTGCATATCTTCCTAACTGAGAAAGAAAACACCAAAACTGAACATTTAAATGAACTAATATTAAAGGGATAGCCACAAGTCGCAGCCTCTTAATTTCACTATTTTTCATTTGGAGAGAACTATATCAAAATGAATCATTATTTCAGAATGAAGATTAACTTGATTTACTGTGTTTTGTTTGACTGTCTCTACTGAATGAGTCACTTTTCAGCAGTGCATAAATAATGTACTAACTGCCTTTTAACTCCAGCAGGCGATAACTTCACAAGCATGTGGACAGCAATCCATGTATGGAGGAGGCTTGGCCGAGTCCAGCGACATGTCAACAACTATCACTCACAACATTTTAAAGATGAAGTGTTGTCAGGAGCAGTTTGGAGGATTTGAGCACCTAAAGAACGTGTACCTTAGAACATGTGGAACCACTAATTAAATGTCTACAGAAGTCACAGTTGTGTGTTATATCTTTGGCTTTACAAAAATGATACATACAGTTAATTTAAGTAAGTATAAGTAAGATCAAATAACATTGATACTCAGGGCCGGTTTCATCGATAAGTAGTCGCTTAAGGCCCCCGGCCGCCAGGGGGCCTCCAAACTTTTTTATCAAACTCAGTCGAGTTCTCAACTTACTATCGAGAGTAAGAATAGTATAATACACCAGGTGCAATTTCTAAATGTGGTTGTGCATCAGTGGTTGTTGGAAGTTAGCTTTAAAACAGCAATGATCTCACCACCACATGGCAAAATGGGTAGAATTGCAAGAAACTCTATTTTAAACAGCAACATTTTACACCCCTATACCCCTTGGCAACATAAAACTGCAGGGAAATGAACATAAAGACAAAACATTTCTCTCCACCGTCAAGAGAGGAGCCATTAAAATGTTTTGTCGTGAGGTGGGGGGCCCCCCAACCAAATAAAGAATTTGAATGGCCACATCTGAGTAAAGCAACTGGAAGTCAAGAGTTCAGACCTCTGAAATTACTCTTAGTATTACATTTAAATTAAATGTGAGAGACGTGCCCATTTCTCTCTCAACAACAGAGACATTGTATTAATGACAGCTATCAGCTGGTTCTTCATGGGGAAATGGATTGTGTTTTCCCAAAAGAAATGACACCGAAGCCCATAAAAGCCTACTGTGTCAGCCAGGCAGATAGTATGACCACACCTGGACAGTCAAACCCTGACACTGCTAAAAAAAACTGAGTTGAACACACAAAGCCCTCTACAGAGGTTATAGCCCAAACCAGTTCTTCTTTCAGGCAGAAATAA
Organism: Oncorhynchus gorbuscha; assembly: GCF_021184085.1. Classification (NCBI taxonomy): domain Eukaryota; kingdom Metazoa; phylum Chordata; class Actinopteri; order Salmoniformes; family Salmonidae; genus Oncorhynchus; species Oncorhynchus gorbuscha. The sequence continues at coordinate 45,474,165 of NC_060186.1, forward strand.
AGATATGAGCCTGTGCGACTTTCAACAAGGCTACCTCAAACAGGGCTTTCGCATCGTAAGAATACCAAGCTCACAGAATAATATTATTAAATATGACAAAAAATCCTATAACTGCCCCTTTCATTTCCATTTCAGGTTTAAGTTCTGGAAATATAGCACAACCCTCCCAAGTATTTTAATACAATTTATATGTTTATTTAATACAATTTATATATCCTTACAAAACATTATGTATACCCAAACACGAAATAGCAATTTCCTCTTCTGAACACATACTTGCTCTTTTTTTAAAATTCAGCAGCAGCAATACAAATGTACCTTTGTCCTGACTAAACACGATGTGGTAGTATACACTGCACTGGTAGAATTTCTGCTAAAATGTCAAAATGTACAATTATAGTGTTTATATATTCCATTGCATTAAATGGAGATAAAAGCAGGTTGGAGAGAGCCCAGGGATCTTATTAGCTGGGTCTCAGCAGTGGAGGATGAACTGTCAGGCAATAAGGGGGAGAGATTATTCTCCTGTAGTCTGGAATGCCATGAGCATCCTCTGCTGGTAAAGAAACAGTTCAAAAAACCGGTTCAAAATGAAACACACCAGTGGGGCATATTAATTTATATGCAACATGTGTACATATGAATAGTATTTTCTGAATATGTTCCATCAACATCCCACATGTCATATAATATTTAATTAACGGACTTACCGTCACTATTTAGGAAACAGGTAATGACGTCATGACGTCATGCTTTTTCTCTTCTATGGTATATCGCCAATCACACTATTTAATGTGAATCCCGCCACCTACTATGCAGGATGGAAACAGGATTCCCCCCCAAAAAATTGTCATAAATAAATAAAACATATGATCCCTACACAGGCTCAATGGGAGTCTTTTGATGTAAAATCCTTGAGTCCCAAAAACCTTTCTGCTGCAGCCACAATAAAGTCTAGTTTCTTCAACTTTTGAGACTTGCTCTGTACAGTTTTTAATTGTGGCAATGAACACAACAAAATCCACCATTTTAACACACAGGGTATCTTTTGTCTGGCAGCAAACATTTACTACAGGCTGTGGAGTCTCAACTACCATCAATCCACTAGCATTACATATTTGCTCAATTATTTTAATCACCTCTGCATAGGAGATTCGATTGACCACTAACTTTGGCCACCTCAATTTCTTTCACCCTTACAGGGCACTCCAAGAATTCAGGATCAATTGCAACAACGTCGTCCTTCTAAACACACACACACGCACGCACGCATGCACGCACGCACGCACGCACGCACGCACACACACACACACACACACACACACACACACACACACACACACACACACACACACACACACACACACACACACACACACACACACACACACCTATTGTCAGTGTAACTATTCCCTCCGCAAGGCAATCAAACAAGCTAAGGGTCAGTATAGAGACAAAGTAGAGTCGCAATTCAACGGCTCAGACACAAGAGGTATGTGGCAGGGTCTACAGTCAGTCACGGATTACAAAACGAAAACCAGCCCCGTCACGGACCAGGATGACTTGCTCCCAGGCAGACTAAATAACTTTTTTTGCCCGCTTTGAAGACAATACAGTGCCACTGACACGGCCCGCAACCAAAACATGCAGACTCTCCTTCACTGCAGCCGACGTGAGTAAAATATTTAAACGTGTTAACCCTCGCAAGGCTGCAGGCCCAGACGGCATCCCCAGCCGCGCCCTCAGAGCATGCGCAGACCAGCTGCCTGGTGTTTTTACGGACATATTCAATCAATCCTTATCCCAGTCTGCTGTTCCCACATGCTTCAAGAGGGCCATTGTTCCTGTTCCCAAGAAAGCTAAGGTAACTGAGCTAAACGACTACCGCCCCGTAGCACTCACTTCCGTTATCATGAAGTGCTTTGAGAGACTAGTAGTATACTAGTAGTAGACAAGGACCATATCACATCCACCCTACCTGACACCCTAGACCCACTCCAAGTGAGGTCTGCACAACGCACCTGCCCTCCAGGACACCTATACCACCCGATGTCACAGGAAGGCCATAAAGATCATCAAGGACAACAACCACCTGAGCCACTGCCTGTTCACCCCGCTATCATCCAGAAGGCGAGGTCAGTACAGGTGCATCAAAGCTGGGACCGAGAGACTGAAAAACAGCTTCTATCTCAAGGCCATCAGGCTGTTAAACAGCCACCACTAACATTGAGTGGCTGCTGCCAACACACTGACTCAACTCCAGCCACTTTAATAATGGGAATTGATGGAAATTGATGTCAAATATATCACTAGCCACTTTAAACAATGCTACTTAACCTCTTAAGCCTAGCCCTGTTTACTGCCCCTAATGGAGGAATTGGGTACCCATATAAAACAGGATAAATCTTTGTCAAAAGTTGCTAATATATGCATATAAAAAATATTATCGAATAGAAAACACTCTAAACCTTCTAAAACCGTTTAAATTTTGTCTCTATGTAAAGCAGAAGTCTCAGGGCATGCATTCTCCCAAAATCTCTCTTGTCATGGAAAAAGTTGGCCCAACTTTGACGTCATCTTAAACGCCTTCCCAAACAACTACCGCTCTGGGAACAGTTCCTACGTGTTCAGCGCGAAGCCTGCTTTCAATGGTGCTTCTCATTGTGTGAATCGCGCGCTCACGAGACGTTGAGCGTGCCGAAAGGTCTCGGTCACGCGAAAAAAAAAATGTCCGTTTATGCGCGCTCTGCTCCCGCTCTCTCTTTTCTTCAGGATCAATTACAAGACGTGTGTGTTTCGCTTCGTCCTCACAATTGCTGTACACCTTTATAACATGTTAAAGCTTAATTATGAACATAGTTTGACAAGTTTACTCGACATATAATATATAATTTCGACGTTTTGGTGTGCATCCACTTGAATTTTGCCTACATTTCGACCGAAAAGTGGCTATTTTGAGAACCAAAAGACGCAGACTTGAAAACTAAACGCTGTTTTGGTAAGTATAATCCCTTCCAGGTCTTTTGATGGAAGAACAGCAAAGGTAAGGGAATATTTATGTGTTAATTTTGGGTTTCTGTCGACTCCAAGATGTAGGAGGCATAATGATACATTTGGAGCGCCGACTCCTAGTATAGCCTAGTAAACGCAAACTGTAACGTTAAAAATAAATGTAACACAGCGTTTGCATTTAGAAGAAGTGTATCTTCCTATACATATGTAAAACATGCATATTTAGTCAAAGTTTATGATGTGTATTCCTTGTTAGCTGACGTTATCTGCCGGAGCTATTTAATTTCTCCTGACATTTTAGTAGCATTTTTTGAACGATGCATCATTGTAAACAGAGATTTATGGATATATATTGCAGATTATTGAAAAAAAATGAATGTACTGTGTAACATGTTATATTACTGTCATCTGATGAAGATTTCAAAAGGTTAGTGAAATGATTTTTTTTTTAATCCTGCATTTGTTGATTGCATATTTTCTCATACTTGGCTATGCTAATGAGCTATGTCTGCGGTGGTGGTTTGACATAAATATGTGCTATGTTTTTGCCGTAAAACATTTTAGAAATCTGACTTGTTGCCTGGATTCACAACGAGTGTAGCTTTAATTCAATACCCTGCATGTGTCATGTTTTGTCATTTATTATCATGTCTTGTCCCTGTGCTCCCCATTCTATTCGTTTCCCTCTGCTGGTCTTGTTAGGTTCTTTCCCTCTTTCTATCCCTCTCTCTCCCCCTCCCTCTCTCACTCTCCCGCTCTCTCTTCTCTCTATCGTTCCGTTCCTGCTCCCAGCTGTTCCTATTCCCCTAATCAATCATTTAGTCTTCCCACACCTGTTCCCGATCCTTTTCCCTGATTAGAGTCCCTATTTCTCTCCTTGTTATTCGTTTCTGCCCTGTCGGTTCCTTGTCTAGAATTCACCGTGCTGTGTTTGTGTATCGCCCTGTCGTGTCGTGTTTTCCTCAGATGCTGCGTGGTGAGCAGGTGTCTGAGTCTGTTTGGTTCAAGTGCCTTCCCGAGGCAACCTGCTGTTCACCTGCTGTTCAAGATCGAGTCTCCAGTTTGTCCTCGTCATTTCGAGTGAAAGTTGTGTTTTTTGATTGTATTTACTTTACTGGATTAAAGACTCTGTTTTCGCCAAGTCGCTTTTGGGTCCTCTTTCACCTGCATGACAGAAGGAACCGACCAAGGAATGGACCCAGCGACTTCAGACGCTCGTTACACTGCCGTCGAGATCCAAGGAGCCATGCTCGGCAGACACGAGCAGGAATTGTCTGCTGCTCGCCATGCCGTGGAGAACCTGGCCGCTCAGGTTTCCGACCTCTCTGGACAGTTCCAGAGTCTTCGTCTCGTGCCACCTGTTACTTCCTGGCCTGCCGAGCCTCCAGAACCTAGGGTTAATAACCCACCTTGCTACTCCGGGCAGCCCACTGAGTGCCGCTCCTTTCTCACGCAGTGTGAGATTGTGTTCTCTCTCCAACCCAACACATACTCTAGAGAGAGAGCTCGGGTTGCTTACGTCATTTCACTCCTTACTGGCCGGGCTCGAGAATGGGGCACAGCTATCTGGGAGGCAAGGGCTGATTGCTCTAACAAGTACCAGAACTTTAAAGAGGAGATGATTCGGGTTTTTGACCGTTCAGTTTTTGGTAGGGAGGCTTCTAGGGCCCTGGCTTCCCTATGCCAAGGTGAACGGTCCATAACGGATTATTCTATTGAGTTTCGCACTCTTGCTGCCTCTAGTGAGTGGAACGAGCCGGCGCTGCTCGCTCGTTTTCTGGAGGGACTCCACGCAGTGGTTAAGGATGAGATTCTCTCCCGGGAGGTTCCTTCAGATGTGGACTCTTTAATTGCTCTCGCCATCCGCATAGAACGACGGGTAGATCTTCGTCACCGGGCTCGTGGAAGAGAGCTCGCATCAACGGTGTTTCCCTGCTCCGCATCGCAACCATCTCCCTCCTCTGGCTCAGAGACTGAGCCCATGCAGCTGGGAGGGATTCGCATCTCGACTAAGGAGAGGGAACGGAGGATCACCAACCGCCTGTGCCTCTATTGCGGAGTTGCTGGACATTTTGTTAATTCATGTCCAGTAAAAGCCAGAGCTCATCTGTAAGCGGAGGGCTACAGGTGAGCGCAACTACTCAAGTCTCTCCATCAAAATCCTGTACTACTTTGTCGGTCCATCTACGCTGGACCGGTTCGGGTGCTACATGTAGTGCCTTGATAGACTCTGGGGCTGAGGGTTGTTTCATGGACGAAGCATGGGTTCGGAAACATGACATTCCTTTCAGAGAGTTAGAGAAGCCTACGCCCATGTTCGCCTTAGATGGTAGTCATCTTCCCAGTATCAGATTTGAGACACTACCTTTAACCCTCACAGTATCTGGTAACCACAGTGAGACTATTTCTTTTTTGATTTTTCGTTCACCGTTTACACCTGTTGTTTTGGGTCATCCCTGGCTAGTATGTCATAATCCTTCTATTAATTGGTCTAGTAATTCTATCCTATCCTGGAACGTTTCTTGTCATGTGAAGTGTTTAATGTCTGCCATCCCTCCCGTTTCTTCTGTCCCTACTTCTCAGGAGGAACCTGGCGATTTGACAGGAGTGCCGGAGGAATATCATGATCTGCGCACGGTCTTCAGTCGGTCCCGAGCCAACTCCCTTCCTCCTCACCGGTCGTATGATTGTAGTATTGATCTCCTTCCGGGGACCACTCCTCCTCGGGGTAGACTATACTCTCTGTCGGCTCCCGAACGTAAGGCTCTCGAGGATTATTTGTCTGTGTCTCTTGACGCCGGTACCATAGTGCCTTCTTCCTCTCCGGCCGGGGCGGGGTTCTTTTGTTAAGAAGAAGGACGGTACTCTGCGCCCCTGCGTGGATTATCGAGGGCTGAATGACATAACGGTTAAGAATCGTTATCCGCTTCCCCTTATGTCATCAGCCTTCGAGATTCTGCAGGGAGCCAGGTGCTTTACTAAGTTGGACCTTCGTAACGCTTACCATCTCGTGCGCATCAGAGAGGGGGACGAGTGGAAAACGGCGTTTAACACTCCGTTAGGGCATTTTGAGTACCGGGTTCTGCCGTTTGGTCTCGCCAATGCGCCAGCTGTTTTTCAGGCATTAGTTAATGATGTTCTGAGAGACATGCTGAACATCTTTGTTTTTGTCTATCTTGACGATATCCTGATTTTTTCTCCGTCACTCGAGATTCATGTTCAGCACGTTCGACGTGTTCTACAGCGCCTTTTAGAGAATTGTCTCTACGTAAAGGCTGAGAAGTGCTCTTTTCATGTCTCCTCCGTTACTTTTCTCGGTTCCGTTATTTCCGTTGAAGGCATTCAGATGGATTCCGCTAAGGTCCAAGCTGTCAGTGATTGGCCCGTTCCAAGGTCACGTGTCGAGTTGCAGCGCTTTTTAGGTTTCGCTAATTTCTATCGGCGTTTCATTCGTAATTTCGGTCAAGTTGCTGCCCCTCTCACAGCTCTTACTTCTGTCAAGACGTGTTTTAAGTGGTCCGGTTCCGCCCAGGGAGCTTTTGATCTTCTAAAAGAACGTTTTACGTCCGCTCCTATCCTCGTTACTCCTGACGTCACTAGACAATTCATTGTCGAGGTTGACGCTTCAGAGGTAGGCGTGGGAGCCATTCTATCCCAGCGCTTCCAGTCTGACGATAAGGTTCATCCTTGCGCTTATTTTTCTCATCGCCTGTCGCCATCTGAGCGCAACTATGATGTGGGTAACCGTGAACTGCTCGCCATCCGCTTAGCCCTAGGCGAATGGCGACAGTGGTTGGAGGGGGCGACCGTTCCTTTTGTCGTTTGGACAGACCATAAGAACCTTGAGTACATCCGTTCTGCCAAACGACTTAATGCCCGTCAAGCTCGTTGGGCGTTGTTTTTCGCTCGTTTCGAGTTTGTGATTTCTTACCGTCCGGGTAGCAAGAACACCAAGCCTGATGCCTTATCCCGTCTGTTTAGTTCTTCTGTGGCTTCTACTGATCCCGAGGGGATTCTTCCTTATGGGCGTGTTGTCGGGTTAACAGTCTGGGGAATTGAAAGACAGGTTAAGCAAGCACTCACGCACACTGCGTCGCCGCGCGCTTGTCCTAGTAACCTCCTTTTCGTTCCTGTTTCCACTCGTCTGGCTGTTCTTCAGTGGGCTCACTCTGCCAAGTTAGCTGGTCATCCCGGTGTTCGAGGCACTCTTGCGTCTATTCGCCAGCGCTTTTGGTGGCCGACTCAGGAGCGTGACACGCGCCGTTTCGTGGCTGCTTGTTCGGACTGCGCGCAGACTAAGTCGGGTAACTCTCCTCCTGCCGGTCGTCTCAGACCGCTCCCCATTCCTTCTCGACCATGGTCTCACATCGCCCTAGACTTCATTACCGGTCTGCCTTTGTCTGCGGGGAAGACTGTGATTCTTACGGTTGTCGATAGGTTCTCTAAGGCGGCACATTTCATTCCCCTCGCTAAACTTCCTTCCGCTAAGGAGACGGCACAAATCATTATCGAGAATGTATTCAGAATTCATGGCCTCCCGTTAGACGCCGTTTCAGACAGAGGCCCGCAATTCACGTCACAGTTTTGGAGGGAGTTCTGTCGTTTGATTGGTGCGTCCGTCAGTCTCTCTTCCGGGTTTCATCCCCAGTCTAACGGTCAAGCAGAGAGGGCCAATCAGACGATTGGTCGCATACTACGCAGCCTTTCTTTCAGAAACCCTGCGTCTTGGGCAGAACAGCTCCCCTGGGCAGAATACGCTCACAATTCGCTTCCTTCGTCTGCTACCGGGTTATCTCCGTTTCAGAGTAGTCTGGGTTACCAGCCTCCTCTGTTCTCATCCCAGCTTGCCGAGTCCAGCGTTCCCTCCGCTCAAGCGTTTGTCCAACGTTGTGAGCGCACCTGGAGGAGGGTGAGGTCTGCACTTTGCCGTTACAGGGCACAGACTGTGAGAGCCGCCAATAAACGCAGGATTAAGAGTCCAAGGTATTGTTGCGGCCAGAGAGTGTGGCTTTCCACTCGCAACCTTCCTCTTACGACAGCTTCTCGTAAGTTGACTCCGCGGTTCATTGGTCCGTTCCGTGTCTCCCAGGTCGTCAATCCTGTCGCTGTGCGACTGCTTCTTCCGCGACATCTTCGTCGCGTCCATCCTGTCTTCCATGTCTCCTGTGTCAAGCCCTTTCTTCGCACTCCCGTTCGTCTTCCCTCCCCCCTCCCGTCCTTGTCGAGAGCGCACCTATTTACAAGGTACATAAGATCATGGACATGCGTTCTCGGGGACGGGGTCACCAATACTTAGTGGATTGGGAGGGTTACGGTCCTGAGGAGAGGAGTTGGGTTCCGTCTCGGGACGTGCTGGACCGTTCACTCATTGATGATTTCCTCCGTTGCCGCCAGGATTCCTCCTCGAGTGCGCCAGGAGGCGCTCGGTGAGTGGGGGGGTACTGTCATGTTTTGTCATTTATTATCATGTCTTGTCCCTGTGCTCCCCATTCTATTCGTTTCCCTCTGCTGGTCTTGTTAGGTTCTTTCCCTCTTTCTATCCCTCTCTCTCCCCCTCCCTCTCTCACTCTCCCGCTCTCTCTTCTCTCTATCGTTCCGTTCCTGCTCCCAGCTGTTCCTATTCCCCTAATCAATCATTTAGTCTTCCCACACCTGTTCCCGATCCTTTTCCCTGATTAGAGTCCCTATTTCTCTCCTTGTTATTCGTTTCTGCCCTGTCGGTTCCTTGTCTAGAATTCACCGTGCTGTGTTTGTGTATCGCCCTGTCGTGTCGTGTTTTCCTCAGATGCTGCGTGGTGAGCAGGTGTCTGAGTCTGTTTGGTTCAAGTGCCTTCCCGAGGCAACCTGCTGTTCACCTGCTGTTCAAGATCGAGTCTCCAGTTTGTCCTCGTCATTTCGAGTGAAAGTTGTGTTTTTTGATTGTATTTACTTTACTGGATTAAAGACTCTGTTTTCGCCAAGTCGCTTTTGGGTCCTCTTTCACCTGCATGACAGCATGTGTATTTTAATGAACGTTTGAGTTTTAACTAATACTATTAGCATTTAGCGTAGCGCATTTGCATTTCCAGAGCTCTAGATGGGACGCCTGCGGGCCAGGTAGAAGCAAGAGGTTTTAATATATAAAGTTTACATACCCTACATTATTCATCTCATATGTATATGTATGTACTGTACTCTATCATCTACTGCATCTTTATGTAATACATGTATCACTAGCCACTATAAACTATGCACTTTGTTTTACATACCCTACATTACTCATCTCATATGTATATACTGTACTCAATACCATCTACTGCATCTTGCCTATGCTGTTCTGTACCATCACTCATTCATATATCTTTATGTACATATTCTTTATCCCTTTACACTTGTGTGTATAAGGTAGTAGTTTTGGAATTGTTAGGTTAGATTACTCGTTGATTATTACTGCATTGTCGGAACTAGAAGCACAAGCATTTCGCTACACTCGCATTAACATCTGCTAACCTTGTGTACGTGACAAATGCATTTGATTTGATTTGATTTATACTCTGTTCATCTGCACACACTTGAAACATGGCCAAATCCTTTACAATTCGTACACTGCAGTTGCTTGACGATGAAAGCACTTACGGCGTATCTTACATAACGAAACCCCACGTGTAGGTATTTGCTCTTCCTCAAAAAAAAGACTTTATTTTTCTCCATTCACTCAGCAGGTCAGATGCAGGGCACCAACCACACCAGGAATTCTCTTCAGGTATTCAACCTGAACACCCTTCAGCACCGCTTAGATGACTCCTTTGATGGGTGCTCTACTCCGATGTTCAAAACACAAATCTTCTGTTGTCCGGATTCTTTTGAGGCCCACTGCAATCTTCCTCTGCTCTTCATAAATACAATGAATCAAAATAAGACCACCCCTAGGCACTCTAACAGACTCCACTTTTTCAAGCGCAAACTTCACCACCTCAAACGGGTTTTCCCACGTACGCATCCTTACTCAACAAACGCATCCTAAGAAGTGATTCATTTCTATTTACAGATGTATCCTCCAATCCAATTTTAGACTATTTATTTTTCGTTCCAGTTTTTTATATTATTGTTGTCCATTCAGAACATTCACCAAATTTCTTCACCAAATTTACTCGACGTGCTGCTTAATTCGAACTCCGACTCCACTTCCGCCATCTTCCTCCCTAGTTTCTGCTCCACCACCGCCATCATGTTACAGGCTTTGAATTCTCTCCATTTTAGCATGTCTAACCTACCACATTAGCACGTTGTGGTAGGCACTGAGTGGAGTCCCTTCGTTTGTCAGAATGGGTTTCACCTGCGCAGGACCAGCTGGTATTTTAGACCTTCTGGCCCAGTGCCTCAGTTGGTGAGAGCTACACCTCACTTTAGCCTGTCCACTTCAGAGAGCCTAAAAAAAGCCCTCATCAGGTGGGTTTCCCCTGTCCAGTTTTTCTTCAAGTCTGTTGGTAATCCCTATCCTAAATAGGTGTGGCTTCTCCTTTTAGCTTGTCTGTTCTCAGGCAAATCTGAAGTTTTACTGTTCCCATATATTTGAGTGTTCGAAAAACATTTTGGTTGTAGAGATTCTGTCACTGACAACCAGCATTTCGGTTATACGTATGGTGTCCATATTTGCAGAATTGCATCGTTAGTAGGGGTTGAGTCCTTCTCAGTCGGAGTTGAGTCAGTGTCAGTAGAAGTTATGTCCATCTCAACAGGAATTTAATCTTTGTCAGCAGGAGTTCTCAACCTCAGTAGGTGTTGTGATTTTGGCTATGGATATTTGATATTTAATTGATCTTATTCATTGTAATTTTGTTATCCTATCGAAATTATTCAAGCAGGGGCATCATAACATTTTTTTTTATTATTTATTATTTGTTTACCTTGAATGAACTCTTATCAGTTACACGGAACCCAAAACGGCTGTGTGCGCACGCCATCATGTATACATTTATTTTGTCCCCCCACACCAAATGTGATCACGACACGCAGGTGTCATGACGTTGCCCTCTTTGGCGACAGCAAGTCCCATCCCCCACACACAGGCTGCTGTGGTCAGAGAGAGGTCGTAAATTCCTGGAGGAGTTTATCTCCTCATGGCCACAGTATAGAGACAGTGAATTTTCATAGAGGAATTTCTTCCACCTCACAGAACTTGAGGTCAGAACAACATTTATGTTCTGGAGAAGGTATAAAAGATCGGTGAAGAATCCAACTACGAACTGGTCCATTTGATATAATTTGGTGAACTCATGGGAGACAATACGACCACATTACCATAACCCTGTTTATATAATAGCCTCGGATATGAGGTTTACATCTAATTGTTGTATAAGATGAATGAGTGAGGGTAATATTGTTTGTAAAATTGTGTAATGTGATTTTGGACTGTTTAACCCCTCTGCACACGGAACCCCATAGCGGGCTGAAAATCCACAACATACGGTGATCGCTACATAAATAGTCATATTAAACATTCATGAAAATACAATTGTCTCACATGTATCGAAAGCCTAGAATCTTGCTAATCCAACTGCGTTGTCAGATTTAAAAAAGGATTTACTGCGAATTAATTCGATGCGATTTTCTGAGCAATTTTAACCAGCACAGGCATAACATATTCACAAACTGCATTAAAATAAATTGTTTACCTTTGACGATCTTCGCCTGTTTGCAATTCCAATAATGCTCATTGTTACACAATGAATTATCTTTTTTTAAATAAAATCCGTTTTTATAGCCTAACACGAAACATTTTGTGAACCGCTGAATTCCGTCTCATTCCATTTTCGACGACACATTCCAGGTAAATAACTCACAGAACGTGACTTTTCCAGTCGTTTGGTTTCACTGCAATCAACTGGTTTGTTTGTAACACAATCAAACCTGATGGGCCATTTCGCGGGGCGTATTGACTGAAAGAAACCGATTTGAAGACAACAAGTAATGACATCATTGTGCACCAATGATTTGCCCGCTGTTTCGTTAATTGACTGTCTATTAACCCGATGACCACTGATCGTCTTGAAATCTAGCTGGGTAGATAGCCAATGAGCTGAGCTAAACGGCAATAGGCCATGTTAATGTGTTGCAAGACCAACCCATGTAGTAAGCTCCAGCGTAAAGTGAGTCATTCGCTATTGAAGTTTCATACCGAAAGGAGAAACACATATTACGCATTGCTTTGTTTGGTAAATGCCCAGATTCAGCTGTTTATATATCAATCATTATGGTGACTAAGTCAGGGAAAGCTAAATCTAAGTCTAGATATACAGATGTACACACAATTTTAGAATACATTGATTGGGAAGGTGAGACAGAGATTGTTGTGTGGAGGAATATTTTTTGAACGGGAGAGGACATAGTTTTGGACTGGTAAGTTCTTATCATGCTAATGCCCTTGTTTGAAATTAATAATATAAAATATTATTTGTGATTTTTTTGTGCATTTTAGAAGCAATATATAAACATGTAATGCCATGAAATGTGAGATGCGTGTGTCTGCCGTCCCACCCCAACCCACATGAAATAGCCTATTTGAGGCTGTTGAGGGGAGGGCAGGCCCACACAACAATGGCCAAAGTGAAATGGAGACAGTAGATTCAGCTGGTCTGTTGGAATATAATAAAGACAGTAGATCTAGCTGGTCTGTCATAATATAAGAGACAGTAGATCTAGCAGGTCATAATAATGTATTCAACCTTATGTTCCCTGTACTCTCTCTCTATATATCTGTTTTTTATACCTGTTGATACAGGGCTCATATGTGAAACTATTCTAACTGAACATTTTCTTTCACAGTGACACTGACTCCGAATGGGAGTCTTATCCGGTGTCCTGTGTGAATTTAAGTATGCTCTGTCTAATTCTCTCTTTCTCTCTCTCGGGGGACCTGAGCCCTAGGATCCTGCATCAGGACTACCTGGCATGATGACTCCTTGCTGTCCCCAGTCCACCTGGCCGTGCTTCTGCTCCAGTTTCAACTGTTCTGCCTTATTATTATTCGATCATGCTGGTAATTTATGAACATTTGAACATCTTGGCCATGTTCTGTTATAATCTCCACCCGGCACAGTCAGAAGAGGACTGGCCACCCCACATAGCCTGGTTCCTCTCTAGGTTTCTTCCTAGGTTTTGGCCTTTCTAGGGAGTTTTTCCTAGCCGCCGTGCTTCTACACCTGCATTGCTTGCTGTTTGGGGTTTTAGGCTGGGTTTCTGTACAGCACTTTGAGATATCAGCTGATGTACGAAGGGCTATATAAATACATTTGATTTGATTTGACTGGCCACCCCTCATAGCCTGGTTCCTCTCTAGGTTTCTTCCTAGGTTTTGCCTTTCTAGGGAATTTTTCCAAGCCACCGTGCTTCTACCCCTGCATTGCTTGCTGTTTGCGGTTTTAGGCTGGGGCTATATAAATTGATTTGATTTGATAGAGGACTGAGTGTCTTCCAAATATTAAAGGTGTGTAAATAGTTACCCATGTTATTTCGTAAATGTATATATATATTTATTTTTTTCATATTTTTTTTATCAAAAATTATTATTACGTTTTATTATTATTATTTTTTTTTTATTCAACATTTTTTTGGGGGGTGTGTGTTAGAATATCATTTTGGTATTTTGTATATAGTTATTTGTTTCAAAATATATACCTTCACCAATTTGGCCACTTGGGTACATTTGGGCTACTTGTGTGGGTGACTTCATGATAAATGTCATGTTGCACACTCATTTTGGAAGTTATCATTCTGAAACTTTGCACAAGTACTGTTGCCCTCTTATATTTCTCACTGGAATTCTCCTCATCATCCTATCTGAATGTTTGTTTTATCTTGTACATTTTAAAGATGATACAAAAATAAAAAAATAAAAATGTTTTTTTCATTGTTTTATCTAACCCAGATCTATTGTATTATATTCTCCTACATTCAATTCATATTTCCACAAACTTCAGAGTGTTTTCTTTCAAATGGTACCAAGAATATGCATATCCTTGGTTCTGTGCCTGAGCTACAGGCTGCAACGCAGACGCTCGTTGGAGTGCGTGAGCAGTGTGGGTGCAATAATTGAATAACAGATTTCTACATTTATTTTGCAACGTTCGCACACGCAACGCGAGTGGTGGGGTCAGCCTGTAAATGTCATGGGACTCGTTTGAAGTTGGTACAGCAGATCTGAGAACTCCCACTGGCTAAACTCCTCCTGGCTCATTCTTACTGACAATGATTCAACTCATATTTGGGTTATAAGTACACCGTACAACTGTTTGTTGTAAGTGCTTGTGCACATTGTTGTCTGGTGCGCGACGGGTTTTGTACCCATACGTTTTTATTCTGAATGCCGGTGGTTTTGTATATTTAACTGCTCCAGTTATTACCCAGTTCTGCTCTCCTGCGTCTAACTTCTCTGCCACCAGTTACGCACCCCTGACAGCTTCATGTTGTTTGGGGTGCTTGGCTGCAGGAGGGACTGGTGCACTTCACAAAATAGATTGCATCATGAGGTAGGAAAATTATGTGGATATGTTGAAGCAACGTCTCAAGACATCAGTCAGGAAGTTAAAGCTTGGTCGCAAATGCGTCTTCCAAATGGATAATGACTCCAAGCATACTTCCAAAGTTGTGGCAAAATGGCTTAACCTCTCTGGGATATTCGGGATGCAAACGTCCCACCTCAACAACAGCCAGTGAAATTGCAGGGCACCAAATTCAAAACAACAGAAATCCCATAATTAAAATTCCTGAAATATACCTTTATTTTACACCATTTTAAAGATCAACCTGTTGTAAATCCAGCTACAGTGTCCGATTTCAAAAAGGCTTTACGATGAAAGCACACCAAATGATAATGTTAGGTCAGCACCAAGTCACAGAAAAACACAGCCATTTTCCAGCCAAAGAGAGGAGTCACAAAAAGCAGAAATATAAATAAAATTAACCACTAACCTTTGATGATCTTCATCAGATGACACTCATAGGACTTCATGTTACACAAAACATGTATCTTTTATTTGATAAAGTTAATATTTATATCCATGTTATGTTCAGTGGTTCCAAAACATCCGGTGACTTGGCAGAGAGCCACATCAATTTACAGAAATACTCATAATAAACATTGCTAAAAGATACAAGTGTTATTCATGGAATTTTAGATCCACTTCTCCTTAATACAAACGCTGTGTCAGATTTCTAAAAAGCACACCATGCAATAATCTGAGTCCAACGCTCAGACAACAAAACAATCCATACAGATATACGCCATTTTGTGGAGTCAACAGAAGTCAGAAATAGCATTATAAATATTCACTTACCTTTGATGTTCTTCATCAGAATGCACTACCAGGAATCCCAGTTCCACAATAAATGTTTGATTTGTTCGATAAAGTCCATAATTTATGTTCAAATACCTCCTGTTTGTTCACGCATTTAGTACAGTAATCCAAATGCGCAGGCACTAGGTCCAGACAAAGTCAAAAAAGTTATAGTACAGTTCGTAGAAACATGTCAATCAAAGTATAGAATCAATCTTTAGGATAATTTTAACATAAATCTTCAATTATTTTCCAACCGGAGAATTCCTTCGACTGTAGAAATGCGATGGAACGCAGCTAACTCTCACGTGGGTGCGCGTGATCAGCTCGTGGCAATCTGCCAGACCCATGATTCAATCAGTTCTCATTCCCTCCTCCTTCACAGTAGAATCCTCAGACCCGGTTCTAAAGACTGTTGACATCTAGTGGAAGCCTTAGGGAGTGCAATATGACCCCATAGACACTGTATATTCAATAGGCATATAAAAACTACAAACCGCAGATTTCCTGCTTCCTGGTTGGATTTTCTTCTCAGGATTTTGCCTGCCATATGAGTTCTGTTCACAGACATCATTCAAACAGTTTTAGAAACTTCAGAGTGTTTTCTATCCAGGTCTACTAATGATATGCATATAACTTTCAGGACTGAGTAGCAGGCAGTTTACTCTGGGCACCTCTTTGTCCAAGCTTAACAATACTGCCCCCCTGTCACCAAGAAGTTAAGAAGTAAAAAAAATTCTGCCAATTAACTTTTAACAATGCACATCCATTCCAGGTGACTACCTCATGAAGCTGGTTGAGAGAATGTCAAGTGTGCAAAGTTGTCATCAAGGCAAAAGGGTGGCTACTATACAATATATTTTGATTTCCTTAACACTTTCTTGGTTACTACATGATTCTATATGTTATTTATAGTTTTGATGTCTTCAGTATTATTCTATAATGTAGAAAATAGTAAAAATAAAGAACTTGATTGAGTTGGTGTCCAAACCTTTGGTTCTGTTAATATTGTAGCTGCATAAAAATATTAAATAAACCATTTCTTTGGGAAATATCAGGTCTGTTTTGTTCATTACCATGCTGATGATTTCAAGTTGTAATGGATCTGTTGAAGACATTGAATACATGTTGTTTAGTATATTTACTACATTTAGTATGTTTCAGTTTTTTTAGTATGTTTCAGTTTTTTATCTGAAGTAAATTCATTTAAAGTTGTGATTTTGTTTATGTTGATAGACTTCAATATTGTTTAACAAAAAAATGATTTTTTTATTTGAAAATTCATACTGAGTTTGCAACAAACAGAATGTTTGCCACAAGTTGCTGCAAATTTGACATAAAACTAATTTGCATGCGAAAATATGAGCTTGCCGCAAATGTGTGGCAAATTGGCCAAAGGTTTGCCACAACTGTTTGCCAAAAGCGTGTTTTTTCAGTAAGGGATTCTAAATCTTCATTATACTTCTTATTGTTATTTGAAACGCCACTCCTCCTACACCATCAAAGCTAAAAACGTCATTCAAACTTAAAAACGTGCAGATTGAATTATTGACGACTAGAGCTGGAATCACATCAGATGGCTTCCATAATGTGAAAATTATCAGACAAATAAGTGGTATTGATAGATTTAACAACTAGAAATGGGCAGATGTTTTGGTAAGTGGTGTCAGGTGTGGTCACGGGATGTTTCCAAGTCTTTGAGCCAGGGAGCAATAGTTTGCATTACGCATAAAAGGTTCTAGGACTTGCTTTTGCCTCACCCAGATCAACTGTATGTCCCTGGAAAGCTTATCTCATTGGCTACAAGACTGCCAAAATGCCATAGTAGCCAATCCCCTGTGTAATGGATCCCTACAGCGCATAAGCAGTCAACATCATATTTTTGATATAGTCACTTGGTGGACATTAAGATGTTGCCATTAAGTCATACACCATCAGCTAACATTGTCAACTTAAGGATGAATTTGATACCCCCATGTAGCTATAGCTCAAACATAAATTGAAGCTTACCTTGTAAGGTGTTTGCTGTTCGGTGAAAACGTTGTGCAAAATAAACATTTTGAATCTCGGGCTGGTGATCAATAACGCTAGGTCACAGGCAGACAAATTAGATATCCTCATGATCAGTGGAGTCCCAGGTTTTGGTGTGTATCAATGTATTTCGTGCTTATTTCATTTAAGCTTCACATAGCAAAATGGAACGTATGTACAAGCCATCTTGAAATGAGGTCATCGGCTCAGCCTAACCTCATACATTTGTATGCCATACCAAAGATTTGAAGGCAATAGCCAAGATGCTTAGCTTTCTGCAGGCACCCTGCTTTTTCAGATAGGGGCTAACGTTCTCATACCATACTCAATTGAATAAAATACATCAGTCCCCAAATATGGATATTTACATTTAAGAGGTTTTAAACTATTATGCTTTTTTTTCCATCTTCCTTCGCTTTCATGTTAAGGTAAATGCAATTGATTGGACATAATTTGAAAAGAAACATACCTGTCTATATAAGATCCCACAGTTGACAGTGCATGCCGGAGTAAAAACCAAGCCATGAGGTCGAAGGAATTGTCTGTGGAGTTCCGAGACTGGATTACGTCGAGGCACAGATCTGGGGAATGGTATAAAAAATGTCTGCAGCATTGAAGGTCCCCAAGAACACAGTGGCCTCCATCATTATTAAAAGGAATACGTTTGGAACAACCAAAACTCTTCCTACAGCTGGTCGCCCAGCCAAACTGAGCAATCGGGGGAGAAGAGCTCCAGAGTTCCTCTATGGACATGTGAGAACTTTCCAGAAGGACAACCATCTCTCCAGCACTCCACCAATCAGAACTTTATGGCCAGACGGAAGCCACTCCTCAGTAAAAGGCACATGACAGCCTGCTTGGAGTTTGACAAAAGGCACCTAAAGACTCTCAGACCATGAGAACCAAGATTCTCTGGTCTGATGAAACCAAGATTGAACCCTTGAATGCCAAGCGTTAAGTCTGGAGCAAACCTGGCACCATCCCTACAGTGATTCATGGTGGTGGCAACATCATGCTGTGGTGATGTTTTTCAACTGCAGGGACTGTGAGACTAGTCAGGATCGAGGGAAAGATGAACAGAACAAAGTACAGAGAGATCCTTGATGAAAGCCTGCTCCGGAGCATTCAGGACCTCAGACTGGGGCGAAGGGTCACCTTCCAATGGGACAACAACCCTAAGCACACAGCCAAGACAAAGCAGGAGTGGCTTCGGGTCAAGTCTCTGAATGTCCTTGAGTGGCCCAGTCAGAGCCCTGACTTGAACCTGATCGAACATCTCTGGAGAGACCTGAAAATAGCTATGCAGCGACCCTCCCCATTCCAATCTGACCGAGCTTGAGAGGATCATTAGAGAAGATTGGGAGAAACTTCCCAAAAACAGGTGTGCCAAGCTTGTAGCGTCATACCCAAGAAGACTCGAGGCTGTAATTGATGCCAAAGGTGCTTCAACAAAGAACTGAGTAAAGAATCTGAATACTTATGTAAATTTGATATTTACTTTTTTTATTATACATTTTGCAAAAATAAAAAATGTTTTTGCTTTGTCATTATAGGGTATTGTGTGTAGATTGATGAGGAATATAAAAATGTAATACACTTTAGAATAAGGCTATTACGTAAGAAAAGGTGGAAGAAGTCAAGGGGATGAATACTTTCCGATTGCACTGTATGTCAATGATGTATACTGGTATTTGTAGGAGACCTACAGTGGGGCAAAAAAATATTTAGTCAGCCACCAATTGTGCATGTTCTCCCACTTAAAAATATGAGAGAGGCCTGTAATTTTCATCATAGGTAGACTTCACCTATGACAGACAAAATGAGAAGAAAAAAATCCAGAAAATCACATTGTAGGATTTTTAATGAATTTATTTGCAAATTATGGTGGAAAATAAGTATTTGGTCAATAACAAAAGTTTATCTCAATACTTTGTTATATACCCTTTGTTGGCAATGACAGAGGTCAAACGTTTTCTGTAAGTCTTCACAAGGTTTTCACACACACTGTTGTTGGTATTTTGGCCCATTCTTCCATGAAGATCTCCTCCAGAGCAGTGATGTTTTGGGGCTGTTGCTGGGCAACACGGACTTTCAACTCCCTCCTATGGGGTTGAGATCTGGAGACTGGCTAGGCCACTCCAGGACCTTGAAATTCTTCTTACAAAGCCACTCCTTAGTTGCCCGGGCGGTGTGTTTGGGATCATTGTCATGCATAATTTGAACGGTTTTAGAAGCTTTAGAGTGTTTTCTATTCAATTATAATTATTATATGCATATATTAGCAATTTTGGACAGATTTTTTTTCTGTTTACTATGGGCACGCAATTCCTCCAAAGGGGGCAGTAGTCAGCCCTATCTTTAACAGGGTAAGGTACTGCCTGGTAACTGGAAAATATTTGCTACTGGCAAAGACAGACATGAGACCATAGTTGATTTGGTAATATACATTTTTGTCTTCTTCTAATGCCTCTTAAGGGGGAAATTATTTTAAAGTATCTGAAAGTAATCAGATTACTTTAGAGAGTTTGGGTATGGCTGTTATTGTCATGCAAAAGTCTGCCATGCTCACTATAATTGACTGTTAATTAACATAAACACATTTAGCATCTCCAGGCCTCCACGCATACAAGCCACTGATGCATGCCTTTTGAACATTACATTTTTTTACCTCTTTTCTTCGATCATGTCTCATTGCTGCATCTCCCCAATTGCCTAGAGAGGCGAAGGTTGAGTCATGACTTGCCAAACAACGCTTCTTAACACCCGACCGCTTAACCCGAAAGCCAGCCACACCAATGTGTCTGAAGAAACACTGTTCAACTGACAAAGGAGGTCAGCCTGCAGGCACCCGGCTCACCACAAGGAGTCTCAAGAGTGCGATGTGCCAGCATTGTTTGGGTTTGGCCAGGGGGGGCCAAACTCTCCCCAAACCCGGACAATGCTGGGCCAATTGTGCACCTCCCTATGGGACTCCCAATCACGGCCGGTTGTGACACGGCTTGGGCTCGAACCTGGGTCTGTAGTGGCGTCTCTAGCACTGCAATGCACCAAATTATGTACCAAAGACATCTTAAATCGGTTTATATTATGTTTTTCTGCAGTGCATAATATGTGGTAGGGTATTTATTGTATAATGGCACAATACATTTTCTGGGCTTGGGCTCATATTTTGGCCTATTTTATGCATAAGCTCTAATATGTCTATGGGTGTTTTTAATTAGTCATCACCTTAGAAAGCGCTGTCCATTTCATTGTTAGGCTTTGAAACAACATCCACAATGACCATGTTTTCCATTCAGTTTCAACCTGTTGTTGAACTTCTATATCCAATTGATAATTCACAGTGAGTTTTATAGGCATGATACTGTTTTGATGATGTGTTTTATGTGATTTGCAATTGCATTTGTATAGATGTCCAGTGGTTAGAGAGACAAAAAAGCCTTGAGGAACAGGCCATTAGCAACCTGATGGTCATTAGCGAGTTGGGAACTACCAACGCATGTCCATGATATTTCCAAGCCTCATGACTGCAGGTGTGATGGTAATATGTTCACCGCCACAGCTCTAAATTGATTACAATTTTGGACAGGTAGGTAACTAGTAACTGTAATGGATTACATTTAGAAAGTAACCTACCCAACCTCGGGGACAACTTTATGTCCAACGATTTCAGGGAATGAGATGAGATGGATTGAACATATGAAAGGTTTTCTGGGTTACCCATTTCCATTTGTTATATTGAGATATCTCATTAAGGTCAGAGCCATTTATATTTGCTAAATCGTTTCTGGGGGCAAAAGGTTTGCCCAGAAAATCTGACAGGTTTTAATAACACACTTCAGGCATCCTGCAGTAATTGTGAAAGTAATTAAATGTGTGGGCAGACTAAAGTGGATGTGATTGTAAGGGAGAGGAAAGAGGTCAGACATCTTCTTATCTATATGGACGAATGAAGTCCTGTGCAGTTGACGAGCTCATTATATAAAATTAAAGATAATTGAGTTCAGTTATTTTAAAGTTCACGTTCAATACATGGCAAGGTTGCATATGCTTCTTTAATTTATGATCCTTGACGACCTTAGTTTGCTGTTTGGCAAAGGCGATTGTCATTGGCTAACACTGGTCGTCCTTTTAGAGACATTTTCATTTTGTTTGGAATATTTAGCATTTAGGATTTTCAGGTACACAATAAGGTATATCTTTCTCAGTGCTATTTGAAAGATTTTTATCTATATTAGTATCAAATATTCTATTACACCTACACCTGTAAAGTATCTTTGCTCATCTCAACAGACATGGAAAATAAATCAATATTGTTATTTTTTTCACTTTTTCACCTAAAGATGACAAATGTATCTACTATTGATGCTTTGTGACTATATGAATATAACAACATGCAACTGTAATTATTAAAACAAATGTGATGACAGATGTTCAGCTAATGGGAAAATTACAATGACATTTTAACGGTCAAAATTACTTAAATTGCAGACACTCAAACTATACTTTCTTCCGTAAGTTTAACTGTCAAGATACAAATGGTGTGCACATGTAGACTTTCAAACAACTACTCAACTAAAACATGAGAGTGGAAGAGGAATTGTTGGGGAATACTTTTTACTCTATTATAACATTGCAAACCCAAACCCCACAAATCTGGTTTTGCCAGAGAGGGATTTTGTATAATTGTATATAAAACATACATTGTTCAGTGACAGCTCTGCCCAGGCTTGAAACAGAAACGAGGGCAAATGCTCAGACCTGTGTGCAATTTACAAATGAATTTCCCTAACGCCTCAGTGCTTCATAAAAGCATTTGTCCTGACTCAGATTGAACACAGCTGAATGATCTTATCCATATTCCTAACGTCTTTACATGAAAATGTTTTCCATTTTCTGAAACACATAGTTACATTTTCATATTCATATTCTCAGGTGCAACAAGCGTTACTGATTGCCCTTTTTTCCATCTAACCTCTTGTTAGGTTATGAAGTGGAACTGAGTGGCAGCAAAATCCGACTTCGCCAGCTTGACTGGAATTGGAAACCCCTTGAGGTGGCACATGCACCATAGTCTTGCTTTACACCGTGAACTTTATAATTTCCATTTCAACATGTAATGCATCTGCCTTTTGAGAGTGGTTTTCCATTGACATTAAATAAAATGCACATACATGCTAGTTATTAGCATGTAAGAAAGGCCCAAAAAATTGCATGGACTGTTCTCTCTGTATCCGTCCAGTAGGTGATACCGGAGTATTGGGCCTCGGACCAACTGGCTCCGAGACAGCTTCTTAATGACAAGCCATTAGACTCTTGAACAGAAAACAACTGTTGAAAAGAAAAAATCTGCCTGCCACCCTCTCCCACGGACAATCTGCACTGAATTTCTGCACTGACTTTATGCTCACCCACAGGTCTATATATTTCTATAAAAAGCCCTCTTGCAAAAACTTCGCCATAACTTACCTCGTTATTAACCTTCAGACGTATAAGTTACCAGACCCGGACTCAGGGATGGTTAACCCTGAAGATCTTTTCAATCTCTACAAGTTAGGTGAATCTGCTTTTAGTTTCATTTGGAATGATCTTCAAAAGTCCTTAAAGTTGGTGGATTTGGTGCTTACATACAAGCCCTTAACCAGCTGTGCAGTTCAAGAAGAATAAAATATTTATCAAATAAACTATTGTAAACTAAACTCAAAATGGCTTAACCTGTTTGGGGTAGGGGCAGCATTTTCACTTTTGGATAAATAGCATTCCCAAACTGAACTACCTCTTACTCTGTCCCAGATCCTAATATATGCATATTATTATTATTATTGGATAGAAAACACTCTGAAGTTTCGAAAACAGTTTGATTCATGTCTGTGAGTATGAGAGAACGTATTTAGCAGGCGAAACTCCTAAGACAAACCATTCAGATTCTTTTGTTTTTGAGGTCACTGTCTTTTCAATTTTTCATGGGGAATCCAGAATTCGAATCGACTTTCCTGCAGTTCCTATTGCTTCCACTGGATGTCACCAGTTTGTAAAAATTGGTTGAGGTTTTTCCTTTGTGTAATGTAGAAGTACCATAGCTCAGAAAGATTGTCACTTCATGTGTACCTTTTGATAGAGGCGCGTAACCAGAAAAGTAGCGTCAGTTTGTTTTGCTCCTGTATTGAACACAGATCATCCCATCTTCAATTTGATTGATTATATACGTTTAGAAATACCTGTAGTTGTATTACAAAAGTAGTTTGAAATGTTTTGGCAAAGTTTTCAGGTAACATTTGAGATATTTTGTAGTGACTTTGCGTTGGTTGGAAGCAGTGTTTTTCTGGATCTCGGTGCTCAAGAGCTCCAGTGCGCCTGCACGGTCCGGTCTATCCAGAGCCATCTCTTCACACCAGTCCTCCGGTAGCAGCTCCCCGCACCAGGCTTCCTGTGCGTGTCCTAGATCCAGTACCACCAGTTCCAGCACCATGCACCAGGCCTCCAGTGCGCCTCGCCTGTTCAGCGCAGCCAGCACTTTTCTCCTCTCCTGCGCTGTTGGAGTCTCCCGCCTGTTTAGCACAGCCAGAGCCTTTCTCCTCTCCTGCGCTGCCGGAGTCTCCAGTCTGCCCAGCGCCGCCAGTGCTCCCAGTCGGCCCAACGCGGCCAGTGCTCCCAGTCGGCCCGGCAAGGGCCAGTGCTCCCAGTCTGCCCAGCGCCGCCAGTGCTCCCAGTCTGCCCAGCACCACCAGTGCTCCCAGTCTGCCCAGCGCCACCAGTGCTCCCAGTCTGCCCAGCGCCGCCAGTGCTCCCAGTCTGCCCAGCGCCGCCAGTGCTCCCAGTCTGCCCAGCGCCGCCAGTGCTCCCAGCCTGCCCAGTGCTCCCAGTATGCCCAACGCCGCCAGTCTGCCCAGCGCCGCCAGCGCCGCCAGTCTGCCCAGTGCCACCAGTCTGCCCAGCGCCGCCAGTCTGCCCAGCGCCGCCAGTCTGCCCAGCGCCGCCAGTCTGCCCAGCGCCGCCAGTCGGCCCAGCGTCGCCAGTCTGCCAGGGTCCGCCAGAAGTGCCAGTCTGCCAAGATCCGCCAGAAGTGCCAGTCTGCCAAGATCTTCTAGATCGGCCAGACAACCTGAATCATCCAGTTCCACCAGCCAGCCAGGATTTACCGGAGCCTACTACCTGCCTGAGCTTCCTCTCAGTACTGAGCTTCCTCTCAGTACTGGGCTTCCTCTCAGTGCCGGGCTTCCCCTCAGTACCGGGCTTCCCCTCAGTCCCGGGCTGCCCCTCTGTCCCGAGATGCCCCTCTGTCCCGAGCTGCCCCCCTGTCCTGAGCTGCCCCTCTGTCCTGAGCTGCCCCTCTGTCCTGAGCTCCCCTCTGTCCCGAGCTGCCCCTCTGTCCTGAGCTGCCCCTCTGTCCTGAGCTCCCCTCTGTCCCGAGCTGCCCCTCTGTCCCGAGATGCCCCTCTGTCCCAAGCTGCCCCTCTGTCCCGAGCTGCCCCTCTGTCACGAGCTGCCCCTCTGTCACGAGCTGCTCCTCAGTTATGTGGGGATCTGGGTGAGGACTATTAGGCCATGGTCGGCGGAGAAAGTGGATTATCGCAGGACGCGAAGGGGAGGAAATAGGACATTAATGGAGTGGGGTCCACGTCCCGAGCCAGAACCGCCACCATGGACAGACGCCCACCCGGACCCTCCCTATGCTCTTGAGGTGCGTCCGGGAGTCCGCACCTTAGGGGGGGTTCTGTCACGCCTTGGTCATTGTATTTTGTGTTTTTGGTATATGTTTGGGTAGGCCAGGGTGTGACATGGGTTTATATGTTGTGTTTCGTATTGGGGTTTGTATTAATTGGGATTGTGTATGATTAGGGGTGTGTCTAGTTAGGCTTGGCTGCCTGAGGCGATTCTCAATTGGAGTCAGGTGATTCTCGTTGTCTCGGATTGGGAACCGTATTTAGGTAGCCTGAGTTCGCGTTGTATTTTGTGGGTGTTTGTTCCTGTCTCTGTGTTGTAGTCACCAGATAGGCTGTAATTAGTTTCACGTTCCGTTTGTTGTTTTTGTATTATTCAGTATTTTCATGTACCGCGATATATTTCATTAAAGTCATGAGTAACCTACACGCTGCATTTCGGTCTGACTCTCTTCATTCAACAGACGAACGATGTTACAGTGTTGCGCCTGCAGAGTTGAAATATGCTACTCTCTCATTGTTTACTGTTGTGCTATAAGCAGATAATAGCATCTTGTGCTTTCTCTGAAAAGTGTTTTTGAAATCGGACATGTCGGCTGGATTCATAGCAAGTGTACCTTTAATTTGCTATCTTGCATGTGTAATTTAATGAAAGTTTGATTTTTATAGAAATGTATTTGAATTTGGCGCTCTGCATTTTCCCTGGCTATTGGCCATGTGGGACGCAAGCGTCCCGTCTACCCCAGAGAGGTTAAGGACAACAAAGTCAAGTTATTGGAGTGGCAATCACAAAGCCCTGACCTCAATCCTATAGAAAATTTGTGGGCAGAACTGAAAAAGCGTGTGCAGGCAAGGAGGCCTTACAAACCTGACTCAGTTACACCAGGTCTGTCTGTAGGAATGGGCCAAAATTCACCCAACTTATTGTGGGAAGCTTGTGGAAAGCTACCCGATACGTTTGACCCAAGTTAAACAATTTAAAGGTAATGCTACCAAATACTAATTGAGTGTATGTAAACTTCTGAGCCACTGGGATTGTGATTAAATAAATAAAACCCGAAATAAATCATTCTCTCTACTATTATTCTGACATTTCACAATCTTAAAATAAAGTGGTGATCCTAACTGACCTAGAGTATGGCATTTATACTAAGATTAAATGTCAGGAATTGTGAAACACTGAGTTTAAATGTATTTTGCTAAGCTATATGTAAACTTCCGACTTCAACTGTATCCCAAAAGAAAGATATGATCTTACTACAATACATTTTAGTACAAAGTTAGCAAAAATAGATAGCTACCATGGAAAGGAAAATGGAAAGGAAAATACCTGTATATTTTTGAAAAATATCCCAGTTTACCTATTTACTTTTGGTCTTGCGTAGACCTAGCAACCTTTTTTAATTATATGAGCAAAAAAGATTCAATTTTATTTGGAATGGCAAGCGAGACAAAATTAAATGGGTCTATTAATATAATGAATATGAATTTGAAGGGCAGAAATGATTAAATATTAAAGCATTAGATTTCTCATTAAAGTCGTCAGTCAAACCAAAGTTACATTTAAATCCAAACTGGTTCTCTAGCAGATTAGTAAGAATGTCTCACCCCATGTTCAAGGATGGCCTTTTTCCCTTTATTCAGATTACAACCTCTCATCTTTGGTTATTTGAAAATGAAATAATCTCCAAAATATCTCTATTTTTAAAACAAGCCATAGAAAGATGGTTGCAATTTCAGTTTAATCCACCAGAAAATATTGTGGTTAAACTCAAATACGTACACTAATTAATAGAAAAAAAGAAATATTTGTAAATGATATCTTAAATTAGACGGTGTAGTTATGGCACACATGCAGCTAACTAAACTGTATTGAAATGTTTGCTTTACCCAAGAGGCAAATGGAAGAGGGGGAAAGTAAGGATCTTGTCTGTTGGCCCTGCATTATAACCCAAAATTTGTGACAGAAAATTGTAATAAATAAAAAGTATACTTCTTTAATTTAAGGACCAAGTAACTGACAGCTGTGCCATATAGATTGCAAAATAGATGGGAAGAGATCACACCGATTCCATGGCACATGGTTTCTGAACTGATACACAAAACAATGCTAGATTTAAAACGTATAAGTTTTCACTTTAAATCGTTATACAAAATTCTTTCAACCAATAGAATGTTAAATATATGGAGGATACAACCATCCCAGCTCTACAGATTTAGCTGCGAAGAGACAGAATCATTAGATAACTTGTTTTGGTACTGTCCATATGTAGTTTGTTTTTGGTAGCAGGTCCAGGAATGGTTGAATAAGTACATTTACCTGGAGCTAACTCTGCAGCTGGCACGACTGCGTGATTTTAAAAGTCATAGTTAATTGATCAATAATATTATACTACTTTTAGCCAAAATACGTATCTTTAAACTGGCTCTCGTAATGACCGGCACAGGAAAGGAAGACCCAGAGTTACCTCTGCTGCAGAGGATAAGTTCATTATTTTATTTTATAACTGATTTATTAACCTTTATTTAACTAGGCAAGTCAGTAAAGAACAAATTCTTATTTTCAATGACGGCCTACCAAAAGGCAAAAAGCCCACTGCGGGGACGGGGGCTGGGATTAAAAATACAATTAAAAAATATAGGACAAAACACACATCTCAACAAGAGACACCCGACAACACTACATAAAGAGAGACGTAAGACAACAAAATAGCATGGCAGCAACACATGACAACACAGCATGGTAGCAGCACAACATGGCAGCAGCACAACAGGGTAGCAGCACAAAACATGGTACAAACATTAGTGGGCACAGACAACAGCAAAAATGGCAAGAAGGTAGAGACAACAATACATAATGCAGAGCAGCCACAACTGTCAGAGTGTCCATGATTGAGTCTTTGAATGAAGATATTCAGATAAAAATGTCCAGTTTGAATAAGCATCAACCAGTGGGTCTTGCGACGGGTATACAGAGATGACCAGTTTACAGAAGAGTATAGTGATGTGTCCTATCAGGAGAATTGGTGAAAAATCTGATGGCCAAATGGCAAAGACCATCTAGCGGCTCAAGAGCACCATTACCTGGCGAACTATAAATGACGTCTCCGTAATCTAGCATGGGTAGGATGGTCATTTGAATCAGGGTTTGTTTGGCAGCTGGGGTGAAAGAGGAGCAATTACAATCGAGGAAACCTAGTCTAGATTTTACTTTATTCTGCAGCTTTGATATGTGCTGAGAGAAGGACAGTGTACTGTCTAGCCATTCTCCCAAGTACATGTATGAGGTGACTACCTCAAGCTCTAAACCCTCAGAGGTAGTAATCACACCTGTGGGGAGAGGGACATTCTTTTTACCAAACCACATCACCTTTGTTTTGGAGGTGTTCAGAACAAGGTTAAGGGAGATAATGCTTGTTGGACACTAAGAAAGCTTTGTGGTAGAGCGTTTAACACAAAATCCAGTGAGGGGCCAGCTGAGAATAAGACCATATCATCTGCATATAAATGGAAGAGAGAGCTTCCTACTGCCTGAGCTATGTTGTTGATATAAATTGAGAAGACAGTGCTGCCTAGAATTGAGCCTTGGGGTACTCCCTTGGAGACAGGCAATGGCTGAGACAGCAGATATTCTGAATTTATACACTGCATTCTCTGAGAGAGGTAGTTAGCAAACCAGGCCAAAGACCCCTCGGAGACACCAATACTCCTTAGCCAACCAATAAGAATGGAACGGTCTACCGTAACAAAAGCTTTGGCCAAGTCAATAAAACTAGCAGCACAACATTGCTTAGAATCAAGGGCAATGGTGACATCATTGAGGACCTTTAAGGTTGTAGTGACACATCCATAACCTGAGCGGAACCCAGATTGCATACCAGAGAGAATACTATAGACATCAAGAAAATTTGTAATTTGATTATTGACAAGTTTTTCCAACACGTTTGATAAACACAGGTCAAAATCGGAATACTCCTATAACAGTACGGATTAGCTTGATCTCTCCCTTTAAATAAAGGATGCACCGTGGCTGCCTTCCAAGCAATGTGAACCGCTCCAGAAAGGAGAGACAGGCTAAAAATGTCAGAGATAGGATTGGCGATGGTTGGGGCAGCAACCTTAAAGAATAAAGGGTCTGAACCTTCTGACCCAGATGTTTTTTTGGGGTCAAGTTTAAGGAGCTCCTTCAGCACCTCGGACTCAGTGACTGTAAGCAGGGAGAAACTTTGAGCGGGACAGGGGAAAAAGAGGGAGGAGCATCGGGGCTCGACGCATTAGAAGGTGTCGTGTCTTTGGCATCATTAAAGTGAAGACTGTTATTTTATCAAATCAATTCTCTGTAATTATTATTATGTGATTAACTAATCATGTAAATGTAATTAACTAGGAAGTTGGGGCACCAATGAAAATCTTCAGATAACAAAGTTATAATTTTCCTAATATAACTCTTTAGCTATTTTAATCTGATCAATTAGTCTTCTAATTAATGAATTATTCTTTACTTCACATTAGTCTCATTCCAAACGTCATAAATTGGCGGTTATCTGCACGAACCCAGCCTTTACTATAAATCATCCTGTCACGTCCTGACCGTAGAGAGCGTTTATGTCTCTATTTTAGTTTGGTCAGGGTGTGATTTGGGTGGGCAGTCTATGTTCTATGATTTTCTATTTCTATGTGTTTGGCCAGGTGTGGTTCTCAATCAGAGGAGGATGTCTATCGTTGTCTCTGATTGGGAACCATAGTTAGCTACCCTTTTCCCCCAACAGTTTTGTGGGAAGTTAACTTTGACTTTGTTCAGGGCACATATCCCAAAGCTTCATGGTTTGGTTTTGTTATTTGTTTTGTCGGCATCATTTTTAATAAAGAGAAAATGTACGCTTACCATGTTGCTCCTTGGTCCAGTCCTTCAGCCAGCCGTGACACATCCATACACCAATTGTCTTAATCATTTATTTGCTAACTAAATAATCACAGAAATGCATAAACAAACAATGGTTATAGTTACAAGGAAATGATAGGGGGAGGTTCCCTAGTGGGCTAAACCGATATGATGGCTTGGTGGACAAAGGGAAGTGGGTGTGGACTGAGAATGGCAGGAAAGACAAAATCAGTCACTACACAGTTGATAATTATATTAATTGAAATGCTAATCCTTTGCACATGAATGCTACCTCATTTGGGAATAATTTCAATCAATATATTTATATTTACGCACAGTGTGTCATCGCGATCTCTGTTGGAATCATCAGTCCATCTGTTGGAGAGTCAGTTCATCATGGTCTCTCTCTCTGCCTCCCCGAAGATCAGTCTTTCGTGGTTAGGATGGATACTTCAGAGTACCATTCAGAAATGGTCTCATAGAATATATGTTTCTGCAGTTGTGGGTCTTCGCATCACAGGTTGACATAATTTCTAGATGCAGACTAGTAATTAGTATCTAAGATTTGCTCTTATTCTGTCGGGATCGATAGTCTCAGAGTTTAATTAAAGCTAATTTCTGCAACATTAGTAAAAATGAGATCAATACATGTTGATGATTTCATTCCTTGTCTGTTTGTAACTACCCTCGTAGGATGTCTGAACCAGATTGCAGGCACTGGTTACAGTTTGAAGCTTTTTCTTGGGTGGGCAGCTTCATTAAAGCTAGTCAATATTAAAATCACCAAGGCAATTTACTCTCTATTGATATCACATACAATATCAAACATTTCACATATACAGTTGAAGTCAGAGTTTACATACACCTTAGCAAAACACATTTAAACTCAGTTTTTCACAATTCCTGACATTTAATTGAAGTAAAAATTCCCTCTCAGGTCAGTTAGGACCACCATTTTATTTTAAGAATGTGAAATGTCAGAATAATAGAACAGAGAATGATTTATTTCAGTTTTTAGTTTTATTTATTTCATCACATTCCCAGTGGGTCAGAAGTTTACATACACCCAATTAGTATTTGCTAGCATTGCCTTTAAATTGTTTAACTTGGGTCAAACGCTTCAGGTAGTCTTCCACAAGCTTCCCACAATTAGATGGGTAAATTTTGGCCCATTCCTCCTGACAAAGCTGGTGTAACTGAATTAGGTTTGTAGACCTCCTTGCTCTCCCACGCTTTTTAAGTTCTGCCTACAAATTTTCTATTAGACTGAGGTCAGGGCTTTGTGATGGCCACTCCAATACCTTGACTTTGTTGTCCTTAAGCCATTTTGCCAGCATTTTGGAAGTATGCTTGGGGTCATTGTCCATTAGGTAGATTCATTTGTGACCAAGCTTTGACATCCTGACTGATATCTTGAGATGTTCCTTCAATGTATCCACATAATTGTCCTTCCTCATGATGTCATCTGTTTTGTAAAGTGCATCAGTCCCTCCTGCAGCAAAGCACCCCCACAACATAATGCTGCCACCCCCGTGCTTCACGGTTGGGATGGTGTTCTTCGGCTTGCAAGTCTCCCCATTTTTCCTCCAAACATAACGATGGGGATTTTGACCAAACAGTTCTATTTTTGTTTCATCACACCAGAGGACATGTCTCCAAAAAGTACGATCTTTGTCCCCATGTGCAGTTGCAAACCGTAGTCTGCCTTTCTTATGGCGGTTTTGGAGCAGTGGCATCTTCCTAGCTGAGAAGCCTTTCAGGTTAATATCGATAGGACTCGTTTTACTGTGGATAAAGATACTTTTGTACCTGTTTCTTCCAGCATCTATAAATGGTTCTTTGCTGTTGTTCAAGGATGTATTTGGACATTTGCACCAAATTACGTTCATCTCTAGGATGAATAATGCCACCGGCTCCAGGTCATCTATAGATTTTTGCTAGGTGAAGCCCCGCCTTATCTCAGCTCACTGGTCTCCATAGCAGCACCCACCCGTAGCACGCGTTCCAGCAGGTATATTTCACTGGTCAACCCCAAAGCCAATTCCCCTTTTGGTCACCTTTCCTTCCAGTTCTCTGATGCCAATCACTGGAACGAATTGCAAAAATCACTGAAGCTGGAGACTAATATCTCCCTCGCTAACTTTAATAAGCACCAGCTGTCAGAGCAGCAAACAGATCATTGCACCTGTACATAGCCCACCTGTAAATAGCCCACTACTTCATTCCCATATTGTGTTTTTTTGCTCCTTTGCATCTATCACTTCAGTGTTTAATTGTTAAATTATAATTACTTTGCCACTACATCCTATTTATTGCCTTATCTCCCTAATCTTACCTCATTAGTGCACACTGTATTTCAGACTTTTCAATTGTGTTATTGACTTTACGTTTGTTTACTCCATGTGTAACTCTGTGTTGTTGTTTGTGTCGCACTGCTTTTCTTTATCTTGGTCAGGTCGCAGTTGTAAATATGAACTTGTTCTCAACTGCCCTGTAAAGATAAAATAAAAAAATAAAAGGAGACAACGCGTTTCCTTCCTGAGTGGTATGACGGCTGCGTGGTCCCATGGTGTTTATACTTGCGTACTATTGTTTGTACAGATGAACATGGAACCTTCAGGCATTTTGAAATTGCTCCCAAGGATGAACTAAACTTGTGGAGTTCTACATGTCAAGCAAAGAGGCACTGAGTTTGAAGGTAGGCCTTGAAATACATCCACAGGTACACCTCCAATTGACTCAAATGATGTCAATTCGCCTATCAGAAGCTTCTAAAGCCATGACATATTTTCTAGAATTTTCCAAGCTTTTTAAATGCACAGTCAACTTAGTGTATGTTACTTCTGACCAACTGGAATTGTGATACAGTGAATAATATGTGAAATAATCCGTCTGTAAACAATTATTGAAAAAAATATTTTGTGTCATGCACAAAGTAGATGTCCTAACCAACTTGCCAAAACAATAGTTTGTTAACAAGAAATGTGTGGAGTGGTTGAAAATCAAGTTTTAATGACAACCTGAGTGTATGTAAACTTCCGACTTCAACTGTATTATTCAGATACTGACTGTTAGCACTTGGTGGTCTCTAGCAGCTTTCAATGAGAATGGTCTTCAGGTGAGTCAGATGAACCTGTAGCCATATTACTTCAACAATATTTAACTTGAGATTCTCTCTAAGCTTTACAGGAATGTGGTTCTGAATATAGACCACAACACCGCCCCCATTGGCATTTCTGTCTTTTCTGTAGATCTTAAAAACATGTATTGCTACCAAAGTGTCATCAAAGTTATTATCTAAGTGAGTTTTAGAGATAGTCAAAATAGAATGTCATCTGTTGCTAGCAAGTTATTGATTTCATTAACCTAGTTTCTTAGGCTACATATGTTTTAATGAGGCTATTTTAGGAACTTTTCTGCAATGCTTAAATGTTTGTATTGTTTTACTGGGAAGCTTATCAGAAGTAAACATCCTCATGTTATTCATATTTGAGCTGATAGTGCAGGGTGAGCTGCACACAGTGGACTTCCTTCTAGGGCACACCGCCTCAGTGCTAACTGTATGAATTACTGCATACAATTGCTGTAGGGTCAACAGCAGCATTTTCACTTTTGGATGAATAGCGTGCCCAGAGTGAACTGCCTCCTACTCTGTCCCAGATGCTAATATATGCATATTATTATTAGTATTGGATAGAAAACACTCTGAAGTTTCGAAAACTGTTTGAATGATGTCTGTGAGTATAACAGAACTCATATGGCAGGCGAAAACCTGAGAAAAATCCAACCAGGAAGTGGGACATCTGAGATTTGTAGTTTTTCAAAGCTTTGCCTACACATTGAGATATGGATGAGGTTGCACTTCCTAGGACTTCTACTAGATGTCAACTGTCTTTTGAAAGTTGAATGAGGATTCTACTATAAAGGAGGGGCTCATGAGACCTGTTTTTGTCAGCTTTCTGGCAGAGAGCCTCGGTCTCCTCGCGTCCAGTGCTTTTTCTGAAGACAGGAATACACCGGTTGGAACATGATTGAAGGTTTTTGTTAAAAACATCCTAACGATTGATTCCATACATTGTTTGACATGTTTCTAAAGGACTGTAACGGAACTTTTCAAGTTTTTGTCTGGATGCAATGCTCGCGCCCATCCGTAGCACGCGCTCCAGCAGGTGTATCTCATTGATCATCCCTAAAGCCAACACCTCATTCGGCCGCCTTTCGTTCCAGTACTCTGCTGCCTGTGACTGGAACGAATTGCAAAAATCGCTGAAGTTGGAGACTTTTATCTCCCTCACCAACTTCAAACATCAGCTAGCTGAGCAGCTAACCGATCGCTGCAGCTGTACATAATCTATTGGTAAATAGCACACCCATTTTCACCTACCTCATCCCCACAGTTTTTATTTATTTACTTTTCTGCTCTTTTGCACACCAATATCTCTACCTGTACATGATCATCTGATCATTTATCACTCCAGTGTTAATCTGCAATATTGTAATTATTCGCCTACCTCCTCATGCCTTTTGCACACATTGTGTATAGACTCTCCTTTTTTCTCTGTGTTATTGACTTGTTAATTGTTTACTCCATGTGTAACTCTGTGTTGTCTGTTCACACTGCTATGCTTTATCTTGGCCAGGTCGCAGTTGCAAATGAGAACCTGTTCTCAACTAGCCTACCTGGTTAAATAAAGGTGAAATAAAAAAAATAAAAAAATAAAAAAATAAAAATGGATTACTGGGCTGAACACGCTAACAACAAGTGGCTATTTGGACTTAAATGATGGAACTTTATGGAACAAATCAGTAATTTATTGTCAAACTGGGATTCCTGGGAGTGCCTTCTGATGAATATCATCAAAGGTAAGTGAATATTTATGGTGATGTTTATAACTTTGTTGATTCCAAAATGGCAGATATTCCTCTGGTTGTTTTGGGTTCTGAGCGCCGTTCTCAGATTATGGTTTTTCCGTAAAGTTTTTTAAAAATCTTACAGTCTATCTTTAATTCTGTGAATAACACTAGTATCTTTTATCAATGTTTATTCTGACAATTTCTGCTAAAATCACCGGATGTTGGACCTCTGACCTCAGCAGTGATACCAACCCTAATTATGCCATCTCATCACTGAATCTCTCGCTCTGTACTCAAGACCTTTATCTGCAAACCATGACAGAAAGTTTGAGACCAAAAGGAACAAGTGCGACACTCACGTGTCAAAAATAAGTCCTCTAAGCGCTCAATTAAACTCTGCAATGCAGCAGAATACCACCCTTAGGTACCATCTGGACAAAGTCCAGAATGGTCATGCTCTACAGTGTGACTATCCATCCAAGCAACTCGAGCCTATTACTCAAAGGAGTCAAGACAATACGTTTCAGACATTGCCTCCATCATGTGTCCCTCAGTCTTCTCCTCTTGGCCATTCGGCACTGAGTAATATGGCGCCTCTTGGCCAACAAAGCCAAAGCTTGGCTTCTCCTCTTGGCCTTTCGGCCCCACTTACCCCACAGGATGAAGCCAACCCTCTACGCCCGCTTGACGTGGAATACCTTAACAAACATGTCAAGAATTTCCCCACCTTTGACCCCATTCCAGGTCAGCCAAATGATACTGAAACGCTCCAAGCTGACATAGAGGACGCGTTGGATGGCTACCTGAACGCTACGGGATATGACAGGGTTTACAAGATTAATTTGCCTACAACAGCAACACGTGCTAAATGACTACGCTAAACTTGCCATAGCTTTGAAATTGGAATTCAGTGGTTCTGCAACTCGCAAACACGATAGCTCACTGGCTAACACTGTCAAACAAGCTTGGAATGAACACCCACAAGCTTACTATCATAGGCTTCGTTCAGCTTACTTTGGCCTACTCACTGAAACAGGCATGGAAGACCTGTTACCATTTTAACAAATGTTCCTGTCGAACATGTATCCCACCTTCATTACCTACTTGGGCCCTGCAGCCCACGTTGGCTTGCCTATCTTACAACTCAGAGAGCTTGCAAGGACAGCTTTTAAGGAATCAAAAGCTCGCAACGCTAAGAGCCCTGATCACTCGGTTTTGAAGTTTGACCAGGAGCACTCACTCCAGTCAGAGGGTGCATTATTAGGTATTGGAGCGTTAAGAGATGACGCACAACAACAGTTTCTACCACGAAACCATGATTCCAATAACCTCCGTGGTCGAAATAACTGTAAAGTACTTCGCCATCAAAATGACTACCGCTACAATCGACCTGTTCACTAAGTTCCTGCACCCAACTCACACAAAGTGTCAGAGCACAAGGGTAACAAAGGGTTGAAGGATGATCAAAACGTAGACCAATGTTCTTCAGAAGCACCACTACGTGAAGAACTAAAGCGAGAAACATTTGGGAAAAGGGTAAAAGATAAGTACAAGGACAAGACAAGGAATTACCGGGCACCAGGTCCGCAGGAATTAACACCCATAGCAAGGACATTAAAATTCAAATCTCTCCAGCTCTCACTCGAGACCATATCCAGGGCCTGCTTGATCAAGAAAGAAACCCACAGGGTTTGTCTATAGACTCAGAAACAGGTCAACCGCTTCTTTAAAGCCAAGCACACTCAAAATCGGAAAAGTCGATCTGCTTCCACCTTGAACAGAATTGACACATCACGTCATTGCGAACGACCACTCCACTTTGTGGGGAATATGTCCACTAAACACGAATCGAAATGACCATACCTGAAAACAGTCCTGAAGGACTGCTTAACTTGCCATGCGCTAATTGATTCGGGTGCGACAATATCACACATCTCTCAAACATTGTTTGATGATTTAAAAGGGCTTTGAAGCCAACTAAACATTGGTTAAAAGTGGAACGATGCGACACTACACTTTGAGGGGTCACTCAGACTACCTCGCCTCTCACATTGAGAGTCATGCTGAAACTACACTTCAAGGACATATGGCTTGTTCACCCTGTGTATGTTACCAGCCTCGAAACTGTACCCCTGCTACTTGGAGCAGACTTGATGGATCGGTTACTCCCATTGATGGATTGGAAAACCAACCAGGTATGGTCACAGGCTACAGTGCCTTCTCCACCGACCACACTCTCTTCCCCTAAAGCTAGCTGCAACGCATTCATTCACGAGGAGTATCTGTCGAAAGCACCCCTTGGGAAAAAGATGTTTAGAAAACCCTTGGTGCAGAATCCGATCCAAGAAGATATTACGATATTTCGACACAATCCATCAGCCAATCTGATTGAAAATTATTTTCATGATTTCGAGCCAGCTGTCTCTGTGAATGAGCAACTTCCCTCCTCCTTGCAGTCGTGCAATACGGTAGTCGAGATGAACTTCTCGTGCCCTTCAGACACTTCCGCAAACACTGCGGCCGTCTCAGCAAGAAAAACATTGATGCGCAGAGTATACTCTGCTTCCGATGACACACCTTCTGCTTTGTGGGGAACTGTCAACCTTAAAATGACACTAATGGTGTCAGTCCAGCAACTGACCCGATGACTCCCATTGGTGAAACACTTTGCAATATCACAGACCGTAGTCCTCGTCTCAGTTCGCAGGTACTGAAGAGGTTTCCACACGCTGATGCGGTGGTGACTGACAGACCTCGACAGCCACTGAGGGTGTTGAAGCACAAACACCAGGAGATTTGGTTGAAAGGTTACAGCCCCTCTCATAATAACGAGGCCACTGACAACTCGTACATAGGGTCCAAACTTTTTGTTTACGCCTCGGATACCAACAGCACCAGCTGGTGGGGGGTCCCGAGACACAAAGGGGGGGAATAGTAGCCCAGACCCATGATGAGCCTTATCGAGACCAGTGGGGGGGGGGGGGGGGTGTCGAGACTACGGACAACACCGTATGAGGCCGCCAGAGCATGTATCAAATCTAGTTGTAAACTCCCCTTTGAGAACAGTGAGGAGCAGACAGGCCCCTAGGCAGGGATTATCTTAGAACACATCTAATATAGTACTGAGGTGTACCACACTGGTCGTAAAGGAAGTCCAGTGTACTTGTCCACCTCCCAAAAATGGCAATAATAATCATTCCTTGCCATGTGTAGTAGTCACTACACTAGATATAGCCCTTAGTTCACTCCAGACCTGTCTGCCCTTGACCAGCACAAAAACATCCTGTGGTGTTCTGCACTAGCATTGAACAGCCCCCGTGATATGTAACTTTTCAGGGAAGTTAGGAACCAATATACACAGGCAGTTAGGAAAGCTAAGGCTAGCTTTTTTAAACAGAAATTTGCATCCTGCAACACAAACTCAAAAACGTTCTGTGACACTGTAAAGTCCATGGAGAATAAGAGCACCTCCTCCCAGCTAACCAGTGCTCTGAGGCTAAGAAACACTGTTACAACCGACAAAAATCCACTATAATTGAGAATTTCAATAAGCATTTCTCTACGGCTGGCCATGCTTTCCACCTGGCTACCCCTACCCCGATCAACTGCCCGGCACCCTCCACAGCAACCCGCCCAAGTCCCCACCATTTCTCCTTCACCCATATCCAGATAGCTGATGTTCTGAAAGAGCTGCAAAATCTGGACCCCTACAAATCAGCCGGGCGAGACCGTCTGGACCCTCTCTTTCTAAAATGATCTGCCAAAATTGTTGCAATCGTACCTTCTCCGCTATGCAATATGTTTTCCGGGCCGGTCATGGGTGCACCTCAGCCACGCTCAAGGTCCTTAACAATATCATAACCGCCATCGATAAGAGACATTACTTTGCAGCTCTATTCATCGACCTGTCCAAGGCTTTTGACTCTGTCAATCACCACATTCTTATTGGCAGACTCAACAGCCTTGGTTTCTCAAATGATTGCCTCGCCTGGTTCACCAACTACTTCTCTGATAGAGCTCAGTGTGTCAAATCGGAGGGCCTGTTGTCCGGACCTCTGACAGTCTCTATGGGGGTGCCACAGGGTTCAATTCTCGGGCCGACTGTGATATCGTTCTTGCTGCTGGTGATTCTCTGATCCAGCTCTACGCAGACGACACCCTTCTGTATACTTCTGGCCCTTCTTTGGACACTGTGTTAAAACCTCTACGGGATCGGTGTCCCTATACCGGGACGGTTGTTGCCATTGTGCACTAACATGACTAGAATGACGTTGTAAGTAACATCAAATTTTTCAGGACATAGACATGTCTTATATTTGCAGATATCTTAAATTCCTGTTAATCTAACTGCACTGTCCAATTACAGTAGCTATTACAGTGAAAAAATACCATGCTATTGTTTGAGGAGAGTGCTGTGACAGAAAAAGTACATATTTACATCATTTGTTGGATATTTAACAATTATTTACAGTACTTAACATACTGTAAGATACTGTATTTCTGTCCTACTAATGATGTGTTTTAGTGTCTTTTAGTGTCTCCACTCTAGAACCCTGCAGCTAATTTGGGTGTATGGTTTTACTTGAGATAGCGTGAACTGACAATTCTTGGTGATAAAAATAAACAGCCACATTCCATTCTATGATTAGTGGTGCATGTGAGGGAGATGATGTACTTACGGTACATTCAGTAATCTTGCTCTGATTTGTCATCCTGAGGGTCCCAGAGATAAAATGTAGCATAGTTTAGTTTGATAAAATACATGTTTCTATTCAAATGTAGGAACTGGATTCTAAAGTTTGAAACCCTGCTGTTTCTGACCCCACACCCACATCCATCTAGATGGATGAAGGTTAGTATATTTTCTGTGTATTTCATGTATGACCTTCCTGGGAGTAGGTAAACTAGAAAAAATGTATTACCATATCATTTTTTATGTTCTCTATATTTGTGTACTTGAAAATGTACTTGAATGACGAATTCAGCACATTTGTGCAGACATGATACAACATTTTGTGCAGCAATGCAATACTTCACTGGATCAGTCTGAAACTTACACATCCAAGTATACCTGACTAAATTAATATAATAATATAATAATATATGCCATTTAGCAGACGCTTTTATCCAAAGCGACTTACAGTCATGTGTGCATACATTCTACGTATGGGTGGTCCCGGGAATCGAACCCACTACCCTGGCGTTACAAGCGCCATGCTCTACCAACTGAGCTACAGAAGGAGCACAATTATGAAAGACAAGAACTGTAATTTTGAATTCTGTAAAGTGAGTGTGGAAGAGGTGAAAAAATGATTGTCTATCAACAATGACAAGCCTCCCGGATTTGACAACTTGTTTGGAAAATTACTGAGAATTATAGCGGACGATATTGCCACTCCTATTTGTCATATCTTCAATCTAAGTCTACTAGAAAGTGTGTGCTCTCAGGCCTGGAGGGAAGCAAAACTCATTCCGCTACCAAATAATAATAAAGACCCATTTACTGGCTCTAATAGCCGACCAATTACCATCAGGAAACTTTTCGAAAAAATTGTGTTTTACTAGATAAATGTAGCCTTTATTTAACTATGCATTTTACAGTAAACAAACTGACAACAGGCTTTCAGCACGCTAATAGGAAAGGACATTCAACAAGCACAGCAATTACTCAAATGATTGGCCGAGAGAAATTTATGATAAAAAGATTGTGGGGGCTGTGTTAGACTTCAGTGCGGCTTTTGACATTGATCATAGTCTGCTGCTGGAAAAACGTACAGGATGTGTTATGGCTTTACACCCCCTGCTATAGTATGGATAAAGACTGTCTACCAGAACACAGTGGGTGTTCTTTAATGGTAGCCTCTCCAACATAATCCAGGTAGAAACACCTGTCTAGGCCACTTACTTGTTTCAATCTTTACAAATGACATGGCACTGGCTTTGATTAAAACCAGTGTGTCTATGTATGCAGATGACAACACTATACAAGTCAGTTACTACAGCGACTGAAATGACTCCAACACTTATCAAAGAGCTGTAGTTAGTTTCAGAATGGGTAGCAAGGAATACATTAGTCCTGAATATTTCAAAACTAAAAGCACTGTATTTGGGACAAATCATTCACTAAACCCTAAACCTCAACTAAATATTGTAATAAATCATGTGTAAATTGATCAATTTGAGCAAGAGGTGACTAAACCACTTGGAGTAACCCTGGACTGTAAAATGTCATGTTAAAAACATGTTGACACAACAATAGCTAAGATAGGAGAATATGTCTGTCCATTATAAAGCGTCAACAAGGCAGGTCCTACAGGCACTAGTTTTGTCACAGCTGGACTACTGTTCAGTCGTGTGGTCAGGTGACAGAAAGAGAAACATCTGAAAATTACAATTGGCTCAGAACAGTTGGCCCTAAAATGTACACATAGAGCTAACATTAATAGTATGCATGTAAATCACCCATGGCTCAAAGTGGTGGAGAGCTTGACTTCATACGAAGTGTTGACATGCTGAATGCTGAATCTGTTTAAACTACTAGCACACAGCTCGGACACCCATGAATACACCACAAGACATGCCACCAAAGGTCTCTTCAAAATCCCCAAGTCAAGAACACACTATGGGAGGCAAACAGTACTAGATAGAGCCATGGCTACGTGGAACTCTATTCCACATTAGTTTACTGATGCAAGCAGAAGAATTATATATATAAAAAAATATAGAAAATACACCTTATGGAACAGCAGGTACTGTGAAGAGGCACACACACAGGCACAAACACACGCAT
The DNA here is from genome assembly GCF_021184085.1 of Oncorhynchus gorbuscha. Classification (NCBI taxonomy): domain Eukaryota; kingdom Metazoa; phylum Chordata; class Actinopteri; order Salmoniformes; family Salmonidae; genus Oncorhynchus; species Oncorhynchus gorbuscha. The sequence continues at coordinate 45,515,709 of NC_060186.1, forward strand.
ACACACACAAATGCTAGCACACGCACTCTACACACATGTACATTGTAATATTGTTATATGGTGATATTGTAGATATGTAGCGGTGTAATAATGTTATATGATGTACTGTTTTATATTTTGCTTTATGAACAGTATGATGTAAGTGCCTCCCTGCGGACCTGGCATCCTTTCACTCCCTCCTCTCTACATTTTCCTCCTCTGTCTCTGCTGCTAAAGCCACTTTCTACCACTCTAAATTCCAAGCATCTGCCTCTAACCCGAGGAAGCTCTTTGCCACCTTCTCCTCCCTCCTGAATCCCCCCCCCCCTCCTCCCTCTCTGCAGATGACTTCGTCAACCATTTTGAAATGAAGGTCGACGACATCCGATCCTCGTTTGCTAAGTCAAACGACACCGCTGGTTCTGCTCACACTGCCCTACCCTGTGCTCTGACCTCTTTCTCCCCTCTCTCTCCAGATGAAATCTCGCGTCTTGTGACGGCCGGCCGCCCAACAACCTGCCCGCTTGACCCTATCCCCTCCTCTCTTCTCCAGACCATTTCCGGAGACCTCCTCCCTTACCTCACCTCGCTCATCAACTCATCCCTGACCGCTGGCTACGTCCCTTCCGTCTTCAAGAGAGCGAGAGTGGCACCCCTTCTGAAAAAACCTACACTCGATCCCTCCGATGTCAACAACTACAGACCAGTATCCCTTCATTCTTTTCTCTCCAAAACTCTTGAACGTGCCGTCCTTGGCCAGCTCTCCCGCTATCTCTCTCAGAATGCCCTTCTTGATCCAAATCAGTCAGGTTTCAAGACTACGCATTCAACTGAGACTGCTCTTCTCTGTATCACGGAGGCGCTCCGCACTGCTAAAGCTAACTCTCTCTCCTCTGCTCTCCTCCTTCTAGACCTATCGGCTGCCTTCGATACTGTGAACCATCAGATCCTCCTCTCCACCCTCTCCGAGTTGGGCATCTCCGGCGCGGCCCACGCTTGCATTGTGTCCTACCTGACAGGTCGCTCCTACCAGGTGGCGTGGCGAGAATCTGTCTCCTCACCACGCACTCTCACCACTGGTGTCCCCCAGGGCTCTGTTCTTGGCCCTCTCCTATTCTCGCTATACACCAAGTCACTTGGCTCTGTCATAACCTCACATGGTCTCTCCTATCATTGCAGATAGGAGATGACACACAGATGACACAATTAATCTTCTCCTTTCCCCCTTCTGATGACCAGGTGGCGAATCGCATCTCTGCATGTCTGGCAGACATATCAGTGTGGATGACGGATCACCACCTCAAGCTGAACCTCGGCAAGACAGAGCTGCTCTTCCTCCCGGGGAAGGACTGCCCGTTCCATGATCTCGCCATCACGGTTGACAACTCCATTGTGTCCTCCTCCCTGAGCGCTAAGAACCTTGACGTGATCCTGGACAACACCCCGTCGTTCTCAACTAACATCAAGGCGGTGGCCCGTTCCTGTAGGTTCATGCTCTACAACATCCGTAGAGTACGACCCTGCCTCACACAGGAAGCGGCGCAGGTCCTAATCCAGGCACTTGTCATCTCCCGTCTGGATTACTGCAACTCGCTGTTGGCTGGGCTCCCTGCCTGTGCCATTAAACCCCTACAACTCATCCAGAACGCCGCAGCCCGTCTGGTGTTCAACCTTCCCAAGTTCTCTCACGTCACCCCGCTCCTCCGCTCTCTCCACTGGCTTCCAGCTGAAAGCTCGCATCCGCTACAAGACCATGGTGCTTGCCTACGGAGCTGTGAGGGGAACGGCACCTCAGTACCTCCAGGCTCTGATCAGGCCCTACACCCAAACAAGGGCACTGCGTTCATCCACCTCTGGCCTGCTCGCCTCCCTACCACTGAGGAAGTACAGTTCCCGCTCAGCCCAGTCAAAACTGTTCGCTGCTCTGGCCCCCCCAATGGTGGAACAAACTCCCTCACGACGCCAGGACAGCGGAGTCAATCACCACCTTCCGGAGACACCTGAAACCCCACCTCTTTAAGGAATACCTAGGATAGGATAAAGTAATCCTTCTCACCCCCCCCCCCCTTAAAAGATTTAGATGCACTATTGTAAAGTTGCTGTTCCACTGAATGTCATAAGGTGAATGCACCAATTTGTAAGTCACTCTGGATAAGAGCGTCTGCTAAATGACTTAAATGTAAATGTAAATGTTAATGTGTTTGGATCCCAAGAAGAATGGGGATCCCTAATAAATACAAATACAAACAGAATGTAATTACTGACTTTAAATGAATTAGTGTCCATGCTGCGAAGTGATCGGAAGCCAGACTGGAATTTTTTAAATAAGTTGTTCATACTTAAATGAGCCATCAATTGCTTAAAAAATGAAGTTTTTCTAAAATCTTGGCTATAAAGGAAGCTTAGATTTGTGTCTTACGGAACAGCGGGGAATGTGAAGAGACATACATACAGGCACAGGGAACACAATGTGTTGTGAAAAGGGTTATGAAATGTCATGTCATGTAATATTTTAAATTGTATATAACTGCCTTAATGTTGCTGGACCCCAGGAAGAGTAACTGCTGCCTTGGCACCAGCTAATGGGGAACCTTAATAAATACAAACTGGACAGTTTTATTTCCCTCTCTACATTCAAAGACTCAATCATGGATACTCTTACTGACATTTGTGGCTGCTTTGTGTGATATATGGTTGTCTCTAACTTTTTGTCCTGTTGTCTGTGCCTAACAATGTTGGCACCACATTTGTGCTGCTACCATGTGGTGCTGCTGCCATGTTGTGTTGCTACCATGTTGTGTTGTCATGTGTTGCAGCCATGCTGTCTTGGGTCTCTCTTTATCATCATAATCATCATGGGTGGTTGTGATACAGCCTGGAATTGAACCAGGGTCTGTAGTGACACCTCTAGCACTGAGTTGCAGTGCATTAGACTGCTGTGCCACTTTGGAGCCCATCTAGATAGCCAATACATCTCTGTTGCTAGGCAGGAACTTAATGGTTCCTCTCACTGGTGTAGTCATAGCCCTGCCTGATACTAGAACCTTTGTGGGCATGGAAGTGTATGTGTGAGATAGGACTGTAGTAGGAGAGTTGTTGTGGTGGCACTCTCTGGCCCCCCTCACATAGGTTTCTTCTAACTTCATCTGTTGACTTGACCTCGAGACGCATTCCTCGCTCCTCCCTATTTCCGCAGCTGGCCTGCCTTATCAGAGACTAACTATTGCCCTTCGCCTCCCTCGTTAGAAACATGGAACAGAGTATGAACTTTCTGCACTTAGGGACAGGGTGTATGGAAAGTTACTATCTCCCATTCATTTACCCCATCATGTAAAGTAATCAATAAGTTCTAGTATGGTAACATGACTAAGTTTTTTTCAAGCTAGATTCCAACAAAATGTATTCATTTTCCGTCCTGTGGCCTTCACTAAGTGAGTTCCTAGGCAAATTTTATAATTCATCTCTTTATGATGGTTTTTATACCTTACATATCTCATCAGGCCTTATTTTGTGCCTAGATTTACACAAATACAGTGGCCTGAAACTCATGGTTTTACAGGCCACATCAGGCCTGCAAGTAGGGTTGCACAATTCCAGTTTAACCTAAATTCATTTGTTAAAAAAAAACATTTTTGGAGGATTTCCAAGAATCTCCCATCCCGGGATTTCTAGAAAACTTGGAAAATGCACCACAATTTTACAATACTGCTTGCAAAGTGATATATATTCCTATTGGAATCCATCCAGAGTCAGGATATCCAATAGTTGGAATTGTTATTCACCCATAACCTGCATCCATAATGAGGCCAGGGTTTGGAACAGCGTGAGGAGACTGCCTAATAAATTTAAACTGGAACAACCATTTCAGTAACTGGTGCAAAAAATCTCACTAAATGGTTGGATTAGTTCAGAAAAATGTGATTTATCTTTGTGTAGCATAATATCAATCAATCACTCAATGTACATGCAAAAGCACATATATTAAAAATGACCTGCTGTAGAGCATGCTGGGTAAAAAAGTAAATTTGTTATCATAACTTTAAAAAATAGATTTGATGTGACTTCTCATTTCGTTTTGAGTCAGTACCATAAACATTTTAAGTAATTATTACTTTTTGTTGACTTTGAGTTCAACTTACTAGAAGTATTTCAGTTAAAAATACTTTGGAGTTTACGGTGTAGTTGCCTCAAGTGCCTGCTGACCAGAAATGCTGGTATGGGGCAGGCTACTGTCAATTTGGGATCTAACATTTTCAATATTTTCTGTAAAGAATCGTAAAAAATGTTCACAGAGATCAGGGAATGCAAGCATGCCATTGTAATTTGTCATCAGATCATCAGTTTACATGCCTTCAATTTACATTCAACCTTTCTAAGTTAACTTTTTAAAGCACAAGAGTGGTAATTTAACCAGGGTGATACACTGGCAGACAATCTATTATTGGTTTTACTGGTGCCACTGAATCTAAAGTAGCCTGACATATGTCATTGTAACTGTTCAACAAATCATTGTTGTGAAGACAAAGAACAGGATCAGTGGTAGGGGATAGAAAAGCATTCATACATTTACTAGCAGTTGTCAAGTTAATGATGCGAGAGTGAGTGGGGACAGACACATTTTTAGGAGGTAGAGGAAGGAGAAAGCGTTTTAAAAACAATAATGAGATGGTCAGAGACATACGCGTCAATGATTTCCAAGTTATCAATATTCAGACTATAGGACAGCATGAGATCAAGAGTAGGGCCTTTGTTGTGTGTAAGCCCTGTGGCATGTAGCACAAAGTTAAAGGATTCTAACAGGTTAATAAACTCCCCAGCTGGTAGCATTGTTTGGGCAACACATTGTTTAGATCTCCAAGAATAACAACCCTGTTATATTCAGGAGTAACCAAAGAAATCAGGTCAGAAAATCCGGCAAATAACAAAATATTAGGTTTAGGAGGGTGGAACACAACAATATACAATGTGGGCTGTTTCTTGTTCAAGCTAAACATGAGGCTCTCAAATGAGGAAAATTCACAACATGACACAGGGCCACATATAAACTTGTCTCTATGAATGACGGCTACCCCACCACCATGGCCAGACGGTCTGGATTCCTGTAGATAAGAAAAGGCTGGAGGGATAGTTTAATTTAGAGAACTAAAATCCTCGGTTTTAAGGCAAGTCTCATTTAGCATGAAAATATCAATGTCACTGGAAATAATAAAATCACTGCATATGAACAACTTATTTTTTATAGATCTTACATTCAATAAACCAAACTTGACATGGATAGCTGCTGTATTTACAGAGGTATTCAGGGGAGGTAAAGGAACCTAAATTTACCGCACCACGGAACAAAATATGCATTCCATGTCCTCTGTTGCTAATTATGACAGGGAGGACTGGAACACTACCAGAACCAGGCTGTTTATGTCTTTAATTTCACCCAAAAACACCCTGTTTTGCTTTTTACTTTTAGATGTTGATGAATGCAAGAACAGCCAAATCTGTGGACCATTTTCACGTTGCCACAATACAAATGGTTCTTTCTTTTGCAGCTGCCAAATATATATTTTTATCTCTACTTGAGGCACTAAGAATGGAATGGAAGAATGGAATAATATGTCAAAGTAAGCATCTGTATGCAAATCTGCATGAACTATCGGTGAATTGATAGTTTTTAAAATAATGGTTTTGAGGGAAATGGGAGGATACAATATTCGAATTATTTGAGGTTACCATATAATATAAAATATTTTCTGAGAGTTAATAAAAAATTGTGAGGAGTGTTATCATAATTATCTTTTAAAACTTAAATATGTAACACTTTTAGTATGTCCTGGTGATATAGTAAAAAAAAAACTGCAGTTTTGAGGTTACTCTGGTCGACTGTCAAATTAGTATGTTGATTCATATGTTTGCCAGAGCATCCCCAGAAAAATGTACATGACAATATTGTGTGCACAACACAAAGTGTCAACAAACCTCTTGAATATGTAGGTACTGCAAAACATGAACGAGGGAAGTAGTACCACTTATAAAAGTATTTATAGGAGGACACTGCCCTCTGTTGGTCACTGTCAAGGCATAGATGTATTTTCTTTACAGATATGGTATTCAATTGGTACATAGATTTGTCAATCAGCATTTCCAGGCATTGGCCTGAACATTTTGTGTGGGAAAATCTTTAATAAGTGTAATGCGCTTATTAAATTGTCAGCTTTGCCTTCAGAACACAATTTTAAATGGACCATCCTATTTCTCCTCTTAGGAGCTTACTAAAACTTGTGTCTTCCAATTGTATATCAGCAACCTTACGGATCCTCAGAGCCTGCTGGTGGAGAATGACAGACAGATGTCAGGGGAGCTTTCCTCAGTGGATGTGATCTCCTATGTGAAGGCCCTCTCTCGATCGGCCTCGCTGTTGAGCTGTAGGGAGAATAATCAAACTGCCAAACTGTCCGTGATCAAAACAAGTCACAGAGTAATCTTTATTTCCACTAGCATTGCTATTACTCTTTTTTTAACTTAACTTTTAACTTACATTTGTTGTGAAAAAAAGTCAAAAACGGGGAGCTGAACCTGCGATCCATCAGCCACCAGCCCAAGCTCCCAACCTCCAGGCCACCAGCCCTCCAAGACCCCCCCCCCACAGTTCCCCAAAAGCTGCCCCTCAACTATACAAGACCCCCACACAGTGACCCCCCCAGAAAAGATAAATAACTAAAATAATAATAATTCCCCACACCCAATATCCCCCCCCAACCCAATGCACCAACAACCAACAAAAAACAATAATGCAAAAAACATCAAGGACAACAAAAATCATAACAGCAAGTCCAACTGAGTATGTTTGAGTGCATGTATTGCACTATTTACACGTGTGTGTGTGTCCATGTATGTGCATACCAAAATCAAATCAAACTTTATTTTGTCACATGCACCGAATACAACAAGTCTAGACTTTACCGTGAAATGCTTACTTATAGAAGCCCTTAACCAACATTACAGTTCAAGAAGAAGAAAATATTTACAGAGTAGACTAAAATAAAAAGTAATAATGAAAAGTTACACAATAAGAATAACGATAACGAGACCATATACAGGGGGCACCGGTAGCATGTCAGTGTGCGGGGTACATGCTAGTTGAGGTAATCTGTACATGTAGATGCAGCAGTGTACAAAAGGAAGGGGGGAGTCAATGTAAATTGTCCGGTTGCGAATGAATTGTTCAGCCGTCTTATGGCTTGGGGGTAGAAGCTGTTCAGAAGCCTTTTGGTCCTGGATTTGGCACTCTAGTACCGCTTGCCGTGCGGTAGCAGAGAAAACAGTCTTTAACTTGGGTGACTGGAGAATCTGACAATTTTATGGGCTTTCCTCTGACACCGCCTATTATATAGGTCCTGCACCGTTCGCACTACCCTCTGTAGCGCCTTACGTTCAGATGCCGAGCAGTTGCCATACCAGGCGGTGATGCAACCAATGCTCTCGATGGTGCAGCTGTAGAACCTTTTGAGGATCTGGTGACCCAAATCTTTTCAGTCTCCTGAGGGGGGAAAGGTTTTGTCGTGCCCTCTTCATGACTGCCTTGATGTGTTTGGACCATGACAGTTTGTTGGTGATGTGGACACCAAGGAACTGGAAACTTGAAACCCGCTCCACCTCAGCCCAGTCGATGTTAATGGGGGCCTGTTCGGCCGCCTTTTTCTGTAGTCCATGATCAGCTTCTTCGTCTTGCTCACGTTGAGGAAGAGGTTGTTGTCCTGGCACCACACTGCCAGTGTTCTGACCTCCTCCCTATAGGCCGTCTCATCATTGTCGGTGATCAGGCCTACCACTGTTCTGTTGTCAGCCTAATGTTTACAGACACCTGCACGGCCGCATCAACCCCAGGCAAACCGGCAATAGCTGTAACAACAGTGCCCCTTAGTGTCATTCAAACATACTTTCTATTATGTTTTATTTTTTATACTTTTATTCTTTTACCATCATTCTATCCCCCTCCCAGCAACTCTACTCTCCAATTGCACATCCCAACTATCAGCTTCACTTCCCTCAGCTATTACTATTTTTAGGAGTAGGATACTAAATGTTCTAGGCCTAGGAGTATGTACAGTATATGTCATCATTGTCATCATCACAATATGCATTGTCTTGTTCCCTCATAAATGATGGTGTTCTGCCTTCCTTTAGTTTCCACAGTCATTTTTAAACGTGGCAAACAATTTGATTGAGAAGGATGAGTTTGTGTCATTAAACATAATAAAAGTGGAGCACTGGGGCCACACCATCACCAAACTCTTATACACATTGGAGGAAAGTAATCTGACCTTGGCCAGGAATTATAAAATGACAACTGAGATTGAGATCAGAGAGAGTGTAATTGATAAGAAGACCGCAATATTGTCTCTTACATCTGACTCCAACACCCAAAGCTATTCAATTAGCCATTTTGATTGTATACAATATGTTCTGCAGATACTTCCTGTGCACTGAATTGTTAGACAAGGTAAATTATTGATTTTGTAAAGTATGACACTATATAGATTTATTTTTTGTATTTTATTCTTCATTATAAAATTCCTCTGTCCACACTCTAAACTGCCCCAGGGACACAAAGGCATATATGTGTACTGTTTTTTGGTGATTATTCCAAAGATATGGAGCAGAAAAACAAACATTTGATTTAACTAACTCTGAAGACACCAAAGGAGTCTCCAGAGTTAACAAACCCTGTGAACTGGTTTTGATAACTTGTCATTTCAAATCTTAATAGTGAAGTTAGGTAAGTTGGAAGCTTGTGGAGCAGAGCTTTGTAAAAAAAATTGTAATCATGTGATCTACGTGACTTCAAAGAGGTCCAGCGACCTTGTGGTAAATAATACAGTGATGAGTAATAAAACTGTCTCCTGTCATAAAACGGAGGCCACTGTGTTCTAAGGGATCTTCAATGCTGCAGAAATGTTTTGATACCCTTCCCCAGATCTGTGCCTCGACACAATCCTGTCTCGGAGCTCTTCGGACAATTCCTTCAATCTCATGGCTTGGTTTTTGTTCTGACATGCACTGTCAACTGTGGGACTGGTGTGTGTCTTTCCAAATAGTGTTAGCACTGAGGTGGTGTGCCCTAGTAGGAAGTCCACTGTGTGCTCACCTTGCACTAATGAAAATAACCTGAGTATGTCTACCTCTGCTAAACTTCCCAGAAAGTATTTAAAAAAGCCCACGTTAACATATTAACATATGTAGCTTAAGAAACTAGGTTCATGAAATCAATAACTTGCTAGTATCAGATAACATTCATATTCTGTGTGCAAATGAAGAACAGTTGGTGAAGTAGGCAAACAATAGGCCATAGAGGCGAAATATTTTTGCAATTTAGCATTAATAATGGAGTGATAGATGTGCAGATGATGATGTGCAAGTAGAGATACTGGGGTGCAAAATAGCAAGAGGGTAAGTAATAATACGGGGATGAGGTAGTTGGGTGTGCTATTTACATATTGGCTGTGTACAGGTGCAATGATCTCTAAGCTGCTCTGACAGCTGATGCTTAAAGTTAGAGAGGGAGATATAAGACTCCAGCTTAAGTGATTTTGGCAATTCGTTCCAGTCATTGGCAGCAGAGAACTGGAAGGAAAGGCGGCTAAAGGAAGTGTTGGCTTTGGGGATGACCAGTTCAATATACCTGCTAGAGCACGTGCTACTGGTGGGTGTTGCTATGGTAACCAGTGAGCTAAGATAAAGCAGGGCTTTACCTAGCAAACACTTATAGATTACCTGGAACCAATGGGTTTGGCGACGGATATGTAGTGAGGGCCAGTATATGGGATGGGTAGTATATGGGGCTTTTGGGATAAAATGGATGGCACTTTGATAGACTACATCCAATTTGCTGAGTAGAGTGCTGGTGGCTATTTTATAAATGACATTGCCGAATTAAAGGATCGGTAGCATGGTCAGTTTTACGAGGGTATGTTTGGCAGCAAGAGTGAAAGAGGCTTTGTTGCGAAATAGGAAGCCGATTCTAGATTTAATTCTGGATTGGAGATGCTTAATGTGAGTCTGGAAGGAGAGATTACAGTCTAACCAGACACCCAGGTATTTGTATTTGTCCCCATATTTTAGGTCAGAACTGTCCCGAGTAATGATGATAGTCGGACGGGAGGGTGCAGCAATCAGTTGAAGAGCATGCATTTAAAAGCAGTTGTAGGCCACGGAAGGAGTGTTGTATGGTGTTGAATCTTGTTTGGGGGTTTGTTAGCACAGTGTCCAAAGAAGGGCCAGATATATACAGAATGGTGTCGTCTGAATAGAGGTGGATCAGAGAATCATCAGCAGCAAGAGCGACATCATTGATATAAACAGAGAAAAGTTGGCCCGAGAATTGAACCCTGCGGCACCCCCATAGAGACTGCCAGAGGTCCGGTTTATATGTTGTTTTTCGTATTGGGGTTTGTAGTTTTGGGATCGCGGCTGATTAGGGGTGTTGTATAGGCTTGGCTGCCTGAGGCGATTCTCAATCAGAGTCAGGTGATTCTCGTTGTCTCTGATTGGGAACCGTATTTAGGTAGCCTCAGTTTCGCTTTGTATTTCGTGGGTGATTGTTCCTGTCTCTGTGTAGTGTTCACCAGATAGGCTGTAATAGGTTTCTCGTTCCGTTTGTTGTTTTTGTATTGAGTTATTTCATGTATCGTTTCGTTTTCGTTCATTAAAGATCATGAGTAACAAACACACTGAATTTCGGTCCGACTCTCTTCCTTCAACAGACGAACACCGTTACAGAATCACCCACCACAATCGGACCGAGCAGTGTGTTAACAGGCAGCAGCGAAAGGAGGATGTTATGGACAGCAGAGGTATGGAGTATACGACGTGGGAAGAAATCGACAGGTGGGCGGCCGACCCAGAGAGAGTGCAGGAGCCCGCCTGGGATTCGCTGCAGCAATGCGAAGAGGGCTATAGGCGAATGGAGTCGAAAAGGAGAACACGGCGGCGCAGAGTGAAACCCGAAAGTCACCCCAAAAAATGTATTGGGGGGAGGCTCAGGGAGAGTATGGCTGAGTCTGGAGATAGACCTGAGCCAACTCTCCTTGTTTATCGTGAGGAGCCAAGGAGGAGACCAGAACCAGAGCGGGTGTTAGAGGTGAGCGAAGCAGAGACTGTGAAGGAGTTAATGGGGAAAGTGGAGTGGAGAGTAATGATGGAGTTGCTAGCTTGGTGCTATAGATATGATATTCGTCCGACGGATCGTGTCGGGGATTTGATAGCACCTGTGTTAGCGCTCTATACTCAACCTGAGGTGCGTGTTAGTCGGCTGGTGAAGTTGGTGCCAGCCTCACGCACCAGGCCTCCTGTGCACATCCCTAGCCTTGCACGTCCTGTGCCTACACTGCTCTCAAGATCTCCAGTACGCCTTCACGGTCAAGCCCATCCTGTGCCACCTCCACACTCCAGTCCTCCGGTGGCAGCTCCCCGCACCAGGCTTCCTGTGCGTGTCCTCGATCCTGTAGCACCAGTTCCAGCACCACGCACCAGGCCTCCAGTGCGCCTCGCCTGTTCAGCACAGCCAGAGCCTTCCTTCCCTCCTGCGCTACTGGAGTCTCCTGTCTGTTCAGCGGTATTAGAGCCTTCCTTCCCTCCTGCGCTGTCGGAGTCTCCCTCCTGTTCAGCGCTATCAGAGCCTTCCTTCTCTACAGGACTGCCGGAGCCTCCTGCCTGTTCGGAGCAGCCTGAGCTGTCAGTCTGCATGAAGCAGCCAGAGATGCTAGTCTGCAAGGTGCTGCCAGCCTGCATGGAGCAGCCAGAGCTGCCAGTCTGCATGAAGCAGCCAGAGCTGCTAGTCTGCAAGGTGCTGCCAGTCTGCATGGAGCAGTCAGAGCTGTCAGCCTGTATGAAGCAGCCAGAGCTGTCAGTCTGCATGAAGCAGCCAGAGCTGTCCGTTTTCATGAAGCAGCCAGAGCTGTCAGTCTGCATGAAGCAGCCAGAGCTGCCAGTCTGCAAGGAGCTGCCAGTCTGCAAGGTGCTGCCAGTCTGCATGGAGCAGTCAGAGCTGTCAGCCTGCATGGAGCAGTCAAACCTGTCAGTCTGTTCGAAGCAGCCAGAGCTGTCAGTCTGTTCGAAGCAGCCAGAGCTGTCAGTCTGCAAAGAGTTGCCAGTCTGCAAGGAGCTGTCAGTCTGCATATAGTAGCTAGATCCGCCAGTCAGCCTTGATCTTCTAGATCTGCCAGACAACCAGTCTCTTCCAGATCTGCCAGTCAACCAGTCTCTTCCAGCTGCCCCTCTGTCCCGAGCTGCCCTTCAGTCACGAGCTGCCCCTCAGTCCAGTGGGGATCTGGGTGAGGACTATTAGGCCATGGTCGGCGGAGAGGGTGGATTATCCCAGGACGCGAAGGGGAGGAACAAGAACATTAATGGAGTGGGGTCCAACCTACCTAAACCTATTACAGCCTATCTGGTGAACACTACACGGAGACAGGAACAATCACCCACGAAATACAAAGCGAAACTGAGGCTACCTAAATACGGTTCCCAATCAGAGACAACGAGAATCACCTGACTCTGATTGAGAACCGCCTCAGGCAGCCAAGCCTATACAACACCCCTAATCAGCCGCGATCCCAAATACTACAAACCCCAATATGAAAATACAATATAACATAAACCCATGTCACACCCTGGCCTGACCAAATAATATAACGAAAACACGAAATACAATGACCAAGGCGTGACAGAAGCACAAATAAAACATCAATCAACCAGAAAAACGGATACATTCCCTTCGAAAAATAAATCCCCAATCAATGCTTGAAATGACCCGAACGGCAAAAGAACATCAAGAGGAAATACGTTTTGAATTTTGTTTGAGCAATACGGTGCATTAAAACTAAAAGTGTCATACCCTGATCTGTTTCACTTGTCCTTGTGGTTGTCTCCACCCTCCCCCAGGTGTCATCCATCTTCCCCATTATCCCCTGGGTATTTATACCTGTGATTCAGTCTCTGTGCCAGTTCGTCTTGTTTGCCAAGTCAACCAATGGTTTTCTCTTAGCTCCTGTTTTTTCCCGTCTCTCTTTTTCTCGTCCTCCTGGTTTTCATCCTTGCCTGCCTGATCACTCTGCCTGCCACTGACCTCGAGCGTGCCAGCCACCCTGTACCGTTTTGAACTCTGCCCTGGTTATGAACTCTTGCCTGTCCCTGACCTGCCTTTTGTTTATCCCTTGGATTATAAGAAATACCAGAGCTCAAACCATCTGACTCCCGTGTCTGCATCTGGGTCTCGCCTTGTGTCGTTATAAAAAGCAGATTTACCTAGCTCGGTGGAGACCCTAGGAACCTCGCGAGTTAACCAATCCTGTGAATGTGTTAGGCAACTCAGGTGTCTATACCTCACCAGCAAAGTTCGATAGGTTGGAAGTTTATGAAGTACGGCCTTGTAAACAAAAATAGAGTAATGTAGAGATCTACAGGTCCTTAGCAAAGTCCAGCCAACCTTTTGATACAGGATGCAGTGGTGGGTATCAAAACTGTTATCTTTAACAAAACAAAGTGCACTATGATAGATGACATCCAAAGGTTTAAGAATAGTAGCAGCTGTGCTTTGATAAATAATATCACCATAATCAAGAACATATAAAAAAGTTGACTGAATAATCTGCTTCCTACTGCTTAGAGAGAGGCAATATCTGTTACTGTAGACAAATACAACATTAAATAGCTTCTTAGCTTCTTTACCATGGTTTTTAAATGCCAAATCCACATCAATCCAAATGCCTAAGACATACACTGTACAAAACATTAGGAACACCTTCCTAATATTGAGACGCACCCCCTTGTGCCATCAGAACAGCCTCAATTTGTTGAGTATGGACTCTAAAAAGTGTCGAAAGTGTTCCACAGTGATACTGGCCCATGTTGAGTCCGATGCTTCCCACACTTGTGTCAAATTGGCTGGTAGTGGGTCTCTAAGTTAGCTTGTTCCATCTCATCCCACAGATGCTCAATTGGATTTAGATCTGGTGACTGAGTAGGTCACTGCAGCCTTTAATGTTGACACAAGGCATGATGGATGCATGTACTCATGGGGTTTTCCCCATACCCTAGTCCTCCCATCAGTGTGAAACAGCAGGAACTGGGATTTATCAGACCAGTCAATATTTTTCGAATTATCCCGTGTCCACTGGTTTCATTCCTTAGCCCATTGTAACTGTTGTTTTTTGCTAAAAGAAGTGGAACTCTGTAAGGTTGAATGCTGCCATACCCTATTCGTGTCAATGTGCGACTAGTTGTGCATTCTTTTATTGGTCTTTGGCAGCCAATGTTGTACACAAAATGACGCCGGAGAGGATGGCTAACATTTTACATGTTCCGAACCAACTGTGCTATTTTGTTAGGTTTTTTTGCGTTGTTTGTAACTTATTTTGTACATAATGTTGCTGCTACCGTCTCTTATGACCGAAAGGAACTTCTGGATCAGAACAGCAATTACTCACCTCGAACTGGAAGAAGCTTTTTCCTTTAATGAGTTCGACGCGAAGGATATACTGCTTTCACAAAATACTGAGAAAAAGAGGGCGGAGGTCGGGCTACCTTCTGAGAATTTGTAGGAGAGCGAGTAAACTCCCACTGCCATCCGTTCTATTGGCCAATAAGCAATCATTGGAAAATAAAATCGATGACCTACGATCAAGATTATCCAACCAATGGGACATTATTAAAAACTGTAAGATCTTGTGTTTCACTGAGTCGTGGCTGGACGATGACATTGATAATATAGAGCTGGGGGGATTTTCCATGCACCGGCTGAACAGAGAAGCTACGTCTGGTAAGACGAGGGGTGGGGGTGTGTTTATTTGTCGAATAACACCTGGTGTGCAATGTCTAATATTAAAGAAGTCTTGAGGTATTGCTTGCCTGAGGTAGAGTACCTTATGATAAGCTGTAGACCACACTGTCTACCAAGAAAGTTCTCATCTATATTATTGATAGCCATCTATATACCAACTCAAACCGATGCTTGCACTAAGACCAACTCTAATAGGCCATAAGCAAACAAAAAAATGCTCATCCGAAAGCGGCGCTCTTAGTGGCCGGGGACTTTAATGCAAGCAAACTTAAAACAGTTTCACCTCACATTTCTACCAGCATGTTAAATGTGCAACCAAAGAAAATGCTATACCACCATAACTCCACACACAGAGATGCATACAAAGCTCTCTCCTTTCCCATTTGGCAAATCTGACCATAATTCTATCCTCCTGATTCCTGCTTACAAGCAAAAACTAAAGCAGGAAGTACCAGTGACTCGCTCAATACGGAAATGGCCAGATGACCTAGATGCCATGCTACAAGACTGTTTTGAAAGCACAGACTGGAAAATGTTCCAGGATTCATCCAATGTCATAGAGGAGTATACCACCTCAGTCATTAGCTTCATCAATAAGTGCATCGACGACTTCGTCCCCACAGTGACTGTACGTACATATCCCAACAAGAAGCCATGGATTACAGGCAAAATCCGCATCGAGCGAAATGCTAGAACTGCCACTTTCAAGGAGCTGGACACTAATCTGGACGCATATAAGAAATCCCACTATGCCCTCAGATGAACCATCAAACAAGCAAAGTGTCAATACACGATTAATATTGAATCTTACTACACCGGCTCTGACACTCGTCAGATGTGGCAGGGCTTGAAAACTATTACGGACTACAAAGGGAAACCCGGACGCAAGCTGCCCAGTGACGTGAGCCTACCTGCTAAATGCATTTTTTGCTCGCTTCGAGGAAAGCAACACTGAAACATGCATGAGAGCACCAGCTGTTCTAGACGAGAGTGTGATAACGCTCTCGGTTGCCGATGTGAGCAAGACCTTTAACCTCTCTAGGGTAAGTGAGACGGTAGTGTCCCACCTCTTCAACAGCCAGCGAAACTGCAGGGCGCCAAATTCAAAACAACCGAAATCCCATAATTAAAATTCCTCAAACATACATGTATTTTACCCCATTTTAAAGATTCACTTGTTGTAAATCCAGCCACAGTTTTTGATTTAAAAAAGGCTTTACGACGAATGCAAACCAAACTATTATCTTAGGTGAGTGCCTATTCACAGAATAACACAGACATTTTTCCAGCCAAATAGAGGATTCACAAAAAGCTGAAATGTAGATAAAATGAATCACTGACCTTTGAGATCTTCATCATAAGACTTCATGTTACACAATATATGTATGTTTTGTTCGGTAAAGTTCATATTTACATCCAACAATCTGAGTTTACATTGGCACCTTACATTCAGAAGTTCCAAAACATCCTTTGATTTTGCAGAAAGCCACATCAATTTACTGAAATACTATTGCTACTCAATGTTTATTATCTACGCATAGTCACTTCACCCCCACCTACATGTATAAATTACCTCGACTAACCTGTACCCCCGCACATTGACACGGTACCGGTACCCCTTGTATATATCCTCATTATTGTTATTTAATTTTGTTACTTTTTATTTATTTTTTACTTTAGTTTATTTGGTAAATATTTTCTGAACTCTTCTTGAACTTCACTGTTGGTTAAGGGCTTGTGAGTAAGCCTGTAAGGTCTACACTTGTTGTATTTGGTGCATGTGACAAATAGAGTTTGATTTGATAGGATTTTGACTGTCAGTTGAGTAACTGTAGCCCGTCTGTTGCTCTGCAAGATTTGTGTCCGTCCTTTATCCTCTTTCATCAATGACCCGTTTTCGACAACTGGCCTGAAATTGTCTGGATGTCCTTTGGATGGTGGACCATTCTTGATACAAAGAGGAAACTGTTGAGCGTGAAAAAAACGCTGCACCTGGCATCTACTAGCATACACTGTTCAAATGCACTTAAATATTTAGTCGTACCCAACCACCCTCTGAATTGCACACAAGCACAATCCATGTCTCAATTTTATCAAGGCTTAAAAAGCCTTCTTTAACCTGTCTCCTCCCCTTCGTCAATTACACTGATTGAAGTGGAATTAATATCAATAATGGATCATAGCTTTCACCTGGTGAGTAAGACATTTAAACGTGTTAACCCTCGCAAGGCATCCCCAGCCGCGCCCTCAGAGCATGCGCAGACCAGCTGGCCGGTGTGTTTGCGGACATATTCAATCACCATTTTAGATAAGCATGCTCCGTTCAAAAAATGCAGAACCAAGAACAGATACAGCCCTTGGTTCACTCCAGACCTGACTGCCCTCGACCAGCACAAAAACATCCTGTGGCGGACTGCAATAGCATCAAATAGCCCCCGTGATATGCAGCTTTCCAAGGATTGGAAAGCTGCCGCAGTCATCCCCCTCTTCAAAGGGGGAGACACCCTGGACCCAAACTGTTACAGACCTATATCCATCCTGCCCTGCCTATCTAAGGTCTTCGAAAGCCAAGTCAACAAACAGGTCACTGACCATCTCAAATCCCACCATACCTTCTCCGCTGTGAAATCTGGTTTCCGAGCCGGTCACGGGTGCACCTCAGCCACACTCAAGGTACTAAACGATATCATAACCGCCATCGATAAAACACAGTACTGTGCAGCCGTCTTCATCGACCTCGCCAAGGCTTTCGACTCTGTCAATCACCATATTCTTATCGGCAGACTCAACAGCCTCAGTTTTTTGGATGACTGCCTTGCCTGGTTCACCAATTACTTTGCAGACAGAGTTCAGTGTGTCAAATCGGAGGGCATGCTGTCCGGTCCTCTGGCAGTCTCTATGGGGGTGCCACAGGGTTCAATTCTCGGGCCGACTCTTTTCTCTGTGTATATCAATGATGTTGCTCTTGCTGCGGGCGATTCCCTGATCTACCTCTACGCAGACGACACCATTCTATATACTTTCGGCCCGTCATTGGACACTGTGCTATCTAACCTCCAAACGAGCTTCAATGCCATATAGCACTCCTTCCGTGGTCTCCAACTGCTCTTAAACGCGAGTAAAATGCATGCTTTTCAACCGATCGCTGCGTGCACCCCGCATGCCCGACTAGCATCACCACCCTTGATGGTTCCGACCTTGCATATGTGGACATCTATAAGTACCTAGGTGTCTGGCTAGACTGCAAACTCTCCTTCCAGACCCACATCAAACATCTCCAATCGAAAATCAAATCAAGAGTCGGCTTTCTATTCCGCAACAAAGCCTCCTTCACTCACGCTGCCAAGCTTACCCTAGTAAAACTGACTATCCTACCGATCCTCGACTTCGGCGATGTCATCTACAAAATGGCTTCCAACACTCTACTCAGCAAACTGGATGCAGTCTATCACAGTGCCATCCGTTTTGTCACTAAAGCACCTTATACCACCCACCACTGCGACTTGTATGCTCTAGTCGGCTGGCCCTCACTACATATTTGTCGCCAGACCCACTGGCTCCAGGTCATCTACAAGTCCATGCTAGGTAAAGCTCCGCCTTATCTCAGTTCACTGGTCACGATAGCAACACCCATCCGTAGCACGCGCTCCAGCAGGTGTATCTCACTGATCATCCCTAAAGCCAACACATCATTTGGCCGCCTTTCGTTCCAGTACTCTGCTGCCTGTGACTGGAACAAATTGCAAAAATCGCTGAAGTTGGAGACTTTTATCTCCCTCACCAACTTCAAACATCAGCTATCCGAGCAGCTAACCGATCGCTGCAGCTGTACATAGTCTATAGGAAAATAGCCCACCCATTTTCACCTACCTCATTCCCATACTGTTTTTATACTGTTTTTATTTATTTATTTTTCTGCTCTTTTGCACACCAATATCTCTACCTGTACATGACCATCTGATCATTTATCACTCCAGTGTTAATCTGCAAAATTGTATTATTCGCCTACCTCCTCATGCCTTTTGCACACATTGTATATAGACTGCCCATTTTTTTCTACTGTGTTATTGACTTGTTAATTGTTTATTCCATGTGTAACTCTGTGTTGTCTGTTCACACTGCTATGCTTTATCTTGGCCAGGTCGCAGTTGCAAATGAGAACTTGTTCTCAACTAGCCTACCTGGTTAAATAAAGGTGAAATAAAATAAAAAAAAAAAAATAAAAATCAATCCCTATACCAGTCTGCTGTTCCCACATGCTTCAAGAGGGCCACCATTGTTCCTGTTCCCAAGAAAGCTAAGGTAACTGAGCTAAACGACTACCGCCCCGTAGCACTCACTTCCGTCATCATGAAGTGCTTTGAGAGACTAGTCAAGGACCATATCACCTCCACCCTACCTGACACCCTAGACCCACTCCAATTTGCTTACCGCCCAAATAGGTCCACAGACGATGCAATCTCAACCACACTACACACTGCCCTAACCCACCTGGACAAAAGGAATACCTATGTGAGAATGCTGTTCATCGACTACAGCTCGGCATTCAACACCATAGTACCCTCCAAGCTCGTCATCAAGCTCGAGACCCTGGGCCTCGACCCCGCCCTGTGCAACTGGGTACTGGACTTCCTGACGGGCTGCCCCCAGGTTGTGAGGGTAGGCAACAACATCTCCTCCCCGCTGATCCTCAACACGGGTGCCCCACAAGGGTGCGTTCTGAGCCCTCTCCTGTACTCCCTGTTCACGCACGACTGCGTGGCCACGCACGCCTCCAACTCAATCATCAAGTTTGCGGACGACACAACAGTGGTAGGCTTGATTACCAACAACGACGAGACGGCCTACAGGGAGGAGGTGAGGGCCCTCGGAGTGTGGTGTCAGGAAAATAACCTCACACTCAACGTCAACAAAACTAAGGAGATGATTGTGGACTTCAGGAAACAGCAGAGGGAACTCCCCCCTATCCACATCGATGGAACAGTAGTGGAGAGGGTAGCTAGTTTTAAGTTCCTCGGCATACACATCACAGACAAACTGAATTGGTCCACTCACACTGACAGCGTCGTGAAGAAGGCGCAGCAGCGCCTATTCAACCTCAGGAGGCTGAAGAAATTCGGCTTGTCACCAAAAGCACTCACAAACTTCTACAGATGCACAATCGAGAGCATCCTGGCGGGCTGTATCAACGCCTGGTACGGCAACTGCTCCGCCCTCAACCGTAAGGCTCTCCAGAGGGTAGTGAGGACTGCACAATGCATCACCGGGGGCAAACTACCTGCCCTCCAGGACACCTACACCACCCGTTGTTACAGGAAGGCCATAAAGATCATCAAGGACATCAACCACCCGAACCACTGCCTGTTCACCCTGCTATCATCCAGAAGCCGAGGTCAGTACAGGTGCATCAAAGCTGGGACCGAGAGACTGAAAAACAGCTTCTATCTCAAGGCCATCAGACTGTTAAACAGCCACCACTAACATTGAGTGGCTGCTGCCAACACACTGTCATTGACACTGACCCAACTCCAGCCATTTTAATAATGGGAATTGATGGGAAATGATGTAAATATATCACTAGCCACTTTAAACAATGCTACCTTATATAATGTTACTTACCCTACATTATTCATCTCATATGCATATGTATATACTGTACTCTACATCATCGACTGCATCCTTATGTAATACATGTATCACTAGCCACTTTAACTATGCCACTTTGTTTACTTTGTCTACACACTCATCTCATATGTATATACTGTACTCGATACCATCTACTGTATGCTGCTCTGTACCATCACTCATTCATATATCCTTATGTACATATTCCTTATCCCCTTACACTGTGTATAAGACAGTAGTTTTGGAATTGTTAGTTAGATTACTTGTTGGTTATCACTGCATTGTCGGAACTAGAAGCACAAGCATTTCGCTACACTCGCATTAACATCTGCTAACCATGTGTATGTGACAAATAACATTTGATTGATTGATTGATTGATTGGTTAGTCTATATCATGGAAAGCACAGGTGTTCCTAATGTTGTGTACATCCTGTGAATATAGTATTTGTGCAAGCAGCACACTTTGAGCATTCAAATAAAGTCAAATATGTTGAATTTTAAACAATTCTTTGTAATATACAATATGTGAGTTTCACAAAGCACTGATTATTAGTGTCCATTTTAGATCACTGTTTATTTTTCCTGAAATGTCCTCCTTTTCCGTGTCATACTGACCACTGTCAACGTCACTGGTTACACTCGTCTGACATACCTTTGCCCCCTTGTTACTTTATGCCCCTCATTGATGCCAAAGATGTGCTGTGCAGACACTGGGTCATGTACTCGTTTAGTCATTGAGAACACAGCATTGCATATAAAAGGAAACATTGAGCTGCAGGATCCCACTCCTGGATTTCACCATGTGGGGGTTCCTTCTTTGTCACCTTGTGGCCTTGGCCGGTAAGTGTGCAGAGAAACAAATATATGGAAATGATTTTTAATGAGCTACTTATGACAATGTTTGATTATTTTTTCATTTTTTCATTTCAGCATGTGCCCATATCAGTTATGGTGAGTTCTTTATCAAGTGATTTGATGTATCATTTAAAACTAACCCTACATTCAAATTAGCATGTTTTCATGAATAATTATATATCAATGATGTATTGTAGAGCCTGGCTTGAACCATAAGAAAACCTATGAGTACAGATATGAGGGAATGGTGAATATTGGGCGTGGCATGCCAAACCTTGCAGAGTCTGGTGTGAGACTTGTGTGCAAAGTCAAGATCATTGGTGTGTCTGCACATACATTCCTTCTCCGGGTATGCATTCAATTAAAATTACCAATGCAATGTACTTTATAGACCTTTACCTAATTTTTCAGAAGAGAAATATACTGCATGTGTTATTTTAAGGATCTACGTTTCTTTTGATGAACATAAAATGTGTCAATATCCTGGGAATTTAAACAACCTCCTTTGAAAAATGTTTTTTAACCATAAATAAGCAATTCATTCTACCTGGTGATCCAATTATATTTTCTTCTTTTAAGGTTTCAAACTTGAACTTCGAGGAGTTCAATGGCATCCCAGGGAAGAATGAATTTGAAGCCTCACCAAAGCTTACCAAACGGATTGCTGCCGAGCTCAGCAAACCCTTCATGTTCGAGTACGCCAAGGGACGGGTTGGTGACATTCGCACCTCTGCTGAAATATCTGAAACCATCGTCAATATTGTGAGAGGCATACTTGGGTTCTTCCAAGTCACAGTCAAGACCACCCAAAGAGTGTATGAGCTTGAGGAGGTAACCAAAACAGGTTTTACATAAACAATGCTTACGTTATATTGCATTTTCATCTGTAAATAAATTGCAGAGAGCACTGTTAATGTGAGGTTTATTCTATGTATTTGTTATCAGATCGGGATCCATGGATTGTGCCAGAGTACGTATGCAAATGAGGAGGATGCCAACTCCCAAGAATTGTCAGTCACCCAAATTGTTGACATTAATAACTGCAAAAAAAAGGCAGCCATTTGCAGAGGAATGGCACTTGCTGTCGACAACAAACTTTCCAAAGAGGTTTGTCTTTCCAATCCATAGACCTATATGTGAACATGCACAATTCTTTTTGAACGAGTATACAGTGCCAATGCTACAGAGACCATCGAGGTAAATAGTATACTTTAACAGTCACTCACTTTCAATCATTTTTGTATTCTTTTACGTCATCTAGAGAGGTGACTCCGTCATTTCAACAGTGAGATATGTCTACACAGTGAAACCAACAGTTGACGGAGGCCTGATCAAAAAGGCTCATGCATTGGAGCGCCAGCATTTCTCCCCATTCAACGTGAAAGGGGGGAACTCCAAACTGCAAGCCAAGTATGACAAATCTCATTGTTTTCTTTCATTTCACTATATAAAATTGGGTGTCTGAAAATGAGAACCACCTTGTAGTTGGAGGACTTGAAAGAGATGCCACTGTTAGAGGCGTAATGACTAAACACCAACATACAGAATAATAGGTGAATGTGGTTTATTTGCCATGTACACACTAAGGATGCATTTACACAGGCAGCCCAGCTCTGATAATTGATGAAATCCACTAATTGTTTTTTTGACCAATAAGATCTTTTGCCAATAATTGAGCAAACAATAACAATTGGGCTTCCGTAGTGAAAACACAGCCTAACACTAAATTATGTGAAGGAATGTCCTGGAGGAGATGTCCAGACATGAGTTATAGGGCTGCGATTACACAGGCAGCCCAATTCAGATTTCTTGCCCGATTATTGGCAAAGCAGCTGATCTAATTGGTCAAAAGAAAAAATGAGTGAAAAAAAGATAAGAATTTGGCTCCCAGTAAACGCATCCTAAGATGAAGTGCAGCGAAGAGGTTCACTGAGAGGTTCTCAGTCTTGGGGCTATAGTGAGACATACTCACCAGGATGCCAAAGTTTGTATGTGTTAGGTGCTATTCTTGTTGACTCTCCTTTAGGAAAGAGCTTGTGCTGCTCAGTGTAACTGACACAGTGGTGACCCCTGCTGTTGGTCCCATGATTAGCCGAGGGAATCTAGTTTACAAGTTTGTGAAAGTGTTGGCCCAAATCCCCATTTTGATGAAGAAGTTGGATGATCCAGTGCACAAGGTAAAGAACAGGGTATCAATAATACTCAAAACTTGCTCTAAAAATGTTTTTTTCCTCACCCTGTCATGAAGATGTTTATGGCTCATGATTCTTTACTGCTAACGTGTGATATGCCACAAACAAATGCAACCACATTGTTGTTCACAGATTGCAGACATGATCAAACGTTTGGCCCAAGCGAACATCTACCAGACGGACAGTGCAACAAGTGAGGATGTTGTTGTTCTTTTCCAACTCCTGCGTGTGACATCGCTAGAAAACCACGAGGTTCTGTGGAAACAGCTCTCAGGGAATGATGAACACAGGTGCATATTCATGTTTATTTAATTTATAATCAAATGTATATGTTTTACTATATGTACACTATCGTTCAAAAGTTTGGGGTCACCTAGAAATGTCCTTGTTTTTTGTCCATTAAAATTACATCAAATTGATCAGAATTACAGTGTAGACATTGTTAATGTTGGAAATGACTATTGTAGCTGGAACTCTGGGATGCTGGCCTTCTAGGCAGAGTTCCTCTGTCCAGTGTCTTTGTTCTTTGCCTATCTTAATATTTTATTTTTATTGGCCAGTCTGAGATATGGCTTTTTCTTTGCAACTCTGCCTCTTCACTGTTGACGTTGAGACTGGTGTTTGTGGGTACTATTTAATGACGCTGCCAGTTGAGGACTTCTGAGGTCTCTGTTTCTTAAACTAGACACCGTAATATACTTGTCCTCCCGCTCAGTTGTGCACTGGGGTCTCCCACTGCTCTTTCTGTCCTAGTTAGAGACAATCTGCTTTGTTCTGTGAAGGGGGAGGTACACAGCGTTGTATGAGATCTTCAATTTCTTGGCAATTTCTCGCATGCAATAGCCTGACAAGTTTCAGAAGAAAGGTCATTGTTTCTGGCCATTTTGAGCCTGTAATCAAACCCACAAATGCTGATGCTCCAGATACTCCTTCTCACCCCCCACCCTTTAAGATTTAGATGCACTATTGTAAAGTGACTGTTCCACTGGATGTCATAAGGTAAATGCACCAATTTGTAAGTCGCTCTGGATAAGAGCGTCTGCTAAATGACTTAAATGTAAATGTAAATGTAATACTCAACTAGTCTAAATAAGACCAGTTTAATTGCTTCTTCAATCGGAACAACAGTTTTTAGCTATGCTAACATAATAGCAAACTGGTTCTCTAATAATCAACTACCCTTCTAAAATAATAATGGGCCTCTGTATGCCTATGTAGATATTCCATTAAAAATGTACAATTCCCAGCTACAATAGTCATTTACAACATGATCAACGTCTACACTGTATTTCTGTTCAATTTTATGTTATTTTAATGGACAAAAAAAACTTGTTTTTCAAACTAGGACATTTCTAAGTGGCCTCAAACTTTTGAACGGTAGTGTGGGTATATATAGGCATATTTTTTATATTAATTTAAACATTCTATGGTTTCCATGGTAAACATTTCTATGTTAAGTGTAATATATCAAAGGATTGCCTATGTTTGCTACAAAGTTTTTTTATTGTCATCCTTCTCTCTTGTCAGACGGTGGCTTTTGGACACGATTGTTGAAGTTGCAGATGCAAGAGTCCTCAAATTCCTGAAGAACAGATTCAAAGCCGGTGATGTATCAGCCAACGAGGCTGGACAAACACTTCTGATCGCATTTAATCATTTAGCAGCAGAGACTGACTTGATGGAGATGGCCAAGGTGATTGTCTTGGTTGGAGGTGTAACATACAGTTATTTAAATTGCATATGTTTATAAGAACTGCAGTTGGGGCGTTCGTATACTTTAGTTGAACTTTACTCAGAAGTATGCTGGTATTACATAGTACACATGGCATATCACTCCCACTGTCTGGCTACTGTAAAACATGGAACTGGAATCCCACTGTACTGATACACAGACTGGATTTTGGCATAATGTTCACTACATTACAGGAGGTATTATTGTTATACAGTAGAAAGACAAAGAGTACATTGTCCCTACATGGGCTTATGGGCCATTTAACTTTTTTTTTACACTAGATGACAAAATCATGTGTTCGATGTGATGTTTTCAGAGTGATTCATAATCAATCGTCCCTCTGTAGGAGTTTCTGTCCATGCCCTTCAGTAAGTCCCACCCAATGCTGTGGAACACTGTGGTGTTGTCCTATGGATCACTGGTCTACAGGTACTGTACCTATGAGTATGGTCCGTCTTGCCCGGTGGCAGTTGTTCAGGTAATTAGCTCAATTACCATTGTATTACTTACTGGTAAAGAAACCAAATGCATAATATATGTTCCAGTTTATTCTGGTTATATGGCAGTAGATGGTATTGTGAATGTTATGACTACTGCTACATTAATATTGTGTAGTTTTGCTGTTGTTCAGACTCTTTCTGAATAGATATTAGCTGCAAATCACTGCAGATTACAGAATTCAAGATGTGACATGTCCGTCTCAAACAGCCCCTGTTGGACCTGGCGATCGATGGCCTGAGGAGAAACAATGAATTGGACATGGTGCTAGCCCTGAAAGCCATTGGGAATGCAGGCCACCCCTCCAGCATTAAGACCATCAGGCGCTTCCTCCCCGGAGTGTCTGCCGCTCCTGTGACCCTCCCAGCCCGTGTGCTAAGTGCAGCCGTGCAGTCTCTGAGACACCTGGCAGTCAGAGACCCCCACAGCGTTAGTAGTAGTAGCAGTACTAGTAGTAGCAGTAGTTTGGTTTATTTCATTGTGTACACATTCACAACTGAAATCTGAATTCCAGAATACAAAACCAAAAAATGTAAAAGGTGATAATATTTAGGAAGTCGGTCATAGATATTGTGGTTCTGGTGTCAGAGTTCAATTTGTGTCAATAACATTTCGACCCACTCACATTAAGATATCAAGTCAATTCCCCAAATGAAAATTAATTAAAGACCTCATTGAAAAATATGCAACTCAGTATCTATTGATTCACTAAATTGATTTATATCAGACAAAATGATGACCAGTTGACATACAGTCAGATTTTGTATTAGTCCCAGTCTAATCTCTTTGATAATATGACTTTAGCTACTGTATGTCTTACGTATGTGTTTTCAGGTCCAGGACATCACAGTGAGCCTGTTTGTGCAGAGGCACCTTCCCACTGAGATCCGTATGCTGGCATGTATGATTCTGTTTGAAACTAAGCCACCTTTGGCTTTGGTGTCTACAGTGACTGCATTCCTATTGGAAGAGGCTGACATGCATGTGGCTAGCTTTTCTTACTCTCTCATTGGGAGCATTGCCAAATCAAGCACTCCGGACAACCACTTCCTGTGAGTGTTTCTGTCAGGGCAGAGTGACATTTGTTGTGTCAATGCTTCTGATTTTGCATTTAAACTGTGGCTGTTTTGTTATCTTTGTTAAAGCTCAACAGCCTGCAATGTCGCTGTGAAAATCCTGGCCCCTAAATTTGGTCGTGTCAGTTACCACTACAGCAAAGCTATGCACCTAGATTGGTTTAATGGTAAGTTCAAAACACCTGTAAGCGGCATGGGTTTACTTTGAGAACATACAGTATATGAAAGGCTGAGGAACCTGTTTTCTTCGCAAAAACATTGACTGACCACATATCTCTTGAATATCCAGACGACTTCTTGATTGGTACAGCCGCTGAGATCTTCATGCTGAAAAATGCTGCAAGCTACATCCCAACAGAAATAATGACTAAAGGGAAATTCCATTTCATTGGAAAAATATTACAACTTGTGGAGGTAATCGGTAATGTTCATATTAATTGTTTTGTACTTGTTCTGTTTCGTGGTGAAGTAAATCATTATTTGACTATTGTTTGTGTCATAAAGCTTGGCTTCCGTGCTGAGGGAATTAAGGAACTGTTTAGACAGAACATTCAAGTTTTTAATGGCCATCTCAGCTACACTGACTTCGAGGCCATATTCAAAGTGGTGAGTTCATGACTTTTCAAAACGCATACTGCACAGTTGCGGGCACTAAGAAAGTACCCTCAAATGTACTGTACCATGCCTTCAAACTCAACTTTGTTCTATTGAATCATCTTCTTTCAGCTGCAAGATTGGAAGAAATTGCCCGGGGATAAGCCTTTTTTGTCTGCCTATACACGAATCTTTGGTCAAGAGTTCTTCTTCGCGGATTTGAACAATGACTTAATTCAGAGTGTTATCATGGTGAGATTTCTAGTCAATCAAGTATTGCATGTTACTCAGTATAACACCATGTCCCTCTCTATCCACACTGGGCATTAACAAAACCTCATGATACACATTTCCTGTGGTCTCAATAAGCTGTTACACACTGTGCTCTTCTGCCACGGTATCTCCATGCAGAGCGTCAGTCCATCTGCAGGCAAAGAGAGCCCAGTCTGGAGAATGATTGAACATCTTCAGAAGGGGATGTCATGGCACTGGACCAAGCCCTTCCTTATGTTTGAGACCCGCTACATCCAAGCCACCTCCCTTGGTCTCCCACTGGAAATCAGCAAATATTATAACACAGTAACAACCATTACCGTCAATGGTAAACATTGAATACCAAGGGCATTTGAATTACAAAGCAGAATACTTTTAATATTTTAATAAATATATATATACACAATCAATAAAACATTTTCTCTTATGTAGCTAAGGCTGAAATCAGCCCACCACTGACTGATCGCCTGGGACAACTGTTAACCTCAGATGTTTCACTAGTGACTGATGGATTTGCTGGGTAATATATGTATTGATGTTTTGGTAGCTGGGGCAGTCAAACTCCTTGCATATTTATATGTTTCTTGTAAAGGATAGTGAGAAAGAGAGGTAGTGCTAGAGCAATGGGAACCCTCCCATATCAATGGCTTCATTTTACAGAGTGTTTTCATGGCTCAATTATTGTTCAATGCTAATATAACTGATTGTGTTCTATATGTAATTTTTCTGCAGTTTCTCAAAGGACCAATTTGTCTACCATGGGATAAACACTGACATTTTCCAGTGTGGTGCGGAACTGAAGAGTAAAACAGTAGTTGCCATACCATGGGAATTCAGCTTGAAAATGAATGTCAAACAAAAAACATTTGAAATTGACCTTCCTGCTTGCAAAAAGGAGACTAAACTTTTCTCAGTCAAGTATGTTTCTCACATTTCATTAGACCTGTCAAAAACAACATTTTAAGTGTCGCAATGGATAGTAACTTAACAGATGCTAATTTCCTTTTTGTTACAATAGGTTTGACGTATATGCGGTCTCAAGGAATATTGAGGAGCCATCACGTGCTAAAATGACCCCAATGATGCCTGACTCTGTTGAGGCTAATAAGGATATAGAGCCACCTAAGCAAAGATATTTGACCTCCGGACAAAAGGTACAATCACTCTCCAAGGCAAAGATTATTACACGCAAAGTAAGAGAGATATGTGTGCACTCCTAATATGCTTTCTGTTTTGCCAAATAGATTGTAAAATTGGACATTTACCATCCACAAGTAAAGGTGTGTGCAGAGGCTAACATCTATGGGGCAGTTTTCTGTGTTGAGTTTGAGGCAATGAGATCACACTACATTGATGAATACCCCCTTTACTACTTCTTGGGATACACCAACTTTGCATGTACAATTCAACCAGGTAACAGCATATACAAGTATAAAGTATAACGTAATAGGCTTTTTCTTGTACATTGTTTTGGACCGTCATTTATTGAGCCTTATTGGATGTGCCAGGAACTGGTCCACCGTTTGTGC
Organism: Oncorhynchus gorbuscha; assembly: GCF_021184085.1. Classification (NCBI taxonomy): domain Eukaryota; kingdom Metazoa; phylum Chordata; class Actinopteri; order Salmoniformes; family Salmonidae; genus Oncorhynchus; species Oncorhynchus gorbuscha. Next base: position 45,544,893 of record NC_060186.1, read on the forward strand.
TGCCGACCCCAGACTGTACATCAGCTCTGTGGCAGGGTTCAGTCCTTGCTTACACCTTACTTAACTGGACCTGTTGTATACATTCCTCTAATCTATCTTCGCCTTTCATTCTATCACAATAAAGCACCAACATTTGATTGGGAAATGGAATTCCATTAAACAAAAACAAGCCTCATTAGATTTCATAAGTGTGACTATTAAAATCGAAATTCCTCTCTTTCATTATCAGTCCAGTCCAACAAACCTGTTGACAAGATTCACATTGAGATGAACGCCAGCCCAACCGAGTACCCAGTTAGTGTCCGCCACCTGCTTGACACCCTGCAGAAGCTTTCCAAGGTACTTGGTCATGGTTGTACTGTCATGATCTGCACACATGCATTGCTAGGTTCATACAGTATGTGACCATTTCTACTCTATTTTTGTGTTTGCAGTACGCAACCAAGAGTTTCCATCACTCCTCTAGTTCCTCAAGCAGCAGAACGTCTCATCAAGCAAGCTTCAAAGCCAAAGAAGCTTCTGCTTCTGAGGTAGGGCTATGGCTGAAGTGCACCACTGACTACTGTAACTTTTTGTTGTGGCTGTTGTTTTAAGGGGGGGGTATATTCATATCAATCAATATTCAAAGACAGTGTCATCACTGTCTGCATTATTTCAGACATAATGAAAGTATTATGTATTTCACTCTGAAACCTAGTTGTGTTTACAAAACAGTGATGGCAGTATAAGGACCTTTGTGCCTTCTTGTACTCCTCCTCAGGCTTGGAATGCCAATTCTGAACCAGTGTTCACCATCAAGGTTCTGGCCATGAGTGGCAACAAAAAGCCAGAGGGTTACGAAGCAGCTGCTTTCTACACCCCTGCTGCCCAGATGGACAACACCCAGTTGATCGTGTCTCAGATTGGGGAGGAGGCCAACTGGAAGTTGTGCACGGATGTAAATGTGGATAAGGTCCGGCAGGAGAAGCTAAAGGTAATCAGGGTTGGGTAGGTTACCTTCTAAATGTAGTCTGTTAATAGTTAACTGTCCAAAATTGTAATCTGTAATTTAACTTTTGGATTAGCCAAACTCGGTAACGTAATCTGATTACATTTTTGAGATTTTTGAGATTACTTAGAGGCATTAGAAGAAGACAAAAATGTATGTTAGCAATTGAACAACATCTATTGCAGGACTAATCAATGTTAAAGTTTACATAGCTGGCCATATATGGATGTTCAATTTTACTTTATGGGTTGGTTATGTAGGCTTCTTCAAACCCATCGCTTTCTACTACATATAATAATACGATTAAATTATATCTTTACATGGAAAACTAAAGTCTATCACAATTCCAGTCAGTCCAATAAATTATATACTCCATGATCTTCAAGTGTACGACTTGGAAATATGGAAGTATAGATTAGCCAAATTGTTCATATTTCTTTATTTCACATTTATTTAACCAGTGAAGCCAGTTGAGAACAAGTTCTCATTTGCAAATGCAACCTGGCCAAGATAAAGCAAAGCAGTGCGACAAAAACAACAACACAGAGTTACATATAAACAAACGTACAGTCAATAACACAATAGAAAAATATATGTACAGTGTGTGCAAATATAGAAGAGTAGGAAGATAAAGGTAATAAATAGGCCATAGAGGGAAAATAATTACAATTTAGCATTTACACTGGAGTGATCGATGTGCAGATGATGATGTGCAAGTAGAGATACTGGGGTGCAAAAGAGCAAGAGGATAAATAACAATATGGGGATGAGGTAGTTGGGTGTGCTATTTACAGATTGGCTGTGTACAGGTACAGTGATCGGTAAGCTGCTCTGACAGCCGATGCTTAAAGTAAGAGAGGGGGATATAAGACTCCAGCTTCACTGATTTTTGCAATTCATTCCAGTCATTGGCAGCAGAGAACTGGAAGGAAAGGCTGCCAAAGTAAGTGTTGGCTTTGGGGATGACCAGTGAGAGTGAGTGTGTGAGATAACGGTGAGAGACTTGTTTCTGGAAAGGTTTTACCTGAGCATCACCCCAAAACTTATTTGCCATCCCTACTCTGTTGTTAATTATTTTGTGGTCATGGAGGACTGATTGGGCTCATTGAGTCGAGTTGAAAAATAAATGCTGCGCTCATGGAATTGTAGGCTTTGTGCGCTACTGAAAAGTGCTATTTACATGTGAATAATTAATGCCATGTGCTGCATTTGCAAAAGGCCTATTATTTACCTTTTTGTTGGTGAACCTTTGATATCTTGATAATATGCAGCTGTGGACAAATCCACAGATGAAGCAATAACAAAACAGTGTCCCCGCCTCTGTTTTGGTAAAAAGCTGAGGGAGGGGCCTTGAGAAATATAACCACTCTCAGATTAATAGACAGAGCTATGGATGCAAGGGCTGACCATCCATGATATCACAATTATTGTTTGTAGCATCTTATGAGTCTATACAGAACCCAAGATGGCGTACCAGTCAGGCGTCTTTTTTCTTCGGCTTGTCGTGTCCCATGTGTATACATATACTGTATATTTAAATATTTTTTCTTTGCATATATTTTTGATATTTTTCTTAATCCCAACTTCAACATACTCTCCTGCAACCCGCCTCACCCACAGTGGTATGGATCTGCTATTTTCTTTAATTGAGAACCAGAACCCCACACAGAAGCTAGCCAGCTCCTAGCTAGTAGTCAGCTAGCCACTGCTAGCAGTCATCAGCTAACCTTTAGCCCGGACAACCCCTGCCAGTCTGCACAGCGAGATTCAACCCAAAGCTTATCAGAACTCTTTTTCTCCATATCCCCGGATTCCTACCGCAAGCTCTGAACCTCTTAACCTGGATAATTGCAGCTAGCTAGCTGCTATCTGATTGGCTTCTCCTGGAAAACATCTCTGTCCCGAAGCAAGCACCAATTAGCCTGGAGCTAGCCTATGCTAGGCCCATCTCCCGGCGAGCTGAAGAATTCCATCAGCCACTCCTTGGGCTACAATAGCTTTTTTTGCCATTTGGCCTGGACCCCAATTTATTGCCGATGTGGAGCCCCGCCAATCCATCACGACTTAACTAACGACGTAATCCGCCTGAGGGGATTTTTCAACAGGCTCCTCCGTGACGACGTCCCTGAAATTTCCATCTGCTAACCACGGCCTGCTAGCTGTCTAGAGCATACCAGACTGTTAGCTGAAGAGGTCCATCAGCTACTTATGTGGGCTACTATACCTATTTTGCCAATTGGCCTGGACCCTTCTACTACACCGACCCCTGCTGATCCATCACAACGGGTCTGCCAACGTAACCGCACAAGCAGGCCCATCTGCTAGCCTGCTTGCCCCGGCCCGCTAGCTGTCTGAATAGCTGTGTCTCCAGCCCGCCCAGCTACTCACTGGACCCCATGATCACTTGGCTACGCATGGCTCTCCCTAATGTCAAAATGCCTTGTCCATTGATGTTTTGGTTAGTGATCATTGTCTTATTTCACTGTAGAGCCTCCAGCCCTGCTCAATATGCCTCAGCTAACCTTCTTGTCCCACCTTCCACACATGCGGTGACCACACCTGGTTAAATTGATGTCTCTAGAGACAATACCTCTCTCTTCATCCCTCAATGCCTAGGTTTAACTCCACTGTACTCACATCCTACCATACCTTTGTCTGTAAAGTATGCATTGAATCTATTCTACCACACCCAGAAACCTGCTCCTTTTACTCTCTGTTCCAAATGTACTAGACGATCAGTTCTTATAGCCTTCAGTCGTACCCTTATCCTACTCCTCCTCTGCTCCTCTGGTGATGTAGAGGTTAATCCAGTGCCTATCTCCACTCCCATTCCCCAGGCGATCTCATTTGTTGACTTCTGTAACCATAAAAAGTCTTGGTTTCATGGATGTTAACATTAGAAGTCTCCACCCTAAGATTGTTTTATTCACTGCTGTAGCACACTCTGCCAACCCGGATGTCCTAGTCGTGTCTGAATTCTGGCTTAGGAAGTCCACCAAAAACCTTGAAATTTCCATCCCTAACTATAACGTTTTCTGACAAGATAGAACTGCCAAAGGGGATTGCAATTTACTGCAGAGATAGCCTGCAGAGCTCTGTCTTACGATCCAGGTCAAAATCCACCTTTCCAGAAACAAGTCTCTCACCGTTGCCGCTTTCTATAGACCACCTTCTGCCCCGAACTGTGCCCTGGTCACCATATGTGAATTGATTGCCCTCCATCTATCTTCAGAGCTTGTGCTGTTAGGTGACCTAAACTGGGACATGCTTAACACCCTGGCCATCATACAATCTAAGATTGATGCCCTCAATCTCACACCTATTCTCAATGAACCTACCAGGTGCAACCCCAAATTCGTAAACACAGGCACCTTCATAGATATCATCCTAACCAACCAACCCTCCAAATTCGCCTCTGCTGTCTTCAACCAATGTGTCTGCATGCAAACAACCACGCCTCATCACTGTCAAACGCTACCTGAAACACTTTAGCGAGCACGCCTTTCTAATAGACCTGGCCCGGGTATCCTAGAAGGATATTGACCTCATTCTGTCAGTAGAAGAAGCCTGGTTATTCTTTAAAAGTGCTTTCCTCACAATCTTAAATAAGTATGCTTCATTCAAAAAAAAAAAACAGGAACAGATATAGCCCGTGGTTCACTCCAGACCTGATTGCCTTTGACCAGAACAAAAACATCCTGTGGCATACTGCATTAGCATCGAATAGCCCCCGCAACTTTTGAGGGAGGTCAGGAACCAATATAAACAGGCAGTTAGGAAAGCAAAGAATAGCTTTTTCAAACAGAAATTTGCATCCTGCAGCACAAACTCCAAAAAGTTCTGGGACACTGTAAAGTCCTTGGAGAATAAGAGCACCTCCTCCCAGCTGCCCACTGCACTGAGTCTAGGAAACACTGTCACCACCGTTAAATCCACGATAATTGAAAATTTCAAGAAGCATTTTTCTACGGCTGGCCATGCTTTCCACCTGGATACCCCTACCCTTGTCAACTGCCCTGCACATCCCACAGCAACTTGCCCAAGCCTACCCCATTTCTCCTTCACCCAAATCCAGATAGCTGATGTTCTGATGACTCTTACAAATCAGCAGGGCTAGACAATCTGGACCCTCTCTTTCTAAAATTATCAGGCAAAAACATTGCAACCCCTATTACTAGCCTGTTCAACCTCTCTTTCGTATCGTCTGAGATCCCCAAAGATAAGAAAGCGGGAGACACTCTAGACCCACTCTAGACCCAAACTGCTACCAACCTATATCTATCCTACCCTGCCTTTCTAAGGTCTTCGAAAGTCAAGGTAACAAATAGATCACCGACCATTTCGAATCCAACCATACATTCTCCGCTATGTAATCTGACTTTCGAGCTGGTCATGGGTGCACCTCACCCACGCTCCAGGTCCTAAACGATATCACAATCCCCATCGATAAAAGACAGTACTGTGCAATTGTCTTCATCGACCTGGCAAAGGCTTTCGACTCTGTCAATCACCACATCCTTATCGGCATCTTGGTTTCTCAAATGACTGCCTTGCCTGGTTCACCAACTACTTCTCAGAGGCCGGACCTCTGGCATTCTCTATGGGGGTGCCACAGGGTTCCATTCTCGGGCCGACTCTTTTCTCTGTATACATCAATAATGTATCTCTTGCTGCTGGTGATTCTATGATCCCACCTCTACACAGACGATACCATTCTGTGTACTTCTGGCCCTTCTTTGGACACTGTGTTAACTTCTTGTGGATCATTGGGACGCTACCGTCCCACCTGGCCAACATGCTGTGAAATTCTAGAGTGCAGACTTCAAATGACAAAAACTCTAATATTAAACATTCATGAAAATACAAATATTATTCATCAGTTAAAAGCTTAACTTCTTGTTAATCCAGCCGCTTTGTCAGATTCCAAAAAGGCTTTACGGCACCATGCGATTATCTGAGGAAAGCGCCCCGCACGCAAAAACATTAATTTTCCAACTGAGCAGAGTAGTCAAGAAAGTCAGAAATAAGGATAAAATTAATAATTTACCTTTGAAGATCTTCATCTGGTTGCAATCACAAGGGTCCCAGCTGCATAACAAATGGTCCTTTTGTTCGATAAATTCCTTCTTTATATCCCAAAAAAGTCTGTTCCATTGGCGCGCTTAACTCCGTAATCCACTGGTTTCGCTCATTAACCTTTTGTGACTAGGGGGCAGTATTTTCATCTTTGGAAAAATAACATTCCCGTAGTAAACTGGATATTTTGTCAGGACAAGATGCTAGAATAAGCATATAATTGACAGATTAGGATGGAAAACACTCTAAAGTTTCCAAAACTGTAAAAATATTGTCTGTGAGTATAACAGAACTGATATTGCAGGCGAAAGCCTGAGAAGAATCAAATCCGGAATTGACTCATCTTTTGAAAGCTCTGTGTTCCAATGCATCCCTATTGAGCATTGAATGGGCTATCAACCAGATTACTTTTTCTCCATATTCCCCAAGGTGTCTACAGCATTGTGACGTAGTTTTACGCATTTGTGTTGAAGAATACCCGTAAGCGGATACATTGCGCAACCGGTCACCTGATGGCTCCCAGAGTGATTCTCGCGTAAAATACAGAGGTAGCCGTTATTCCAATCGGTCCTACTGAAAAACCAATTGTCCCGCTGGATATATTATCGAATAGATATTTGAAAAACACCTTGAGGATTGATTATAAACAACGTTTGCTTTGTTTCTGTCGATATTATGGAGCTAATTTGGAATATTTTTCGGAGTTTTCGTGACTTCAATTTCCGGGTGATTTCTCAGCCAAACGTGAAGAACAAACAGAGTGATTTCGCCTACAAAAACATTTTGGGAAAAAAGGAACATTGGCTATCTAACTGGGAGTCTCGTGAGTGAAAACATCTGAAGCTCATCAAAGGTAAACGATTTAATTTGATTGCTTTTCTGATTTCCGTGACCAAGTTACCCGCTGCTAGCTGGACAAAATGTTATGCTAGGCTATCGATAAACTTACACAAATGCTTGTCTAGCTTTGGCTGAAAAGCATATTTTGAAAATCTGAGATGACAGGGTGATTAACAAAAGGCTAAGCTGTGTCTCAATATATTTCACTTGTGATTTTCATGAATAGGAATATTTTCCTGGAATATTTATGTTTGTTGCGTTATGCTAATTAGTGTCAGTCGATGATTACGTTCCCGCACCCGGGATGGGGAGTTACTAGAGGTTAAAAATGCATACAAATGAATCCCAAACGTTACCTATGAACTTCTTCCAAAAATATCAAACAATGTTCCTAATCAATCCTCAGGTAACCTCTTTATGTAAATAAACGATAAACTTAAGACAGAGAATAACATTACCGGAGATAAATAACGAAGTGCATGCCCTCACTGGAACATACACGACAGCCAAAATGGGAGCCACTTGGAAAAACTACAAATTCTAGCTCATTTTTCTAAAGACTGTTGACATCTAGTGGAAGCACTATTATTCCCATTCCCAGCCATTGTAATCAGTGGTGAGCTGAAAAATAATTTCTGGATAGATTGTACTCGGGTTTTTGCCTGCCATATCAGTTCTGTTATACTCACAGACATGTGGAGTGTTTTCTCTCCAATGCTACCAATTACATGCATATCATAGCATCTGGGCCTGAGTAAGATGCGGTTTACTTTGGGCACCTCATTCTTCCAAACCTCCGAATACTGCCCCCTAGCCCGAATAAATTAACTAATCTCCAGATGAGCTTCAATGCCATACAACATTCCTTCCGTGGCCTCCAACTGCTCTTATATGCAGTTAAAACTAAATGCATGCTTTTCAACCGATCGCTACCAGCACCTGCCCACCCTTCCTGCATCACTACTCTGGTCGGTTCTGAGTTAGCATATGTGGACATCTACAAATGTCTACATGTCTGGTTAGTGTAAACTCTCCTTCCAGACTCACATTAAGCATCTCCAATCCAAAATTAACTCTAGAATCGGCTTCCTATTTCGCAAAACAAAGACACCTTCACTCATGCTGCCAAACATACCCTCGTAAAACTGACTATCCTACCGATCCTTGACTTTGGCGATGTCATTTACAAAATAGCCTCCAACACTCTACTCAGCAAATTGGATGCAGTCTATCACAGTGCCATCCGTTTTGTCACCGAAGCCCCATACACTACCCAGCACTGCAAGCTCTATGCTCTCGTTGGCTGGCCCTCGCTTAATATTCATCGCCAAACCCACTGGCTCCAGGTCATCTATAAGTCTTTGCTAGGTAAAACCCCATCATATTTCAGCTCACTGGTAACCATAGCAGCACCCAGCTAGCTTTAAGCACCAGCTGTCAGAGCAGCTCACAGATCACTGCACCTGTACATAGCCCATCTGTAAATAGCCCATCCAACTACCCTCATCCCCATACTCATTTTTTTTTGCTCCTTTGCACCCCAGTATCTCTACATGCTCATTCATCTTCTGCACATCTATCACTCCAGTGTTTAATTGCTAAATTGTAATTATTTCAAAGCTATGGCCTATTTATTGCTGTACCTCCCTTATCTTACCTCATTTGCACACACTGTTTATATACTTTTTTTCTATTGTGTTATTGACTGCATGTTTTATTCCATGTGTAACGCTGTGTTGTTGTTTGTGTCGCACTGCTTTGCTTTATCTTGGCCAGGTCGCAGTTGTAAATGAGAACTTGTTCTCAACTAGCCTACCTGGTTAAAAAAAGGTGAAATAAAAATATATACTGTGGGAGGGAGTTATATCCCCACTGTATATATACCTTGTTTGTTTACATTTACAATGGAGAAAACAAGCTTATATTTGGGTTTCTTATGGAGTGTGACAGTTTAACTAAGCTCAAGAGGCATTTACAAGTTTTATTCATCAAGAAATAATGGATTTATTAGTCCAAAAATGGATGTAGCAAATTCATGGTGCCCCTTTAAGTCTATCAAAAGTGTGCAAATTTGAGCATGTGTCCATTAGGCCTTTGTATTTTCTTTTCTTATCAGCTTGAATTAGATTGAGCAATAAAATGCCCACCTCTATTCTATAGGCTGGGATCTGCACTATGCAGCTGTTGCAAGAGTGCATATTTCACTGGCTGTCCACTGGTTCAAAAACAGTGATTGTTGTGAAACTTAAATTTCTTGAATTCAACTTATTTTTGGTTCAAATGTATATTTCGATTTGTGAACAGCCATCCACAACAACCACAATCCATAAGGCGCAAATAACTAAATGAGAGAGCAGCAGTGTGATTCACATCAATGCGCTATGTAGATATCAATAATAATTGATATCCGTTTCGCCATAGACTACAACACTGTTGTTATCCTTACCTCCCATCATTTGTTCAAGTTGGATAATCTTTGTATGCCGGCAGTAGTTACACCATTGGAGACATATCTTGGACTGTAGACTATATAAGCCTATTCCTGCTCTTTTCCCGTGATCCATTCCCACATCCAACACATTTGGTGTGTCATCATAGTGGTCTCTGGCTTGTGGTCAGACACTCAGGTGGAACAAACTTACATTTGAGCATTTTTTCAATGCTGATTTGAATGTCATTTAAAAAACAGAGAGGTGCCAATTATGTTTTTGCAAACATCGTTTCTGAATTTAGTTATCTAGTTATCTAGTTTTTCAAAAGTGTCTATAATCTGATTACAACATTTTTCTGGTAACGTAACAGATCACAGTTACCAATTTTTGTAATCCCTTACATGTTACTGATTACATGTAATCTGTTTACCCCCCAACCCTGAAGGTAATAGGCAGTACACTAAGAAAAGAAGGTACTAACTAGAACCTAAAAAGGTTCTTCGGCTGTCCCCATATGAGAACCCTTTGAAGAACCATTTTTTTGGTTCCAGGTAGAAGAACTCTTTTGGTTTCCATGTAGAAATATTTCCCCAGAAGGTTCTACATGGAACCCAAAACAGTTCTACCTGGATCCAAAAAGTGTTCTCGTATCAGGAGAGGGGCAGAACCCTTTTCAAACCTTTTTTTCTAAATAGTGAAGATACAAGGTGGGAAGAGATATCTCTCAATAGGGATTGGAGAAATATGACATGTTATTCAATGTGATGGCTTCATAAGTGTTTTCCTTTTCATGTTAGATGCACCTAAAATGGGGAGCTGAGTGTCAGTCATATGAGATGTCAATGAAAACTGCCACTGCACATCTGCCTGGGTCCAGACCCACTCTGAAGGCCAAGATTCACTGGAAGACTGTTCCAGGATACATGATAGAGGTTGGAAAAAGGTGAGACAAGCACACATTCAGTACACTGAAAATTATATTCAGTTTCCCAATCCTACTGCAATCAGAGTAATGTATTAGCAGGTCGTGTGACTATTCACATTGTATATAAATGCTATTGTTTATTTTATGCTGATGACACTGTGATGTACTGACTTCTCTGTTAACCAGCTATAGCCGATCTACAGACTGCATGTAATGTCATACAAAAAGCACCTGTTGACCTGAAACATGTACTGAATTTGGAAAAAAGTTGTTTTCTAGAGAGACTCTACTGATTTAACCCTTTGGACCCCAATATAATTCTAGAATGCTGCTGTAGATTACTGAGAATTTTCAAGATTAAGCACATTTTCTCACAAATTTCAAATAAACAGACATAGCTCAAGAACAAAAAACAAATTACAATTACAAGTCAACTTAGTTTAAATATGACACCACATTCATGTCAATAGGAATAACACCAATTTTGTCTCCCATCGTGTAAAGACACTCACTATCAAAAAACAATTAACACTCACAACATAAAACTCTAGAGTATTTAAATTGTACAAAATGTCACCAAATTACTCATTCAAACAGTACCAACTATGACATATTATTTATATATACAGTAACAGTCAAAGGTTTGGACACACCTACCCATTCAAGGGTTTTTCGTTATTTGTACTATTTTCTACATTGTAGAATACAAATTGTTAAACAAATCAAAATACATTTTATATTTGAGATTCTTCAAATAGAAACACTTTGCCTTGATGACAGCTTTGCATTTTGGCCTTGGTCTGGAAGGTGACCAAGAATGTGATGGTCACACTGACAAAGCTCTAAAGTTCCTCTGTGGAGATGGGATAACCTTCCAGAAGAACAACCATCTCTGCAGCACTCCGCCAGTCAGGCCTTTATGGTAGTGTGGTCAGACGGAAGCCACTCCTCAGTAAAATTCACGACAGCCCGCTTCATTTGCCAAAAAGGCACCTAAAGGACTCTCAGACCACGAGAAACAAGATTCTCTGGTCTGGTGAAAACAAGATTGAACTCTTTGGCCTGAAAGCCAAGCATCACATCTGGAGGAAACCTGGCACCATCCCTACGGTGAAGCAAGGTGGTGGCAGCATCATGCTGTATGGATGTTTTTCAGCAACAGTGACTGGGAGACTAGTCAGGATCCAGGCAAAGATGAACGGAGCAAAGTATAGAGTGATCCTTGATGAAAACCTGTTCCAGGGTGCACAGGACCTCAGACTGGACCCTGAAAGTTTCAGAGTAAAGGTTCACCTTCCAACAGGACAACGACCCAAAGCATACAGCCAAGACAACGCAGGAGTGGCTTTGGGACAAGTCTCTCAATGTCCTTGAGTGGCCCAGACAGAGCCCGGACTTGAACCCGATCAATCATCTCTGGAGAGTCCTTAAAATACCTGTGCAGCAACGCTCCCCATCCAATCTGACAGAACTTAGCCAAGAAGACTCACAGCTGTAATCGCTGCCAAAGGTGCTTCAACAAAGTACTGAATAAAGGATTGGTCTGAATACTTAGTTTGTAAATGTGATATTTCTGTTTTTACTACATTTTCACAAAAAAAAAATCCTTTGTCATTATGGGGTATTATGTGTAGATGAGGTAAAAAAACAATTTAATCAATTTTAGAATAAAGCTGTAATGTAACAAATTGTGGAAAAATGCAAGGTTTATGAATACTTTCAGAATGCACTGTATATGTAAGGGAACACCCCCCTGAAATGGAAAAAAATGAATGGGAAGTCATTGGCACTGGACAAACCATATACACAGTGTCCAATACCACTCAATTCGGCGTCGTTTCGTTCAAAGTTGATTTGCAAATGCCATAATGGCAAATGCCAGATGTAACACTTTAAAAATCCAACAGGTGGCTAGCGCGCTCCACCGTGGTTTTTCACATTGCAAATGAAACACAAGTCAACATCCAAAAGCAACATTTTGAAAAAGTGAGAGAAAAAAAATCAAAAACCCAGCAACCCCTTAAAGTGCTTTCTGGACCGTTTTTCGAAATTCTTTCAATTTTTTTGTCAATTACACATGTGTAAGAACTGTATGAATATATTTTTGTCCAATTTTTTATCATTATTATTATTATTATTTTTTACTTGTGCATAAGGCATATGTTTTGTCCATTTGCAATATGATTTCATAGGAAGTCAAAAGTCAAAAGTAAAAAATAGCAGAAATTTTGAAAAAAACTTCACACACCCTTAAAAGTGCTTTCTGCGTTGGCAGAAATCCGCGTTGGCAGAGTGTGCTAAAGCAGTGAATAGAACAAACATAGGGAGGAGGCTTCTAATGTTAACATGCATGAAACCAAGGCTATTACGGTTACAGAAGTCGTCAAAAGAGAGCGCCTGGGGAATAGGAGTGGAGCTAGGCACTGCAGGACCTGGATTCACCTCTACATCGCCAGAGGAACACACGAGGAGTAGAATAAGGGTGCGGCTAAAAGCAATAATAATTGGTCGTCTAGAACGTCTGGAACAGAGAGTAAAAGGAGGTTCCTGGGGGCGATAAAATAGCATCAAGATATAATGTACAGACAAAGGTATGGTAGGATGTGAATACAGTGGAGGTAAACCTAGGTATTGAGTGATGAAGAGAGAGATATTGTCTCTAGAAACATCATTGAAACCAGGACATGTCATTGCATGTGTGGGTGGTGGTACTAATAGGTTGGATAAGGTATAGTGAGCAGGACTAGAGGCTCTACAGTGAAATAAGCCAATAAACACTAACCAAAACAGCAATGGACAAGACACATTGACATTAAGGAGAGGCATGCTTAGTCGAGTGATCAAAAGCGTCCAGTGAGTGGAGAGGTTGGTTGGGGGTCATGGCGATTTAGACAGCTAGCCAGGCCATCGGTAGCAAGCTAGCATAGGATGGAGGTCTGTTATTAGCCACCTCTTGCGTTCCGTCAGTAGATTAATGGGGTTCCGTGTGGTAGAGGGGATTAATCCAAATCATACAACAACAACAAAAATAAAAACAATAGATATAGTTATAGAGGCCCAAGAAGAAAACATAATAATAATAAAAATAAATAAATTGTCCGATTGTCTATTCAGATAGCAGCCGGTAAGACAGCTAACAGTTAGCAGGCCGCAGATGGGCGTTCAGGTAACGTCGCGATGGAGGAGCCAGCCGGATAACTTCTTCGGGTAGATAATGTCGGCAGTCCAGTTGTGAAGGCCCGGTGGGGCTCCGCGTAGGCAGTAAAATGGGTCCGGATAGGTGACTGCAGCCCAGGTGTGATTGATGGAACTCAGGAGTGATTGACGGAGCTGGCTAGCTCCGGAATAATTGATGCTTGCTCCGGAATCGACGAAAGCCAATAGTCACACGGATAGCAGCTAGCTAGCTGTGAGATCCAGGTATGAATGTCCAGAGAGCAGTTGAAATCCAGGGACGTGGAGAGAAAAATGTCCGCTATGTTCCGTTCTGAGCCGCGCTGCGCCGTACAAAACTGGCGATAGATTTTCGAGCTAAAGGATAGCTGATGACCACAAACCGTGGTTAGCTGAATACTAAGGATTTGCTAGTAAATTGTGTTGTGACTTTACTTTCATTAATAATCTGAAGACTGTTATTTATCTAATCAACCTAAATATGTTTTATTGTTAGTGATTAAGTGAATGATGTAACAATTAACTCATTAGGATCTGGGGAACCATGAGAGCGGTTCTTTATAGAGTTATCATCTCACAAATTAAACTCTAAAGGTCGTTACCTATTACATTCATAAACAGTCAACTTATTAAATCATAACCTCGTATCATATCATAATTCAGAACAGTCGTAACCACCTTGCATCTGCAAAAACCAGAGCCTTACTTATGATTTAGCACAACACAATATGTAAAAATAATTAATTATTTACTGGCTAACTAGTAAACAGAGAGAGACAATTCACGTTGTTACATTTAGAAACTACTCTCAATTATAGTACTCCTTTACTTTGCACACAAACCGCCGCGCACTTGGAGTAAGAAATCATTCATTTATTTACGTGAAATGACATATCTGTTGGAACCGGGACACATTGAAAAGTGGATTTGGCCTTTTCGTGGCATGCTTGTAAGGCTCTGATTGTCCAAAATGGTTCCGACAAGTCTCATATGGTTGGCCCTCTTTATAGTTGTCATGTAGTCCTGAACAGAACTACAGAGTTTATTGTACTTCCATTTTCTCTGGAAGATGCTTCTTTGAAGATATGCTAGCCGGTCATGTCAACGGTTCCCAGTGGGGTGATGAGAGTAGCGTACTACGATGGTTTGAAAAGAGTAGTAGAATATTCCCACTTAAGTTCACTTTTCCAGATACTTTACTTAGGACAGCTAATCAGCCATACCAGTGATTGTCCAAGAGGTGACATGATCATCTCTACCTCATTTTGAGATTCAGAGTTCAAACCACCACATGAGCTGCAGCTCTACGTCTCTCTGGTCTGATATGTTAATTTAGTTACCCATCATTTATGCAGTTTGTTCGAGAGGGGCGGATCCGTCAGGCTGACACGCTCCCTGACGTCACTCAGGGGCTTGACTTGTCACTTGTACAAAGTTATGTACAACTATTATCTCTTATGTCTCCTAAATTCATGTCCCACTCTTAACAAAAACACTTTCATAATTTTTCATGTTTAATGTTCAACGCATGGGATGGTCACTTTCCAAGTTATAGTATTTCCTGTATAATATTTTTTTACATCACAAAATAACAACCAAAATGTCATTAGTGTTCTTTAGATCGCCTCTGACCATGTTCAATGTTAGAAATATTTAGTCGGGAAATGTATGTGAAACAAAGTCACATTCCTCTGGTGAACATTGGAGAGAGATGCTAACTGTTGATTTACAACAGGGTGTGAGGTGTTAACCCCTACCAGTTCACTCCTCCACCCCTCTGTGGGTGAGAGGTCTTTTGGTTGAAGTTATTTATTGAAAAGCTGATCTGACCTACAGTGGGGCAAAAAAGTATTTAGTCAGCCACCAATTGTGCAAGTTCTCCCACTTAAAAAGATGAGAGAAGACTGTAATTTTCATCATAGGTACACTGCAACTATGACAGACAAAATGAAATTAGAAAAACAATCCAGAAAATCACATTGTAGGATTTTTAATCAATTTATTTGCAAATTATGGTGGAAAATAAGTATTTGGTCACCTACAAACAAACAAGATTTCTGGCTCTCACAGACCTGTAACTTCTTCTTTAAGAGGCTCTTCTGTCCTCTGAATCTGCAATAGGTTAGCAGCTTGGTTTGAAGACATCAACTGTGGGAGCAATTATTAGGAAATGGAAGACATACAAGACCACTGATCATCTCCCTCGATCTGGGGCTCCACGCAAGATCTCACCTGTGGGGTCAAAATGATCACAAGAACAGTGAGCAAAAATACCAGCACCGCACGGGGGGACCTCAACTCGTCGTGTTTGGAGGACAAAGAATGATGAGTTGCATCCAAAGAACGCCATACCTACTGTGAAGCATGGGGGTGTAAACATCATGCTTTGGGGCTGTTTTTCTGCAACGGGACCAGGACGACTGTTCCGTGTAAAGGAAAGAATGAATGGGGCCATGTATCGTGAGATTTTGAGTGAAAACCTCCTTCCATCAGCAAGGCATTGAAGATGAAACGTGGCTGGATCTTTCAGCATGAAAATGATCCCAAACACACAACGAAGGAGTGGCTTCGTAAGAAACTTTTCAATGTCCTGGAGTGGCCTAGCCAGTCTCCAGATCTCAACCCCATAGAAAATCTTTGGAGGGAGTTGAAAGTCCTTGTTGCCCAGCAACAGCCCCCAAACATCACTGCTCTTGAGGAGATCTGCATGGAGGAATGGGCCAAAATACCAGCAACAGTGTGTGAAATCCTCGTGAAGACTTACATAAAACGTTTGAACTCTGTCATTGCCAACAAAGGGTATATAACAAAATATTGAGATAAACTTTTGTTATTGACAAAATGCTGATTTCCCACCATAATTTGCAAATAAATTCATTAAAAATCCTACAATGTGATTTTCATGATTTATTTTCTCATTTTGTCTGTCATAGTTGAAGTGTACCTACGGTGATTCTACTTAGTGGTGTTTTTCTTACGGCGCTATCCTAAGTTGATAAATACATGATAAGGTATTACCAGCATGTGTGTTAACCATCAGAAGAGTGTTTTGGAGATTCCCTTCCAATGGGTGACTACTAACTGCTCTGTCGCTGTTATCAAGGGCAATTCGAATTGTTTGGTCTCAAACCTTCTTACTGACTGTGGCTGGACTGACCGTTGCTGGCATTGATACTTGTATCCAAGAGGACCAGCTTCGCTACCAATTTATTCCATAATGTTATCCTACACATGATTTGAGCATTTAAATAGTTGCATTGTAGTTGAGACTATGCATGGTAATGAAGGGTTATTGTAAAAACATTTGGGGGAGGTGCAAAGTCCACTGGACTTCTTTTATGACCTGTGTGGGACACCTCTGTGATATGTCAGATGTATCCTAAGGTTATCCCCGTCGAGGGGCTTGTCCACTCCTCTCTGTCCTCGTGGGGAGGTTTACAACTTGATTTGTTTCCTGATCGGGCAGCCTCGTACAGCACTGCACGTAGCCTCGATCCACCCCCCACTGGCCTTGACGAGGCATATCATGAGTCTGGACTAGTATTCCCGCCCTTTGTGTCTCGGGACCTCCCCACCAGCAGTTGGTGTTGGTGTCTGTGGCACAAACAAAAAGATTGTGCCCTTTGTATGAGTTGTCAGCAGCTGCATTTTTAGTAGATTGGCTATAACGTTTCAACCAAGTCTCCTAGTGTTTGTGCTTCAAAACGCCCAGTGGCTGTCGTGGCCTGCCATTCACCACAACATCTGCATGTGGCAACCATTCCAGTACCTGCGAACTGAGACAAGGATATCTTTCGGCAATATTGTTTCACCAGCTGGAGTCACCAGGTCAGTGGTGGGACCTACTGTACACCGTTAGTTTTATTGTAAAGGGTTTCAGTCCCCCTCCTAGCAGAAAGAGCAACATCGGAAGCAGAGTCCACTCTGAAAGTTGATGCTTTGTTTCCTGATACGCTTGTGGAAGTGTCTGAAGGACAAGATACGTTAGCTATGGTATCGCATGACTCCAAGGAATAGCGAAGTTGCTCACTCACATAGAATGTTGGCTCACAATCTTGAAAACAATAGTCTATCAGATTCTGCACCAAGCGGTTGCGAAATGTCTTTTTCCCAAGGGGTCCTGTCAACAGATACTCCCTGTGGATGACTGTGTTGCAGCCAGCGTTAGGAGAAGACAGTGTGGTCAGTGGAGACAGCACGGTTACCTGTGAGCACAATTGGTTGTTTTTCCAATCCATCAGAGAAAACAAACGATCCATCAAGTCTGCTCTGAGTAGCATGTGTTCAGTGTTGAGGCTGGTAACATACACAGGGTGAATAAGCTAAACATCTTGGAAGTATAGTTTTAGCGTTAGTCGGATTGTGAGAGGCGAGGTAGTCTGAGTTAACCCTCAAAGTTTGTCTTATCGTTCTGTCCTTAACCAATGTTTAGCTTGGTTCACAGCACTTTTGAGATCATTGTCAAGCCCGAATCAATTAGCTCATCATGGGTTAAGCAGTATTTGAGTTGTGTTTTGTGGTCATATTCCCCACAAAGTGGAGTGATTTTTAGCAATGGCGTAATGTATCATTTTCCTTCATGGTAAAAACAGATTGACTTATCAGAGTTTGAGTGGAGTTGGCTATTGTGATGTTGTTTACATTGTGCGTAGCAACATTTGTATCTGAGTCTGTAGTCAAAGCCTGTGGGCTTGTTTCTTGATCGAGCGGGCCCTGGATAGAGTGTTGAGTGAGAGCGGGGGTAATTTAATAGTTTTGGTCCTCGCTAGTCATGGTGACTTATGTTTTTCGTCTTTCTCAAATGTTGCTGCTTCTGTATTTCTCTTAGCAGAACGTCTTGAGAGCATCGGTCTACAATTTGATCGTCATTGAAGCCTTTTGACCCTTGTGCCCTGACACCTTGTGTGGGTTGGGTGCAGGAAAGTAGCTGTTTTGTCATCTGACTTGGTCATTGTGTTCATTAACTGATCGTCTTTGGTCTGCAGCATTTGGACTGGAACATTATTGCTTTGAGTGTTGTTCATCAAAACAGCATACATGTTATCAATTTGCCCGCCCCTGTTTGTAGCGAACTCGCACAATTTACATAGATTTGCTTGTCATATTTATTTTTAGATGATTTTGTTCAAGAGTTTGTGCTTGTTCGTCATCATAAGTTTTTGCCATTTCTTTTACTTTTGCAGTTCCCAAATGCAGTTCCTCGTCTAGCAGTATCCTTTCCTTTTCTGCTTTTGGCATTAGTTTCCTTGTTCTTTCCACCTGTCCCTTCATGTCAACCGTTTCCTGCTCGTGCTTCTGCTGTGCACTGCGAAACTTGACCGATGTCAGTCTCTGCTGGTGGCCATACCTCAGGGCTAAATTCGAGAGAACCTTACAAGGCATTTCTGCAGTTTTTTCACTTATTGCATTGCGATCTAACATTCTCAGCTCTTTGTCAAAATGTGGGATAATATCGCTGCTGATTTCAGCAATCATCCTTTCCATGGGTGAGGGTTCACTAATTAGCAGGGGAATGGGGGCCAACGCCTCTGATAGCTTGCTCATCATTATTATTATTCTTAGCGATTTGATTAGCTGTTCAGGATTCTCATGGCTTGGGGACATTTTGGTCCTAGACTTGACGCTCTGGTACCGCTTGCCATGCGGTAGCAGAGAGAACAGTCTATGACTGGGGTGGCTGGAGTCTGATAATTTTTAGGGCCTTTCTCTGACACAGCCTGGTATAGAGGTCCTCGATGGCAGGCAGCTTGATGTACTGGGCCGTATGCACTACCCTCCGTAGTGTCTTGCGGTCGGAGGCTGAGCAGTTGCCGTACCAGGCAGGGATGCAACCCGTCAGGATCTTTTTAGTTTTCTGTGGGGGAGTAGGCTTTGTCGTGCCCTCTTCACGACTGTCTTGGTGTGTTTGGGTCATTCTAGTTTGTTTGTGATGTAGACACCAAGGAACGTCAAGCTCTCAATCTGCTCCACTGAGAATGGGGGCATGCTTGGTCCTCCTTTTCCTGTAGTCCAAAATCATCTCCTTTGTCTTGATTACGTTGAGGGCTAGGTTGTTGACTATATCTCTCTCACTATTACTCAATGCCTAGGTTTACCTCCAATGTACTCACATCCTACCTTACCTTTGTCTGTACACTATGCCTTTAATCTATGCTATCGTGCCCAGAAACCTGCTCCTTTTACTCTCTGTCCTGAACGTGCTAGACGGCCAGTTCGTATAGCACTTAGCCGTACACTTATCCTACTTCTCCTCTATTCTTCTGGTGATGTAGAGGTTAATCCAGGTCCTGCAGTGCCTAGCTCCACTCCCACTTCCCAGGTGCTCTCATTTGTTGACTTCTGTAACCGTAAAAGCCTTGGTTTCATGCATGTTAACATTAGAAGCCTACTCGCTAAGTTTGTTTTACTCACTGTTTAGCACTCTGCCAACCCGAATGTCGTAGTCGTGTCTGAATCCTGGTTTAGGAAAACCACAAAAAAACTTAATCTCCATTGCTAACTATAGCATTTTCCGTCAAGATAGAACTGCCAAAGAAGACGGTGTTGCAGTCTACTGCAAAGACAGCATGCAGAGTTCTGTATTACTATCCAAGTCTGTACCCAAACAATTTGAGCTTCTACTTCTAAAAATGCAATTTTCCAGAAACAAGTCTCTCACTGTTGCTGCTTGCTATAGACCTCCCTCTGCCCCCAGCTGTGCTCGATACCATATATGAATTGATTGCCCCCCATCTATCTTCTGAGCTCGTGCTACTAGGTGACCTAAAATGGGACATGCTTAACACCCCGGCCATCCTACAATCCAAGCTTGATGCCCTCAATCTCACACAAATTATCAATGAACCTACCAGGTACAACTCCAAATCCGTAAACATGGGCACCCTCATAGATGTCATCCTAACTAACTCACCCTCCAAATACAACTCGGCTGTTTTCAATCAAGATCTCAGCGATCACTGCCTCACTGCCTGCATCCGTAAGGGGTCAGCGGTCAAACGGCCTCCACTCATCACTGTCAAACGCTCCTTAAAACACTTCTGTGAGCAAGTCTTTCGAATTGACCTGGCCAGGGGATCCTGGAATGACATTGACCTCATCCCGTCAGCACATGATGCCTGGCTATTCTTTAAAAGATCTGGGACACTGTAAAGTCCATAGAGAATAAGAGCACCTCCTCCCAGCTGCCCATTGCTCTGAGGCTAGGAAACACTGTCACTGATGATAAATCCACTATAATTGAGAATTTCAATAAGCATTTCTCTACGGCTGGCCATGCTTTCCACCTGGCTACCACTACCCCGGTCAATTGCCTGGTACCCTCACCAGCAACTCGCCAAAGCCCCCACCATTTCTCCTTTACCCAAATCCAGATAGCTGATATTCTGAATGAGCTGCCAAATCTGGACCCCTACAAATCAGCCGGGCTAGACAATCTGGACCGTCTCTTTCTAAAATGATCTGCCAAAATTGTTGCAACTCCTATTACTAGCCTGTTCAACCTCTCTTTCGTATCGTCTGAGATTCCCAAAGATTGGAAAGCTACCGCGGTCATCCATCTCTTCAAAGGGTGTGACACTCTAGACCCAAACTGCTACAGACCTATATCTATCCTACCCTGTCTTTCTAAGGTCTTCAAAAACCAAGTTAACAAACATATTACCGAGAATATCGAATCCCACCGTATGCAATCTGGTTTCAGAGCTGGTCATGGGTGCACCTCAGTCACGCTCAAGGTCCTAAACAACATCATAACCACCATCGATAAGAGACATTACTGTGCAGCCGTATGCAGCTGTCAATCACCACATTCTTATCGGCAGAATCACCAGCCTTGGTTTCTCAAATGATTGCATCGCCTGGTTTACCAACTACTTGATAGAGTCCAGTGTGTCAAATCGGAGGGCCTGTTGTCCGGACCTCTGGCTGTCTCTATGGGGGTGCCACAGATTTCAATCCTCGGGCCGACTCTCTTCTCTGTATACATCAATGATGTTGCTCTTGCTGCTGGTTGTTCTCTGGTACACCTCTACGCAGACGACACCATTCTGTATACTTCTGGCCCCTCTTTGGACACCTCCAGACGAGCTTCAATGTCATACAACTCTCATTCCGTGGCATCCAGCTGCTCTTAAACGCAGGGAAAACGAAATGTGTGCTATTGAACTGATCACTGCCCGCACCTGCTCGCTTGTCCAGCATCACTACTCTGGACGGCTCTGACTTAGAATACGTGGACAACTACAAGTACCTTGGTGTCTGGTTAGACTGTAAACTCTCCTTACAGACTCACATTAAGCATATCCAATCCAAAATTCAATCTATAATTGGCTTCCTATATCGCAAACAAAGCATCCTTCACTCATGCTGCCAAACATACCCTCATAAAACTGACATCAGTGATGTCATCTATAAAATAGCCTCCAACACTCTACTCAACAAACTGGATGCAGTCTATCACAGTGCCATCCATTTTGTCACCAAAGCCCCATACACTACCAACCATTACGACCTGTGCGCTCTCGTTGGTTGGCCCTTGCTTCATACGCGTCGCCAAACTCACTGGCAACAGGTTATCTACAAGTCTCTGCTAGCTAAAGCCCCGCCTTATCTCAGCTCACTGGTCACCATAGCAGCACACACTCGTAGCATGCGCTCCAGCAGGTATACCTCATTGGTCACCCCCAAAGCCAATTCCTCCTTTGGTCGTCTTTCCTTCCAGTTCTCTGCTGCCAATGACTGGAACAAACTGCAAAAATCACTAAAGCTGGAGACTCACATCTCCCTCACTAGATTTAAGCGCCAGCTGTCAGAGCAGCTCACAGATCACTGCACCTGTACATAGCCCATCTATCTACCTACCTCATCCCCATACAGTATTTATTTATTTATCTTGCTCCTTTGCACCCCAGTATCTCTACTTGCACATTCATCTTCTGCACATCTACCATTCCAGTGTTTAATTGCTATATTGTAATTACTTCGCCACCATGGCCTACTTATCTTACCTTATTTGCACTCACTGTATATATACTTTTTGTTTTATTTTGTTCTACTGTATTATTGACTATGTTTTGTTTATTCCATGTGTAACTCTGTGTTGTTGTATGTGTCGATTTGCTGTGCTTTATCTTGGGCAGGTCGCAGTTGTAAATGAGAACTTGTTCTCAACTAGCCTACCTGGTTAAAAATAAAGGTGAAATAAAATAATAAAACCGGCTGGTATAGAGGTTCTGGATGGCAGGGCCTCAATGATGTACTGGCTATAAGCACTTCCCTCTGTAGTGTCTTGCGGTCAGATGCCGAACAGTTGCCATTCCAAGCAGTGATTCAGCCAGTCAATATGCGCCTAATGGTGCTGCTGTAGAACCTTTTGGGGATCTAAGAGTCAAATAATTTCGGAATACTGAGGGAGAAGAGAGGTTCTTGTACCCTCTTCATGGCTGTTTTGGTGTGTGTTGACCATGAAATATCTTTGGACACAGAGGGACTTGAACCTCTCAACCTGCTTCACTACAGCCCCGTCAATGTGAATTGGAGCATGCTTGGCCCTTCGTTTACTGTAGTCCACGATCAGCTTATTTGTCTTGCTGAAGTTGAGGGAGAAGTTGTTGTTCTGGCACCACACTGCCAAGTCTCTGACCTCCTCCCTAGAGACTGTCTTATCGTTGCTAATGATTAGTCCTACCACTGTTGTGTTATCATCAAACTTAATGATGGTGTTGGAGTCTAAATGGTGCTGGCCGTTTTATGGGCTCCATTCTGCGATGATCTTAAAAACATTTTTTAATAATGTTTCCCCCATCATTCTCTATGACCAAAAATGTCTTATGGACATCAGAACAGCGATCACTAACCTCAATTTGGATGAAGAATTCTACTTCAATGACAGGACATACTGCTCACCTGGGACCAGGCCATTATCCCCGACACTTAGAAGCAGAACATATGGTAATATAAGGCCGACGTGGGGGCAGCCTGATAAAACTATGGAGGTGTTCTATTGGCAAATGTACAGTTACTGGAGAACGAACTAGACAAGCCCCTTTCCAGACTATCCTATCAACGGGACCTGAAGAACTGTAATATCCTATGCGTCAAGGACAGCAGTTGCGCTATCTCTAATTTTAAGTAAGTATCGAGATTCTGCTTGCCTGTGTTAGAATACCTCCTGATAAGCTGTAGGACATACTATTTTCCAATAAAGTTTATATCTGTATTCTTCGTAGCTGTATACTGACCACCACAAACCGATGCTGGCAGTAAGACCAGACCATAATATGTGTATTGTGCATGTCTTCTTGTTTTTGTATTTTCGTGTTTGCAGTGCTCCCGTCTTGATTGATGTATCGTGTCACTAACGCCTTGCTGCTTTTGTAATGCAGGGCTCCCTTGTATAAGAGACATTTCCCCCTGCTTAAATAACAGTTAAATAGCTAAAATAACTACATTATCTCTTTCTCCTTTAGTATTGAGAAGTACATTCCAGGCATGGCATTCCTTTTGGGGTTTTACCAGAAACATGCCACAAATGCCAAACATGAAGTTTCTGCATTAGTTGTTGCAGCAACAGCAGGCAGCATTGCTACGACGATCAAGCTCCCTGATGTGAGTAATACACTAACATTGGTTATAAATCTGTTTTTTTATCCATAGTATTCATTTCTAAGACTCACTTTATGAAACGTTATAATGGCTTATAGAAAAAGATATGTTCATAAATGCTTTATGAATTGTTATAAATGTTAACCGTTTAAATGTAATTGTAATTGTTATCCATTGTAATAAGGGCTACACGATTAATACAATTGCTGCATGCTCAATATCCAAAATAGTAAGAGGCTGCGATATTTTGAAACATCCCTTCTGTACAAAAAAAATAATATTTTGATTTATTGTTTGTCTTTTGGCCGCTTCCCAGTCCCAATCCCACACACACCAAACCCCACTCGAGCAGATAGTTCCTCGTGCTCGAGATTCACTTTGCATGTATGCCCAAAGTAAACTAACTGTAACTCAGGCCCAGAAGCTATGATATGCATATAATTGGTATATTTGGATAGAAAACAGTCTAAGATTTCCAAAACTGTTAAAGTATTGTCTGTGCGTATAAAATAACTGATATGGCAGGCGAAAACCTGAGGTAAATCCATTTTTTTATCTAATGGGATAGGACCCAGATTGCAGTTCCTATGGCTTCCACTAATGTCTTTAGACATTGTTTCAGGCTTGTTTTTTTAATTAAGAAGAATGAGAGCTGGTTAGTGAACTGAGTCAGTGGACTGAGGAAGAATGCAGAGTTGGTTTGTGCGGGTGACTGAGTAAGCACCCTTCGTTGTTTTTCCTTTCTATTGAATACACTATTGTCCGGTAGAAATATTATTGATTATTTAGACAATTGACAACCTGAGGATGAATTATAAACATCGTTTGACATGTGTCGACAAACTTTACCGGTACTATTAGGATGTATTTGTCTGCATGTTTTGACCGCCTTTGAGCCAGTGGATTACTGAATAAAACGTGCAACAAAACTGAATTTTTGGGACATAAAGATGGACTTTATTGAACAAAAAAAAACATTTGTGTAGCTGGGACTCTTGTGACTGCAACCATATGAAGAACTTCAAAGGTAAGTGATTAATTTTTTTTGCCATTTCGGACTTTGTAATTCCTTTACTTGGTTGTAAGATGTTTGTATGCGCTTGTATGCTGGGCGCTGTCCTCAGATAATCACATGGTATCTTTTCGCATTAAAGCCTTTTTGAAATCTGATAAAGTGGCTGGATTAACAAGAAGTTCATCTTTAAGCTGGTGTATAACACTTGTGTTTTTTTATGAATGTTTATGACTAGTTCTGTATTTTGAATTTGGAGCTCTGCAATTTCACCGGATGTTTTTGAGGTGGGTCGGATGTTGTTGTGTGTTGCTTTAGCAGTATGCTTAGGATCATTGTATTGCTGGAAGGTGAACCTCCCTCGCAGTTTCAAACCTCTTGAAGACTGAAACATGGTTCCCTCAAGAATTTCCCTGAATTTAGCTCCATCCATCATTCCTTCAATTCTGACTAGTTTCCCTGTCACTGCCGATGAAAATCATCCCCACAGCATGATGAGCGTGATGAGAGATGTTGGGTGTGCGCCAGACATAGCCAGCAGAATACCAGACATTTGCCAGCAGCATACCACCCTGCATACCACTGCTGGCTTGCTTCTGAAGCTAAGCAGGGTTGGTCCTGGTCAATCCCTGGATGGGAGAACAGAAGCTGCTTGAAGTGTTGTTGCAGGGCCAGTAGGAGGCACACTTACCTCTGGTTTAAAAACAAATATCCCCAGGCCAGTGATTGGGGACACTACCCTGTGTAAGGTGCCGTCTTTCGGATAAGACGTTAAACGGGTGTCCTGAGGTCATTGAAGATCCCATGGCACTTATCGTAGGGGTGTTAGCCCAGGTGTCCTGGCTAAATTCCCGATCTGGCCCTCAAACCTTAGTGTTTTCTTTATTATTTTGGTCAGGCCAGGGTGTGACATTGGTGATTTATGTGTCTTGTCTAGGGGTTTATTCGATTTATGGGGTTGTGTTTAGTAGACTTGTCTAGGAAAGTCTATGGTTGTCTAGAGTGGTTCTCAGAGGCAGGTGTTTATCGTTGTCTCTGATTGGGAACCATATTTAGGCAGCCATATTCTTTGGGTATTTCGTGGGTGATTGTTTCCTGTCTTTGTGTTTGTTGCACCAGATAGGGCTGTTTCGGTTTTTTCACGTTTATTGTTTTGTATATTCTTCTATTTTCATATTTCATTAAAGATGTATAAAGATAATCACGCTGCGTTTTGGTCCTCTGCTCTTTCACCAGAAGAAAACCGTAACACCCCCGTTTACAATTGGCTCATTCATCCCCCCTCCTCTCCACTGTAACTATTCCCCAGGTTGTTGCTGCAAATGAGAACGTGTTCTCAGTCAACTTACCTGGTAAAATAAAGGATAAATACAAATTGCATTTTTCCTTGATGGCCAAAAAGCTAAATTTGAGTCTCATCTGACCAGAGTACCTTCTTTCATATGTTTTTGAAGTCTTCCACATGCCTTTAGCTGAACGTCAAACATGTTTGCTTATTTTTTTTTCTTTAATAACCTGTTTGGGCTAGGGGGCAGTATTTTGGGTTATACATGAGTTAAAAGCTGAAATTATTTTTCATCTAACTGCTTTGTCTGGTTTACAATAGGCTTTACAGCAAAAGCATGCCATGCGATTGTTTGAGGACGGCGCACCACATCAAAATATTTTTCAACCAGCACAGGCTTCATAAAATCAGGGAGCAGTATTTTCACTTTTGGATAAATAGCGTGCCCAATTTCAACTTCCTGCTACTCATGCCAAGAATATAAGATATGCATATTATTAGTAGATTTGGATAGAAAACACTCTGAAGTTTCTAAAACTGTTTGAATCATGTCTGTGAGTATAACAGAACTTACGTAGCAGGCAAAACCAAAAGGACTAACCATTCAGAATAAAACAAATTGAGGTCTCTGTCTGTTCAGTGAATTCTCATTTGGGAAAATATATTTCTTAGGCAACTTGTTTGCAGTTCCTACCGCTTCCATTGGATGTCACCAGTCTTTGGAATTTGGATGAGGTTATTGATTTGTGCAATGAAGAAGTACGGCCGTCTAGGAAATGGGTAACCCTGTTGAGAGTTGCGAAAGACTTGAAAAGTAGTGTTGGTTTGTTGTGTTCCTGTATTGAACACAGATAGACCCGTCTTCAATTTGATCGATTATTAACGTTTAAAAATACCTAAGGTTGTATTACAAAAGTAGTTTGAAATGTTTTGGCAAAGTTTACAGGCAACTTTTGAAATACTTTGTAGTGACGTTGTGCAAATTGGAAGCTGTTTTTTTCTGGATCAAACGCGCCAAATAAACTGACATTTTGGATATATATGGACGGAATTAATCGAACAAAAGGACCAATTGTGATGTTTATGGGACATATTGGAGTGCCAACAAAAGAAGCTCGTCAAAGGTAAGGCATGATTTATATTTTATTTCTGTGTTTTGTGTAGCGCCTGCAGGGTTGAAATATGCTACTCTCTTTGTTCACTGTTGTGCTATCATCAGATAATAGCTTCTTATGCTTTCGCCGAAAAGCCCTTTTAAAATCTGACATGTTGCCTGCATTCACAACGAGTGTAGCTTTAATCTTACATGAATGATTTAATAAAAGTTTGATTTTTTATATCATTTTATTTGAATTAGCCGCGCTGCTTTTTCCCTAGCTTTTGGCCAAGTGGGACGCTAGCGTACCCTATCCTAGAGAGGTTATTAAACCAACTCTGACTCCCAGTACCAAAACTCAAAATGTGTCCTCGTTTGGGAAGAAACAAGCCTGAAACCTTGAACAAAGACTGTTGACATCTAGTGGAAGCCATAGGAATTGCAATCTGGGAGCTGGAATTGCATATGCCCCATAAATTTCCATTGTAAAAGCATGGGCTATCAAAAAGAAAATGTTCCGGTTGGTTTTTCTTTGGATTTTCTCCTACCATATCAATTGTGCTATATACAGGTCAGTACCAGCGGTGGACTACATCAGCATTGTTAGTTCAACAGCTTGTTTTTAACCAGAGAGAAAAAGGCTATATTCTACAATAATTGGTGAATGTACCATTTCAATTTGTTCCTACTCTGTCCCAACCATCTCCTCCCTTACTTCGGCTGTCATGCCAAAGAAAACGGAATTCAAAGTGCTCGCTGTATTGCAACAATGCAAGTAGAATGATCAATCAATCAAATGTATTAATAACGCCCTTCTTACATCAGTTTGTCACAAAGTGCTGTACTGAAACCAAGCCTAAAACCCCAAACAGCAAGCAATGCAGGTGGAGAATCACGGTGATTTTGGAAAAACTCCCTAGAAAGGCCGGAACCTAGGAAGAAACTTAGAAAGGAACAAGGCTATGAATGGTTACCAGTCCTCTTCTGGCTGTGCTGGGTGGAGATTATAGCAGAACATGGCCAAGATGTTCAAAGATGACCAGCAGGGTCAAATAATAATAATAACAGTGGTTGTAGAGGGTGCAACAGGTCAGCACCTCAGGAATAAATGTCAGTTGGCTTTTCATAGCCGATCATTCAGAGTATCTTTACTGCTGTCTTTAGAGAGTTGAAAACAGCAGGTCTAGGACAAGGTAGCACGTCCAGTGAAAAGGTCAGGGTTCCATAGCAGCAGACAGAACAGTTAAAACTGGAGCAGCAGCACGACCAGGTGGACTGGGGACAACAAGGAGTCATCAAACCAGGTAGTCCTGAGGCATGGTCCTAGGGCGCAGGTCCTACGAGAGTGAGGGAGAGAGAGAAAGAAAGCGAAAAATAGAGAGAGAGTATACTTAAATTCACACAGGACACTGGATAAGACAGGATAAATACTCCAGATATAACAGACTGACCCTAGCCCCCGACACAAACTATTGCAGCACAAATACTGGAGGCTGAGACAGGAGGGGTTGGGAGACACTGTGGCCCTGTCCGACGATACCCCCGGACAGGACCAAACAGCAGACAGAACCCCACCCACTTTGCCAAAGCACAGCCCCCACACCACTAGAGGGATATATTCAACCACCAACTTACTATCCTGAGACAAGGCCGAGTATAGCCCACAAAGATCTCCCCCACAGCCCGACCCCAAGGGGGGATGGCAACCCATACAGGAAGATCACGTCAGTGACTCAACCCACTCAAGTGACGCATCCCTCCTTGGGATGGCATGGAAGAGCACCAGTAAGCCAGTGACTCAGCCCCGGCATAAACTACAGACAATGAACACAATTACTTTTTGTCAATAGCAATTTGAATGCACACAAATACCGTGACGAGATCCAGAGGCCCATTGTGAGGCCCATTGTTTTTAAGGTATCTGTGATCAACAGATGCATATCTGTATTCCCAGTCATGCGAAGCCGATAGATTCATTAGACGCTAATCTATTTCAATTGACTGATTTCCTCATTTAACCTGTAACTCAGTAAAGTCTTTGGAATTGTTGTGTTAATATTTTTGTTCTGTATATAATCCCAAGTAAAATTGCAATTCGATTTGTTGCCAATATTGTGCTGCCCTAATTGTAATACAAAATACATGCTTACTATTTATTAATATTCTTTATGCATGCTCATGGTCTTTATTATAAAGTGTTTCTAGCTGTTTTTGGTGCTTTTCTAACTGTATGTTTTTGTCATTACATCAGTTGACAGTATATCATCAGGCGATCGCTATTCCAATCCAAGTGACCGATTTTGAGGACGGTCAACAGTTCATGGGAAACTCAACATTGGAGATGCATAAAGAGCTATAAGGTAAATTACAATAATTGTTTTTCGGTTGAAAAAAATGTGTACTGAGCTCAATTTATAAATGTACAAGTGACATTTATATACTTGATATGGATTGTTCTTAACGCCCCATTATTCCCCCGTCTTACTTCATTGGTGTTGTGCTCAAAACATCAGGGGCCTTTGTTTTTTAGCATAAAGGTTATGAATCATGTTGATTATTTTACGAGTCTTACCATTGCCATTGTGTACCGCAGAAGGACAACTAAAGGAACAGAAATCCATGACCATGCAGTGAATCTTTTCATCAGCAATGAGGCAAATGGCATACATTTCTAAAAAGTGAAGATCTGGAGAAGGCAAACCATAAGTCTTATTTGTACAATAAGTGTTTTTGTGTTAAACGTTAATTTGGATATCATATCTGAAATCAATATTTTCAAAAGTCGACCTTCTTTCACTTGAAAGTTTGCCTATTGATGTGAAATAAAATGGTAATCTGCATCATTCAAATTCTTTGAACATTCATTATTTGAAAGAATGTCGTTTTCATGAATATGTAAACATTATATTATATTATTCACAGATATTGTGAATTTGAATCAAAATGAGATCCCAAAATATAACTAGAATATTTGATTCAATTTTATGAAATTAAATGGAATCGTGTAGTAACCAAAGAAGTGTTAAATAAATCTAAATATATTTTAGATTTTAGATTCTTCAAAGTAGCCACCCTTTGCCTTGATGACAGCTTTGCACACTCTTGGCATTCTCCCAACTAGCTTCACCTGGAGTACTTTTCCAAAATTCTTGAAGTTGAAGTTCCCACATATGCTGAACACTTGTTGGCTGCTTTTCCTTCACTCTGCGGGCCAACTCATCCCAAACCATCTCAGGCGCAAACCAGATGGGATGGCGTATCGCCGCAGAATGCTCTTGTAGCCGTGCTGGTTAAGTGTGCCCTAAATTCTAAATAAATCACAGACAGTGTCACCAACAAAGCACCCCCACACCATTACACTTCCTCCTCCATGCCTCAAGGTGAGAACCACACATGCGGAGAACATCCGTTCACCTACGCTGCATTTCACAAAGACACGGCGGTTCGAATCAAAAATCTCAAATTTGGACACGTCAGACCATAGAACAGATTTCCACCGTTGTAATGTCCATTGCTCGTGTTTCTTGGCCCAAGCAAGTCTCTTATTTTTATTGGTTTCCTTTGGTAGGGGTTTCTTTGAAGCAATTCAACCATGAAGACCTGAGTCTCCTCTGAATAGTTGATTTTGAGATGTGTCTGTTACTTGAACTCTGTGAATAATTTATTTGGGCTGCCATTTCTGAGGCTGGTAGCTCTAATGAACTTATCCTCTGCAGCAGAGGCAACTCTGGGTCTTACTTTCCTGTGGCAGTCCTCATGAGAACCAGTTTCATCATTGCACATGATGGTTTTTGCGACTGCACTTGAAACTTTCAAAGTTAATGACATTTTCCGAATTGACTGTCTTAAAATAGTACTGTCATTTCTCTTTGCTTATTTGAGCTGTTCTTGCCATAATATCAACTTGGTATTTTACCAAATAAGGTATCTTCTGTATACTACCCCATACTACCCCTATCTTATCACAACACAACTGACTGACAAATGCATTAAGAAGGAAAGAAATTCCACAAATTAACAAGGCACACCTGTTATTTGAAATGCCTTCCAGGTGACTAATTCATTATTAATTTGGTTGAGAGAATGCCAGGAGTGCTGTCATCAAGCTGTCATCAAGGCAGAGTGTTGATACTTTGAAGAATTTCAAATATAAAATACATTTATATTTGTTCAACACTTTATGTGGTTACTACATGATTAGTCCGGGTATCCATTTGATTAGCTGTTAAGCAGTTTTATGGCTTGAGGGTAGAAGCTGTTCAGAAGCCTTTTGGACCTAGACTTGCTACTTTGGTACCGGTTGCCGTGCTGTAGCAGAGAGAACATTATATGACTAGGGTGGCTGGAATCTTTGGCAATTTTCAAATCAAATCAAATTCCATTAGTCACGTGTGCCGAATAACACAGGTGTAGACCTGACAGTGAAATGCCTACTTACAAGTCCCTAACCAACAATGCAGTTTAAAAAAATATGGATGACAATAAGAAATTAAAGTAACAAGTAATTAAAGAGCAGCAGAAAAATAACAATAGTGAGAATATATACAGGGGGGAACTGGTTCAATGTCAATGTGCGGGGGCACCGGTTAGTTGAAGTAATGTGTACATGTAGGTAGAGTTATTAAAGTGACTATGCATAGATGATAACAACAGAGAGCAGCAGTGGTGTGAAGATGGGGAGAGGGTGGCAATGCAAATAATCTGGGTAACTCAGAAGTCTTATGGCTTGGGGGTAGAAGCTGTTTAGTCCCAGGGTCCTTAGCTTATTGATGAGCTTTGAGGGCGCTATGGTGTTGAACGCTGAGCTTCAGTCAATGAATAGCATTCTCACATAGATGTTTCTTTTGTCCAGATGAGAAAGGGCAGTGTGGAGTGCAATAGAGATTTCATCATCTGTGGATCTGTTTGAGCGGTGTGCAAATTGGAGTGGGTCTAGGATTTCTGGGATAATGGTATTGATGTGATCCATGACCAGCATTTCAAAACACTTCATGGCTAAAGATGGGAGTGCTGCGGGTCAGTTTTCATTTAGGCAGGTTACCTTAGTGTTCTTGGGCACAGGCACTGTGGTGGTCTGCTTAAACTTAACAGATTTGTACCTTGTCAGCTCGGGGGGTTTGAACTTGCAACCTTCTGGTTACTAGTCCAACGCTCTAACCACTAGGCTACTCTGCCGCCCCTGAAGCTAGGGGACACGATTTTTAAGTTTGGAAAAATAACGGTCCCAAAGTAAACGGCCTATTTCTCAGGACCAGATGCTAGAAGATGCATATAATTAGGATAGAAAACACTCTAAAGTTTCCAAAACTGTCAAAATATTGTCTGTGAGTATAACAGAGCTGATATTGCAGGTGAAACCCAGAGAAAAATCAAACCAGGAAGTGGCTTCTGATTTGAAAACTCCATGTTCAATAGCCTCCCATTGCTCCATTTAAAGGGATATCAACAATATTATTTTTCCTATCACTTCCTCAAGGTGTCAGTCTTCAGTCATAGTTTCAGGCTTTTATTTTTTTAAATGAGCCAGACCGATAACATCGCGTCAAGTGGTCACATGAGTTTTGCTCGCGCAACAGAGTTTGGATAGGTATTGCTTTTCCATCTCCTACTGTGAAAGACATTTGCGGTTGATATATTAGCGATTATATATTTTAAAAACAACCTGAGGATTGATTATAAAAAACGTGGACATTACCTATATTATTTGGAATTTGTCTGCGTTGTCGTGACTGCTCTGTCCTGTGGATTTCTGAACATAATGCGCCAAACAAACGGAGGTATTTTGGATCTAAAAATAATCTTTATGGAACAAAAGGAACATTTGTTGTGTAACTGGGAGTCTCGTGAGTGAAAACATCCAAAGATCATCAAAGGAAACGATTCATTTGATTGCTTTTCTGATTTTCGTGACCAAGCTACCTGATGCTAAGTGTACTTAATGTTTTGTCATGCGATCGATAAACTTACACAAACGCTTGGATTGTTTTCGCTCTAAAGCATAATTTCCAAATCTGAGACGACAGGTGGATTAACAAAAGGCTAAACTGTGTTTTGCAAAATTGCACTTGTGATTTCATGAATATGAATATTTTTTGTAATATTATTTGACTGAGGCACTATGCTATTCAGCGGTTGCTGATGACAAATATCCTGCTTAAGGGATGGGTAGCGTTAAGAAGTTAAAACATGTCGGAATTACAGACTCCGACAGGAAGAGGTTGAAAATGTCAGTTGAAAAAGACACTTGCCAGTTGGTAAGCGCATGCTCGCAGTACACGTCCTGGTATTTCGTCTGGCCCTGCAGCCTTGCAAATGTTGACCTGTTCAAAGGTCTTGCTCACAATGGCATAGGCGAGTGTGATCACACAGTCATCCGGAACAGCTGGTGCCATCATGCATGTTTCAGTGTTGCTTGCCTCAAAGCACACATAGAAGTCATTTGGCTCGTTTGGTAGGCTTTTGTCAATGACCAGCTTGCGGCTGGGCTTCCCTTTGTAGTCTGTAATAGTTTGTAAGCCCTGACACATCCGACGAGCGTCTGACGAGCCGGTGTCGTACGATTCAACTACTCACCCGGAACATATTCCAGTCTGTGCTAGCAAAACAGTCCTGTTGTCATGGTTTGTCATTTATTATCATGTCTTGTCCCTGTGCTCCCCATTCTATTCGTTTCCCTCTGCTGGTCTTATTAGGTTCTTTCCCTCTTTCTATCCCTCTCTCTCCCCCCTCCCTCTCTCACTCTCTCGCTCTCTCTTCTCTCTATCGTTCCGTTCCTGCTCCCAGCTGTTCCTATTCCCCTAATCATCATTTAGCCTTCCCACACCTGTTCCCGATTCTTTTTCCCTGATTAGAGTCCCTATTTCTCTCCTTGTTATTCGTTTCTGCCCTGTCGGTTCCTTGTCTAGAATTCGCCGTGCTGTGTTTGTGTATCGCCCTGTCGTGTCGTGTTTTCCTCAGATGCTGCGTGGTGAGCAGGTGTCTGAGTCTGTCTGGTTCAAGTGCCTTCCCGAGGCAACCTGCTGTTCACCTGCTGTTCAAGATCGAGTCTCCAGTTTGTCCTCGTCATTTCAAAAGTGAAAGTTGTGTTTTTTTGATTGTATTTACTTTACTGGATTAAAGACTCTGTTTTCGCCAAGTCGCTTTTGGGTCCTCTTTCACCTGCATGACAGAAGGAACCGACCAAGGAATGGACCCAGCGACTTCAGACGCTCGTTACACTGCCGTCGAGATCCAAGGAGCCATGCTCGGCAGACACGAGCAGGAATTGTCTGCTGCTCGCCATGCCGTGGAGAACCTGGCCGCTCAGGTTTCCGACCTCTCTGGACAGTTCCAGAGTCTACGTCTCGTGCCACCTGTTACTTCCTGGCCTGACGAGCCTCCAGAACCTAGGGTTAATAACCCACCTTGCTACTCCGGGCAGCCCACTGAGTGCCGCTCCTTTCTCACGCAGTGTGAGATTGTGTTCTCTCTCCAACCCAACACATACTCTAGAGAGAGAGCTCGGGTTGCTTACGTCATTTCACTCCTTACTGGCCGGGCTCGAGAATGGGGCACAGCTATCTGGGAGGCAAGGGCTGATTGCTCTAACAAGTTCCAGAACTTTAAAGAGGAGATGATTCGGGTTTTTGACCGCTGGCTTCCTTATGCCAAGGTGAACGGTCCATAACGGATTATTCTATTGAGTTTCGCACTCTTGCTGCCTCTAGTGAGTGGAACGAGCCGGCGCTGCTCGCTCGTTTTCTGCAGGGACTCCACGCAGTGGCCAGGATGAGATTCTCTCCCGGGAGGTTCCTTCAGATGTGGACTCTTTGATTGCTCTCGCCATCCGCATAGAACGACGGGTAGATCTTCGTCACCGGGCTCGTGGAAGAGGCGCATCAACGGTGTTTCCCTGCTCCGCATCGCAACCATCTCCCTCCTCTGGCTCAGAGACTGAGCCCATGCAGCTGGGAGGGATTCGCATCTCGACTAAGGAGAGGGAACGGAGGATCACCAACCGCCTGTGCCTCTATTGCGGAGTTGCTGGACATTTTGTTAATTCATGTCCAGTAAAAGCCAGAGCTCATCTGTAAGCGGAGGGCTACAGGTGAGCGCTACTACTCAAGTCTCTCCATCAAAATCCTGTACTACTTTGTCGGTCCATCTACGCTGGACCGGTTCGGGTGCTACATGTAGTGCCTTGATAGACTCTGGGGCTGAGGGTTGTTTCATGGACAGAAGCATGGGTTCGGAAACATGACATTCCTTTCAGAGAGTTAGAGAAGCCTACGCCCATGTTCGCCTTAGATGGTAGTCATCTTCCCAGTATCAGATTTGAGACACTACCTTTAACCCTCACAGTATCTGGTAACCACAGTGAGACTATTTCTTTTTGATTTTCCGTTCACCGTTTACACCTGTTGTTTTGGGTCATCCCTGGCTAGTATGTCATAATCCTTCTATTAATTGGTCTAGTAATTCTATCCTATCCTGGAACGTTTCTTGTCATGTGAAGTGTTTAATGTCTGCCATCCCTCCCGTTTCTTCTGTCCCTACTTCTCAGGAGGAACCTGGCGATTTGACAGGAGTGCCGGAGGAATATCATGATCTGCGCACGGTCTTCAGTCGGTCCCGAGCCAACTCCCTTCCTCCTCACCGGTCGTATGATTGTAGTATTGATCTCCTTCCGGGGACCACTCCTCCTCGGGGTAGACTATACTCTCTGTCGGCTCCCGAACGTAAGGCTCTCGAGGATTATTTGTCTGTGTCTCTTGGACGCGGTACCATAGTGCCTTCTTCCTCTCCGGAGGGAGGGGTTCTTTTTGTTAAGAAGAAGGACGGTACTCTGCGCCCCTGCGTGGATTATCGAGGGCTGAATGACATAACGGTTAAGAATCGTTATCCGCTTCCCCTTATGTCATCAGCCTTCGAGATTCTGCAGGGAGCCAGGTGCTTTACTAAGTTGGACCTTCGTAACGCTTACCATCTCGTGCGCATCAGAGAGGGGGACAGTGGAAAACGGCGTTTAACACTCCGTTAGGGCATTTTGAGTACCGGGTTCTGCCGTTCGGTCTCGCCAATGCGCCAGCTGTTTTTCAGGCATTAGTTAATGATGTTCTGAGAGACATGCTGAACATCTTTGTTTTTGTCTATCTTGACGATATCCTGATTTTTCTCCGTCACTCGAGATTCATGTTCAGCACGTTCGACGTGTTCTACAGCGCCTTTTAGAGAATTGTCTCTACGTAAAGGCTGAGAAGTGCTCTTTTCATGTCTCCTCCGTTACTTTTCTCGGTTCCGTTATTTCCGCTGAAGGCATTCAGATGGATTCCGCTAAGGTCCAAGCTGTCAGTGATTGGCCCGTTCCAAGGTCACGTGTCGAGTTGCAGCGCTTTTTAGGTTTCGCTAATTTCTATCGGCGTTTCATTCGTAATTTCGGTCAAGTTGCTGCCCCTCTCACAGCTCTTACTTCGGTCAAGACGTGTTTTAAGTGGTCCGGTTCCGCCCAGGGAGCTTTTGATCTTCAAAAAAGAACGTTTTACGTCCGCTCCTATCCTCAGTTACTCCTGACGTCACTAGACAATTCATTGTCGAGGTTGCGCTTCAGAGGTAGGCGTGGGAGCCATTCTATCCCAGCGCTTCCAGTCTGACGATAAGGTTCATCCTTGCGCTTATTTTTCTCATCGCCTGTCGCCATCTGAGCGCAACTATGATGTGGGTAACCGTGAACTGCTCGCCATCCGCTTAGCCCTAGGCGAATGGCGACAGTGGTTGGAGGGGGCGACCGTTCCTTTTGTCGTTTGGACAGACCATAAGAACCTTGAGTACATCCGTTCTGCCAAACGACTTAATGCCCGTCAAGCTCGTTGGGCGTTGTTTTTCGCTCGTTTCGAGTTTGTGATTTCTTACCGTCCGGGTAGCAAGAACACCAAGCCTGATGCCTTATCCCGTCTGTTTAGTTCTTCTGTGGCTTCTACTGATCCCGAGGGATTCTTCCTTATGGGCGTGTTGTCGGGTTAACAGTCTGGGGAATTGAAAGACAGGTTAAGCAAGCACTCACGCACACTGCGTCGCCGCGCGCTTGTCCTAGTAACCTCCTTTTCGTTCCTGTTTCCACTCGTCTGGCTGTTCTTCAGTGGGCTCACTCTGCCAAGTTAGCTGGTCATCCCGGTGTTCGAGGCACTCTTGCGTCTATTCGCCAGCGCTTTTGGTGGCCGACTCAGGAGCGTGACACGCGCCGTTTCGTGGCTGCTTGTTCGGACTGCGCGCAGACTAAGTCGGGTAACTCTCCTCCTGCCGGTCGTCTCAGACCGCTCCCATTCCTTCTCGACCATGGTCTCACATCGCCCTAGACTTCATTACCGGTCTGCCTTTGTCTGCGGGGAAGACTGTGATTCTTACGGTTGTCGATAGGTTCTCTAAGGCGGCACATTTCATTCCCCTCGCTAAACTTCCTTCCGCTAAGGAGACGGCACAAATCATTATCGAGAATGTATTCAGAATTCATGGCCTCCCGTTAGACGCCGTTTCAGACAGAGGCCCGCAATTCACGTCACAGTTTTGGAAGGAGTTCTGTCGTTTGATTGGTGCGTCCGTCAGTCTCTCTTCCGGGTTTCATCCCCAGTCTAACGGTCAAGCAGAGAGGGCCAATCAGACGATTGGTCGCATACTACGCAGCCTTTCTTTCAGAAACCCTGCGTCTTGGGCAGAACAGCTCCCCTGGGCAGAATACGCTCACAATTCGCTTCCTTCGTCTGCTACCGGGTTATCTCCGTTTCAGAGTAGTCTGGGTTACCAGCCTCCTCTGTTCTCATCCCAGCTTGCCGAGTCCAGCGTTCCCTCCGCTCAGCGTTTGTCCAACGTTGTGAGCGCACCTGGAAGGAGGGTGAGGTCTGCACTTTGCCGTTACAGGGCACAGACTGTGAGAGCCGCCAATAAACGCAGGATTAAGAGTCCAAGGTATTGTTGCGGCCAGAGAGTGTGGCTTTCCACTCGCAACCTTCCTCTTACGACAGCTTCTCGTAAGTTGACTCCGCGGTTCATTGGTCCGTTCCGTGTCTCCCAGGTCGTCAATCCTGTCGCTGTGCGACTGTTTCTTCCGCGACATCTTCGTCGCGTCCATCCTGTCTTCCATGTCTCCTGTGTCAAGCCCTTTCTTCGCACTCCCGTTCGTCTTCCCTCCCCCTCCCGTCCTTGTCGAGAGCGCACCTATTTACAAGGTACATAAGATCATGGACATGCGTTCTCGGGACGGGGTCACCAATACTTAGTGGATTGGGAGGGTTACGGTCCTGAGGAGAGGAGTTGGGTTCCGTCTCGGGACGTGCTGGACCGTTCACTCATTGATGATTTCCTCCGTTGCCGCCAGGATTCCTCCTCGAGTGCGCCAGGAGGCGCTCGGTGAGTGGGGGTACTGTCATGTTTTGTCATTTATTATCATGTCTTGTCCCTGTGCTCCCCATTCTATTCGTTTCCCTCTGCTGGTCTTATTAGGTTCTTTCCCTCTTTCTATCCCTCTCTCTCCCCCTCCCTCTCTCACTCTCTCGCTCTCTCTTCTCTCTATCGTTCCGTTCCTGCTCCCAGCTGTTCCTATTCCCCTAATCATCATTTAGCCTTCCCACACCTGTTCCCGATTCTTTTTCCCTGATTAGAGTCCCTATTTCTCTCCTTGTTATTCGTTTCTGCCCTGTCGGTTCCTTGTCTAGAATTCGCCGTGCTGTGTTTGTGTATCGCCCTGTCGTGTCGTGTTTTCCTCAGATGCTGCGTGGTGAGCAGGTGTCTGAGTCTGTCTGGTTCAAGTGCCTTCCCGAGGCAACCTGCTGTTCACCTGCTGTTCAAGATCGAGTCTCCAGTTTGTCCTCGTCATTTCGAGTGAAAGTTGTGTTTTTTTTTATTGTATTTACTTAACTGGATTAAAGACTCTGTTTTCGCCAAGTCGCTTTTGGGTCCTCTTTCACCTGCATGACACCTGTAGCTTATCATCTGGGGAGGCAAGTATCCTAATGGTTAGAGCGTTGGACTAGTAACTGGATGGTTGCAAGATCAAACCCCAGAGCTGAAAAGGTAGAAATCGGTCATTCTGCCCCTGAACAAGGCAGTTAACCCACTGTTCCTAGCCCATCATTTAAAATAAGAATTTGTTCTTAACTGACTTGCCTAGCTAAAGTAAAGAAATCTGATCATCTGTCAAAAAAATAATCTGTCAACTTCTGTATTAAGTGAATCACTGAGCAATGCTATTCCACAATTCCTCATCCTAATATTTACACTACCATTGAAAAGTTTGGGTTCACTTAGAAATGTCCTTGTTTTTGAAAGTAAAGCACATTTTTTGTCTGTTAAAACTTCTTGCGACCAGCAATCCCGGATCCGAGAGCATAATCATAGAAAAACACTCTAACATTTTGGAAAGAAAACACTCTGACGTTTCCAAAACTGCAAAGATTTTGTCTGTGAGTGCTACAGAACTGATGTTACAGGCGAAACCCAGATAAAAATCCAACCAGGAAGTTCCGCATTTTTTGAAACCGCCTCATGCCAATGACTCCTTATATGGCTGTGAATGAGCTACGAATGAGCTTAGTTTTCCACTTATTCCCCAAGGTGTCTACAGCATTGTGACGTCTTTTTAGGCATTTCCATTGAAGAATGGCCGTAAGGGACCATATATAGCATGTGGTCACATGGTGTCTCCCGCAGAAAATCTCGCGTAGAATACTGAGGTAGCCATTTTTCCAATCGCTTCTTTTGAGAAACCAATTGCCTCGATGGATATATTATCGAATATATATGTTAAAAAGAACTTGAGGGTGGATCCTAAACAATGTTTGCCGTGTTTCTGTCAATTTTATGGAGCAAATTTTGAAAAAAGTTTGGCGTTATAGTTGTAGCATTTTCCGGTCGATTTCTCAGCCAAGCATGATGAAGAAACGGGAGCTATTTCGCCTACAAAAATAATCTTTTTGGAAAAAAGGAACATTTGCGATCTAACTGGGAGTCTCCTGAGTGAAAGCATCGGAAGTTCTTCAAAGATAAATGATTTACTTTGGTTGCTTTTCTTATTTCCGTGAAAATGTTGCCTGCTGCCAGCAGAGCTAGCATAGCATTATGCCATGATAAACTTACACAAATGCTTGTCTAGTGTTGGCTGTAACGCATATTTTGAAAATCTGAGATGACAGTGTTGTTAACAAAAGGCTAAGCTTGTGTTTGAAAATGTTCATTTCATTTCATTTGCGATTCTCATGAATAGGAAAAGTTTCTAGGGGTATGTATGTCCGCTGCGTTATGCTAATGCGTTTGATGCTATGAATACGCTCCTGGATACGGGATTGCTCGTCGCAAGAGGTTAAAGAAGCAATACAACTGTCCTTCTTTAGATTAGTTGAGTATCTGGAGCATCAGCATTTGTGGGTTTTCGATAACAGGCTCAAAATGACCAGAAACAAAGATCTTTCTGTTGAAACTTGTCAGTTTATTCTTGTTCTGAGAAATTAAGGCTATTCCATGCGAGAAGTTGCCAAGAAACTGAAGAGCTCGTATAACGATGCGTTGTACCCCCTTCACAGAACAGTGCAAACTGTCTCTAACCAGAATAGAAAGAGTGGGAGGTCCCGGTGCACAA
Organism: Oncorhynchus gorbuscha; assembly: GCF_021184085.1. Classification (NCBI taxonomy): domain Eukaryota; kingdom Metazoa; phylum Chordata; class Actinopteri; order Salmoniformes; family Salmonidae; genus Oncorhynchus; species Oncorhynchus gorbuscha. Next base: position 45,585,926 of record NC_060186.1, read on the forward strand.
CTGAGCAAGAGGACAAGTACATTAGAGTGTCTAGTTTGAGAAACAGACGCCTCACAAGTCCTCAACTGGCAGCTTCATATAAATAGTACCCGCAAAACACCAGTCTCAATGTCAAATCAAATCAAATCAAATGTATTTATATAGCCCTTCGTACATCAGCTGATATCTCAAACTGCTGTACAGAAACCCAGCCTAAAACCCCAAACAGCAAGCGATGCAGATGTAGAAGCACGGTGGCTAGGAAAAACTCCCTAGAAAGGCCAAAACCTAGGAAGAAACCTAGACATGAACCAGGCTATGTGGGGTGGCCAGTCCTCTTCTGGCTGTGCCGGGTGGAGATTGTAACAGAACATGGCCAAGATGTTCAAATGTTCATAAATGACCAGCATGGTCGAATAATAATAAGGAGAACAGTTGAAACTGGAGCAGCAGCACAGCCAGGTGGACTGGGGACAGCAAGGAGTCATCATGTCAGGCAGTCCTGGGGCATGGTCCTAGGGCTCAGGTCCCTTGAGAGAGAGAAAGAAAGAGAGAAGGAGAGAATTAGAGAATGCACACTTAGATTCACACAGGACACCGAATAGGACAGGAGAAGTACTCCAGACATAACAAACTGACCCTAGCCCCCCAACACATAAACTACTGCAGCATAAATACTGAAGGCTGAGACAGGAGGGGTCAGGAGACACTGTGGCCCCATCCGAGGACACCCCCTAACAGGGCCAAACAGGAAGGATAAACCCCACCCACTTTGCCAAAGCACAGCCCCCACACCACTAGAGGGATATCTTCAACCACCAACTTACCATCCTGAGACAAGGCTGAGTATAGCCCTCAAAGATCTCCGCCATGGCACAACCCAAGGGGGGCGCCAACCCAGACAGGATGACCACATCAGTGAATCAACCCACTCAGGTGACGCACCCCTTCCAGGGACAGCATGACAGAGCCCCAGTAAGCCAGTGACTCAGCCCCTGTAATAGGGTTAGAGGCAGAGAATCCCAGTGGAAAGAGGGGTACCGGCCAGGCAGAGACAGCAAGGGCGGTTCGTTGCTCCAGAGCCTTTCCGTTCACCTTCACACTCCTGGGCCAGACTACACTCAATCATATGACCCACTGAAGAGATGAGTCTTCAGTAAAGACTTAAAGGTTGAGACTGTGTTTGTGTCTCTGACATGGGTAGGCAGACCGTTCCAAAAAATGGAGCTCTATAGGAGAAAGCCCTGCCTCCAGCTTTTTGCTTAGAAATTCTAGGGACAATTAGGAGGCCTGCGTCTTGTGACCGTAGCGTACGTGTAGGTATACGCGGCAGGACCAAATCAGAGAGATAGGCAGGAGCAAGCCCATGTAATGCTTTGTAGGTTAGCAGTAAAACCTTGAAATCAGCCCTTGCTTTGACAGGAAGCCAGTGTAGGGAGGCTAGCACTGGAGTAGTATGATCAAATTTTGGGGTTCTAGTCAGGATTCTAGCAGCCATATTTAGCACTAACTGAAGTGTATTTAGTGCTTTATCCGGGTAGCCGGAAAGTAGACCATTGCAGTAGTCTAACCTAGAAGTGACAAAAGCATGGATTAATTTTTCTGCATCATTTTTGGACAGAAAGTTTCTGATTTTTGCAACGTTACATAGATGGAAAAAAGCTGTCCTTGAAATGGTCTTGATATGTTCTTCAAAAGAGAGATCAGGGTCCAGAGTTATGCCGAGGTCCTTCACAGTTTTATTTGAGACGACTGTACAACCATTAAGATTAATTGTCAGATTCAACAGAAGATCTCTTTGTTTCTTGGGACAAGCATCACTGTTTTGTCAGAGTTTAAAAGTAGAAAGTTTGCAGCCATCCACTTCCTTATGTCTGAAACACATGCTTCTAGCAAGGGCAATTTTGGGGCTTCACCATGTTTCATTGAAATGTACAGCTGTGTGTCATCCGCATAGCAGTGAAAGTTAACAGTATGTTTTTGAATGACATCCCCAAGAGGTAAAATATATAGTGAAAACAATAGTGGTCCTAAAACGGAACCTTGAGGAACACCGAAATTTACAGTTGATTTGTCAGAGGACAAACCATTCACAGAGACAAACTGATATCTTTCCGACAGATAAGACCTAAACCAGGCCAGAACTTGTCCGTGTAGACCAATTTGGGTTTCCAATCTCTTCAAAAGAATGTGGTGATTGATGGTATCAAAAGCAGCACTAAGGTCTAGGAGCACGAGGACATATGCAGAGCCTCGGTCCGATGCCATTAAAATGTAATTTACCACCTTCACAAGTGCAGTCTCAGTACTATGATGGGGTTTAAAACCAGACTGAAGCATTTTATATACATTGTTTGTCTTCAGGAAGGCAGTGAGTTGCTGCGCAACAGCCTTGTTGTCAAAAGTGAAGAGGGGATTCCTGGATGCTGGCCTTCTAGGCAGAGTTCCTCTGTCCAGTGTCTGTGTTATTTTGTCCATCTTAATCTTTTATTTTTATTGGCCGTCTGGGATATGGCTTTTTATTTGCAACTCTGCCTAGAAGGCCAGCATCAGGGAGTCGCCTCTTCACTGTTGGCATTGAGACTGGAGGTCTTCAGTGCTGATGAAATCCCTGGAAATTCTCTCATTCTAGTGAGGGGACATTCTGGGATTTAAATAACAACATAAGGCTGATGTATACAGCTGAGGGATGGTGCAGGGGAAATGTAACCCTGTTAACAGAACATTTGAAGCTATGAATTGTTTGTTTACATTCTTGTTGTTTGTAATCAACTGATTACTAAAACCTTACCTTCTGAGTTATGATAGAGAAAGACGCTTGCTAAAGCCTGTTGCGACTCCAGGGACAGTATTTTCATTTTTTGTAAAAAAAAACATTCCCGTTTTAAACGGGATATTTTAACAGGACAAGATGTTAGAATATGCATATAATTGACAGCTTTGGATAAAAAACACTCTAAGGTTTCCAAAATTGTAAAGATATTGTCTGTGAGTGTAACAGAACTGATGTTGCAGGCGAAAGCCTGAGATAAATCCAATCCGGATGTGCCCCATATTTTGAAAGCGATGCGTTCCAATGAGTCGCTATTGAGCTGTGAATGTGCTATCAACCAGCTTACACTTTCTACCTATTCCCCAAGGTGTCTACAGCATTGTGACGCAGTTTTATGTATTTATGTTGAAGAATAGCCGTAGGTGGCTACATTGCGTAAGTGGTCACCTGATGGCTCCCAGGGTGACTCTCGCGTAAAATACAGAGGTAGCCATTACTCCAATCGGTCCTACTAAAAAACAAATTGTCCCTACGGATATATTATCGAATATATATTTGAAAAACACCTTGAGGATTGATTATAAACAATGTGTTTCATGTTTCTGTCGATATTATGGAGCTAATTTGGAATATTTTTCACTGTTTTCGTGAATGCAATTTCCCGGCCATTTCTCAGCCAAACGTGACTCAACAAACGGAGCTATTTCACCTACAAAAATAATATTTGGGGAAAAATGAAATTTGGCTCTCTACCTGGGAGTCTCGTGAGTGAAAACATCCGAAGTTTCATTTGATTTCATTTGATTGCTTTTCTGATTTGTGACAAGGTTGCCTGATGCTAGCAAAGCATAATGCTATGCTAGGCTATCGATAAACTTACACAAATGCTTGTCTAGCTTTGGCTGAAAAGCATATTTTGAACATCTGAGATGACAGGGTGATTAACAAAAGTCTAAGCTGTGTCTCAATATATTTCATTTGTGATTTTCATGAATAGGAATATTTTCTAGGGATATTTATGCCCGTTGCGTTATGCTAATTAGTGTCAGGCGATGATTATGCTCCCGCATGCAGGATGGGGAGTCAGTAGTCAGCTCATGAGACATTTATAACTTCTATTCTTCAAGAATCAATGAGTAAATATCAATAATTCAAATGACCATTGAACAGATTCCCAGATCCCAGACTGTGTCTTTAATGCTGGGACTCCAGACTGTAAGATATGAAAGATGAGAGGTTTGGCTAATAGACTGGGATGTGTTCTGACTGTGACACTTAATATTAACAAATTTAAATTAGAGGAAAAAAATACTTGAAAACATAATCACCTTAACACTTGACCTGATCCATTTGAATGTGTCACGATTGCCGTATGGAGTCGACCAAAGCAGTCACATACGGCTCTTGCAGCTCCTGGCTGGCTGACGGCTCTGGAGGCTCCTGGCTGGCTGACGGCTCTGGCAGCTCCTGGCTGGCTGACGGCTCTGGCAGGTCCTGGCTGACTGACGGCTCTGGCAGGTCCTGGCAGATTGACGGATCTGTCAGCTCCTGGCTGACTGTCGGCTCTGGCGGCTCAGGACAGACGGGAGACTCTGGCGGCTCAGGACAGATGGGAGACTCTGGCGGCTCAGGACAGACGGGAGACTCTGGCGGCTCAGGACAGACGGGAGACTCTGGCAGCGCTGGGCAGGAGGAAGGCTCTGGCAGCGCAGGATAGGCGGGAGCACCTGTAGGGATGAGATGGAGAGACAGCCTGGTGCGGGGGGCTGCCACCGGAGGGCTGGTGGGTGGAGGTGGCACTGGATAGACCGGACCGTGCAGGCACACTGGAGCTCTTGAACACCGAGCCTGCCCAACCTTACCTGGTTGAATGCTCCCGGTTGCCAGGCCAGTGCGGCGAGGTGGAATAGCTCGCTCTGGGCTGTGGTGGCGAACTGGGGACTCCATGCGTAAGGCTGGTGCCATGTACGCTGGCCCAAGGAGACGCACTAGAGACCAGATGCGTAAAGCCGGCTTCATGGCACCTGGCTCGATGACCACTCTAGCCCGGCCGATACGAGGAGCTGGAGACACTGTGCGCTCCACCGCATAACACGGTGCCTGCCCGGTCCCTCTCCGGTAAGCAAGGGAAGTTGGCGCAGGTCTTCTACCTGGCTTCACCACACTCCCCATGTGCACCTCCCAATACATTTTTGGGGCTGCCTCTCGGGATTCCAGCCATGCTGCCGTGCTGCCTCCTCATACCGGCGCCTCTCTGCTTTCCCTGCCTCCAGCTCTGTTTTGGGGCGGAGATATTCCCCTGGCTGTGGCCAGGGTCCTATTCATGAAAATCGCAAATGAAATGAAATAAATATATTGGCTCACAAGCTTAGCCTTTTGTTAACAACACTGTCATCTCAGATTTTCAAAAAATGCTTTTCAACCATAGCTACACAAGCATTTGTGTAAGAGTATTGATAGCTATTAGTACACGTTAATAAGCAATCACATTGATCACGAGGCGATGTATATTCTTTAGCTGTCCGTCTGGAAATAATGTCCGGGTAAATCTCAACCAAAATATCCGGTCGGAGACCTGAAGAAATGGCTTGTCTCTTCTTCGTTTGACCAAGAAACAAAGCCTAGGCAAATGACAAGACCATTGACATCGTGTGGAAGCTGTAGGTATTGCAACCTCAGCCCCATTTATTGTGGTTCGCCTTTATCAATGGGTTGAAGTGGTGGATGGATATATATTTCCATTTTCAGTGATCAGATTTTCCTGCGCTTTTCGATGAAACGCACGTTCTGTTATAGTCACAGCTGTGATTTAACCAGTTTTATAAACGTCGGAGTGTTTTCTATCCACACATATTAATCATATGCATATACTATATTCCTGGCATGAGCAGCAGGGCGCTGAAATGTTGCGCCATTTTTAACAGAATGTTCGAAAAAGTAGGGGGTAGGAGTAACAGGTTAAACACACAAATGTATTGAGTAACTGGAGCCCACAGATTTCCATCATCAACCTGGCGTACAGCCTGAAACCATGAAGTTCATTTTACCTGGTCCTTGGGCAGTTGATTAAACTTGATTTGGTAGTGTTTTCTCCGACTTTAGCTTTTCAGCACCTTAGCTTTAAAAGCAGGGTTATAGTTAGCTAACGTTAGCTAGCTGAAGAACGTCCATTAGAATTGTCTCATTGGCTGATAATGGTGACGTACATTCCATGCAACAGTCTATGTTCATGCAAACATTTTTTTTATATAGAATCGAAGGGTTTTTAGGTATGATGTAGTTTGTTGAGTACATGGAAATATGTTAAAAACAACCAACCAAGGATATCCAAAATGTTTATAAGTTTATATTTAAAAAATGATCCAGCCATTATTGTGTTATAAGAACATTGCAGTGCAGTTTTATTTTTTCATGTGAATTGGTGGTCAGACAGCTTTAGGATGAAAATGTTTTGTTGTCCCTGAGATTATTTAAATGTTTGTCTTTCTGCTTTGTATGCGTCAGCCTAGGCCTACCTATTGTATTAAAAACACATCTTTGTCGCATTATTCACAGACTCTCAGAATTCGCTGCTTCAAGTTCAGTAGCCTACGTCTCCTCCTAGTTGGGCAGGAGGGATTTTTTTGTGGCGGTAAAATGTATTACAAGAGAAATGGCAGTGGAAACACTTTAATCCGCAAATATTGATATAATAAACATCCCATCGAAGTAAACGTGGAGTCGCATGATGACATGTTGTGTGGTCCTCCCACAATGACTCTGGAAGATATTCAGTTTATTAGGCTACTGATTAAATCAATTATGATGAAATTCAACAGGGTGGTGAAAGTGCAACATGCAACGTCATTTTCAATAGATATCGAGGGTATTATCTTACTATTTTGTCCATAATAATCTACTCATATAGGCTATACCGGCACTATATCTGCAAACTATTGGCTAGAGCGCAAGTGCCAATACCAGAATGGGGACATTCGCTATTTAACACAAAACAGTTTTTATTTGATACATGGAAATTTAACCACAAAATAAATGTTATCATGCACAGACTTTTATCCGTAACAAGTTAATTTGATGGTGGGGAAATGTGCATATTTTATTTATGAAGATTTTCAAATATTCTCATGAAAATTTGTCGCCAATTGGATGGAAACCTAGCTTTTGAAAAGAAGGCGAGTGTTGCGCCTTTTCATTTTCAAAAAATATTGATCACCCATTTATTTGTTCCAGCCTGAAAATCGTTGTACTCAAAGGTCAGCTATATTTTATATGCAAAATGTAGCTCAAGAGAAAGTGCAAGTGTCCACTCATCATTCTTGCAGCTTCATGTTCAGTAGCCATACATATGTGCAAGATCGGGTGTGTGTTTGGTCTCAATTAAATAGAGCAGACTATAGCCTATGCATGGGCGGAGAAGCACAGGGCAGTTATCTTTCCAAGGAAATTTACTTCCTAAATATGATCATGCTATAGTTTAGGTGATATAATGTGCCACTTGAATGTGAGAAACTCCGGTAAATTAACCTATTTCGTAGGTCATTTTTTATATTGCCTATATGGTGCAACATTGCTGGGACCATGGCTGACAATTGAGCTGCTTCACATACAGTCTAAAATAACATTGCAGGACTGCAGTTCGGTTCAGGACCAGTTCTTGCAGTAGAAGGTGGGAGTTTGACAGAACGTCAGGGTGTGGAAGTGTCCGGTATGTAAAGCTGATGGCAGGAGAGGGATGAATAAATCAGTCAGTCAGTAGCAGTAGTGTAAAAGCGGGGATTGGCGGGTGGTGGACACAATGCAGATAGCCTGGTTAGCCAATGTGCGGGAGCACTGGTTGGTCGGGCCAATTAAGATAGTATGTACCTGAATATATAGTTAAAGTGACTGTGCATTTATGATAAACAGAGAGTAACAGCAGCATAAAAGGGAGTAGCAGCAGCATAGAAGAGGGTTGGGGGGAGCACACAATACAAATAGCCATTTGAGTTGCCATTTGAGTACCTGTTCAGGAGTCTTATTGCTTGGGGGTAAAAACTGTTGAAGCCTTTTTGTCCTAGATTTGGCACTCCAGTACCGCTTGCCATGCGGTAGTAGAGAGAACAGTCTATGACTGACGTGACTGGGGTCTTTGACAATTTTTAGGGCCTTCATCTGACACCACCTGGTGTAGAGGTCATGGATGGCAGGCAGCTTAGCCCCAGCGATGTTCTGGGCCGTATGCACTACTCTTTAGGTATGGTATCTGAATTTAGGAATAAAGAATCAGCAAAAACATAGTTTGGGAAGAATAGATGTTGAGGGTGCTACAATTAACAAAATTTTTTGATTTTTTTCCCCCACAAAATTTGGCATATGGCCTTTATTACTGCTGTTTGAGCGTCAACAGAACCTTTCCGCAGCACCCCAACCCCAATTAATTTCACAATCTCACACGCAGACATACACACACACCCATGGATTGAAAATACATAAAATGGTACAACAATCAAAGGCTTCTAGCAACAGAGGGAGTGAACAACTGCACACTTCTGAGAGTTAAGGTTGGAGAAGCAGAGCTCTCTTAATTATATAAAAATGTGTTCTGAACATGTGCTTTGATAAATGCATGAAACAAAACCAGTGCAACATTTAACACATGAAAGCATGTCCAAAACTGTCTCAAAGTCAGCATTTTACAATATCTCACACACACACACACACACACACACACGCACGCACGCACGCACGCACGCACGCACGCACGCACGCACGCACACACACACACACACACACACACACACACACACACACACACACACACACACACACACACACACACACACACACACACACACACACACACACACACACACACACAGTTTCAGGCTGGTTTTTGGAAAAATGAGCTAGAAGTTGTAATTTTTCTGAGTGGCTCCCATTTTGGCTGTAGTGTTCCCATGGCCGTGGATGAAAGTGCTTTCTTGGTTATTTATCTCCGGTAATGAACATACAATTTAAGACGGAGAATTGTATCATTTATTTACGTATTAGGGTACCTGAAGTTTGATTATAAACGTTGTTTGACTTGATTGGATACGTTTATTTGTAACGTTTGGGATTCATTTTGTATGCATTTTGAAGGAGGAAAACTGTGGATTATTGAATGACGCGCGCCATCTAAACTGAGTTTTTATGTATATAAAGAAGGACTTTATCAAACAAAAGGACCATTTGTGATGTAACTAGGACCTTTTGGAGTGCCAACAGAAGAAGATCTTCAAAGGTAAGGCATTTATTATATCGCTATTTCTGACTTTCGTGTCGCACCTGCCTGGTTGAAAAATGTTTTTCATGCTTTTGTATGCTGTGATAATAATAATCGCATGGTGTGCTTTCGTCGTAAAGCCTTTTTCAAATCTGACACAGCGGCTAGATTAACAAGAAGTTAAGATTTATTTTGATGTATCCTACTTGTAATTTCATGATTGTTAAATTTTTATATTTCTGTAACTTGAATTTCTCGCTCTGCAATTTCAACGGATGTTGGCCAGGTGGGACGCTACTGTCCCACCTGCCCATAAGAAGTTAACTAACCCCCAGAAGAGCTTCAATTCCATACAACTATCCTTCTTTGGCCTCCAACAGCTCTTAAATGCATTATTTTCAACCGATCACTGCCCGTACCTGCCTGTCCGTCCAGCATCACTGCTCTGTACGGTTCTGACTTAGAATATGTGTAGAATACCCACCACTGCGACCTGTACGCTCTTGTTGGCTGGCCCTCGCTTCAAACTCATCACCAAACCCACTGGCTACAGGTGATCTACAAGTCTCTGCTAGGTAAAGCCCCGCCCTATCTCAGCTCGCTGGTCACCATAGCAGCACCCACTCGTAGCACATGCACCAGCAGGTATATCTCACTGGTCGCCCCCAAACCAATTCCTCCTTTGGTCGCCTTTCCTTCCAGTTCTCTGCTGCCACTGACTGGAACAAACTGCAAAAAACACTGAAGCTGTAGATTTGCATCTCCCTCACTAGCTTTAAGAACCAGCTGTCAGAGCAGCTCACAGATCACTGCACCTGTTCATAGTCCATCTGTATACAGCCCATCTATCTACCTCATTCCCATACTGTATTTATTTATTTTGCTCCTTTTGCACCACAGTATCTCTACTTGCACATCCATCTTTTGCACATCTACCATTCCAGTGTTTAATTGCCATATTACTTCACCACCATGGCCTATTTATTGCCTTAATTCCCTTATTTGACCTTATTTGCACTCACTGTATATAGACATTGTTTTCTTTTTTTTCTACTGTATTATTGACTGTATGTTTTGTTTATTCCATGTGTAACTCTGTGTTGTTGTATGTGTCGAAATGCTATGCTTTATCTTGGCCAGGTTGCAGTTGCAAATGAGAACTTGTTCTCAACTAGCTTACCTGGTTAAAGGTGAAATTAAAAATAAATAAAACATGTGGACAACTACAAATACCTAGGTGTCTGGCTAGACTGTTTATTCTCCTTCCAGACTCACATTAAGCATCTCCAATCCAAAATTAAATCTAAAATTGCCTTCCTATTTCGCAACAAAGCATCCTTTACTCATGCTGCAAAACATACCCTCGTAAAACTGACCATCCTACTGATCCTCGTCTTCGGTGATGTCATTTACAAAATAGCCTCCAACACTCTTTTTAGTTTTCTGAGGGGGAATAGGCTTTGTCGTGCCCTCTTCACGACTGTCTTGGTGTGTTTGGACCAATCTAGTTTGTTGTTGATGTGGACCCCAAGGAATTTGAAGCTCTCAACCTGCTCCACCAAAGCCTTGTCAGAATTCTGTAGTCTTTTAGGGGTTAACAAAACTTTAGCAGGAGAATAACCATGCTGCTTTTCATTGAAATATACTGAGCGTTCATCATGACCCTCTGCAAGATATGTCATGTCAGTCTATGAAAGAATTATGTGTTCAAGCCAAGGCCTTGTTGACATGTTCTGTTTGAGAGACTGATAGTGACTATGTCAGGATTTGGTAATAAGTAAATGTTATCCAAGTTCCTAAATGTTAGCCTTTGGTCTTGTTTGCTCTTACAACCCACAAACACACCATAGACACATTCACATTATTCATTTGTCTATTGGGTTTCTTTCAGGATATTTAACATACACTTGTATATTGGGGAATCAGATAAGTGTAAAATCATTATTAAATGGACTATTTTTAAATAATTCACTTTGTCTGATCAAATTAATCTAGCACAGTTGTATTCCGAGTGCTGATTCAATGTAAGGGACAGACAGACAAAGCAGGAAACGAGAGATAACTGAGTAGGGTGCAAATACTAGGGGTTCTGTTTTCCCAAATTGAAGTTGTTGACAAAGAGAATTCAAACCATAAAGTGCATTAAATAGACTAAAGCCTCTACATAGATCAAGGTATAACTGAGGTCTACATAACAGAACAGGGTGAGCAACTCAAAGGTTATTAACAGAAGCTATAAGGTTAGCGCACATAATATAAAGGGAGTGCACTGGCCAGGGACCGGTTTCTTGATAGCAATGGAATTAAGCTAAGTGTTTTAACGATGCATCATTTCTATAACAGCTGAAAAGGTATTGTGTTTCCCAAAACACCATGTAGACAGAACGATCACTAAGTGAGTCTTCTGAGCATGTGTCGATACTGATAGAATCGAAGGAAAGGTACCGCTGCTCTCAGAGCAGCTTTCTCCATTCAAATCTTACCATTAGAATTATAATTATTATATAAATTATATATTATATAAAATTATAATAATTTTGCACGCCCAATTTTTCAGTTTTTGATTTGTTAAAAAAGTTTGAAATATCCAATTAATGTCGTTCCACTTCATGATTGTGTCCCACTTGTTGTTGATTCTTCACAAAAAAATACAGTTTTATATCTTTATGTTTGAAGCCTGAAATGTGGCAAAAGGTCGCAAAGTTCAAGGGGGCCGAATACTTTCGCAAGGCACTGTACATACTCCAACCAGTAACCATGGATTACAGGCAACATTTGCACTGAGCTAAAGGGCAGAGTAAGACCTTTAAACAGGTCAACATACAAAAGGTTGCGGGGTCAGACGGACGTGTGCTCCGGGCATGTGCTGACCAACTGGCAGGTGTCTTCACTGACATTTTTAACATGTCCCTGATTAAGTTTGTAATACCAAAATGTTTCAAGCAGACCACCATAATTCCTGTGCCCAAGAACACAAAGGCAACCTGCCTAAATGACTCCAGATCCATAGCAATGAAGTGCTTTGAAATGCTGGTAAATGATCACATCAACACCATTATCCCAGAAACCCTAGACCCACTCCAATTTGCATACCGCCCAAACAGATCCACAGATGACGCAATCTCTATTGCAATCTCTACTCTACGCTGCCCTTTCCCACCTGGACAAAAGGAACTGTAACGGCGTTCTTCGTTTGTTGAAAGAGAGTCGGACCGAAATGCAGCGTGGTGGTTACTCATGTCTTTAATGTAGAAGTGCGATACATGAAATAACTTAAGAAATATACAAAAACAACAAACGGAACGTGAAAACCTATACAGCCTGTCTGGTGAACAATAACACAGAGACAGGGACAATCACCCTCGAAATACACAGTGAAACCCCGGCTACCTAAATATGGTTCCCCAATCAGAGACAACGAGAATCACCTGACTCTGATTGAGAACCGCCTCAGGCAGCCAAACCTATGCTACACACACCCCTAATCAGCCACAATTCCAATGCCTACAAAAAACCCAATATGACAACACAATACACCCATGTCACACCCTGGCCTGAACAAATAATTAAGGAAAGCACAAAATACTATGACCAAGGCGTGACAGAACTCCCCCCCCCTAAGGTGCGGACTCCCGGACGCACCTCACAACCATAGTGAGGGTCCGGGTGAGCGTCTGTCCATGGTGGCGGTTCCGGCTCGGGACGTGGACCCCACTCCATTAATGTCATAGTTCCTCCCCTTGGCGTCCATGGATAATCCACCCTCGCCTCCGACCATGGCATAATAGTCCTCACCCACAACCCCACTGAACTGAGAGGCAGCTCGTGACGGAGGGGCAGCTCGGGACGGAGGCGCAGCTCGGGACTGAGGGGCAGCTCGGGACTGAGGCAGCTCGGGACTGAGGGGAAGCTCGGGACTGAGGGGCAGCTCGGGACTGAGGGGAAGCCCAATACTGAGATGAAGCTCAGGCAGGTAGTAGGCTCCGGTACATCCTGGCTGGCTGGCGGATCTGGAAGATTCTGGTTGACTGGCAGATCTGGAAGAGTCTGGTTGACTGGCAGATCTGGAAGAATCTGGTTGACTGGCAGATCTGGAAGATCATGGCTGACTGGCAGATCTAGCTGCTCTGGCTGCTCCATGCAGATTAACAGCTCTGGCTGCTTCATGTAGACTGACAGCTCTGGCTGCTCCATGCAGACTGGCAGCTTTGTGCAGACTGACAGCTCTGGCTGCTCCATGCAGACTGGCAGCTCTGGCTGCTCCATGCAGACTGGCAGCTCTGGCTGCTCCATGCAGATTGACAGCTCAGGCTGCTCCATGCAGACTGACAGCTCTGTGCAGACTGGCAGCTCTATGCAGACTGACAGCTCTGGCTGCTCCATGCAGTCTGACAGCTCAGGCTGCTCCATGCAGGCTGACAGCTCTGGCTGCTCCGAACAGGCAGGAGGCTCCGGCAGCGCTGTAGAGGAGGAAGGCTCTGGAAGCGCTGAACAGGTGGGAGACTCCAGCAGCGCAGGAGAGGGGGAAAGCGCTGGCTGCGCTGAACAGGCGAGGCGCACTGAAGGCCTGCTGCGTGGTGCTGGAACTGGTGGTACTGGATCGAGGACACGTACAGGAAGCCTGGTGCGGGGAGCTGCTACCGGAGGACTGGTGTGTGGAGGTGGCTCTGGATAGGCCGGACCGTGCAGGCGCAATGGAGCTCTTGAGCACCGAGCCTGCCCAACCTTACCTGGCTCGATGCCCACTCTAGCCCGGCCAATACGAAGGGCTGGTATGAACCGCACCGGGCTATGCACCCGCACTGGAAACACCGTGCGCTCCATAGCATAACACGGTGCCTGCCCGGTCTCTCTAGCCCCCCGGTAAGCACAGGGAGTTTGCGCAGGTCTCCTACCTGGCATAGCCATAGTCCCTGTAAGCCCCCCCCAATACATTTTTGGGGCTGACTCTCAGGCTTCCATCCACGTCGCCATGCTGCCTCCTCATACCAGCGCCTCTCCGCTTTTGTCGCCTCCAGTTCTTCCTTGGGACGGCGGTATTCTCCAGGCTGAGCCCAGGGTCCTTTTCCATCTAATATCTCCTCCCAAGTCCAGAAGTCCTTTGATCGCTGCTCCTCACGATTAACAGGGAGAGTTGGCTCAGGTCTGACTCCTGACTCTGCCACTCTCTCCCTGAGTCCTCCCCCAATACATTTTTGGGGCTGACTTTCGGGTTTCTTTCTGCTCCGCCGTGTCTTTCTCTTCGACTCCATTCTCCTATAGCCCTCTTCGCACTGCTCCAGCGAATTCCAGGCGGGCTCCGGCACTCTCTCTGGGTCGACCGCCCACCTGTCTATTTCATCCCACATCGTATACTCCATACTTCTGCTATCCATAACGTCCTCCCTTCGCTGCTCCTGCTGTCGATGCCTGTTATCACGCCACTCGGTCCGTGTGTGGTGGGTGATTCTGTAACGGTGTTCTTCGTTTGTTGAAAGAGAGTCGGACCGAAATGCAGCGTGGTGGTTACTCATGTCTTTAATGTAGAAGAGCAATACATGCAATAACTTAATAAATATACAAAAACAACAACCGGAACGGGAAAACCTATACAGCCTGTCTGGTGAACAATAACACAGAGACAGGAACAATCACCCACGAAATACACAGTGAAACCCTGGCTACCTAAATATGGTTCCCAATCAGAGACAACGAGAATCACCTGACTCTGATTGAGAACCGCCTCAGGCAGCCAAACCTATGCTACACACACCCGGAACAGGGCTCCGGGCAGCCGAGCGGAAATGGAGGAAAACTCGCCTCCCTGCGGACCTGGCATCCTTTCACTCCCTCCTCTCTACATTTTCCTCCTCTGTCTCTGCTGCTAAAGCCACTTTCTACCACTCTAAATTCCAAGCATCTGCCTCTAACCCTAGGAAGCTCTTTGCCACCTTCTCCTCCCTCCTGAATCCCCCCTCCTCCCTCTCTGCAGATGACTTCATCAACCATTTTGAAAAGAAGGTCGACGACATCCGATCCTCGTTTGCTAAGTCAAAACGACACCGCTGGTTCTGCTCACACTGCCCCACCCTGTGCTCTGACCTCTTTCTCCCCTCTCTCTCCAGATGAAATCTCGCGTCTTGTGACGGCCGGCCGCCCAACAACCTGCCCGCTTGACCCTATCCCCTCCTTTCTTCTCCAGACCATTTCCGGAGACCTTCTCCCTTACCTCACCTCGCTCATCAACTCATCCCTGACCGCTGGCTACGTCCCTTCCGTCTTCAAGAGAGCGAGAGTGGCACCCCTTCTGAAAAAACCTACACTCGATCCCTCCGATGTCAACAACTACAGACCAGTATCCCTTCTTTCTTTTCTCTCCAAAACTCTTGAACGTGCCGTCCTTGGCCAGCTCTCCCGCTATCTCTCTCTGAATGACCTTCTTGATCCAAATCAGTCAGGTTTCAAGACTAGTCATTCAACTGAGACTGCTCTCCTCTGTATCACGGAGGCGCTCCGCACTGCTAAAGCTAACTCTCTCTCCTCTGCTCTCATCCTTCTAGATCTATCGGCTGCCTTCGATACTGTGAACCATCAGATCCTCCTCTCCACCCTCTCCGAGTTGGTCATCTCCGGCGCGGCCCACGCTTGGATTGCGTCCTACCTGACAGGTCGCTCCTACCAGGTGGCGTGGCGAGAATCTGTCTCCTCACCACGCGCTCTCACCACTGGTGTCCCCCAGGGCTCTGTTCTAGGCCCTCTCCTATTCTTGCTATACACCAAGTCACTTGGCTCTGTCATAACCTCACATGGTCTCTCCTATCATTGCTATGCAGACGACACACAATTAATCTTCTCCTTTCCCCCTTCTGATGAGCAGGTGGCGAATCGCATCTCTGCATGTCTGGCAGACATATCAGTGTGGATGACGGATCACCACCTCAAGCTGAACCTCGGCAAGACGGAGCTGCTCTTCCTCCCGGGGAAGGACTGCCCGTTCCATGACCTCGCCATCACGGTTGACAACTCCATTGTGTCCTCCTCCCAGAGCGCTAAGAACCTTGGCGTGATCCTGGACAACACCCTGTCGTTCTCAACTAACATCAAGGCGGTGGCCCGTTCCTGTAGGTTCATGCTCTACAACATCCGCAGAGTACGACCCTGCCTCACACAGGAAGCGGCGCAGGTCCTAATCCAGGCACTTGTCATCTCCCGTCTGGATTACTGCAACTCGCTGTTGGCTGGGCTCCCTGCCTGTGCCATTAAACCCCTACAACTCATCCAGAACGCCGCAGCCCGTCTGGTGTTCAACCTTCCCAAGTTCTCTCACGTCACCCCGCTCCTCCGCTCTCTCCACTGGCTTCCAGTTGAAGCTCGCATCCGCTACAAGACCATGGTGCTTGCCTACGGAGCCGTGAGGGGAACGGCACCTCAGTACCTCCAGGCTCTGATCAGGCCCTACACCCAAACAAGGGCACTGCGTTCATCCACCTCTGGCCTGCTCGCCTCCCTACCACTGAGGAAGTACAGTTCCCGCTCAGCCCAGTCAAAACTGTTCGCTGCTCTGGCCCCCCAATGGTGGAACAAACTCCCTCACGACGCCAGGACAGCGGAGTCAATCACCACCTTCCGGAGACACCTGAAACCCCACCTCTTTAAGGAATACCTAGGATAGGATAAGTAATCCCTCTCACCCCCCCCTTTAAGATTTAGATGCACTATTGTAAAGTGACTGTTCCACTGGATGTCATATGGTGAATGCACCAACTTGTAAGTCGCTCTGGACAAGAGCGTCTGCTAAATGACTTAAATGTAAATGTCTAATGAGCCACAATCCCAATGCCTACAAAAACCCCAATATGACAACACAATAAACCCATGTCACACCCTGGCCTGAACAAATAATTAAGGAAAACACAAAATACTATGACCAAGGCGTGACAGAACACTTATGTGAGAGTACTATTCATTGGCTACAGCTCAGCATTCCACACCATAGTACCCTCAAAGCTCATCACTAAGCTAAGGATCCTGGGACTAAACACTTCCCTCTGCAACTTTATCTTGGTTCCTGACGGGCCGCCGCCATGTGGTGTGGGTAGGTAGCAACACATCTTCTAAGCTGATCCTCAACACTGGAGCCCCCCAGGGGTGTGTGCTCAGTCCCCTCCTGTACTCCATGTTCACCCACGACTGCATGGCCAGGCACGACTCCAACACCATCACGTTTGCAGACAACAACCGTGGTAGACCTGATTACCAACAACTACGAGACAGCTTATAGGGAGGTCAGAGACCTAGCCGGGTGTTGCCAGAATAACAACTTTTCCTTCAACCAAGACTAAGGAGATGATTGTGGACTACAGTTAAAGGAGGACCGAGTACGCCCCAACTCATCAATAGAGCCATAGTGGACCAGGTTGAGAATAGTCCAAAAACACCCAGACAATCGTAAAAGAGGGCACGACAAAGCCTAAACCCCCTCAGGAAAATAAAAAGATTTGGCATGCGTCCTCAGATCCTCAAAAGGTTCTACAGCTGCAACATCGAGAGCATCCTGACGTGTTGCATCACTACCTGGTACGGCAATTGCTCGGCCTCCGACCTCAAGGCACTACAGAGGGTAGTGCGTACGGCCCAGTATATCACTGGGGCTAAGATGCCTGCCATCCAGGACCTCTGCACCAGGCGGTGTCAGAGGAAGGCCCTAAAAATTTTCAAAGACCCCAGCCACCCCAGTCATAGACTGTTCTCTCTACTACCGCATGGCAAGCTGTACTAGAGTTCCAAGTCTAGGACACAAAGGCTTCAACAGTTTTTACCCCCAATCAATAAGACTCCTGAACAGGTACTCAAATGGCTACCCGGACTATTTGTATCGTGTGCTCCCCCCAACCCTCTTTTACGCTGCTGCTACTCCCTTTTATGCTGCTGTTACTCTCTGTTTATCATATATGCACAGTCACTTTAACTAACCCTAACCCTAACCCATACTACCTCAATTGGGCCAACCAATCAGTGCTCCCACACATTGGCTAACCGGGCTATCTGCATTGTGTCCCTCCACCCACCACCCGCCAACCCCTCTTTACACTACTGCTACGATCTGTTCATCATATATGCATAGTCACTTTAACCATATCTACATGTACCTACTAGCTCAAATCAGCCTGACTAACCGGTGTCTGTATGTAGCCTTACTACTGTATATAGCCTCGCTAAAGTTTTTCACTGTATTTTTAGTTCTTTACTTCACCTAATACCTTTTTTGCACAATTGGTTAGAGCCTCTAAGTAAGCATTTCACTGTAAGGTTAACCTGTTGTATTCAGCACACGTGACAAATACACTTTGATTTGATTTGACTTTTTTAACATAGTCAACACATTTTAAGGGACCAAAAGCATTTGAACAAATTTACGTATATGTGTGTTAAAGTAGTAAAAAGTTAAGTATTTGGTCCCCTATTCAAAGCACGCAATGACTAAATCAAGCGGGTGAATTTAGTTGGATGCATTTGGTGGTTTGTTTTGTGTCCCATGACATGCCAATCTCTCACCATTACAATAACAGGGGACGTTAGTATTTTTTTTGGGGTGGGTGGTATGATATTTATGCTCTCTAACTTTCCCACTCATCATTATTCACAATTCATTCAGGATTATATATAATCATGGTTGCATGCACATTAATGTAGATGCACACCCATGAAATGAAAACATATATACATTCATCAGGCCCTACTGAGTATACAATAATTTTACTGTTGCAGCCAGAATAGTTATTGCTCTACGACAATATGTATTCCATATCCAGTTATTCACATTGGGGGCAGTTATTTGACCATGGAACATGTTTTAAAACCCACATTTAATGCAAATGTCACTTAAATATGAATACATACTGTATGCATCACTGTTAAAGTTCAGACAATTATTTTTCATATATCATGTTTATTGACACTTTTCTACTATTACGTGGGGGACCCGGAAGTACTTTTTTAGTGTTGCTGTTTATGTGATGAGCCAGTAAATCAAATTATTTCTGCCACTGAACAGTGAAAATCCTATTAATGTAACCTTTATTTGTGGAAATTTAAATTGGTTTGTAGTAGTTAAGTGTTGAGTTACATTACATACTGTAGCTACCTCAATTGTTATTTCAAATAATTTCGGTAACTTCACAGCAATTGCTAGCTAGATGAAATTTAGCTAGATAGCAGGCTCAGCTAAATACAAATTCCCCTAGATTACAGCCATGTCTCATAGTCACATCATGAGTTTTGTCAATTAAAAAGGACTATAAAAACATGAATTTAATGGAGTTTTCCATCTTCCCATTTAGTTCTGGTGCAGCAAATAAATGCCCTTATCCAGATGGTGTAACAAAGGCTTTCCCTAACAGACCTGCTAACTTTCTTTGTTGTTACTTTTAAGTTTGGAACCAACACGCAGTAGATCAGGTAGGAAGAGAGGCAATAACCAATAGATCTATCTTCTGTTTACCACCCCTTCCTTGTTACAACAGAACTGATTGGCTCAAATGCATTAAGAAGGATAGAAATTCCACAAGTGAACTTTTAAGAAGGCACACACTAATTGAAATGCAGTCCAAGTGACTACCTCATGAAGCTGGTTGAGAGAGTGCCAAGAGTGTGCAAAGCAAGGCATAGGATGGCTACTTTGAGGAGTCCCAAAAAATATATATTTTGATTTTTAACACTTTTTTGTTTACTACATGATTCCATATGTCTTATTTCATAGTGTTGGCATCTCAACTATTATTCTACAATGTAGAAAATACAAAAAATTAAGAAAAACCCTGGAATGAGTAAGAGTCCAAACTTTTGACTGGTACTGTATGTGTTATAAATTACCAAATAGGTCTGACTTTATAGTAAGTACAGCGTCATATGGTAGAATACATTTATGGATGAATGACAGAAGGTGTCTCACTTCAAACTAAGCATTACAGGACACTAAATTAAGTGTCAATAAGTAGGTTTTTAACGTTCTGCAGATTTATGAAGGTTCTCTCATGATCCACAGGTTACTATAGGATGTGAGAGGTATTTAAATAGGCTGACGGACTTGCAAAGTTTGCGCTTGTAGGTGTGTGAGTGTCTCAGAACAAAAATGATTTGGAGTAGTCCAACCTGAGACTACTGTACCGGGTATTCCTCTTCTGTTCCCATGATGGAGACCAGGGCTTGATTAAAACCTGTTACAATGGCACCAACATTTTGTGGCTGATCTTTCAGCGGGGGAGAGGGTGAATGTGTCAAAGACCTGACTGGGCCCAACACTGTGCGGTATGGCTTGTTTTTTTGTTGTGTCCATGTTTGCGTACTAAGGAACATGTAACTTGGTTCCAGAAGAAAGAAACTTTCCATTTCTTTAGGTTGGGGTCTGTCATCAAGGTAAGTGTTTCTTGCTGTAACTTCTTGCCCAGGCTATTGCACACATGGCACATATAAGGCTGGGATAGCAACCATTCAATTTGGCCTTAGTGGGAGTGACCATAGAATTCTATAGGAGTGACCTTACAGAGTAAAGTATTTGTCATCATCACTACTTAACACAGTTAAAAAAGTCATAACTATTGCTAAACCCTGACAATTTACACAATTTATCTTCTTAAATAGTAATGATAAACCTAACCCTAACTAATGAAGGCCAAGTTTAATGTGTTAGTCCACCAGACCTTCTGCACATTTAGATGGAAGTGTCTGGGAATGAGATTAGGTGTAATGTGACATCACTTTAGAACATGTCACCCTTTATAAAGCACATGTTTATATCATATTCAACATAGTGGGTTATGTCACACAGTTATGCCATATTTATAAACCCTTTGTAAAGCATGACATATGGTTATAGATGCTTTGTAACATGTTTGTAGCGCTTGTGAAGGCATTAAGAAGGCTTTATGAAGCCTTATAAGCTGAACATCATTTAAAGCGGGACCCAGAAATGTAATAAAGTTATGCTTGTGATATTTGTAATTTAAACCATTAGTGGAGTTGTTCCGACCCCCTTTCTCTGAATTGTTTGGCATTAAAATGTTTGGTACAAATTAATGTTAAAGTTCAAAGGATATAGGATATTCCGCTGTGTGGCCATCACATTCACATTTGATTGAATACTCTCTCAGGTGTGGTTGGTCACAGTAATGTAACATACAGTTCCATGATGATGATTTGGCGGCCTTACTATAAAGTGATAGCCTCATTACGTATTATCAAATTTGTGACTGAACAAATTGACATTGTCATCAGTGACATTGGCAGTCATAGACAGTTACCACATCTTTACCCATGACTACACCTATGGCTTCAGTTATCAAGAGAAAATTTAGCCAGATGGTGCTAAGCTTGAAAAATATGTCACCATCCAAACATCAACAGGGTGAGTATAATCGGGAATATTGGCTGCACTATTATGTTCAAGGTTACATATCTAACATCACATTATGATTTACCTAATGTTCCAATTCTGTTCTTCCTGAATGCACATAATCTGTTACAGATCAGTCGACATGTCACATCAGAAAGGACAAGGGTAACCAGTCCTTGTACTGATCTCATTAGGCAGAGAGGTGTGACAATGACTTTCGAACAAAGGCATTAGCAAATGAAAAATCAAGTGATTCAGAAGAATAGGCCTACCCCTCGCTCCTCTTTCTCCTATTCTCACTTAATCCGACTGAGACACAGCTCATTAGGTACCCTAAATTAGCCAGCCCAAAAGCCATCTGAGGTTGGCCATTTACAAGAGTGTTGCCACGGGAATCTCTATCCACTCTACAGATTTCGTCTCACAGTCATATTCACACACTGCATCAAGGGTTTGACAGAATATAATTCGTTCACACGCATTTTGTCCTTGACAAAACAATAGATATACAAACAATAACCACGAATGTAAAAAAAAATAAGTAAAATTTGCACTTCAAACAAGTCCTCCCATTGAACCTTTGGAAAGTAGAATGACTTCTAATCATGTATCATGCTTTGGGCCTGGCCAATATCTTTACCAAAATACAGCACTCTTGTGTGTTTTATGTCTGAGCATTAGGGGGCACTGTGAGCCTAACTTTGAAGAAATATTGGAACACTAACCTTGGTTTCACAGATACTATTACTTTGCTAAATGTTTTATCCATGACATATTAAGTTGCTTAGGCAAAAATGAATATGCTATTATTACAATACACAGTTTTAGTCTGGTGAAGTGCATATACCTACTCATACACAAAAAACAATGCGTTTGGCACTGGCATATGCAGAAATTGTTTAGTGGCTGGTCATACATTCTCCAGCAAAAATATGACCAAAAACACCACAAATTTCCCTTGACAAACATGCATGTTATTACTGCTAAGTAAACAGCGCAAGTGCGCAACTAAAAAGACGCTTACAACAACACCACTGACAACACAGGCTGACTGTCCGAGAGAGAAAGATTCTACAAACGCAGGCCATTGGAGTGACACAATGGGAAAAATTATACTTTCACAAAATATGGTTTTAGTGTTCAATACGACAGTCCAACCTCATGAAATTATCAATATATTATCAGATCAGATCTACCACTCCCAATCAAAGCAGCGCTCTACTGTACAGGTACAACAGGTGGATTCAGCTCGGAAATATGAAAATATAAATACTGAATATATGTGCAAACAGCTTATTTAACAAAAAAGCAAGGAAGAACAAATATAGAAAGCTGTGAAAATGGTGCTGGCTAAAGCTAAAACTGGCTAGTGTAGAGAGTATAGAGATATTGTTATCCACGTCGGCACCCACGATGTTAGGATGAAACAGTCAGAGTTCACCAAGCGCAACATAGCTTCAGCGTGTAAATCAGCTAGAAAGATGTATCGGCATCGAGAAATTGTCTCTGGCCCCTTCCCAGTTAGGGAGAGTGATGAGCTCTACAGCAAAGTCTCACAACTCAATCGCTGGTTGAAAACTGTTTTCTGCCCCTCCCAAAAGATAGAATTTGTAGATAATTGGCCCTCTTTCTGGGACTCACCCACAAACAGGACCAAGCCTGGCCTGCTGAGGAGTGACATACTTCATCCTAGCTGGAGGGGTGCTCTCATCTTATCTACCAACATAGACAGGGCTCTAACTCCTCTAGCTGCACAATGAAATAGGGTGCAGGCCAGGCAGCAGGCTGTTAGCCAGCCTGCCAGCTTAGTGGAGTCTGCCACTAGCACAGTCAATGTAGTCAGCTCAGCTATCCCCATTGAGACCGTGTCTGTGCCTCGACCTCGATTGGGCAAAAATAAACATGGTGGTGTTCGCCTTAGCAATATCAATAGGATATAAAGACCTCCTCCATTCCTGCCATTATTGAAAGAGATTGTGATACCTCACATCTCAAAATAGGGCTACTTAATGTTAGATCCCTCACTTCAAAGGCAGTTATAGTCAATGAACTAATTACTGATCATAATCTTGATGTGATTGGCCTGACTGAAACATGGCTTAAGCCTGATGAATTTGCTGTGTTAAATGAGGCCTCACCTCCTGGTTACACTAGACCCAAATTGGTCAACACGAACAAGTTCCTGCCTAGTTAAGATCTTATCTGTCGGAAAGATATCAGTTTGTCTCTGTGAATGGTTTGTCCTCTGACAAATCAGCTGAAAATGTTGGTGTTCCTCAAGGTTCCGTTTTAGGACCACTATTGTTTTCATTATATATTTTACCTCTTGGGGATGTCATTTGAAATGTTAACTTTCACTGATATGCGGATGACACACAGCTGTACATTTCAATGAAACATGGTGAAGCCCCAAAATTGCACGCACTAGAAGCCTGTGTTTGAGACATAAGGAAGTGGATGGGTGCAAACGTTCTACTTTTAAACTCAGACAAAACAGATATGCTTGTTTTAGGTCCCAAGAAACAAAGAGATCTTCTGTTGAATCTGACAATTAATATTGATGGTTGTACAGTCTTCTCAAATAAAACTGTGAAGGACCTCGGCATTACTCTGGACCCTGATCTCTCGTTTGACGAACATATCAAAACTGTTTCAAGGACATATTTTTTCCATCTACGTATCTGTCCAAAAATGATGCAGAAAAATTCATCCATGCTTTTGTTACTTCTAGGTTAGACTAATGCAATGCTCTACATTCCGGCTACCCGGATAAAGCACTAAATAAACTTCAGTTAGTGCTAAATAAAGCTGCTAGAATACTACTCCAGTGCTAGCCTCCCTACACTGGTTTCCTGTTAACTTCTTGGTGACAGGGGGCAGTATTTTCACGCCCGGATGAAATGCATGCCCAAATTCAACTGCCTGCTACTCACCCCCAGAAGCTAAGATATGCATATTATTAGTGGATGTGGATGGAAAACACTCTGAAGTTTCTAAAACTGTTTCAATCATGTCTGTGTGTCTAACAGAACATATTTAGCAGGCAAAACCCAGAGGACAAACCATTCAGATTTGTTTTTGTTTTCAATGAGCTTTCACTGGGAATCCAATTTTGTAAGGTACCTTCTTGCAGTTCCTATTGCTTCCACTGGACGTCAACAGTCTTTAGAAATTGGTTGATGTTATTCCTTTGTATAATGAAGAAGTACGGCCATCTTGAAAGAGGGTCACTTGAAGTGTACTGTTAGATAGAGGCGCGTGACCAGAAAGCTAGCTACAGATTGTTTTCTTCCTGTATTGATCACAGATCATCCCATCTTCAATTTTATCGATTATTTATGTTAAAAAATACCTAAAGTTGTATTACAAAAGTAGTTTGAAATGTTTGGCAAAGTTTACAGGTAACTTTTGAGATATTTTTAGTCACGTTGCGCAAGTTGGAACCAGTGTTTTTCTGGATCAAACGCGCCAAATAAATGTACATTTTGGATATATATCGACGGAATTAATCGAACAAAAGGACAGTTTGTGATGTTTATGGGACATATTGGAGTGCCAACAAAAGATGCCTGTCAAAGGTAAGGCATGAATTATATTTTTATTTCTGTGTTTTGTGTTGCGCCTGCAGGTTTGAAATATGTTTTCTCTCTTTGTTTACGGAGGTGCTGTCCTCAGATAATAGCATCGTTTGCTTTTGCCAAACAGCCTTTTTGAAATCTGACATTTTGGCTGGATTTACAACAAGTGTAGCTTTAATTTGTTATCTTACATGTGTGATTTAATGAAAGTTTTATTTGTAAATTAATTTGAATTTGGCACTCTGCATTTTCCCTAGCTTTTGGCCAGGTGGGACGCTAGTAGCCCAGAGAGGTTAAGAAGGAAAGAAATCCCAAAGAGGTTAACTTCTTATGGCTGCAGGAGCAGTATTGAGTAGCTTGGATGAAAAGGTGCCCAGAGTAAATGGCCAGCTCCTCAGTCTCAGTTGCTAATATATGCATACTGTTTGTATTGGATAGAAAACACTCTAAAGTTTCCAAAACTGTCAAAATATTGTTGCGGTTGATATATTATAAATTATATATTTTAAAAACAACCTGAGGATTGATTATAAAAAACATTTGACATATTTCATGTTTCGTGACCGCTCTTTCCTGTGGATTTCTTAACATAACGCGTCAAACAAACAGAGGTATTTTGGATATAAAAATAATCTTTATGGAACAAAAGCAACATTTATTGTGTAACTGGGAGTCTCGTGAGTGAAAACTTCCAAAGATCATCAAAGGTAAATGATTAATTTGATTGCTTTTCTGATTTTCGTGACCAAGCTATGTGTACATAATGTTTTGTCGAGCGATCGATAAACTTACACAAACGCTTGTATTGCTTTGACTGTAAAGCATATTTTCAAAATCTGACACGACAGGTGGATTAATGGAAGGTGTGTTAAACTGTGTTTTCCTATATTGCACTTGTGATTTCATGAATATAAATATTTTTTGTAGTATGGTTTAAATGTGGTGCCATGCAATTTAGCGGTTGTTGATGACAATTATTCCGTTAACGGGATTGCAGCCATAACAAGTTTAAGGCAAGGGCTGATTTCAAGGTTTTACTGCTAACCTACCAAGCATTACATGGGCTTGCTCCTACTGTAACGATCAACGGTGGTGGAAGAAGAAGAGGACCAATGCGCAGCGTGGTAATTGTTCATATTTTAAATATTTTAATGAACACTGAAACAAAACAATAAACTACCAACGAACAGTCCTGTAAGGTCCAACTCAACACTAAACAGAAAATAAACACCCACCCAAGTGGGAAAAGGCTACCTAAGTATGATTCTCAATCAGAGACAACGAACGACACTTGCCTCTGAGAACCATACCAGACCAAACGCAAAAACACAACATAGAAAACAGAACATAGCCAACCCACGCCCTGACCATACTAAAACAAAGACATAACAAAGGAACTAAGGTCAGAACGTGACAACAACCTATCTTTCCGATTTGGTCCTGCCGTGCATATCTACACATACGTTACGGTCACAAGACACAGGCCTCCTAATTGTCACTAGAATTTGTAAGCAAACAGCTGGAGGCAGGGCTTTCTCCTTTAGAGCTCCATTTTTATGGAATGGCCTGCCTACCCATGTGAGAGACGCAGACTCGGTCTCAACCTTTCAGTCTTTACTGAAGACTCATCTCTTCAGTGGGTCATATGATTGAGTGTTGTCTGACCCAGGAGTGTGAAGTTGAACGGAAAGGCTCTGGAGCAACGAACCGCCCTTGCTGTCTCTGCCTGGCCGGTTCCCCTCTTTCCACTGGGATTCTCTGCCTCTAACCCTATTACAGGGGCTGAGTCACTGGTTTACTGGGGCTCTTCCATGCCGTCCCTAGGAGGGGTGCGTCACTTGAGTGGGTTGAGCCACTTATGTGATCTTCCTGTCTGGGTTGGCGCCCCCCCTTGGGTTGTGCCGTGGAGGAGATCTTTGTGGGCTATACTCGGCCTGGTCTCAGGATGGTAGGTTGGTGGTTGAAGATATCCCTCTAGTGGTGTGGGGGCTGTGCTTTGGCAAAGTGGGTGGGGTTATATCCTTCCTGTTTGGCCCTATCATCGGATGGGGCCACAGTGTCTCCTGACCCCTCCTGTCTCAGCCTCCAGTATTTATCCTGCAGTAGTTTGTGTCGGGGGGCTAGGGTCAGTTTGTTATATCCGGAGTACTTCTCCTGTCTTATCCGGTGTCCTGTGTGAATTGAAGTATGCTCTCTCTAATTCTCTCTTTTTCTCTCTCTCTCAGAGGACCTGAGCCCGAGGACCATTTTCAACTGTTCTGCCTGCGGCTATGGAACCCTGACCTGTTCACCGGACGTGCTACCTGTCCCAGACCTGCTGTTTTCAACTTTCTAGAGACAGCAGGAGCGGTAGAGATACTCTTAATGATCGGCTATGAAAAGCCAACTGACATTTACTCCTGAGGTGCTGACTTGCTGCACCCTCGACAACTACTGTGATTATTATTATTTTACCATGCTGGTAATTTATGAACATTTGAACATCTTGGCCATGTTCTGTTATAATCTCCACCAGGCACAGCCTGGTCACCCCTCATAGCCTGGTTCCTCTCTAGGTTTCTTATTAGGTTTTGTCCTTTCTATGGAGTTTTTCCTAGCCACCGTGCTTCTACACCTGCATTGCTTGTTGTTTGGGGATTTAGGCTGGGTTTCTGTACAGCACTTTGAGATATCAGCTGATGTAAAAAGGGCTATATAAACACATTTGATTTGATTTGAAAGTGTTTGCATTAAGCCCAAAAGTGTACACTTTTTGCCATATGAATACAGCCACACAATACAATGCAACCACTTTAGGCCTATACATATTGTTTGGTACGGCCTGTAGTGGAGAAGAGTCTCTCAACAGTACATGAAGTCATCGGAAGGGTGATGGTGGCCCTTAGTAGTCTTTTGATGTTAGGGAAAATGTCTTGACTGCAGCTGTGCAAAACTTGAATAAGGCATAGCAATTCCTGACACAGTTGCTGAATAATCATGGTTAATTCGGCATCTAGTTCTAAGCGATTATTTTCATCCCACAGAGCACCATTAAATCCGTTATTAAAAAATGGAAATAATATGGCACCACAACAAACCTGCCAAGTGAGGGCTGCCCACCAAAACTCACGGCCCAGGCAAGGAGGGCATTAATCAGAGAGGCAACAAAGAGACCAAAGATAACCCTGAAGGAGCTGCAATGCTCCACAGCGGAGATTGGAGTGATTGTCCATAGGACCACTTTAGGCGGTACACTCCACAGAGCAGGGCTTTATGGAAGAGTGGACAGAAAAAAAGCAATTGTAAAAGAAACAACGAAGCAAACACGTTTGGTGTTCCCCAAAAGTCATGTGGGAGACTCCCCAAACATATGGAAGAAGGTACTCTGGTCAGATGAGACTAAAATTGAGCTTTTTGGCCATCAAGGAAAATGCCATGTCAGGCACAAACCCAACACCTCTCATCACCCCAAGAAAACCATCCCCACAGTGAGGCATGGTGGTGATAGCATCATGCTGTCGGGGTGTTTTTCATTGGCAGGGAATGGGAATCTGGTCAGAATTGAAAGAATGATGAATGGCACTAAATACAGGGAAATTCTTGAGGGAAACCTGTTTCAGTCTTCCAGAGATTTGAGACTGGGACAGAGGTTCACCTTCCAGCAGGTTTAAGGGGAAACATTAAAATGTCTTGGAATAGCCTAGTCTAAGCCCAGACCTCAATCAAATTGAGAATTTGTGGTATGACTTAAAGATTGCTGTACACCAGCGGAACCCATCCAACTTGAAGGAGCTGGAGCAGTTTTGCCTTGAAGAATGGGCAAAAATCTCAGTGGCTAGATGTGCCAAGCTTATAGAGATATACCCCAAGAGACTTGCAGCTGTAATTGCTGCAAAAGGTGGCACTACAAAGTATTGACTTTGAAGGGGGGGTGAATAGTTAAGCATGCTCAAGTTCAGTTTTATGTTTTGTATTGTTTGTTTCACAATAAAAATTATTTTGCATCTTCAAACTGGTAGGCATGTTGTGTAAATCAAATGATACCAACCCCCAAATTCCAGTTGTAAGACAGCAAAATAGCAAAAATGCCAAGGGGGTGAATACTTTCGCAAGCCTCTGCATCTCTACCTAACAATACATAAACATTTTTAGATGCTTTTATTTTTTTTACATGGGACACCCTATTGGTTTTATAGTAAATATAACTCAAAGAATGTATTACTTTTTGTTGTGGCACGAACACTAACTCCTGATGTTTGTCAGGACCCAGCCACGTATAGTCGGCAGAACCCAGAAGATGAGGCAGACACAGCAGTATTTGAGACTGTGTTTTAATAAAGTAAAAGGAAATTTATTCAGGCAAAAATATAAATCCACAATGTCAAAAGTAATTCCAAGAGAACAAAGGTAATCCTCCAAGTCAAAGAGGTAAATCCACAAGGTGGTAGGTACAGAAGAAAAAAGCCTCAAAAGATAATAAAAATAAAAAATAAACAAGAACAAAAACAGAGTTCCACAAGAGCAACAAATGTTCACAGCATCACTGGGGCTGGGTGCTAACATTCAAACACAGAGCAAAGAACTGAGGAAAACTAAGGGTTTAAATACAATCAAGGGAAACGAGGCACAGGTGCAAATAATAACTGGGAGCAAGGGAAAACAAAAGGTTCAAAAAGCACAATAGGGGCATCTAGTGACCAAAACCGGAACAACCCTGGCCAAATCCTGACAATGTTTTCATCTGATTGTCAAACACATCACAAAGAGTAGGTTACTTTTGCACGTTTGTCCAAAATAATAGGGGTGGACTATGCACCCGCCAACTTTCCTTTAATTTCAATGGTGTAGTGCTATTTTTTTAGATGTGGAAGCGCAAAATAAATAGTTTAAATGATCGCTTCATTTTTAAAAACAGCTTCTATCTCAAGGCCATCAGACTGTTAAAGCTATCACTAACACAGAGAGGCTGCTGCCTACATACAAACTTGAAATCATTGGCCACTTTAATAAATGGATCACTAATAATTTTATTAATACCACTTCCATAATGTTTACATATCTAGCATACTCATCTCATATGTACAGTTGAAGTCTTAAGTTTACATACACCTTAGCCAAGTACATTTCAACTCAGTTTTTCACAATTCTTGACATTTAATCCTTGTAAG
The DNA here is from genome assembly GCF_021184085.1 of Oncorhynchus gorbuscha. Taxonomy (NCBI): domain Eukaryota; kingdom Metazoa; phylum Chordata; class Actinopteri; order Salmoniformes; family Salmonidae; genus Oncorhynchus; species Oncorhynchus gorbuscha. The sequence continues at coordinate 45,616,017 of NC_060186.1, forward strand.
AATTCCCTGTCTTAGGTCACTTAGGATCACCACTTTCATTTTAAGAATGTGTAATGTCAGAATAATAACAGAGAGAATGATTTATTTCAGCTTTTATTTCTTTCATCACATTCCCAGTGGGTCAGACTTTGACATACACTCAATTAGTATTTGGTAGCATTGCATTTAAATTCTGTAACTTGGGTCAAATGTGTCAGGGCATCCTTCCACAAGCTTCCCACAATAAGTTGGCTGAATTTTGGCCCATTCCTCCTGACAGTGCTGGTGTAACTGACTCAGGTTTGTAGGCCTCCTTGCTCTTACACCCTTTATCAGTTATGCCCAAAATGTTCTATAGGATTGAGGTCAGTGTTTGGGATAGCCATTCCAATACCTTGACTTTGTTGTCCTTAAGCCATTTTGCCACAACTTTGTAAATTTGGAAGACCAATTTGCAACCAAGCTTTAACTGATGTCTTGAGATGTTGCTTCAATATATCCACATAATATTTAATCCTCATGATGCCATCTGTTTTGTGAAGTGCACCAGTCCCCCTTGTTCTTCGGCTTGCAAGCCTCCCCCTTTTTCCTCCAAACATATCGATGGTCATTATGACCAAGCAGTTATTTTTTGTTTCATCAGACCAGAGGACGTTTCTCAAAAAGTATGATCTTCATACCTATGTGCAGTTGCAAACTGTAGTCTGGCTTTTTATATGGCGGTTTTGGAGCAGTGGCTTCTTCCTGGCTGAGCGGCCTTTCAGGTTATGTCGATTTTGGCGTTTGCAAATTTCTCCCAAGAATGAACCAGACTTGAGATCTTGGAGGTCTTGTCTCATTTCTTTAGATTTTCCCATAATGTCAAGCAAAGAGGCAGTGAGTTTGAAGGTAGGCCTTGAAATACATCCACAGGTACACCTCCAATTGACTCAAATTATGTCAATTAGCCTATCGGTGGCTTCTAAAGCCATGACATAATACAGTCAACTTAGTGTATGTTACTTCTGACCCACTGGAATTGTGATGCAGTGAATTATAAGTGAAATAATCTGTCTGTAAACAATTGTTGGAAAAATTACACAAAGTAGATGTCCTAACCGACTTGCTAAGACTATAGTTTGTTAACAAGAAATTTGTGTTTTAATGACTCAAACCTAAGTGTATGTAAACTTCAACTGTAGTTGACTTGTTGTGGTATTCCTTCACAGCAAACAAGCCACACTTGCGAGGAGTTAAAAAGTAGATGGGACCTGGCTGCATAGGGTCAGAAGGATAGTGCACCTGCAAACAACAAAAGAACATTAAGAAAAGTTAACCTCTTGCTCCGACCTGGCACGCAGGCGTCCCGTCTAGAGCTCTGGAAATGCAAATGCGCTACGCTAAATGCTAATAGTATTAGTTAAAACTCAAACATTCATTAAAATACACATGCAGGGTATTGAATTAAAGCTACACTCGTTGTGAATCCAGGCAACAAGTCAGATTTCTAAAATGTTTTACGGCAAAAACATAGCACATATTTATGTCAAACCACCACCGCAGACATAGCTCATTAGCATAGCCAAGTAGGAGAAAATATGTAATCAACAAACGCAGGATAAAAAAAAAAAATTTCACTAACCTTTTGAAATCTTCATCAGATGACAGTAATATAACATGTTACACAGTACATTCATTTTTTTTCAATAATCTGCAATATATATCCATAAATCTCTGTTTACAATGACGCATCGTTCAAAAAATGCTACTAAAATGTCAGGAGAAACGAAATAGCTCCGGCAGATAACGTCAGCTAACAAGGAATACACATCATAAACTTTGACTAAATATGCATGTTTTACATATGTATAGGAAGATACACTTCTTCTAAATGCAATCGCTGTGTTACATTTATTTTTAACGTTACAGGTTGAATTCACTAGGCTATACTAGGAGTCGGCGCTCCAAATGTATCATTATGCCTCCTCTATCTTGGAGTCGACAGAAACCCAAAATTAACACATAAATATTCCCTTACCTTTGCTGTTCTTCCATCAAAAGACCTGGAAGGGATTATACTTACCAAAACAGCGTTTAGTTTTCAAGTCTGCCTCTTTCGGTTCTCAAAATAGCCACATTTCGGTCGAAATGTAGGCAAAATTCAAGTGGATGCCCACCAAAACGTTGAAAATATATATTATATGTCGAGTAAACTTGTCAAACTATGTTCATAATTAAGCTTTAACATGTTATAAAGGTGTACAGCAACTGTGAGGATGAAGCGAAACACACACGTCTTTTAATTGATCCTGAAGAAAAGAGAGTGGGAGCAGAGCGCGCATAAACGTACACTTTTTTTTTCGCGTGACCGAGACCTTTCGGCACGCTCAACGTCTCGTGAGCGCGCGATTCTCACAATGAGAAGCCCCATTGAAAGCAGGCTTCGCGCTGAATACGTACAGACTGTTCCCAGAGCGGTAGTTGTTTGGGAAGGCGTATACGATGATGTCAAATTTGGGCCAACTTTTTCCATGACAAGAGAGACTTTGGGAGAATGCATGCCCTGAGACTTCTGCTTTACATAGAGACAAAATTTAAACGGTTTTAGAAGCTTTAGAGTGTTTTCTATTCGATAATAGTTTTTATATGCATATATTAGCAACTTTTGACAAAAATTTATCCTGTTTTATATGGGTACCCAATTCCTCCAGAAGGGGCAGTAAACAGGGCTAGGCTTAACAGGTTAATGAAAAGAAAATGTAACATAAAACATAATATCATTTTTTAATGCATCATTAACAGGTAAATTTCACTTACCTTCAAATGTGTAGAGCAGCAGCACTGCATTCACAAACATAATCTTGGAAACTGGAAGTTCAAATGATAACATACTGCATCTACTGATGCTGAAAGACAAATTCCAGATACAAATATTTTGGTATTATTATACAATAGATAGCCGTAATCACCGTCTGACACACCTGGCTAACTTGATGTGTCATGTAATCATCTGGCGAAGTGATTGTTTAGACATGCTAGCTAAACAATGAACCATAATCCTAATTCTTAGAGTACTTGCAATAAAAAAGATGTCTTAGCTAGCTAAAGGTTAACCAAATAGGTTCAACGTTAGCTAGTTAGCTAGCTGACATTAGGCCATAACAAGCAATGCATATGGAAATATGAGTGTTACTACACACATATGATAAATGTAATGTTATCTTGCAAGCCAGCTAGCAGTAAGCTTTAGCTTGGGGTATTTTGTTTAGACAGGTAGCTAGCTAGCTTGCTAAACAAGGAACCAACATAATCCCAATCCATAGAGCACTAGCAATACAAACCGATTGTTATAGCTAGCTAAGGTTAACCAAATAGGTTCAATGTTAGCTGTTCCCCGGCTGCCGAAGATGTGGATGTCGATTAATGTCTTACCTCCACCCGACACGCAGGCGTCCCATCTAGACATCTGGAAATGCAAATGCTCTACGCTAAATGCTAATAGCACTCATTAAAACTCAAACGTTCATTAAAACACACATGCAGTGTACTGAATTAAAGCTACACTCGTTGTGAATCCAGCCAACAAGTCAGATTTTTAAAATGCTTTTCGGCGAAAGCAAGAGAAGCTATTATCTGATAGCATGCAACACCCCTAAAGACCGGCAGGGGACGTAAACAAAATAATTAGCATAGTCGGCGCTACACAAAATGCAGAAATAAAATATAAAACATTCATTACCTTTGACCATCTTCTTTGTTGGCACTCCTAGATGTCCCATAAACATCACTTTTGGGTCTTTTTTTCGATTAAATTGGTCCATATATAGCCTAGATATCGATCTATGAAGACTGTGTGATCAAGGAAAAAAACAGCGTTTTATAACGCAACGTCATTTTTTTTTAAATTAAAAAAGTCGACGATAAACTTTCACAAAACACTTTGAAATACTTTTGTAATGCAACTTTAGGTATTAGTAAACGTTAATAATCGATCAAATTGATCACGAGGCGATGTATATTCTATAGCTGTACGTCTTGAAATAATGTCCGGATAAATCTCAACCAAAATATCCGGTCGGAGACCGGAAGAAATGGGCTGTCTCTTGTCCATTTGACCAAGAAACAAATCCTAGGCAAATGACAAGACTGTTGACATCGTGTGGAAGCTGTAGGTATTGCAATCTCGGCTCCAGGTAATGTGGTTTCTATTCAACAATACATTCAAGTGGCGCATTGATATATTTTCCAGTTTTCAGTGATCAGATTTTCCTGCGCTTTTCGATGAAACGCACGTTCTGTTATAGTCACAGCCGTGATTTAACCAGTTTTAGAAACGTCTGAGTGTTTTCTATCCACACATACTAATCATATGCATATACTATTTTCCTGCCATGAGTAGCAGGGCGCTGAAATGTTGCGCGATTTTTAACAGAATGTTTGAAAAAGTAGGGGGTAGGATCAACAGGTTAAGGCAGCCCCCCCTCACCTCTCTGATTCCGAGTGGTCGGGTTAAATGTGGAAGACACATTTCAGTTGAAGCCATTCAGTTGTACAACTGACTAGATATCCCTCTTTCCCTTACAATATCTGAAACTGTAGCTAGAGTCTTACCCGTATACATGAATGAATGCTTCACAGCATTCTGCAACCCATTTCATTAAATAAGATATCATTTCCGTTTTGTATGTACAGCTTGCTTGGCCAGTTGTTGTGTCAAGTCACCCTGGGTCACACTGACCGTGTGCATTGCCATAAGAATCTTCTTAAGATATAACCCCCACCCAATCTCTGACCATTTTACTCGCCGTAGTTGAGCTGGTTTGGCTATTTTCATGCTTACCAGAGCGTTGGTGACTAAATGGCTCTCCTGGGAAGTAGTGACCCACGAATAGTTTCCTGAAACAGGTCAAACGTTGATACGAATACCTGTCATTGAAATGACAAAGTCATTTGTGGAATATAAGGTTTCTACATTGTGTAAAAAAATATTGAGATGCATTACTTTGAAAATGGTACACTGTCTCTTTAAAAATGTAACGTTTGTGATGAAAGCATGCAAGAGATCTGTTCTTGCTATGCTGTGATCATTGATCTCCTGAAGAAGCTATCTCTTTTCCTTCCTTTATGTGCCTCCAAAAGTTAGCTGTCTAACCAATGATGTAACATGACTGAACAAAGTGTTAACAGCAAGTAGTTTTAGAATGGCCCGCGACATGGTTTATGAATGTAAAAAGCTGTTCTTATGCATAACACAACATATTTGCCATATATCACAAACCCCAGAGGTGCCTTATTGCTATTATTAACTGGTTACCAACGTAAATAGAGTAATACAAATACATTTTATGTCTCAGCAAAGGGAATCGGCTCCACTTTGTCCCACTGCGTCGTTCATTATTTCAAAGATAATGTACAGAACATAAACATTTATTCCTTACATAATAAAGTCATCATCATAATAAAAACAAATCAAAATATTTTTTCTAAATAAAGTAATGTGACTAAATGATGGTTAGAGTGTAATAAGGGATAGTTATGTCAGTCACTACTATCGATTGTTTAATTCTGTGTTGATATAAAGCATTCAACCCACAAAATGCACTTTTTTTACCATAATCAAAAACAGTGATTATTTTTCAAAAAACAACCCAAAACAATTTTTCAAAAAACAACCAAAAAACGAGGGCAAAAGTTATTTTTTTAGACTGTATCACAACCAGCTGTGATTGGGAGTCCCATAGGGCATTTAAAAAAATGTATATATATTTTTATTGTTTAATTGTTTTATTTAACTAAGCAAGTCAGTTACAAGTCAGTAAACGTGTGTGTGTGTGAAATATATATATATATATATATATATATATATATATATATACACACACACACATATATGTTTGGAACCTAGGAAGAGTAGCTGCTGCCTTGGCATGGGGATGTCAAGGGGATCCCTAACAAATACAAATAGAGAACACGATTTTGTATGACACGGGACAAACTTCTACAAAGATTCAGGTAAAATAACAACCCAAAGTTTACTTTCCAGGACAAATGACCTGGCAACCAGTGGAGGCTCCTCAGAGGAGGAAGGGGAGGACCATCCTCCTCAGTGAAATTTCATAAAAATAAAAAACTGAAACATTAAAAAAGGTATGCTTTTTGATGAAACTGTACTAAATATATACATGTCCCCAAATAATTGATTAAAATACACTGTTTTGCAATTAAGGTTTACATTAACTTCAACAGCACTGTCTGGGGTAGTACCATGGTGTAGCCGGAGGAAAACTAGCTTCTGTCCTCCTCTGGCTACATTCACTTCAATATAAAACCCAGGAGGCTTGTAGGCCTCACCCCCTTTCATAGACATACATGGTAATTATGACCACTTCCGGAAGATGTCCTCCAACCATTCAAATCTTTTGCAGGATAAATTGACATGTTGTCCATCCAATCATAGAATTAGGATCAGAGAACTAACAGGGCATGCAATAATTTGCTTTTAGTGGACACAACGAAAGGGAAAGTTCTACCAATAAGGGCAACTTTATTTTTATTTATTTATTTAACCTTAATTTAACTACAAGGAGCTTGCAGAGAGAATTGAACGTTATGATGCTTTAATTGCTGAACATATCGAACTTTCGACTGTCTTTTCAGGGATGTTAAAAACAATTCTGAATGATTTGATAGCTTCCATCGCATCATCCATTAAAAGTTTGATTAAAGAGAGAGGTTGACGCAGTGCATTTTTTCACATGTGCCCAAGTAGGCTTTTCACTTTCATCTGGTATTTATTTATCAAAGGTGAAAACACATAATCACTCCAGACAAACACAAGCAAGAACTCATGACATAAATGTTGCAGCAGCCTAGACTACACCATAGCATTAGAAATCTGATATGCTGTATGGGATAGAAATTAGATGATTTTTATGTCTGATCAACTGCTAAAAATTGCCCCCCGCTCTGGGACCTGCTTGCAGTTGTCAGTTATCGCCAGGTATGTGGATGATCAGGGCTTTAGTCAGGAACGTTTCTTGGGATAGGTGGGCGAGATGCACAGTCTGTTTTTGACTTTATGAATTTTGAGTTGTCTGAGTATATGTTTATAGCGAAACTTGTCCAAACCTACGATGGCACAGCTGTAATGTACCATAATTTCCAGACTATAAGCCGCTACTTTTTTCCCACGCTTTGATCCTCGTGGTTTACACAATGACGTGGCTAATTTATGGATTTTTTCCACTTTCACAAGATTCATGCCGCCAAAGAACTGAACACCGTCACATAATGTGACGGAGATCGAGCGTGCTCAAACTTCTCATCATTCTGATTACGGTAGTCATTTTGTCACCCTCATCATGGCAAAGACACGGAGAAATGCATATATGATGCAGCTTTGAAGTTGAAGGCGATCGATCTGGCTGTTGGAAAAAGAAATAGAGCTGCTGACAGCGTGGAGCATTGTCAAAAAATCCACTATCATCAACGGGTTTTGAAAGGCTGGACTGCTGCGTGTTGAAGAGGGCAGCGATCGAACATCGGATGAAGCAATTCTGAGGCTATTCAACTTCGACACCGAAGGAGATTACTTCAGTGGTTTCAGTGCACAGGAGGAGGAAGATAGTGACCAATTACTTTCTTGGTAGGCTATTTTTTATGTTATTTTTTTTATTTTTGTTTACAAGCTGTGTTTCGTTAAAGCCTATTTATTTTTGTTACAACCCGTGTTCCGTTTAAAAGCCTATTTATTTTTGTTACAAGCCGTGTTTCCTTTAAAGGCTGTGTAAAGTTCATTTGTTTCAATGTACCGGTAGGCACCTGCGGCTTATAGACATGTGCGGCTTATTTATGTACATAATACATATATATTTTTAATTCAGTGGGTGCGATTTATATTCAGGTGCGCTTAATAGTCCAGAAATTATGGTAATGTATCTGCTATTTGTATTTACAGCTAAGTCCCCTCCTGTTCCCTGATCAAGAGGTGATGACTACTCCACAACCATTGTCAACTTTCTCCTGACATGAACTGCAGCCATGCCTTATGTTCCCACTCATTCACTGGCACGTTGAATGTTTCCCCTCCTAGCACTGTCAGTACTCCTATCAATTTTCTCTCATTACTGTATGTAGAGTCAATCACATACACAATCATATTATTACACATCAATGATTTTACTCTTTGCATGGACTAACTCATTCTTTTGTCTCTTTTGTCGAACTGTGTAGTGTGTTGCACTGGTCAAGCGTCTGAACACCTCAACTCATGCCTCATACCCTCATTCAAATCACTGCTGTGATCCCTTTCCAACACGGTGTAAGTAGCCCTCTCATTCCCATTCCCCATAATATTGTACTATGATGTCTTTATTTTATTTTATTTATTTACCTTTATTTACCAGGTAGGCCAGTTGAGAACAAGTTCTCATTTACATCTGTGACCTGGCCAAGATAAAGCAAAGCAGTGTGACAAAAACAACACAGAGTCACACATGGGATAAACAAACCTACAGTCAATAACATAATATAAAAAACTGTGTACAGTGTGTGCAAATAAAATAATGAGGTAAGGCAATAAATAGTCCATAGTTGCAAGGTAATTACAATTTAGCAATTAACACAGGAGTGATAGATGTGCAGATGAGGATGTGCAAGTAGAAATACCGGTGTGCAAAAGAGCAAAAATAAAAAATATATATATATAAATATATATATATATATATGGGATGAGCTAGGTAGTTGGTTGGATGAATGGGCTATTTACAGATGGGCTGTGTACAGCTGCAGCAATCGGTAAGCTGCTTGCAGTTAGTGAGGGAGATAAGTCTCCAGCCACAGTAAATATTGCTATTCATTCCAGTCATTTGCAGCAGAGAACTGGAAGGAAGGGCGGCCAAAGTGGGTGTCAGCATTGGTGATGACCAGTGAAATATACCTGCTGGAGTGTGTGCTATGGGTGGGTGTTGCTATGGTGACCAGTGAGCTGAGATAAGGCAGAGCTTTACCTAGCAAAGACTTATAGATGAACTGGAGCCAATGGGTTTGGCAACAAATATTTAGCGAGGACCAGCCAATGAGAGCATACAGGTCGCAGTTGTGGTTAGTATATGGTGCTTTGGTGAGAAAACGGATGGCACTGTGGAAGACTGCATCCAGTTTGCTGAGTAGAGTGTTGGAGGCTATTTTGTAAAATACATCGCCAAAGTCAACGATCGGTAGGATAGTCCGTTTTATGAGGGTATGTTTGTCAGCATGAGTGGAGGCTTTATTGCGAAATAGGAAGCCAATTCTAGATGTAATTTTGGATTGGAGATGCTTAATGTGAGTATGGAAGGAAAGTTTTCAGTTGAACCGGACACCTAGGTATTTATAGTTGTCAGCATATTCTAAGTCAGAACCGTCCAGAGTAGTGATTTTAGTTGGGCGGGCTGGTGCGGGTGGCAATCGGTTGAAGAGTATGCATTTCATTTTACTAGCAGTTAAGAGCAGATGGAGGCCACGGAAGGAGTAACGTATGGCATTGAAGCTCATTTGGAGGTTTGTTAGCACAGTGTCCAAAGAAGGGCCAGATATATATAGAATGGTGTTGTCTGCAGTCATTAGAGAAACAAAGGCTGTTGAGTCTGCCAATAAGAATGTGGTGATTGACAGAGATTGACAGAGTCGAAAGCCTTGGCCAAGTCGATGAAGACGGCTTCATAGTACTGTCTTCTATCAATGGAGGTTATGATATCGTTTAGGACCTTGAGCGTGGCTGAGGTGCACCCGTGACCATTTCTGAAACCGGATTGCATAGCGGAGAAGGTACTGTGGGATTCTAAATGGTCGGTGATCTGTTTGTTCACTTGGCCATCGAAGACTTTAGAAAAGGCAGGGCATGATGGATGTAGGTTTGTAACAGTTTGGGTCTAGAGAGTCTCCCCCTTTGAAGAGGGTGATGACCGTGGCAGCTTTCCAATCTTTAGGAATCTCAGATGATACGAAAGAGGATGAACAGACTAGCAATAAGGGTTGCAACAATGGTGGTGGATAATTTTAGAGAGGGTCCAGATTGTCTAGCCCATCTGATTTGTAAGGATCCAGGTGCTCTTATTCTCCATGGTGTTTACAGTGTCCCAAAACTTTTTGGAATTAGTGCTGCAGGATTAAAACTTCAAGCCAGCCTTTGCTTTCCTAACTGACTGTGTATAATGGTTCCTGACTTCCCTGAAAAGTTGCATATCAAAGGGACTATTCTATGCTAGTGCAGAACGCCACATAATGTTTTTGTGCTGGTCAAGGTCAGTCAAGTCTGGAGTGAATCAAGGGCTATATCTGTTCTTAGTTCAACATTTTTGAAAGGGGTATGCTTGTTTTAGAAGGTGAGGAAAGCACTTTTATAGAACAACCAGGCATCCTCTACTGACGGGATGAGGTCAATATCCGTCCAGGATACCCGGGCCAGGTCTATTAGAAAGGCCTGCTCGCAGAAGTGTTTTAGGGAGCGTTGTGATGAGGTGATGAGGGGTGGTCGTTTGACCATGGACCCATTATGGATGCAAGAAATGAGGCAGTGATCACTGGGATCCTGGTTGAAAACAACAGAGGTGTATTTAGAGGGCAAGTTGGTCAGGATGATATCTATGAGGGTGCCCATATTTACTGAATTGGGGTTGTACCTGGTAGGTTCATTGATAATTTGTGTGAGATTGAGGGCATCAAGCTTAGATTGTAGGACAGCCTGGGTGTTAAGCATGTCCCATTTTAGGTCACCTAACAGTATGAACGATAAATGGGGGGCAATCAATTCACTTATGGTGTTCAGGGCACAGCTGGGGGCTGAGGGAGGTCTATAACAAGCAGCAGCAGTGAGGGACTTATTTCTGGAGAGATGGAATATTAAAAGAAGCTCGAACTGTTTGGGCAGACCTGGATAGTATGACAGAACTCTGCAGGCTATCTCTATAGTAGATTGTACTTTTAGCAGTTCTGTCTTGACAGAACATTTTGTAATTGGGGATGGAAATTTCAGCATTTTTGGTGGACTTCCTAAACCAGGATTCAGACACGGCAAGGACATCAGGGTTGGAGAATGCTAAAGCAGTGAATAAAGCAAACATTCGGGACGAGTCTTCTGATGTTAACGTGCATGAACCCAAGGCTTTTACGGTTACAGAAGTCAACAAATGAGAGCGCCTGGGGACACATAGGGCCTGGGTTATCCTCTACATCACCAATGGAACAGAGGAGGAGTAGGATGAGGGTACGGCTAAAGGCTATAAGAACTAGTCCTCTGGTGTGTTGTTAACAGAGAGTAAAAGGAGCGGATTTCTAGGCGTGGTAGGATAGATTCAGGGCATAATGTACAGACAAGGGTATGGTACAGTGCGAGTACAGTTGAGGTAAACTTAGGGATTGCGTGATGATGAGACAGGTGCCAGTTAAGCTAGGTGCGTTCTCCGCATGTGTAGGGGTGGGACAAAGGAGATATCTGAGGCATGTTGAGCGGGATTAGGTACTCCACAGTAAATTAAAACAATGAGAGATACCCTAAACAACAGTATACAAGACATATTGACATTCAAGAGAGTCATAAAGCAATCATAGGTGTTGATTGGGAGCGCTAAGACAACAATGGGGTAAACAGCTAAGACAACAACAACTGGTAAATGGCGATGAATGGGCAGAGAGGGTCAGTTAGCTACACACAGGGCCTGAGTTTGAGGCTGGGGCCAACAGATAAACAAAATGGAGTACCATGTTATTTTACAGTCCAGCAGTCCAGTAAGCATCAGCTGTGTAGCCGAGTGATCATAGGGTCCAATGATCAGCAATAGATGAAACAGGGAGCTGTTCGGTAGTCGTTACTACACTAGGCAAGCGGGAGACACAGCGTTCAGATGGGTCCGAGGCTAGCGGTCCGGGGCTAGCAGATGGGTCTTCACCGACATCAAGGATGCAGAGGCCGGTTGAGAGCACATCGGCCAAATTATGTCAGCAGACCAGCAGACCAGTCGTGATGGATTGGAGGGCTCCGTGTCAAAAAAGGGTCCAGGCCAAATTGGAAGAGAGGTATTGTAGTTGGTGTAATTCATTTGCTAGCCAGGAGATGGGCCTGGCGCGAGGCTAGCTCCCCCTCAGCACTGCCTGGACTGCGCCAAAATGCAAACTCCTTCCGTTTGAGTTATGTTATTGTCAGGACCCGGTTATGAACCCGGGTCTCCGGTGTGAGAAACAGTCACTTAGCAAACTGAGACACGAATAGTCGGCAGAACCCAGAAGATGAGGCAGACACAGCAGTACTTGAGACAGTGTTTTAATAAAGTAAAAAGGAAAGTTATTCAGGCAAAAATATAACTCCACAATGTCTAAAGTAATTCCAAGAGAACAAAGGTAATCCTCCAAGACAAAAAGTTGGTAGGTACAGCAGAAAAAAGCCTCAAAAGATACTCAAAAATAAATAAACAAGAACAAAAACAGAGTTCCACAAGAGAGTCCAACTGGAGCAACAAATGTTCACAGCATCACTGGGGCTGGGTGCTAACATTCAAACACAGAGCAAAGAACTGAGGAAAACTAAGGGTTTAAATACAATCAAGGGAAACGAGGCACAGGTGCAAATAATAACTGGGAACAAAGGAAAACAAAAGGGTCAAAAAGCACAATGGGGGCATCTAGTGACCAAAACCGGAACAACCCTGGCCAAATCCTGACAGAATGCCCCCCCTAGGAACGGCTCCTGACGTTCCTACCAGCTTTCTCGGGGTGGAGGGCCCTGAACTGTTGAATGAGGTCAGGGTCCAGTATGTCTTTGGCAGGAACCCAGGAGCGCTCCTCGGGATTGTAGCCTTCCCAGTCCACCAGATACTGCCAGTACCGCTGCACCCGGCGGGAATCCAGTATCCGATGGGCGGTATAAGCCGGCTGGCCTCCAATGACACGGGGCGGAGGGGGAGGTCTGTCTGCCCGGGACAAGGGGAGAAAAAACAACAGGTTTTAATAAGAAAATGTGAAACGTGGGATTAATCTTAAGGGATCTGGGTAAGTGTAGGCGATATGAAATGGGGTTCACTCTCCTGGCAACCTTAAAGGGACCGATGTATTTCTGGGACAGCTTGCGAGACTCCACCCATAGCGGTAAGTTTTTTGGAGAGCCAGACTCTCTGGCCGGGGCACAGGGTAGGCCCGGGACGGCGACGTCTGTTGGCTTGTTGTTGGTACCGCTGTGAGGAACGCAGAAGATTAAGACGGGTCTTCCTCCACGTAAGCCGACAGCATCTGACGAACTTCAAGGCTGAAGGCACTCCGACTTCTGCCTCCTGGTCCGGGAACAATGGAGGGGCATAGCCAAATTTACTCTCGTGCGGGGACATACCAGTGGAGGAGGAACGCAAGGTGTTGTTAAGGGCCATACATCTGAGGGTGGTCTCTGTTTGGCCTTTGGACTCCGGGTGGTACCCTGAGGATAGACTGGCAGAGGCCCCTATGAGTTGGCAGAAGGCCTTCCAAAACCTTGAGGCGAACTGGGGACCTCTGTCGAAAACCATATCTTGAGGAATGCCGAAGACTCGGACCACATGGTTAATAACCAACTCGTTACTAACCGTTTCCTTGGCAGGAGGTAACTTAGTCAGGGGGACGAACCTGGCCGCCTTAGAAAACCTGTCGATGATGACTAGGATAGTAGTATTACCATGGGACAGAGGAAGGCCAGAAACAAAGTCCAACGAGATATGGGACCAGGGTCTGTGGGGAACAGGTAAAGGGTGAAGGAGTCCTTGAGAGCGTAGGTGAGAAGATTATCCCTGGCAGCGCACGGGGCAGGCCTTGACGTCTTCTTTTATGGTGGGCCACCAGAACTTTCACTGGATGAACTCCAAGGTGCGACCTACGCCCGGGTGACAGGTGAGGCGAGAGGAGTGCCCCCACAGAAGGACCCGGGTCCTCGCTGCCTTGGGGACAAACAACCGATTGGCAGGACCTCCTTTCGGACCCGGTTCGATAGCTTGAGCTCGTCTCACAATATCCTCAACTTGCCACGAGATCGGGGCCACGTTCTTAGCAGCAGGAAGGACAGGCATGTCAGTGTCGTCTACAGACAAGGCATCCGGTTTGAGATTATTCGACCCGGGCCGATAGGTGGGGATAAACTGGAATCGATTGAAGAAAAGAGCTTGTCTGGAGTTCAACTGCTTCGCCTGCAGGATATACTCCAGATTTTTGTGGTCCGTAAGCACTTGAAACGGGTGAGAAATGGCCCCTCGAGCCATTGTCTCCATTCCTTCAATGCCATCTTATCCGCTAGGAGTTCACGATCCCCACTTCGTAGTTCCTCTCGGTCGGGGTAAGCCGGTGTGAGAAGAAAGTGCAAGGGTGGAGCTTCTTGTTTTCACCCCTCTGAGACAGGACAGCTCCAACACCAACCTCTGATGGGTCTACCTCCACCACAAAAGGTTCATCTGCAGTCGGTAGTGTCAGGATGGGAGCAGAGAGTATGCACTGCTTGAGTCCTTGGAAGGCCGTCTCAGATTATTTTCCCCACAAAATCCTTGCGGTTAACTTCCTTAACGGACTTGGGGTGGGCCAATCCACTACTGCCCCTACCTTCCTGGAGTCCATTTGGACTCGACCAGGTTCCACTACAAATCCCAGGAATTGTACTCGGGATGAATGGAATTCACATTTTTCCTGCTTAACCTCTTGCTCCTACCTGAAACGCATATGTCCCATCTAGACATCTGGAAATGCAAATGCGCTACACTAAATGCTAATAGTACTAGTTAAAACTCAAACGTTCATTAAAATACACATGCAGGGTATTGAATTAAAGCTACAGTCGTTGTGAATCCAGGCAACAAGTCAGATTTTTCAAATGCTTTTCGGCGAAAGCATGAGAAGCTATTATCTGATAGCATGTAACACCCCAAAAGTCCCGAAGGGGACGTAAACAAAATAATTAGCATAGTCGTCGCTACACAAACCGCACAAATAAAATATAAAACATTCATTACCTTTGACCATCTTCTTTGTTGGCACTCCTAGATGTCCATAATCACTATTGGGTGTTTTTTTCGATTAAATCGGTTCATATATAGCCTAGATATCGATCTATGAAGAGTGTGTGATAAACTTTAAAAAATAGCGTCTTATAACATAACGTCTTTTTTTAATTAAAAAAGTCGACGATAAACTTTCACAAAACACTTCGAAATACTTTTGTAATGCAACTTTAGGTATTAGTACATGTTAACTACAGACTAAGCGACCAAATTGATCATGAGGCGATGTATATTCTTTAGCTGTCCGTCTGGAAATAATGTCCGGGTAAATCTCAACCAAAATATCCGGTCCGAGACCGGAAGAACTGCGCTGCCTTGCGTCTGTTTGACCAAGAAACACATAGTAGGCAAATGACAAGACTCTAGACATCGTGTGGAAGCTGTAGGTATTGCAACCTCAGCCTCATTAAATGTGGTTCACCTTTATCAATGGGTTCAAGTTGCGCATGGATATATTTTTCCATTTTCAGTGATCAGATGTTCCTGCACTTTCCGATGAAACGCACGTTCTGTTATAGTCACATCCATGATTTAACCAGTTTTATAAACGTCTGAGTGTTTTCTATCCACACATACTAATCATATGCATATACTATATTCCTGGCATGAGCAGCAGGGCGCTGAAATGTTGCGCGATTTTTAACAGAATGTTTGAAAAAGTAGGGGGTAGGATCAACAGGTTAAGGCAGCCCCCCCTCACCTCTCTGATTCCGAGTGGTCGGGTTAAATGTGGAAGACACATTTCAGTTGAAGCCATTCAGTTGTACAACTGACTAGATATCCCTCTTTCCCTTACAATATCTGAAACTGTAGCTAGAGTCTTACCCGTATACATGAATGAATGCTTCACAGCATTCTGCAACCCATTTCATTAAATAAGATATCATTTCCGTTTTGTATGTACAGCTTGCTTGGCCAGTTGTTGTGTCAAGTCACCCTGGGTCACACTGACCGTGTGCATTGCCATAAGAATCTTCTTAAGATATAACCCCCACCCAATCTCTGACCATTTTACTCGCCGTAGTTGAGCTGGTTTGGCTATTTTCATGCTTACCAGAGCGTTGGTGACTAAATGGCTCTCCTGGGAAGTAGTGACCCACGAATAGTTTCCTGAAACAGGTCAAACGTTGATACGAATACCTGTCATTGAAATGACAAAGTCATTTGTGGAATATAAGGTTTCTACATTGTGTAAAAAATATTGAGATGCATTACTTTGAAAATGGTACACTGTCTCTTTAAAAATGTAACGTTTGTGATGAAAGCATGCAAGAGATCTGTTCTTGCTATGCTGTGATCATTGATCTCCTGAAGAAGCTATCTCTTTTCCTTCCTTTATGTGCCTCCAAAAGTTAGCTGTCTAACCAATGATGTAACATGACTGAACAAAGTGTTAACAGCAAGTAGTTTTAGAATGGCCCGCGACATGGTTTATGAATGTAAAAAGCTGTTCTTATGCATAACACAACATATTTGCCATATATCACAAACCCCAGAGGTGCCTTATTGCTATTATTAACTGGTTACCAACGTAAATAGAGTAATACAAATACATTTTATGTCTCAGCAAAGGGAATCGGCTCCACTTTGTCCCACTGCGTCGTTCATTATTTCAAAGATAATGTACAGAACATAAACATTTATTCCTTACATAATAAAGTCATCATCATAATAAAAACAAATCAAAATATTTTTTCTAAATAAAGTAATGTGACTAAATGATGGTTAGAGTGTAATAAGGGATAGTTATGTCAGTCACTACTATCGATTGTTTAATTCTGTGTTGATATAAAGCATTCAACCCACAAAATGCACTTTTTTTACCATAATCAAAAACAGTGATTATTTTTCAAAAAACAACCCAAAACAATTTTTCAAAAAACAACCAAAAAACGAGGGCAAAAGTTATTTTTTTAGACTGTATCACAACCAGCTGTGATTGGGAGTCCCATAGGGCATTTAAAAAAATGTATATATATTTTTATTGTTTAATTGTTTTATTTAACTAAGCAAGTCAGTTACAAGTCAGTAAACGTGTGTGTGTGTGAAATATATATATATATATATATATATATATATATATATATACACACACACACATATATGTTTGGAACCTAGGAAGAGTAGCTGCTGCCTTGGCATGGGGATGTCAAGGGGATCCCTAACAAATACAAATAGAGAACACGATTTTGTATGACACGGGACAAACTTCTACAAAGATTCAGGTAAAATAACAACCCAAAGTTTACTTTCCAGGACAAATGACCTGGCAACCAGTGGAGGCTCCTCAGAGGAGGAAGGGGAGGACCATCCTCCTCAGTGAAATTTCATAAAAATAAAAACTGAAACATTAAAAAAGGTATGCTTTTTGATGAAACTGTACTAAATATATACATGTCCCCAAATAATTGATTAAAATACACTGTTTTGCAATTAAGGTTTACATTAACTTCAACAGCACTGTCTGGGGTAGTACCATGGTGTAGCCGGAGGAAAACTAGCTTCTGTCCTCCTCTGGCTACATTCACTTCAATATAAAACCCAGGAGGCTTGTAGGCCTCACCCCCTTTCATAGACATACATGGTAATTATGACCACTTCCGGAAGATGTCCTCCAACCATTCAAATCTTTTGCAGGATAAATTGACATGTTGTCCATCCAATCATAGAATTAGGATCAGAGAACTAACAGGGCATGCAATAATTTGCTTTTAGTGGACACAACGAAAGGGAAAGTTCTACCAATAAGGGCAACTTTATTTTTATTTATTTATTTAACCTTAATTTAACTACAAGGAGCTTGCAGAGAGAATTGAACGTTATGATGCTTTAATTGCTGAACATATCGAACTTTCGACTGTCTTTTCAGGGATGTTAAAAACAATTCTGAATGATTTGATAGCTTCCATCGCATCATCCATTAAAAGTTTGATTAAAGAGAGAGGTTGACGCAGTGCATTTTTTCACATGTGCCCAAGTAGGCTTTTCACTTTCATCTGGTATTTATTTATCAAAGGTGAAAACACATAATCACTCCAGACAAACACAAGCAAGAACTCATGACATAAATGTTGCAGCAGCCTAGACTACACCATAGCATTAGAAATCTGATATGCTGTATGGGATAGAAATTAGATGATTTTTATGTCTGATCAACTGCTAAAAATTGCCCCCCGCTCTGGGACCTGCTTGCAGTTGTCAGTTATCGCCAGGTATGTGGATGATCAGGGCTTTAGTCAGGAACGTTTCTTGGGATAGGTGGGCGAGATGCACAGTCTGTTTTTGACTTTATGAATTTTGAGTTGTCTGAGTATATGTTTATAGCGAAACTTGTCCAAACCTACGATGGCACAGCTGTAATGTACCATAATTTCCAGACTATAAGCCGCTACTTTTTCCCACGCTTTGATCCTCGTGGTTTACACAATGACGTGGCTAATTTATGGATTTTTTCCACTTTCACAAGATTCATGCCGCCAAAGAACTGAACACCGTCACATAATGTGACGGAGATCGAGCGTGCTCAAACTTCTCATCATTCTGATTACGGTAGTCATTTTGTCACCCTCATCATGGCAAAGACACGGAGAAATGCATATATGATGCAGCTTTGAAGTTGAAGGCGATCGATCTGGCTGTTGGAAAAAGAAATAGAGCTGCTGACAGCGTGGAGCATTGTCAAAAAATCCACTATCATCAACGGGTTTTGAAAGGCTGGACTGCTGCGTGTTGAAGAGGGCAGCGATCGAACATCGGATGAAGCAATTCTGAGGCTATTCAACTTCGACACCGAAGGAGATTACTTCAGTGGTTTCAGTGCACAGGAGGAGGAAGATAGTGACCAATTACTTTCTTGGTAGGCTATTTTTTATGTTATTTTTTTTATTTTTGTTTACAAGCTGTGTTTCGTTAAAGCCTATTTATTTTTGTTACAACCCGTGTTCCGTTTAAAAGCCTATTTATTTTTGTTACAAGCCGTGTTTCCTTTAAAGGCTGTGTAAAGTTCATTTGTTTCAATGTACCGGTAGGCACCTGCGGCTTATAGACATGTGCGGCTTATTTATGTACATAATACATATATTTTTTTAATTCAGTGGGTGCGATTTATATTCAGGTGCGCTTAATAGTCCAGAAATTATGGTAATGTATCTGCTATTTGTATTTACAGCTAAGTCCCCTCCTGTTCCCTGATCAAGAGGTGATGACTACTCCACAACCATTGTCAACTTTCTCCTGACATGAACTGCAGCCATGCCTTATGTTCCCACTCATTCACTGGCACGTTGAATGTTTCCCCTCCTAGCACTGTCAGTACTCCTATCAATTTTCTCTCATTACTGTATGTAGAGTCAATCACATACACAATCATATTATTACACATCAATGATTTTACTCTTTGCATGGACTAACTCATTCTTTTGTCTCTTTTGTCGAACTGTGTAGTGTGTTGCACTGGTCAAGCGTCTGAACACCTCAACTCATGCCTCATACCCTCATTCAAATCACTGCTGTGATCCCTTTCCAACACGGTGTAAGTAGCCCTCTCATTCCCATTCCCCATAATATTGTACTATGATGTCTTTATTTTATTTTATTTATTTACCTTTATTTACCAGGTAGGCCAGTTGAGAACAAGTTCTCATTTACATCTGTGACCTGGCCAAGATAAAGCAAAGCAGTGCGACAAAAACAACACAGAGTCACACATGGGATAAACAAACCTACAGTCAATAACATAATATAAAAAACTGTGTACAGTGTGTGCAAATAAAATAATGAGGTAAGGCAATAAATAGTCCATAGTTGCAAGGTAATTACAATTTAGCAATTAACACAGGAGTGATAGATGTGCAGATGAGGATGTGCAAGTAGAAATACCGGTGTGCAAAAGAGCAAAAATATAAAAAAAAATATATATATATATATGGGATGAGCTAGGTAGTTGGTTGGATGAATGGGCTATTTACAGATGGGCTGTGTACAGCTGCAGCAATCGGTAAGCTGCTTGCAGTTAGTGAGGGAGATAAGTCTCCAGCCACAGTAAATATTGCTATTCATTCCAGTCATTTGCAGCAGAGAACTGGAAGGAAGGGCGGCCAAAGTGGGTGTCAGCATTGGTGATGACCAGTGAAATATACCTGCTGGAGTGTGTGCTATGGGTGGGTGTTGCTATGGTGACCAGTGAGCTGAGATAAGGCAGAGCTTTACCTAGCAAAGACTTATAGATGAACTGGAGCCAATGGGTTTGGCAACAAATATTTAGCGAGGACCAGCCAATGAGAGCATACAGGTCGCAGTTGTGGTTAGTATATGGTGCTTTGGTGAGAAAACGGATGGCACTGTGGAAGACTGCATCCAGTTTGCTGAGTAGAGTGTTGGAGGCTATTTTGTAAAATACATCGCCAAAGTCAACGATCGGTAGGATAGTCCGTTTTATGAGGGTATGTTTGTCAGCATGAGTGGAGGCTTTATTGCGAAATAGGAAGCCAATTCTAGATGTAATTTTGGATTGGAGATGCTTAATGTGAGTATGGAAGGAAAGTTTTCAGTTGAACCGGACACCTAGGTATTTATAGTTGTCAGCATATTCTAAGTCAGAACCGTCCAGAGTAGTGATTTTAGTTGGGCGGGCTGGTGCGGGTGGCAATCGGTTGAAGAGTATGCATTTCATTTTACTAGCAGTTAAGAGCAGATGGAGGCCACGGAAGGAGTAACGTATGGCATTGAAGCTCATTTGGAGGTTTGTTAGCACAGTGTCCAAAGAAGGGCCAGATATATATAGAATGGTGTTGTCTGCAGTCATTAGAGAAACAAAGGCTGTTGAGTCTGCCAATAAGAATGTGGTGATTGACAGAGATTGACAGAGTCGAAAGCCTTGGCCAAGTCGATGAAGACGGCTTCATAGTACTGTCTTCTATCAATGGAGGTTATGATATCGTTTAGGACCTTGAGCGTGGCTGAGGTGCACCCGTGACCATTTCTGAAACCGGATTGCATAGTGGAGAAGGTACTGTGGGATTCTAAATGGTCGGTGATCTGTTTGTTCACTTGGCCATCGAAGACTTTAGAAAAGGCAGGGCATGATGGATGTAGGTTTGTAACAGTTTGGGTCTAGAGAGTCTCCCCCTTTGAAGAGGGTGATGACCGTGGCAGCTTTCCAATCTTTAGGAATCTCAGATGATACGAAAGAGGATGAACAGACTAGCAATAAGGGTTGCAACAATGGTGGTGGATAATTTTAGAGAGGGTCCAGATTGTCTAGCCCATCTGATTTGTAAGGATCCAGGTGCTCTTATTCTCCATGGTGTTTACAGTGTCCCAAAACTTTTTGGAATTAGTGCTGCAGGATTAAAACTTCAAGCCAGCCTTTGCTTTCCTAACTGACTGTGTATAATGGTTCCTGACTTCCCTGAAAAGTTGCATATCAAAGGGACTATTCTATGCTAGTGCAGAACGCCACATAATGTTTTTGTGCTGGTCAAGGTCAGTCAAGTCTGGAGTGAATCAAGGGCTATATCTGTTCTTAGTTCAACATTTTTGAAAGGGGTATGCTTGTTTTAGAAGGTGAGGAAAGCACTTTTATAGAACAACCAGGCATCCTCTACTGACGGGATGAGGTCAATATCCGTCCAGGATACCCGGGCCAGGTCTATTAGAAAGGCCTGCTCGCAGAAGTGTTTTAGGGAGCGTTGTGATGAGGTGATGAGGGGTGGTCGTTTGACCATGGACCCATTATGGATGCAAGAAATGAGGCAGTGATCACTGGGATCCTGGTTGAAAACAACAGAGGTGTATTTAGAGGGCAAGTTGGTCAGGATGATATCTATGAGGGTGCCCATATTTACTGAATTGGGGTTGTACCTGGTAGGTTCATTGATAATTTGTGTGAGATTGAGGGCATCAAGCTTAGATTGTAGGACAGCCTGGGTGTTAAGCATGTCCCATTTTAGGTCACCTAACAGTATGAACGATAAATGGGGGGCAATCAATTCACTTATGGTGTTCAGGGCACAGCTGGGGGCTGAGGGAGGTCTATAACAAGCAGCAGCAGTGAGGGACTTATTTCTGGAGAGATGGAATATTAAAAGAAGCTCGAACTGTTTGGGCAGACCTGGATAGTATGACAGAACTCTGCAGGCTATCTCTATAGTAGATTGTACTTTTAGCAGTTCTGTCTTGACAGAACATTTTGTAATTGGGGATGGAAATTTCAGCATTTTTGGTGGACTTCCTAAACCAGGATTCAGACACGGCAAGGACATCAGGGTTGGAGAGTGCTAAAGCAGTGAATAAAGCAAACATTCGGGACGAGTCTTCTGATGTTAACGTGCATGAACCCAAGGCTTTTACGGTTACAGAAGTCAACAAATGAGAGCGCCTGGGGACACATAGGGCCTGGGTTATCCTCTACATCACCAATGGAACAGAGGAGGAGTAGGATGAGGGTACGGCTAAAGGCTATAAGAACTAGTCCTCTGGTGTGTTGTTAACAGAGAGTAAAAGGAGTGGATTTCTAGGCGTGGTAGGATAGATTCAGGGCATAATGTACAGACAAGGGTATGGTACAGTGCGAGTACAGTTGAGGTAAACTTAGGGATTGCGTGATGATGAGACAGGTGCCAGTTAAGCTAGGTGCGTTCTCCGCATGTGTAGGGGGTGGGACAAAGGAGATATCTGAGGCATGTTGAGCGGGATTAGGTACTCCACAGTAAATTAAAACAATGAGAGATACCCTAAACAACAGTATACAAGACATATTGACATTCAAGAGAGTCATAAAGCAATCATAGGTGTTGATTGGGAGCGCTAAGACAACAATGGGGTAAACAGCTAAGACAACAACAACTGGTAAATGGCGATGAATGGGCAGAGAGGGTCAGTTAGCTACACACAGGGCCTGAGTTTGAGGCTGGGGCCAACAGATAAACAAAATGGAGTACCATGTTATTTTACAGTCCAGCAGTCCAGTAGGCATCAGCTGTGTAGCCGAGTGATCATAGGGTCCAATGATCAGCAATAGATGAAACAGGGAGCTGTTCGGTAGTCGTTACTACACTAGGCAAGCGGGAGACACAGCGTTCAGATGGGTCCGAGGCTAGCGGTCCGGGGCTAGCAGATGGGTCTTCACCGACATCAAGGATGCAGAGGCCGGTTGAGAGCACATCGGCCAAATTATGTCAGCAGACCAGCAGACCAGTCGTGATGGATTGGAGGGCTCCGTGTCAAAAAAGGGTCCAGGCCAAATTGGAAGAGAGGTATTGTAGTTGGTGTAATTCATTTGCTAGCCAGGAGATGGGCCTGGCGCGAGGCTAGCTCCCCCTCAGCACTGCCTGGACTGCGCCAAAATGCAAACTCCTTCCGTTTGAGTTATGTTATTGTCAGGACCCGGTTATGAACCCGGGTCTCCGGTGTGAGAAACAGTCACTTAGCAAACTGAGACACGAATAGTCGGCAGAACCCAGAAGATGAGGCAGACACAGCAGTACTTGAGACAGTGTTTTAATAAAGTAAAAAGGAAAGTTATTCAGGCAAAAATATAACTCCACAATGTCTAAAGTAATTCCAAGAGAACAAAGGTAATCCTCCAAGTCAAAAAGTTGGTAGGTACAGCAGAAAAAAGCCTCAAAAGATACTCAAAAATAAATAAACAAGAACAAAAACAGAGTTCCACAAGAGAGTCCAACTGGAGCAACAAATGTTCACAGCATCACTGGGGCTGGGTGCTAACATTCAAACACAGAGCAAAGAACTGAGGAAAACTAAGGGTTTAAATACAATCAAGGGAAACGAGGCACAGGTGCAAATAATAACTGGGAACAAAGGAAAACAAAAGGGTCAAAAAGCACAATGGGGGCATCTAGTGACCAAAACCGGAACAACCCTGGCCAAATCCTGACAGAATGCCCCCCCTAGGAACGGCTCCTGACGTTCCTACCAGCTTTCTCGGGGTGGAGGGCCCTGAACTGTTGAATGAGGTCAGGGTCCAGTATGTCTTTGGCAGGAACCCAGGAGCGCTCCTCGGGATTGTAGCCTTCCCAGTCCACCAGATACTGCCAGTACCGCTGCACCCGGCGGGAATCCAGTATCCGATGGGCGGTATAAGCCGGCTGGCCTCCAATGACACGGGGCGGAGGGGGAGGTCTGTCTGCCCGGGACAAGGGGAGAAAAAACAACAGGTTTTAATAAGAAAATGTGAAACGTGGGATTAATCTTAAGGGATCTGGGTAAGTGTAGGCGATATGAAATGGGGTTCACTCTCCTGGCAACCTTAAAGGGACCGATGTATTTCTGGGACAGCTTGCGAGACTCCACCCATAGCGGTAAGTTTTTTGTGGAGAGCCAGACTCTCTGGCCGGGGCACAGGGTAGGCCCGGGACGGCGACGTCTGTTGGCTTGTTGTTGGTACCGCTGTGAGGAACGCAGAAGATTAAGACGGGTCTTCCTCCACGTAAGCCGACAGCATCTGACGAACTTCAAGGCTGAAGGCACTCCGACTTCTGCCTCCTGGTCCGGGAACAATGGAGGGGCATAGCCAAATTTACTCTCGTGCGGGGACATACCAGTGGAGGAGGAACGCAAGGTGTTGTTAAGGGCCATACATCTGAGGGTGGTCTCTGTTTGGCCTTTGGACTCCGGGTGGTACCCTGAGGATAGACTGGCAGAGGCCCCTATGAGTTGGCAGAAGGCCTTCCAAAACCTTGAGGCGAACTGGGGACCTCTGTCGAAAACCATATCTTGAGGAATGCCGAAGACTCGGACCACATGGTTAATAACCAACTCGTTACTAACCGTTTCCTTGGCAGGAGGTAACTTAGTCAGGGGGACGAACCTGGCCGCCTTAGAAAACCTGTCGATGATGACTAGGATAGTAGTATTACCATGGGACAGAGGAAGGCCAGAAACAAAGTCCAACGAGATATGGGACCAGGGTCTGTGGGGAACAGGTAAAGGGTGAAGGAGTCCTTGAGAGCGTAGGTGAGAAGATTATCCCTGGCAGCGCACGGGGCAGGCCTTGACGTCTTCTTTTATGGTGGGCCACCAGAACTTTCACTGGATGAACTCCAAGGTGCGACCTACGCCCGGGTGACAGGTGAGGCGAGAGGAGTGCCCCCACAGAAGGACCCGGGTCCTCGCTGCCTTGGGGACAAACAACCGATTGGCAGGACCTCCTTTCGGACCCGGTTCGATAGCTTGAGCTCGTCTCACAATATCCTCAACTTGCCACGAGATCGGGGCCACGTTCTTAGCAGCAGGAAGGACAGGCATGTCAGTGTCGTCTACAGACAAGGCATCCGGTTTGAGATTATTCGACCCGGGCCGATAGGTGGGGATAAACTGGAATCGATTGAAGAAAAGAGCTTGTCTGGAGTTCAACTGCTTCGCCTGCAGGATATACTCCAGATTTTTGTGGTCCGTAAGCACTTGAAACGGGTGAGAAATGGCCCCCTCGAGCCATTGTCTCCATTCCTTCAATGCCATCTTATCCGCTAGGAGTTCACGATCCCCCACATCGTAGTTCCTCTCGGTCGGGGTAAGCCGGTGTGAGAAGAAAGTGCAAGGGTGGAGCTTCTTGTTTTCACCCCTCTGAGACAGGACAGCTCCAACACCAACCTCTGATGGGTCTACCTCCACCACAAAAGGTTCATCTGCAGTCGGTAGTGTCAGGATGGGAGCAGAGAGTATGCACTGCTTGAGTCCTTGGAAGGCCGTCTCAGATTATTTTCCCCACAAAATCCTTGCGGTTAACTTCCTTAACGGACTTGGGGGTGGGCCAATCCACTACTGCCCCTACCTTCCTGGAGTCCATTTGGACTCGACCAGGTTCCACTACAAATCCCAGGAATTGTACTCGGGATGAATGGAATTCACATTTTTCCTGCTTAACCTCTTGCTCCTACCTGAAACGCATATGTCCCATCTAGACATCTGGAAATGCAAATGCGCTACACTAAATGCTAATAGTACTAGTTAAAACTCAAACGTTCATTAAAATACACATGCAGGGTATTGAATTAAAGCTACAGTCGTTGTGAATCCAGGCAACAAGTCAGATTTTTCAAATGCTTTTCGGCGAAAGCATGAGAAGCTATTATCTGATAGCATGTAACACCCCAAAAGTCCCGAAGGGGACGTAAACAAAATAATTAGCATAGTCGTCGCTACACAAACCGCACAAATAAAATATAAAACATTCATTACCTTTGACCATCTTCTTTGTTGGCACTCCTAGATGTCCATAATCACTATTGGGTGTTTTTTTCGATTAAATCGGTTCATATATAGCCTAGATATCGATCTATGAAGAGTGTGTGATAAACTTAAAAAAATAGCGTCTTATAACATAACGTCATTTTTTTTTATTAAAAAAGTCGACGATAAACTTTCACAAAACACTTCGAAATACTTTTGTAATGCAACTTTAGGTATTAGTACATGTTAACTACAGACTAAGCGACCAAATTGATCATGAGGCGATGTATATTCTTTAGCTGTCCGTCTGGAAATAATGTCCGGTAAATCTCAACCAAAATATCCGGTCCGAGACCGGAAGAACTGCGCTGCCTTGCGTCTGTTTGACCAAGAAACACATAGTAGGCAAATGACAAGACTCTAGACATCGTGTGGAAGCTGTAGGTATTGCAACCTCAGCCTCATTAAATGTGGTTCACCTTTATCAATGGGTTCAAGTTGCGCATGGATATATTTTTCCATTTTCAGTGATCAGATGTTCCTGCACTTTCCGATGAAACGCACGTTCTGTTATAGTCACATCCATGATTTAACCAGTTTTATAAACGTCTGAGTGTTTTCTATCCACACATACTAATCATATGCATATACTATATTCCTGGCATGAGCAGCAGGGCGCTGAAATGTTGCGCGATTTTTAACAGAATGTTTGAAAAAGTAGGGGGTAGGAGTAACAGGTTAACGTACATATGGCTGTCTAGGAGGCGTTTGAGTACTTGTCTGACATGCTTTGTGTGTTCTTATCAATAAGTGCATTGAGGACATCGTCCCCACAGTGACTGTACGTACATACCCCAAACAGAAGCTATGGATTACAGGCAACATTCACACTGAGCTAAAAGGCTAGAACTGCCAGGAGGTACGGGACACTAACCCGGAAGCTTACAAGAATACCTGCTATGCCCTGCGATGAACAATCAAACAGTTAAAGAGTCAATACAGGGCTAAGATTGAGTCACACTACACCGGCTCCGACGTCGTCTTATGTAGCAGGGCTTGCAACCTATTACAGACTACAATGGGAAGGACAGCCGCGAGCTGCCCAGTACCACGAGTTTACCAGACAGGCTAAATCACTTCTATGCTCGATTTGAGGCAAGCAACACCGAGGCATGCATGAGAGCATCAGCTGCTCCGGACGACTGGGTGATCATGCTCTCCGTAGCCGACGTGAGTAAGACCTTTAGACAGGTCAACATACACAAGGCTGCGGGGCCATACGGATTACCAGGACGTATGCTCTGGGCATGTGCTGACCAACTGGCAGGTGTCTTCACTGACATTTTCAACATGTCCCTGATTGAGTCAATAATACTCACATGTTTCAAGCAGACCACCATAGTCCGTGTGCCCAAGAACACAAAGGAAACCTGCCTAAATGACTACAGACCCGTAGCACTCACGTTCGTAGCCATGAAGTGAAAGACTGGTAAAAGGCTCACATAAATAACCATTATCCCAGAAACCCTAGACCCACTCCAATTTGCATACAGCCCAAACAGATCCACAGATGATGTAATCTCTATTGCACTCCACACTGCCCTTTCCCACCTGGACAAAAGGAACACTTATGTGAGAATGCTATTCATTGACAACAGCTCAGCGTTCAACACCATAGTACCCTCAAAGCTCATCACTAAGCTAAGGATCCTGGGACTAAACACCTCATTGTTTCTGACGGGCCGCCCCCAAGTGTTGAGGATAGGTAGCAACACAACTGCCACGCTCATCCTCAACACTTGAGCTCCCCAGGAGTGCGTGCTCAGTACTCCCTGTTCACCCACGACTACATGGCTAGACACGACTCCAACACCATCATTAAGTTTGCCGATGACACAACAGCCTGATCACCAACAATGACGAGACAGCCTATAGGGAGGAGGTCAGAGACCTGGCCGGGTGGTCCCAGAATAACAACCTATCCCTCAACGTAACCAAGACAAAGGAGATGATGTGGACAACAGGAAAAGGAGGACAGAGCACTCCCCCATTCTCATCAACGGGGTTGTAGTGGAGCAGGTTGAGAGCTTCAAGTTCCTTGGTGTCCACATCAAGAACAAACTAGAATGTTCCAAGAACACCAAGACAGTCGTGAAGAGGGCACGACAAAGCCTATTCCCCCTCAGGAAACTAAAAAGATGTGGCATGGGTCCTGAGATTCTCAAAAGGTTCTACAGCTGCAACATCGAGAGCATCCTGACTGGTTGCATCACTGCCTGGTACGGCAATTGCTCGGCCTCCCGCCTGCAAGGTACTACAGAGGGTAGTGCGTACGTCCCAGTACATCACTGGGGCTAAGCTGCCTGCCATGGAGGACCTCTACACCAGGCGGTGTCAGAGGAAGGCCCTAAAAATGGTCAAAGACACCAGCCACGCCAGTCATAGACTGTTCTCTCTACTACCGCATGGCAAGCAGTACCGGAGTGCCAAGTCTAGGACAAAAAGGCTTCTCAACAGTTTTTACACCCAAGCCATAAGACCCCTGAACAGGTAATCAAATGGCTACCTGGACTATTTGCATTGTGTGCTCCGCCCAACCCCTCTTGTTACGCTGCTGCTACTGTCTGTTTATCATATATGCATAGTTACTTTAATTATACATTCATGTACATACTACCTCAATTGAACTGACCAACCAGTGCTCCCGCACATTGGCTAACCGGGCTATCTGCATTGTGTCCCACCCACCACCCGCCAACCCTTCTTTACGCTATTGCAAATCTCTCTGTTCATCATATATGCATAGTCACTTTAACCATATCTACATGTACATACTATCTCAATCAGTCTCACTAACCGATGTCTGTATGTAACCTCGCTACTGTATATAGCCTGTGTTTTTACTGTTGTTTTATTTCTTTACCTACCTGTTGTTCACCTTATACCTTTTTTTGCCCTATTGGTTAGAGCCTGTAAGTAAGCATTTCACTGTTGTTTTTTTACCTTTATTTAACCAGGCAAGTCAACCGCACACATGGAGCCGGTCTGGTCATCATATTAAACCTTATTTGAATATACATTATGTGTCATATTATGGTGGTTTGCAATGTGATATCCGATTTCTGTTAGACCCAACTTGAAGGAAGCTATACAGAATACCTGTCAGAGTAGTGAAAATAATACATGTCATGGAGACTACCTACACCACGTAAACTGGAACTCTCACTAACAGTAGCTATAAATCCAACCACGTACAGATTTGATACATTTTTCAAAATGTATGTTTCTTACCTTTGTGTAGCTTAAGATAAAAAATTATCAATTTACATGCTGATATCACTGATATTGAAACAATTATACAAATCAACCTGTGACAGAGCATACTGGGAAATTTTTACAATGATGCTGTCATGCAGGTGAAAGAGGACCCAAACGCGACTTAACAGAAACAGAGTTTATTAATGTTCAAAACGGAATAACTGAAATCCTCTAGATTTGTAGAAGGGAAAACAACTGGAGAAGCGGCCACAGACTGCAGGTCGCATCGGGTAGGCGCAGGCCGTAGTCGACTGAGACACCTGCTCACACGCAGCGTCTGATGAAGGCACAAAACACGACAGGACAGGGTGATACACAATCACGGCAAAAAACACGACAGGACAGGGCGAAACGCAATCACAGCATGGTGAATACAAAACAAGGAACCGACGGAACAGGAACGGATCACAAAGGAATAAATAGGGAGTCTAATCAGGGGAAAGGATCGGGAACAGGTGTGGGAAGACTAAATGATGATTAGGGGAATAGGAACAGCTGGGAGCAGGAACGGAACGACAGAGAGAAGAGAGAGCGAGAGAGTGAGAGAGGGAGGGGGAGAGAGAAGGATAGAACCAAACAAGACCAGCAGAGGGAAACGAATAGCATGGGGAGCACAGGGACAAGACATGATAATAAATGACAAACATGACAGTACCCCCCCACTCACCGAGCGCCTCCTGGCGCTCTCGAGGAGGAACACTGGCGGCAACGGAGGAAATCATAGATCAAACGGTCCAGCACGTCCCGAGAAAGAACCCAACTCCTCTCCTCAGGACCGTAACGAAAAACGATAAAAGGGAAACTAGGGTACTACTCTAAAAAAAAAAAATGAGAACTAGGGACAGACTGAGACACAGCAAGGGCAGGGACAAGAACAGGAGAGATGCGATGGCAGGGAACAGACTGAGACCCAGCAAGACCAGGAGCAGAAGCAGAAAAAAATTACCAGACTTCTTCTGCGCGCAGTCTGAACACGCAGCCACGAAACGGCGCGTGTCACGCTCCTGAGTCGGCCACCAAAAGCGCTGGCGAATAGACGCAAGAGTGCCTCGAACACCGGGATGACCAGCTAACTTGGCAGAGTGAGCCCACTGAAGAACAGCCAGACGAGTGGAAACAGGAACGAAAAGGAGGTTACTAGGACAAGCGCGCGGCGACGCAGTGTGCGTGAGTGCTTGCTTAACCTGTCCTTCAATTCCCAGACTGTCAACCCGACAACACGCCCATAAGGAAGAGAATCCCCTCGGGATCAGTAGAAGCCACAGAAGAACTAAACAGACGGGATAAGGCATCAGGCTTGGTGTTCCTGCTACCCGGACGGTAAGAAATCACAAACTCGAAACGAGCGAAAAACAACGCCCAACGAGCTTGACGGGCATTAAGTCGTTTGGCAGAACGGATGTACTCAAGGCTCTTATGGTCTGTCCAAACGACAAAGGAACGGTCGCCCCTCCAACCACTGTCGCCATTCGCCTAGGGCTAAGCGGATGGCGAGCAGTTCACGGTTACCCACATCATAGTTGCGCTCAGATGGCGACAGGCGATGAGAAAAATAAGCGCACGGATGAACCTTATCGTCAGACTGGAAGCGCTGGGATAGAATGGCTCCCACGCCTACCTCTGAAGCGTCAACCTCGACAATGAATTGTCTAGTGACGTCAGGAGTAACGAGGATAGGAGCGGACGTAAAACGTTCTTTTAGAAGATCAAAAGCTCCCTGGGCGGAACCGGACCACTTAAAACACGTCTTGACAGAAGTAAGAGCTGTGAGAGGGGCAGCAACTTGACCGAAATTACGAATGAAACGCCGATAGAAATTAGCGAAACCTAAAAAGCGCTGCAACTCGACACGTGACCTTGGAACGGGCCAATCACTGACAGCTTGGACCTTAGCGGAATCCATCTGAATGCCTTCAGCGGAAATAACGGAACCGAGAAAAGTAACGGAGGAGACATGAAAAGAGCACTTCTCAGCCTTTACGTAGAGACAATTCTCTAAAAGGCGCTGTAGAACACGTCGAACGTGCTGAACATGAATCTCGAGTGACGGAGAAAAAATCAGGATATCGTCAAGATAGACAAAAACAAAAATGTTCAGCATGTCTCTCAGAACATCATTAACTAATGCCTGAAAAACAGCTGGCGCATTGGCGAGACCGAACGGCAGAACCCGGTACTCAAAATGCCCTAACGGAGTGTTAAACGCCGTTTTCCACTCGTCCCCCTCTCTGATGCGCACGAGATGGTAAGCGTTACGAAGGTCCAACTTAGTAAAGCACCTGGCTCCCTGCAGAATCTCGAAGGCTGATGACATAAGGGGAAGCGGATAACGATTCTTAACCGTTATGTCATTCAGCCCTCGATAATCCACGCAGGGGCGCAGAGTGCCGTCCTTCTTCTTAACAAAAAAGAACCCCGCCCCGGCCGGAGAAGAAGAAGGCACTATGGTACCGGCGTCAAGAGACACAGACAAATAATCCTCGAGAGCCTTACGTTCGGGAGCCGACAGAGAGTATAGTCTACCTCGAGGAGGCGTGGTCCCTGGAAGGAGATCAATACTACAATCATACGACCGGTGAGGAGGAAGGGAGTTGGCTCGGGACCGACTGAAGACCGTGCGCAGATCATGATATTCCTCCGGCACTCCTGTCAAATCGCCAGGTTCCTCCTGAGAAGTAGGGAGAGAAGAAACGGGAGGGATGGCAGACATTAAACACTTCACATGACAAGAAACGTTCCAGGATAGGATAGAATTACTAGACCAATTAATAGAAGGATTATGACATACTAGCCAGGGATGACCCAAAACAACAGGTGTAAACGGTGAACGGAAAATCAAAAAAGAAATAGTCTCACTGTGGTTACCAGATACTGTGAGAGTTAAAGGTAGTGTCTCAAATTTGATACTGGGAAGATGACTACCATCTAAGGCAAACATGGGCGTAGGCTTGTCTAACGGTCTGAAAGGAATGTTATGTTTCCGAACCCATGCTTCGTCCATGAAACAACCCTCAGCCCCAGAGTCAATCAAGGCACTGCATGTAGCACCCGAACCGGTCCAGCGTAGATGGACCGACATAGTAGTACAAGATCTAGATGAAGGGACCTGAGTAGTAGCGCTCACCAGTAGCCCTCCGCTTACTGATGGGCTCTGGCCTCTTACTGGACATGAATTAACAAAATGTCCAGCAACTCCGCAATAGAGGCACAGGCGGTTGGTGATCCTCCGTTCCCTCTCCTTAGTCGAGATGCGAATCCCTCCCAGCTGCATGGGCTCAGTCTCAAAGCCAGAGGAGGGAGATGGTTGCGATGCGGAGCAGGGAAACACCGTTGATGCGAGCTCTCTTCCACGAGCCCGGTGACGAAGATCTACCCGTCGTTCTATGCGGATGGCGAGAGCAATCAAAGAGTCCACATCTGAAGGAACCTCCCGGGAGAGAATCTCATCCTTAACCACTGCGTGGAGTCCCTCCAGAAAACGAGCGAGCAGCGCCGGCTCGTTCCACTCACTAGAGGCAGCAAGAGTGCGAAACTCAATGGAATAATCCGTTATGGACCGTTCACCTTGGCATAAGGAAGCCAGGGCCCTAGAAGCCTCCCCACCAAAAACTGAACGGTCAAAAACCCGAATCATCTCCTCTTTAAAGTTCTGGAATCTGTTAGAGCAATCAGCCCTTGCCTCCCAGATAGCTGTGCCCCATTCTCGAGCCCGGCCAGTAAGGAGTGAAATGACGTAAGCAACCCGAGCTCTCTCTCTAGAGTATGTGTGGGGTTGGAGAGAGAACACAATCTCACACTGCGTGAGAAAGGAGCGGCACTCAGTGGGCTGCCCGGAGTAGCAAGGTGGGTTATTAACCCTGGGTTCTGGAGGCTCGGCAGGCCAGGAAGTAACAGGTGGCACGAGACGTAGACTCTGGAACTGTCCAGAGAGGTCGGAAACCTGAGCGGCCAGGTTCTCCACGGCATGGCGAGCAGCAGACAATTCCTGCTCGTGTCTGCCGAGCATGGCTCCTTGGATCTTGACGGCAGTGTAAACAGCGTCTGAAGTCGCTGGGTCCATTCCTTGGTCAGTTCCTTCTGTCATGCAGGTGAAAGAGGACCCAAACGCGACTTAACAGAAACAGAGTTTATTAATGTTCAAAACGGAATAACTGAAATCCTCTAGATTTGTAGAAGGGAAAACAACTGGAGAAGCGGCCACAGACTGCAGGTCGCATCGGGTAGGCGCAGGCCGTAGTCGACTGAGACACCTGCTCACACGCAGCGTCTGATGAAGGCACAAAACACGACAGGACAGGGTGATACACAATCACGGCAAAAAAACACGACAGGACAGGGCGAAACGCAATCACAGCATGGTGAATACAAAACAAGGAACCGACGGAACAGGAACGGATCACAAAGGAATAAATAGGGAGTCTAATCAGGGGAAAGGATCGGGAACAGGTGTGGGAAGACTAAATGATGATTAGGGGGAATAGGAACAGCTGGGAGCAGGAACGGAACGACAGAGAGAAGAGAGAGCGAGAGAGTGAGAGAGGGAGGGGGAGAGAGAAGGATAGAACCAAACAAGACCAGCAGAGGGAAACGAATAGCATGGGGAGCACAGGGACAAGACATGATAATAAATGACAAACATGACAGTTGCCCTTCCCATATCTGTGGGATAACTCCATAGATGTAACTACCTGTCTCTGGTTACTCTTGATGGAGTTAAAAATACTCTGTCCCAATGAACTCCAGTTATCAACACTAACTCCAGGGAGCGGATAACTCACGAGGCTTAAGACAACTCCCAGTAGATTCAATTTAAGCCCCAATAATGTAACACTGTGAATTCAACAATACATGATTTAGTCGTTTTGAATGTTTGTGCTCATGAGTGTAAAATTTTTGGTTAGCTGTTCTTGACAATGTTTTAATTTTGGATCATATTTGCATATACAGTACATTTATAAATATTTTTACCAATGGTGACATTTTTTAAATAAGTACCACCTTCTAACCAAAATCGCAGAAGGTGTGTTCACAGAGGGGCGTTGTTTACATAGTTAGGTACCTAGTCTCCTGGTACCCAAATTTGACTGCAGTGCGTCAACAAATAGATTAAATCGGGAAACCTGTAATTATAAGGCAGAGATACTTAAAGGTTTCTGCTTTCATCTGTGTTTGTTATTAGCTAGTTACTGGCTAACTAGTTCTTCAGCCAGCATGAAAGCTTGGGAGGGTTTCCCAAAACTCAGATGCAGTTGTCATGTCATACATGAAGGGCGCATTTTGGCATTTGCTGTATGATCGATGAGAAACTCCATATTGCAAATGTACGGTCTATTACTAGACATCCGCGAATGTTTGTAATATTCGCCAATGACGGTGGGCTGTGCACCACAGCCAGATCTTCCGGGAAGTCATCGAACGAAGTCTCTCAGACATTCGGTTTCGGTTTGATAAAATGTGTCATTTTTCTGCTGTCCCGGTAAATTCCACCAGATGGCAAATGAAAATCTTATTGCAAATGCATAAAACATCACCAATCACGACAAGGCCATTTCTCCAAAACGGAAAAGACTTTGAAGACGAAATTTGGTGAGCATAGGTTTGGCATAATGGGTAGTTAGCCCCGAAAAAGATGGTGTCGAGGCCTCAAAGCTTATTGAGTTAAGGCCATTTTTCTGGGATCAAAGGTCAAAAACGAAAATAGGGTGCTAATTTGACCGCTTCACATCAAAGTACATGAACCTACGGTGTCAGGAAAAAAAGAACCAGCCATTTACCTATCATAATTTATGAGAACTCGTACAATGTACAATTGGTGATGTGTTGTTGTTTTTTTAAATTACATATCCAGTTGCGGAGTGTTCAGATGAATCCGTTAAGGCTGGTTTCGGAGCTCTGCGAAATTTTCTGAAATCACAAACACTCATAAAACCGTCTGTAAATCAGTCAGTTCTTAACGTAAAGACTTAAACCTCAAAATACATTCTTAGAGCCTCTCCCAAGGAGGATATGTGCTCACTTTCAGCTTCCTGTGTCAACCGGAAGGGCCTTAAATTGGGGCCATAGAGGCTGTTTTGAAGGGTTAAAAATGTCAGATCTTTTCAAAACTTCATATGTGTGATTAGGCAACCCTCATAAACTATAATTCAGTCATTTCCCCCAACAGATGTCAAAGAAAAGCTCTCACTCACACACACACACACACACACACACACACACACACACACACACACACACACACACACACACACACACACACACACACACACACACACACACACACACACACACACACACACACACACACACACACACACACACACACACACACACACAGCAAGGATGGAGTGACACACTGCAGTGCTTAAAGACACACAGAGCCTGCAATGGCATTACCATAATCGCTAGGTTGTGCCGAGTTCAACGAGATGCCCCGCTTGACCGTAGTTCACCAAATACTTCTCAGATAGTTCAATGTGTCAAATCGGAGGGCCTGTTGTCTGTACCTCTGGCAGTCTCTATGGGGGTGCCACAGGGTTCAATTCTCGGGCCGACTCTTTTCTCTATATATGTCTATGATATCGCTCTTGCTGCTGGTTTTTCTCTGATCCACCTCTACGCAGACGACACCATTCTCTTTACATCTGGCCATTATTTGGACACTGTTAACAAAACTCCAAACGAGTTTCAATGCCATACAACACTCATTCCATGGCCTCCAACTGCTCTTAAATTCCAGAAAAACTAAATGCATGCTCTTCAACAAATCGCTGCCCGCACCTGCCCGCTCGACTAGCATCACTACTCTGGATGGTTCTGACTTAGAATATGTGGGCAACTACAAATACCTAGGTGTCTGGTTAGACTGTAAACTCTCCTTCCAAACTCACATGAAGCATCTTCAATCCAAAATTACATCTAGAATTGGCTTCCCATTTTGCAACAAAGTCTACTTCACACATGCTGCCAAACATACCCTCATAAAACTGACTATCCTACCGATCCTTGAATTCAGCAATGTCATTTACAAAATAGCCTCCAGTACTCTACTCAGCAAACTGGATGTAGTCTATCACCGTGCTATCCGTTTTGTCACCATAGCCCCATATACTACCCGCCACCACAGCCTGTTTGGCCCTCGCTACATATTCGTCGCCAAACCCACTGGCTCCAGGTCATTGATAAGTCTTTGCTAGGTAAAGCCCTGCCTTAACTCAGCTCACTGGTCACCATAGCAACACCAACCTGTAGCACGTGCTCCGGCAGATATATTTCACTGGTCATTCCCAAAGCAAACACATAATTTGGCCACCTTTCCTTCCAGTTCTCTGCTGCCAATTGCAAGTCACTGAAGCAGGAGACGTATATCTCCCTCAATAACTATAAGCATGAGCTGTCAGAGCAGCTTACCAATCACTGCACCTGTACACAGCCCATCTGTAAATAGCCCACCCAACTACCTCATCCCCATCTCCTGTACTTTAGTTTATCCCATGTGAAACTGTATTGTTGTTTTTGCCGCACTGCTTTTCTTTATCTTGGCCAGGTCGCAGTTCTAAATGAGAACTTGTTCTCAACTGGCCTACCTGGTTTAATAAAGGTGAAGAAAAAAATATTTTAAAATACCATAAAGTCTGGTTAAATCAACACCATCATCCCAGAAACCCTCAATTCTAATACCAGCCCAACAGATCTACAGATGGCGCAATCTCTATTGTACTCCACTTTTCCACCTGCACAAAAGGAACATTTATGTGAGAATGCTGTTTGTTGACGACAGCTGATTGTTCAACACCATATAGTGTCCTCAAAGCTCATTACTAAGCTAAGGACCCTGGGACTAAACACCTCCCTCTGCAACAGGATCATGGACTTCCTGACGGTCAGACCCCAGTTGATAATGGTAGGCAACAACATATCTGCCACGCTGATCCTCAACTTGGGGGCCCCTCAGGTTTGGATGGTTAGACCCCTCCAGTACTCCCTGTTCCCCCACGACTGCGTGGCCACGCACGACTCCAGCACAATCATTAAGGTTGCTGAAAACACAATGGTGGTAGGCATGATCACCGACAATAATGAGACAGCCTATAAGAAGGAGGTCAGAGACCTGGCTGTGTGGTGCCAGGAAAACAACCTCTCCCTCAACATGAGCAAGAAAAGGAGCTGATTGTGGACTAGAGGAAAAGGAGGTCTGAGCATGCCCCCATTCTCATTGACGGGCTGTAGCAGAGTGGGTTGAGAGCTTCAAGTTCCTTGGTGTCCACATCTCTAACAAATAATCACAGTCCAAACACACCAAGACAGTCATGAAGAAGACACGAAAATACCTATTTCCCCACAGGACACTGAAAAGGTTTGGCATGGGTCCTCAGATCCTCAAAACGTTATACAGCTGCACCATTGAGAGCATCCTTACTGGTTGCATCACCGCTTGGTATGGCAACTGTCTGTCTTCTGACCGCAAGGCGCCACAGAAGGTAATGTGTACGACCCAGTTCATCACTGGGGCCAAACTTCCTGCCATGCAGGACCTCCATACCAGGTGGTGTCAGAGGAAGGCCCTAAAAATTGTCAAAGACTCCAGCCACCCAAGTCATAGACTGTTCTCTCTGCTACAGCATGGCAAGCTGTACCAGAGAGCCAAGCCTAGGTCCAAAAGGCTCCTTAACTTCTTATGGTATAGGGGATCGGTTGGGTCCCACTTGGGCAAAAGCCAGGGAAAATGCAGCGCAGCAAATTCTTAAAAAAGTATATAAAAATCAAACTTTCATTAAGTAACGCATGTACGATACTCAACTAAAGCTACACTCGTTGTGAATCCAGCCAACATGTCAGATTTTTAAAGACTTTTCGGCGTAAACATAAGAAAGCACATCTGATAATAGCACAACAGTAAACAAAGAGGGTAGCATATTCCAACCCTGCAGGCGCTACACAAAACGCAGAAATAAAATATAAAACATGCCAATATGTCCCATAAACATCACAATTGGTCCTTTTTGTTCGATTAATTCCGTCCATATATATTCAAAATGTAAATTTATTTGGCGCGTTTGATCCAGAAAAAAAAGCTTCCAAAATGCGCAACGTCACTACAAAATATTTCATAAGTTGCCAGTAAACTTTGCCAAAATATTTCAAAATACTTTTGTCATACAACTTTAGGTATTTTTAAACGTTAATAATCGATGAAATTGAAGACGGGTCTATCTGTGTTCAATACAGGAACACAACAAACCAAGCTACTTTTCACGTCTTGCGCAACTCTCAACAGTGAAACACAGTTCCTAGATGGCCTACTTCTTCATTGCACAAATGAATAACCTCAACCTCAACTGAAAACAAGTTCCTAAGAAATATCGTTTGGCAACGAGAACACACTGAACAGACAGAGACCTAAAAAAAAAATCTGAACGGTTAGTCCTCGGGGTTTTGCCTGCTACATAGGTTCTGTTATACTCACAGACATGATTCAAACAGTTTTAGAAACTTCAGATAGATGTGGATAGAAAACAATCTTGGCATGAGTAGCAGGAAGTTGAAATTGGGCACACTATTTATCCAAAAGTGAAAATGCTGCCCCCTATACCTTAAGAAGTTAAAAGCTTCTACCCCCAAGCCATAAGACTGCTGAACAGTTAATCAAATGGCTACACAGACTATTTGCATTGACTCCCTTTTTTACGCTGCTGCTACTCACTGTTTTTTGTCTATGCATCGTCACTTTACCCCTACCTACTTGTACATATTACCTCGACTAACCTGTACCCCTGCACATTGACTCGGTTACACAACAGGGAGTACCCCTGT
The DNA here is from genome assembly GCF_021184085.1 of Oncorhynchus gorbuscha. NCBI lineage: Eukaryota > Metazoa > Chordata > Actinopteri > Salmoniformes > Salmonidae > Oncorhynchus > Oncorhynchus gorbuscha. The sequence goes on from NC_060186.1 coordinate 45,655,334, forward strand.
ATTTAGCCTTGTTATTCTTATTTTGTTGTGTTACTTTTAACACATTTTTGGGGCAAATATTTTCTTCCATACTTTTTTTAAGTTGTTGGTTAAGGGCTTGTAAAGTAAGTAAAGTATTTCCTGCATCATATGTGTTATGCAGGTGAATGAGGACCCAAAAGTGACTTTACAGAAACAGAGTTTATTCCAAGTCAAAACAGGAATACTGAAACCCTCTAGTCAGTAGAGGGGAACAACTGAAGATGCGACCACAGACTGCAGGTCGCTTCGGGAAGGCGCAGGCCGTAGCTGATCTAGACACCTGCTCACACGCAGCATCTGAAGAAGGCAAAAAACATGACAGGACGGAACAAGGACAAGAACAGCGAACATCAAACAAGGATCCGACAAGAACAGAAGCGGAAAACAGAGGGAGAAATAGGGACTCTAATCAGAGGGCAAAATAGGGGACAGGTGTGAAAGAGTAAATGAGGTAGTTAGGAGAATGAGGAACAGCTGGGAGCAGGAACGGAACGATAGAGAGAGAGAGCGAGAGAGGGAGAGAGGGAGGGGGAGAGAGAGGGATAGAAAGAGGGAGAGAACCTAATAAGACCAGCAGAGGGAAACGAATAGAAGGGGAAGCACAGGGACAAGACATGATAATCAATGACAAAACATGACAATATGTCACCACCATACCTTTCCCCATTTCTACCACTCCCCCCCATGAACTTGAAATCCACTGCAAATTAAATTAACCGTTTCTGAATAGTTTCTTTCCAAATCTGGCAACCCTGTTTAGCGTTCGCGCTATGGTTAGGCTAGGCAGTAGGCTTGTATTTGGGGTGATTTATTTTCTTTTTGATTTGTCAAACTGTAAACGACTTGCCAAGTCATATCCTCCGGTTATTGTGTACACTGTAACAAGTACATAGAGGATTTGTAATATGCTGAAAAGTGGGCAAACTAAGTTAATATTTTTCAGGCAATGGGCACAGCCATGTTTGACTTTGTTTATTTGCGTCTCACAGTGAATGGCGTTCTGGGATTAGGGAGTTTTCGTTTCTCAAATATAAACAAACATTGCTGCCATCATAAATAATATTGCTGCTGTTAGCTTAGCTGACACAGATCTCTTTTCTAAAAAATATTACATTTACCCCCTTGTGCTCACCAGAGATTGTAAACAAGCCTAGCTGTTAGGCAGCTAATTTATGTTATTTAGACTGGTTAATGGAATGAGTTTGGCTGTATATTTCTTCCGTGCACTTCTTGGATGATGAAGTTCACATTTATCTTTTACAATAAAAGGTTTAAATTCAGCAATACAACTGTGAAAACCTTTATTTCCCATTAGTAACACATATTGTTTAGATGCTTTTCAAACCACAATGCTGTTTAGAGTAGTTTGTTGCATCTTACGCAAGCTCCAATCCAAATTTGCTATTTTGTGATTATTTTGTGATTTATTTCACTTCATTTTCACAAAATGTAACCCCTATTATTTTTTACAATTGCCAATCACTTTTGAACACCAATTCTGGCTTCAACTTCGATTCATCTGCCCCGGACTTGGAGAAAAAGAGTCAGGAGAGGGGAGCCCTGGCGATATTAAGTTGAAGGGAAAACCAGCCACCTCTGCCCTCCATTCTGTTTACCAATGTACAGTTGCTAATAAGATTGATGACCTCCGATCACAGATTTGCTACCAATGGGACTCTTGAAACGGTAATATAATTTGCTTTTCTGAAAGATGGCTCTCGGACAATGGCTATCCAACTTGATGGATTCTCCATTCACCAGGTGGACAGGACAGTGGAGTGTGGGGGGGGGGTTGCCTCTTCATCAACACCAACTGGTGTGCTAACTCCAGTGCGGTGGAAGTGTCAACCCGTCTTGGAATACCCTTCTACCTTCCAAAATAGTTTTCGACTGTTAACGAGACTGTTGTGTGCAGTCCACCTCAGGACAAGAAAAATAACAAGCTGGCACTTATCTAACTGTACAAGGCTATAAACAAACAAGAAAACATACATCCAGAGGCTGTTTCCTGGTTGCCAAAAATTGGAATTCCACGTCACTACAACACGTGATGCCCAATTTCCATCAAAACGTCTCCAATGCCACTAGGGGCAAAAAAGTCCTAATCCTTATTCTACCCACAAGCAAGCATACAAGGCCCTTCCTCGTCTGCCATTCAGAAAATCAGATCATGATTCCATAGTCCTGCTTCCTGCTTACAAGCAGAAACTTAAACAGGAAGAATCCGTGACTCGCTCCGTTGAGAAATGGTCACCAGAATCAGAGATTATGCTACTGGACTGCTTTGCTAGCACTGATTGGAATATGCTTCGAGACGCCGCTGATAACATTGATGAGCTAACCACCTCCGTCACCAGCTTCATTATGCATCGGCAATGTTGCATTATGCAACGTCAGTGACGTTGTCCCCCATGGTGAGGGTTTGCTGCTTACCCAATCAAAAGCCCTCGATTAACACAGAGGTTGGCACCAAACTAAAGGAAAGGGCTAGCACACGCAGAGCTATCGTAGACAACCGTGAGGCTACGGCCAAGGACAAGATTAAGTACAAGAAGTTCTGCTACGGCCTTCACAGGGACATTAAACAAGCAAAAGGGCAATATACAAATAAGGTGGAATCATATTACACAGGTTCCGATGCCCACCGCATGTGGCTACAGTCCATTACTGAAGACCCAACCGTGATCTGCCCAACGATGCCTCTCACCAGATGAACTCAATGCATTTTATGCACGCTTCGACAACAACAACATCGTGCCGGGTGTGAGGGTTGGCAACAACCCGAGGTCGACGTGAGAAAGGTCAGGTCAACACCCGCAGGGCCGCGGGGCCCAACGCCCATGCTCAGAACAGCTGGCAGGCATATTCACGGTCATTTTCAACCTCTCCATTTCCCAGTCTGTAATATCCACGTTTCAGGATGACCACCATCATTCCTGTCATTCCCAAGAAATCTAAGGATTCATGCCACAATGACTACTGCCCTGTAGCACTCACTTCTGTAATCATGAAGTGCTTTGAGAGGCTGATTATAGCACACATTAGCTCCACCATCCCAGACACCCTAGACCCACTCCAATTTGCATAGCACTCCAACAGATCCATAGATGACTCAATCTCAATTGCTCTTCACACTGCCCTCACCCACCTAGATGAGAGGAATACCTATGTGAGAATGCTGTTCATTGGCTGCAGTCCAAATTCAAAGTTTTCATAAAATTTGGCATGGGCCCTCAAATCTTTGAAAAGTTATACAGCTGTTGAGAGCAACTTGACTGGCTGCATCACTGCGTGGTATGGCAATAGCACCACCCTCGATCGCCTGGCGCTTCAGAGGGTGGTGTGGACAGCCCAGTACATCACTGGGGCAGAGCTCTCTGCCATCCAGGACCTCTATATCAGTCGGTGTGGAAGGAAGAACCAGAAAATCGTTAAAGACTCCAACCACCCAAGCAATAGATTATTCTCTTTGCTTCCGCACTGCAAGCGGTACTGGTACATCAAGTGTGACACCAACAGGCTCTTGAACATCTTCTATCCCCAAGCAATAAGACTGATAAATAGCAAACAAAATAGCTACAAAGACAGAGTTAACCTTGTATCTTTATTGACCTTTTATTTTTGCACTGTCTCTATGCACACTCACGTGGCCCTACACACTCACACACATTCACTCCATCTGCTCAATCAGACGTAATATGCACATATAGTACATTTATACTGACTCTACACACGCACACCAACTCACATACAAGCTGCTACTCTCTTTATCTTATATCCTGTTGCTTAGTCACCCTACCCCTACGCATAGATCTACCTCCATCACTCCAGTATCCTTGCACATTGTAAATATGGTATTGGAACAGACCGTGTATATAGTGTGCTTACTTATTGTGTTCTTCATATTTCTTCTTATATCGCATGTGTTTTTCTAGTATTACATTGCTATTGGCTATTATATTGTAGGGTTTTGAGTTTAAGGAAGCCATTTCACTGTAATTGTGCATGTGACATTAAAAACTTGAAACATTGTTGTTAGATTTCTAATCACATATTTGCAATAGTACGCTGCTGGGATCACCCAATCATTATCTCAAATCTGTGATGGAACGCATCAAAAGCCTTGAGACAACAGTGACATGGATTATGTATGTGTCCAAATTTGAGATTTTTGGTTCCAACCACAGTGTCTTTGTGAGACACAGACTAAGTGAACAGCTGATCTCTGCATATGTGGTTCCCACCATGAAGCATGGAGGAGGTGTGATGATGATTTTCTGGTGACACTGTCTGATTTATTTATAATTCAAGGCACACTTAACCAGCATGGCTACCACAGCGATACTGTCATGGGACTGTCATTTGTTTTTCAACAGCACAATAACCCAACACACCTCCAGGCGATGTAAGGGATATTTGACCACGAAGGAGAGTGATGAAGTGCTGCATCAGATGACCTGGCCTCCACAATCACCAGACCTCAACCCAAACCCAATTGAGATGGTTTGGGATGAGTTGGACCGCAGAATGAAGGAAAAGCAGCCAACAAGTGCTCAGCATATGTGGGAACTCCTTCAAGACTGTTGGAAAAGCATTCCAGGTGAAGCAGGTTGAGAGAATTCCAATAGTGTGCAAAGCTGTCATCAAGGCAAAGGGTAGTTACTTTGAAGAATATAAAATATTTTTTTATTTGTTTAAAACTTTTTGGGTTACCACATGATTCCATATGTGTTATTTCATAGTTTTGTAGAAAATATAAAACAATAAAGAAAAACCCTTTAATGAGTAGGTGTCCCAATTTTTTGACTGGTAATGTATATAAACAGGATACTCCCTTTAAAATATAATTTCTGAAAACTTCAGGTCAAATTGTTAATAACATTTCTAAATGATGTTGAGTATTCTTGAACCTCTACCGGATTGGTGTCCGTCCAATGGGACGATTGAGCTAATGTAGGCTAATGTGATCAGCATGAGGTTGTAAGTAAAAAGAACATTTCCCAGGACAAAGAAATATATGATATGGCCAGAAAGCCCACTGTTACAGTAACTATGACAGTGAAATAATACCATGCTATTTTTTGAGGAGAGTGCACAGGTGTGAAACCTGAAAATGTATGAATTAATAAACCAATTAGGCACATTTGGGCAGTCTTTATACAACATTTTGAACAGAAATACAATGGTTCATTGAATCAGTCCAAAACATTGCACAAACCCTGCTAAAATATAAATTACACCTAACCTAGAATATTACATTCTGGCCTTTCTCACTGCATTTTTTTTAAAGCATGTTTTTTTCTTTGTATTATCTTTTATTATACATGTATGTTTGAGGAATTTTACTTATGAGATTTCTGTTTTGAATTTGACGCCCTGCACTTTCACTGGCTGTTATATCATCCCGTTAACAGGATTGCAGCCCTAAGAAGGTTCCTTAATTGCTCCATACTGGACCATGGTTGGTTGCTTGGTCTCCCGTGTACTGTTGCAAGTTTAATTGGGCTAACTGATCTGATAACATTAGGTGAAGTGGGTTTTGTAGTGGAACTCTAGACCACCAAACAGCATGACAAGTTATTAACTGTAGCTACTCCTCCAATGGGAATGTAGGCACACACACTATACAAGGCCAGATATCAATCTGTCATGATTGCTTTGACAAGCTTTTTTGTCACTCAAGTAAAGTGTGCCAATTTCAGGTGCCAAGGATAATTTAGCACCCTAATACGCCATCTGTCCATTAAGCACTGTTAGAGAGTTGTTTTCACTGCCTATTATTCCCAAGTTTCAAATCCTTGGACAGGAGTGACAAATCAGAGATGGCTACATCTATGTTTTCAGGATGATTATTTGTGATTAAAAAAAACACTAGAATGACAATGTTGAAGAAAAGCAAAAGACAACCGTTTTTCTGAGCTGAAGTCTTAAGAGGAATGAATATTTTTCCATACAGTCTCTCGACTTCAGGGTATGGTATTGATTCAAATGAAAAAGACCCCAGGTCTCCTTGTACAAGTTTGAAATACTCTGACCTACCAAGGCAAATTAAATCATACTGTGAGTGAAAACTATTGATTCCATGAAGTACATGGACAACCAATTGTTAATAAGATAATAGGATACTCATGTGTCCAATGCTATAATCTATAAAGAGAGAAAAATATATATATATATTTCCTTTGATCTAGTGTGTTCATCATGATGCAACTTGGGAAACTGTGTGCAACTTCCCAGAATTGAACAGATTTTAAAATGAAAAACTAAATGGCTAGGGGGGGTTGAATATATGGTATAATACATTTCTGTAATATTTTAACTATATGGCATGCAAAATAAAGCACATTGGTTGACTAATTCAATAACAATGAATCATGATAGAGACTACACCAGGGGTCTCCAATACTCCAACTCCAGACGACAGAGTATGCAGGCTTTTATTCCAACCCACCAAATAATCAACAAAATAAACAATCTTCATTAGTTCAATCAGTTGCATTAATACTGACAAAATATTTAACACAAGTATTGCTCTTACACAAACTACACTGAACTGGTAAAATAAAATCTCCTTATACTGTATGTTAGTGATGAGGAACTAAGTGCAGAAGTACATTTCGGGTTGAGAACAGCATGCTGTAAAAATAAAATAAAAGCTACTTTGATTAAAAAACCAAATTGGCAGGACTTCGAATTGGGACACTGAATTGAATTGGGACACTTCAAATTGTTGAGCTGACATGGAATACTTCACTAACCCAATGATGTCTGAGAACAATTTTAAAAACAATTGAGTGACTGACGTTCGCCATTGCAACACAAATAGCTCAGTTGATCACAAAAAGAGACTTTAGTTTGCTGAGACCCGCAACCTAAAAAAAATACTGTTGGCTTAAGAAATGTATCTCATAAACATATTACATATTAACACATGGTTTTACCTGTTTATCTCGTCTGCTGTTAGTCAGAGCAGAGTCAAAGGGAACTCGAAGAACATCATTAACGTACTTAATCAAAATAAAGAATACAACAGCCATCTCTCAATAACATGATATCCTTACATCTTTAAGTAGAGAGGCCTTAAAATGAGAAGTTGAGTCTGTCACACCCTGATCTGTTTCTCCTGTCTTTGAGCTTGTCTCCACCCCCCCTCCAGGTGTCGCCCATCTTCCCCATTATCCCCAGTGTATTTATACCTGTGTTCTCTGATGGTCTGCTGACAGTTTGTTTTGTCAAGCCAACCAGCAGTTTCCCCTGCACCTGTCCTGATCTAATGCCTGTTTTCCTGGTTTGGACCATTTTTCCTGCCCTGTGCCTACCTGCTGTTCTGTACTTTGTCACACCTCCCTGGATTACTGACCTCTGCCTGCCTTGAGCCTGCCTGCCATTCTGTAACTTTCAGACTCAAAATTACTAACCTCTGCCTGCCCTTGACCTGTTGTTTGCCTGCCCCCCTGTTTTTGTAATAAACTTTTGTTACTTCAAAACTGTTCTCCTGAGCCTTGAAAGAGTCAACGTAAAAATCAAGGCAACCAGCTGCAATACAATTTATAGTTTACTCAACTTTGGCAAATGTGTTGAGACAACTCAGGAATGTATGTCAGCAGACCTTATCTGCTCCAAAGATGAGTGAACTATAATAGAAATCATATTGCATCTAATTGCCTAGATTTATAAAAGTTTACTTAACTTTTTTTTTTTTTTTAATTGCAGGCTTGATGAGCTTTTACGTAAACACAGATAAATATTTAGATGATCAATTACCTCATAAAATTACTAAATAAGTTCTTACAATACGAGGTTGTGCTAATTTCCATATACTGTAGATATATTTCAATACATTTGATGTTGGCATACTTTTATAGAGATATATCAGCAGTTTTTTGGGAACATCAACAGCATGACAGTGGGAATATTTCCCAGTATTATTGGCAAGAATTAAGAATCTTAATCGACCCAGACCCCCAGATTAACAACAAGTTTGAAATCGTTGCATTTCTCTTATCTCTATTTCATTGTAAGGCCATTATGACCTCCATTTAAGTTGCCCCTTTAGCTACCTCCTTGTAGCTCTCTCAAGAAAGAAAGAAAGAAAGAAAGAAAGAAAGAAAGAAAGAAAGAAAGAAAGTAAGTAAGAAAGAAAGAAAGAAAGAAAGAAAGAAAGAAAATAAGAAAGAAAGAAAGAAAGAAAGAAAGAAAGAAAGAAAGGAAAGGAAAAATAAATAAATGATTACCGTAGAGTCCGTGCGCTTCAATGAACACTCCTGCGGTAGGCTCAATATTTAGAGGATAAAAAGTGAAGATGAATTAATTACAACGGTCACTTTCCGCTGAGGCCCAGGGGACTCACCGCAGGACTGAGGGTCCACCTCATCTCCCACTGCTCCCTCCATCTGTCGTGTCTTCCCTATGGTTCACACCTAGCCCGGCACAGCCACTAGTCTACAGGGCACGGCTCTTTATTAAAATAGATAGGCTGGCATGGAACTCAATTAACAGAGTGACATATCAGAGGGGGTGTGGGTGTGGCCTCTTTTCATACTGTACCACCTAAGGTTAGGGTTAGGAATAGAGGTGAGATTAAAGTCCTCTGAAGGGATACATTCAAATTCCCAGCCATATGTGCCTGCCTCTCCCGGTGACATCCCAAAGGGAGCTGTCACATAGGCTACTTGACATTCCGTCTCTCAAGGGGCAATGTTAGAGTGATAGCTTCTTGAAATGGGTCACATTTACTATGTCGCACGTCACTGCTTCACAAGAGATGCATTTTAATGTAAAACATTATCAAAACATTTATCAAAATGTGTGTTTTGGCAGAAATGCATTCTGGAACGTGAACTTTCATGTGCTTTAATAACAAACGTGTACGCCATCTGTAAATATGAATAAATTGTTCAATTATGAGCCTATTTTGTTTAGCCACCACTAGCCATGATTGGCTGAGATAATGGAGGCGATGGTCATGCCAAGAGATGAATTCGGATTGGTCTGCCATGTAGCATATAACATGAACTGCTCATTATGTGTACATAATCCTTGCTACCGCGGCTTATTTGAAAGATATAATGGATAACTGAAAAAGTGTTGCTACTGCTCTCAACATTGCTATCGTTAATTTAACAGGCGCTATCAAAAAAGATACGTGGCAAGAAATTGATGAACCACTTTCTGGAGGACGATGGAGCCATGATGACTTTCTCTGATGAGGAAATCCCTGATTTACAGTACCAGTTAAAAGGTCACACCTACTCATTCAAGGGTTTTTCTTTATTTTTACCATTTTATAAAAATAGTGAAGACATTAAAACTATGAAATAACACATATGGAATCATGTAGTAATGAAAAAAGTGTTAAACAAATCTAAATATATTTTATATTTGAGATTCTTCAAAGGAGCAACCCTTTGACAGATTTAAACACTCTTGGCATTCTCTCAACCTGTTTCACCTGGAATGGTTTTTCAAAAGTCTTTAAGGAGTTCCCACATATGCTGAGAACTTGTTGGCTGCTTTTGCTTCACGGTCCGACGCATCACAAACCATCTCAATTGGGTTGAGATCGGGTGATTGTGGAGTACAGGTCATCTGATGCAGCACTCCATTGCTCCCATTCTAGGTCAAATAGCCCTTACACAGCCTGAAGGTGTGTTTTGGGTCATTGTCTTGTTGGAAAAACAAATGATAGTCCAACCAGATGGGATGGTGTATTGCGAAAGAATGCTGTGTCATGCAGGTGAAAGAGGACCCAAAAGCGACTTAACAGAAACAGAGTTTATTCAAGTCCAAACAGAAAACGACAAATCCTGAATCCTTAACAGGAAATGTCCAAACAGGGAATAACAGAAATCCTCTAGTCTGTAGAGGGGAATAACAGGAGAAGCGGCCACAGACTGCAGGTCGCTTCGGGTAGGCGCAGGCCGTAGTTGACAGAGACACCTGCTCACACGCAGCATCTGATGAAGGCAAAAAACACGACAGGACAGGGCGATACACAATCACAGCACGGTGAATTCTAAACAAGGAACCGACAGGACAGGAACGGAACACAAAGGAATAAATAGGGACTCCAATCAGGGGAAAGGATCGGGAACAGGTGTGGGAAGACTAAATGATGATTAGGGGAATAGGAACAGCTGGGAGCAGGAACGGAACGATAGAGAGAAGAGAGAGCGAGAGAGTGAGAGAGGGAGGGGGAGAGAGAGGGATAGAAAGAGGGAAAGAACCTAATAAGACCAGCAGAGGGAAACGAATAGAATGGGGAGCACAGGGACAAGACATGATAATAAATGACAAACATGACAGTACCCCCCCACTCACCGAGCGCCTCCTGGCGCACTCGAGGAGGAATCCTGGCGGCAACGGAGGAAATCATCGATGAGTGAACGGTCCAGCACGTCCCGAGACGGAACCCAACTCCTCTCCTCAGGACCGTAACCCTCCCAATCCACTAAGTATTGGTGACCCCGTCCCGAGAACGCATGTCCATGATCTTATGTACCTTGTAAATAGGTGCGCTCTCGACAAGGACGGGAGGGGGGAGGGAAGACGAACGGGGGTGCGAAGAAAGGGCTTAACACAGGAGACATGGAAGACAGGATGGACGCGACGAAGATGTCGCGGAAGAAGCAGTCGCACAGCGACAGGATTGACGACCTGGGAGACACGGAACGGACCAATGAACCGCGGAGTCAACTTACGAGAAGCTGTCGTAAGAGGAAGGTTGCGAGTGGAAAGCCACACTCTCTGGCCGCAACAATACCTTGGACTCTTAATCCTGCGTTTATTGGCGGCTCTCACCGTCTGTGCCCTGTAACGGCAAAGTGCAGACCTCACCCTCCTCCAGGTGCGCTCACAACGTTGGACAAACGCTTGAGCGGAGGGAACGCTGGACTCGGCAAGCTGGGATGAGAACAGAGGAGGCTGGTAACCCAGACTACTCTGAAACGGAGATAACCCGGTAGCAGACGAAGGAAGCGAATTGTGAGCGTATTCTGCCCAGGGAGCTGTTCTGCCCAAGACGCAGGGTTTCTGAAAGAAAGGCTGCGTAGTATGCGACCAATCGTCTGATTGGCCCTCTCTGCTTGACCGTTAGACTGGGGATGAAACCCGGAAGAGAGACTGACGGACGCACCAATCAAACGACAGAACTCCCTCCAAAACTGTGACGTGAATTGCGGGCCTCTGTCTGAAACGGCGTCTAACGGGAGGCCATGAATTCTGAAGACATTCTCAATAATGATTTGTGCCGTCTCCTTAGCGGAAGGAAGTTTAGCGAGGGAATGAAATGTGCCGCCTTAGAGAACCTATCGACAACCGTAAGAATCACAGTCTTCCCCGCAGACAAAGGCAGACCGGTAATGAAGTCTAAGGCGATGTGAGACCATGGTCGAGAAGGAATGGGGAGCGGTCTGAGACGACCGGCAGGAGGAGAGTTACCCGACTTAGTCTGCGCGCAGTCCGAACAAGCAGCCACGAAACGGCGCGTGTCACGCTCCTGAGTCGGCCACCAAAAGCGCTGGCGAATAGACGCAAGAGTGCCTCGAACACCGGGATGACCAGCTAACTTGGCAGAGTGAGCCCACTGAAGAACAGCCAGACGAGTGGAAACAGGAACGAAAAGGAGGTTACTAGGACAAGCGCGCGGCGACGCAGTGTGCGTGAGTGCTTGCTTAACCTGTCTTTCAATTCCCCAGACTGTTAACCCGACAACACGCCCATAAGGAAGAATCCCTCGGGATCAGTAGAAGCCACAGAAGAACTAAACAGACGGGATAAGGCATCAGGCTTGGTGTTCTTGCTACCCGGACGGTAAGAAATCACAAACTCGAAACGAGCGAAAAACAACGCCCAACGAGCTTGACGGGCATTAAGTCGTTTGGCAGAACGGATGTACTCAAGGTTCTTATGGTCTGTCCAAACGACAAAAGGAACGGTCGCCCCCTCCAACCACTGTCGCCATTCGCCTAGGGCTAAGCGGATGGCGAGCAGTTCACGGTTACCCACATCATAGTTGCGCTCAGATGGCGACAGGCGATGAGAAAAATAAGCGCAAGGATGAACCTTATCGTCAGACTGGAAGCGCTGGGATAGAATGGCTCCCACGCCTACCTCTGAAGCGTCAACCTCGACAATGAATTGTCTAGTGACGTCAGGAGTAACGAGGATAGGAGCGGACGTAAACGTTCTTTTAGAAGATCAAAAGCTCCTGGGCGGAACCGGACCACTTAAAACACGTCTTGACAGAAGTAAGAGCTGTGAGAGGGGCAGCAACTTGACCGAAATTACGAATGAAACGCCGATAGAAATTAGCGAAACCTAAAAAAGCGCTGCAACTCGACACGTGACCTTGGAACGGGCCAATCACTGACAGCTTGGACCTTAGCGGAATCCATCTGAATGCCTTCAGCGGAAATAACGGAACCGAGAAAAGTAACGGAGGAGACATGAAAAGAGCACTTCTCAGCCTTTACGTAGAGACAATTCTCTAAAAGGCGCTGTAGAACACGTCGAACGTGCTGAACATGAATCTCGAGTGACGGAGAAAAAATCAGGATATCGTCAAGATAGACAAAAACAAAGATGTTCAGCATGTCTCTCAGAACATCATTAACTAATGCCTGAAAAACAGCTGGCGCATTGGCGAGACCGAACGGCAGAACCCGGTACTCAAAATGCCCTAACGGAGTGTTAAACGCCGTTTTCCACTCGTCCCCCTCCCTGATGCGCACGAGATGGTAAGCGTTACGAAGGTCCAACTTAGTAAAGCACCTGGCTCCCTGCAGAATCTCGAAGGCTGATGACATAAGGGGAAGCGGATAACGATTCTTAACCGTTATGTCATTCAGCCCTCGATAATCCACGCAGGGGCGCAGAGTACCGTCCTTCTTCTTAACAAAAAAGAACCCCGCCCCGGCCGGAGAGGAAGAAGGCACTATGGTACCGGCGTCAAGAGACACAGACAAATAATCCTCGAGAGCCTTACGTTCGGGAGCCGACAGAGAGTATAGTCTACCTCGAGGAGGAGTGGTCCCCGGAAGGAGATCAATACTACAATCATACGACCGGTGAGGAGGAAGGGAGTTGGCTCGGGACCGACTGAAGACCGTGCGCAGATCATGATATTCCTCCGGCACTCCTGTCAAATCGCCAGGTTCCTCCTGAGAAGTAGGGACAGAAGAAACGGGAGGGATGGCAGACATTAAACACTTCACATGACAAGAAACGTTCCAGGATAGGATAGAATTACTAGACCAATTAATAGAAGGATTATGACATACTAGCCAGGGATGACCCAAAACAACAGGTGTAAACGGTGAACGGAAAATCAAAAAAGAAATAGTCTCACTGTGGTTACCAGATACTGTGAGGGTTAAAGGTAGTGTCTCAAATCTGATACTGGGAAGATGACTACCATCTAAGGCGAACATGGGCGTAGGCTTCTCTAACTCTCTGAAAGGAATGTCATGTTTCCGAACCCATGCTTCGTCCATGAAACAACCCTCAGCCCCAGAGTCTATCAAGGCACTACATGTAGCACCCGAACCGGTCCAGCGTAGATGGACCGACAAAGTAGTACAGGATTTAGATGGAGAGACTTGAGTAGTTGCGCTCACCTGTAGCCCTCCGCTTACAGATGAGCTCTGGCTTTTACTGGACATGAATTAACAAAATGTCCAGCAACTCCGCAATAGAGGCACAGGCGGTTGGTGATCCTCCGTTCCCTCTCCTTAGTCGAGATGCGAATCCCTCCCAGCTGCATGGGCTCAGTCTCAAAGCCAGAGGAGGGAGATGGTTGCGATGCGGAGCAGGGAAACACCGTTGATGCGAGCTCTCTTCCACGAGCCCGGTGACGAAGATCTACCCGTCGTTCTATGCGGATGGCGAGAGCAATCAAAGAGTCCACATCTGAAGGAACCTCCCGGGAGAGAATCTCATCCTTAACCACTGCGTGGAGTCCCTCCAGAAAACGAGCGAGCAGCGCCGGCTCGTTCCACTCACTAGAGGCAGCAAGAGTGCGAAACTCAATAGAATAATCCGTTATGGACCGTTCACCTTGGCATAAGGAAGCCAGGGCCCTAGAAGCCTCCCCACCAAAAACTGAACGGTCAAAAACCCGAATCATCTCCTCTTTAAAGTTCTGGAACTTGTTAGAGCAATCAGCCCTTGCCTCCCAGATAGCTGTGCCCCATTCTCGAGCCCGGCCAGTAAGGAGTGAAATGACGTAAGCAACCCGAGCTCTCTCTCTAGAGTATGTGTTGGGTTGGAGAGAGAACACAATCTCACACTGCGTGAGAAAGGAGCGGCACTCAGTGGGCTGCCCGGAGTAGCAAGGTGGGTTATTAACCCTAGGTTCTGGAGACTCGGCAGGCCAGGAAGTAACAGGTGGCACGAGACGTAGACTCTGGAACTGTCCAGAGAGGTCGGAAACCTGAGCGGCCAGGTTCTCCACGGCATGGCGAGCAGCAGACAATTCCTGCTCGTGTCTGCCGAGCATGGCTCCTTGGATCTCGACGGCAGTGTAACGAGCGTCTGAAGTCGCTGGGTCCATTCCTTGGTCGGTTCCTTCTGTCATGCAGGTGAAAGAGGACCCAAAAGCGACTTAACAGAAACAGAGTTTATTCAAGTCCAAACAGAAAACGACAAATCCTGAATCCTTAACAGGAAATGTCCAAACAGGGAATAACAGAAATCCTCTAGTCTGTAGAGGGGAATAACAGGAGAAGCGGCCACAGACTGCAGGTCGCTTCGGGTAGGCGCAGGCCGTAGTCGACTGAGACACCTGCTCACACGCAGCATCTGATGAAGGCACAAAACACGACAGGACAGGGTGATACACAATCACGGCAAAAACACGACAGGACAGGGCGAAACGCAATCACAGCATGGTGAATACAATACAAGGAACCGACGGAACAGGAACGGATCACAAAGGAATAAATAGGGACTCTAATCAGGGGAAAGGATCGGGAACAGGTGTGGGAAGACTAAATGATGATTAGGGGAATAGGAACAGCTGGGAGCAGGAACGGAACGACAGAGAGAAGAGAGAGCGAGAGAGTGAGAGAGGGAGGGGGAGAGAGAGGGATAGAACCAAACAAGACCAGCAGAGGGAAACGAATAGCATGGGGAGCACAGGGACAAGACATGACAATAAATGACAAACATGACAATTATATAAGGTAGCATTGTTTAAAGTGGCTAGTGATATATTTACATCATTTCCCATCAATTCCCATTATTAAAATGGCTGGAGTTGGGTCAGTGTCAATGACAGTGTGTTGGCAGCAGCCACTCAATGTTAGTGGTGGCTATTTAACAGTCTGATGGCCTTGAGATAGAAGCTGTTTTTCAGTCTCTCGGTCCCAGCTTTGATGCACCTGTACTGACCTCGCCTTCTGGATGATAGCGGGGTGAACAGGCAGTGGTTCGGGTGGTTGATGTCCTTGATGATCTTTATGGCCTTCCTGTAACAACGGGTGGTGTAGGTGTCCTGGAGGGCAGGTAGTTTGCCCCCGGTGATGCGTTGTGCAGTCCTCACTACCCTCTGGAGAGCCTTATTACAAAATATTTAGATTTAGGCTATAAAAATGGATTTTGTCAAAGAAAACGGCACTTCATTTGATCAATGGGATACTCAGGAAGAGAAATAAGAGCAAGATATCAGAATGTAACTCATAATTTTACCTTCAAATGTAAATGTGTAAAAACTGTCATGGCGGAAAATATTTCTGTTCTTGATTGCTCTTCTCAAACAAAAGCATGGGATTTGTTCTCTGTAATAGCTGTTTTAAATTGGAAAACGAAGTTTGATTACCAAGATTCTAATCTTTTGAAGGGTGTAAGACCCTTGCATTTTCATGAATGTTTAATGATACGAAATTGTATTTTTAGTTGTCACTCTGAAATTTCCCCTGATGTTGGTCCCTGTACGGGGATTGCAGCCATATTAAGGGGAAATATTTAAATGTCTTGGAATGGCCTAGTCAAAGCCCAGACCTCAATCCAATTGAGAATCTGTGGTTTGACTTAAATATTGCTGTAAACCAGCGGAACCCATCTGACTTGAAGGAGCTGGAGCAGTTTTGCCTTGAAGAATGGGCAAAAACCCTAGTGGCTAGATGTGTCATGTTTTGTCTTATATTGTCTTGTCATTTTGCTTTTCCTTCTGTTCGTTTTCCCCCTGCTGGTCTTTTTAGGTTCGTTCCCCTTTTTCTCTCTCCCTCTCTCTCTCTCTTCTCTCTATCGTTCCGTTCCTGCTCCCAGCTGTTCCTATTCCCCTAATCAATCATTTAGTCTTCCCACACCTGTTCCCTATCTTTTCCCCTGATTAGAGTCCCTATTTCTCCCCTTGTTTTCCGATTCTGTCCTGTCGGATCCTTGTATATTGTTCACCGTGCTGTGTCTTTGTATCGCCCTGTCGTGTCGTGTTTCCCTCAGATGCTGCGTGGTGAGCAGGTGTCTGAGTCTGCTACGGTCAAGTGCCTTCCCGAGGCAACCTGCAGTTCATGATCGAGTCTCCAGTCTGTTCTCGTCATTACGAGTGGAATTGTTCTTTATGCTTTATTTACCGCTCCGAATTGTCTAGGAGTATTGAATATTTACCTTACTGGATTAAAGACTCTGTTTTCGCCAAGTCGCTTTTGGGTCCTCATTCACCTGCATAACAGAAGGATCCGACCCAAAGAATGGACCCAGCGACTACAGACGCTCGTAACACTGCCGTCGAGATCCAAGGAGCCATGCTCGGCAGACACGAGCAGGAATTGTCTGCTGCTCGCCATGCCGTGGAGAACCTGGCCGCTCAGGTTTCCGACCTCTCTGGACAGTTCCAGAGTCTTCGTCTCGTGCCACCTGTTACTTCCTGGTCTGCCGAGCCTCCGGAACCTAGGGTTAATAACCCACCTTGCTACTCCGGGCAGCCCACGGAGTGCCGCTCCTTTCTCACCCAGTGTGATATTGTGTTCTCTCTCCAACCCAACACATACTCTAGAGAGAGAGCTCAGGTTGCTTACGTCATTTCACTCCTTACTGGCCGGGCTCGAGAGTGGGGCACAGCTATCTGGGAGGCAAGGGCTGATTGCTCTAACAATTACCAGAACTTTAAAGAGGAGATGATTCGGGTTTTTGACCGTTCAGTTTTTGGTAGGGAGGCTTCTAGGGCCCTGGCTTCCCTATGCCAAGGTGATCGATCCATAACGGATTACTCTATTGAGTTTCGCACTCTTGCTGCCTCTAGTGACTGGAACGAGCCGCGCGCTGCTCGCTCGTTTTCTGGAGGGACTCCACGCAGTGGTTAAAGATGAGATTCTCTCCCGGGAGGTTCCTTCAAGTGTGGACTCTTTGATTGCTCTCGCCATCCGCATAGAACGACGGGTAGATCTTCGTCACCAGGCTCGTGGAAGAGAGCTCGCGTCAACGGTGTTTCCCTGCTCCGCATCTCAACCATCTCCCTCCTCTGGCTCAGAGACTGAGCCCATGCAGCTGGGAGGTATTCGCATCTCGACTAAGGAGAGGGAACGGAGGATCACCAACCGCCTGTGCCTCTATTGCGGACTTGCTGGACATTTTGTCAATTCATGTCCAGTAAAAGCCAGAGCTCATCAGTAAGCAGAGGGCTACTGGTGAGCGCTACTACTCAGGTCTCTCCATCTAGATCCTGTACTACTTTGTCGGTCCATCTACGCTGGACCGGTTCGGGTGCTACATGCAGTGCCTTGATAGACTCTGGGGCTGAGGGTTGTTTCATGGACGAAGCATGGGCTCGGAAACATGACATTCCTTTCAGAGAGTTAGACAAGCCTACGCCCATGTTCGCCTTAGATGGTAGTCATCTTCCCAGTATCAGATTTGAGACACTACCTTTAACCCTCACAGTATCTGGTAACCACAGTGAGACTATTTCTTTTTTGATTTTTCGTTCACCTTTTACACCTGTTGTTTTGGGTCATCCCTGGCTAGTATGTCATAATCCTTCTATTAATTGGTCTAGTAATTCTATCCTATCCTGGAACGTTTCTTGTCATGTGAAGTGTTTAATGTCTGCCATCCCTCCCGTTTCTTCTGTCCCCACTTCTCAGGAGGAACCTGGCGATTTGACAGGAGTGCCGGAGGAATATCATGATCTGCGCACGGTCTTCAGTCGGTCCCGAGCCAACTCCCTTCCTCCTCACCGGTCGTATGATTGTAGTATTGATCTCCTTCCGGGGACCACTCCTCCTCGGGGTAGACTATACTCTCTGTCGGCTCCCGAACGTAAGGCTCTCGAGGATTATTTGTCTGTGTCTCTTGACGCCGGTACCATTGTGCCTTCTTCCTCTCCGGCCGGGGTGGGTTTTTTTTTTGTTAAGAAAAAGGACGGTACTCTACGCCCCTGCGTGGATTATCGAGGGCTGAATGACATAACGGTTAAGAATCGTTATCCGCTTCCCCTTATGTCATCAGCCTTCGAGATTCTGCAGGGAGCCAGGTGCTTTACTAAGTTGGACCTTCGTAACGCTTACCATCTCGTGCGCATCAGAGAGGGGACGAGTGGAAAACGGCGTTTAACACTCCGTTAGGGCATTTTGAGTACCGGGTTCTGCCGTTTGGTCTCGCCAATGCGCCAGCTGTTTTTCAGGCATTAGTTAATGATGTTCTGAGAGACATGCTGAACATCTTTGTTTTTGTCTATCTTGACGATATCCTGATTTTTTCACCGTCACTCGAGATTCATGTTCAGCACGTTCGACGTGTTCTCCAGCGCCTTTTAGAGAATTGTCTCTACGTGAAGGCTGAGAAGTGCTCTTTTCATGTCTCCTCCGTTACTTTTCTCGGTTCCGTTATTTCCGCTGAAGGCATTCAGATGGATTCCGCTAAGGTCCAAGCTGTCAGTGATTGGCCCGTTCCAAGGTCACGTGTCGAGTTGCAGCGCTTTCTAGGTTTCGCTAATTTCTATCGGCGTTTCATTCGTAATTTCGGTCAAGTTGCTGCCCCTCTCACAGCTCTTACTTCTGTCAAGACGTGTTTTAAGTGGTCCGGTTCCGCCCAGGAGCTTTTGATCTTCTAAAGGAACGTTTTACGTCCGCTCCTATCCTCGTTACTCCTGACGTCACTAGACAATTCATTGTCGAGGTTGACGCTTCAGAGGTAGGCGTGGGAGCCATTCTATCCCAGCGCTTCCAGTCTGACGATAGGTTCATCCTTGCGCTTATTTTTCTCATCGCCTGTCGCCATCTGAACGCAACTATGATGTGGGTAACCGCGAACTGCTCGCCATCCGCTTAGCCCTAGGCGAATGGCGACAGTGGTTGGAGGGGGCGACCGTTCCTTTTGTCGTTTGGACAGACCATAAGAACCTTGAGTACATCCGTTCTGCCAAACGACTTAATGCTCGTCAAGCTCGTTGGGCGTTGTTTTTCGCTCGTTTCGAGTTTGTGATTTCTTACCGTCCGGGTAGCAAGAACACCAAGCCTGATGCCTTATCCCGTCTTTTTTAGTTCTTCTGTGGCTTCTACTGATCCCGAGGGATTCTTCCTTATGGGCGTGTTGTCGGGTTGACAGTCTGGGAATTGAAAGACAGGTTAAGCAAGCACTCACGCACACTGCGTCGCGCGCGCGCTTGTCCTAGTAACCTTCTTTTCGTTCCTGTTTCCACTCGTCTGGCTGTTCTTCAGTGGGCTCACTCTGCCAAGTTAGCTGGTCATCCCGGTGTTCGAGGCACTCTTGCTTCTATTCGCCAGCGCTTTTGGTGGCCGACTCAGGAGCGTGACACGCGCCGCCCGTTTCGTGGCTGCTTGTTCGGACTGCGCGCAGACTAAGTCAGGTAACTCTCCTCCTGCCGGTCGTCTCAGACCGCTCCCCATTCCTTCTCGACCATGGTCTCACATCGCCCTAGACTTCATTACCGGTCTGCCTTTGTCTGCGGGGAAGACTGTGATTCTTACGGTTGTCGATAGGTTCTCTAAGGCGGCACATTTCATTCCCCTCGCTAAACTTCCTTCCGCTAAGGAGACGGCACAAATCATCATCGAGAATGTGTTCAGAATTCATGGCCTTCCGTTAGACGCCGTTTCAGACAGAGGCCCGCAATTCACGTCACAGTTTTGGAGGGAGTTCTGTCGTTTGATTGGTGCGTCCGTCAGTCTCTCTTCCGGGTTTCATCCCCAGTCTAACGGTCAAGCAGAGAGGGCCAATCAGACGATTGGTCGCATACTACGCAGCCTTTCTTTCAGAAACCCTGCGTCTTGGGCAGAACAGCTCCCCTGGGCAGAATACGCTCACAACTCGCTTCCTTCGTCTGCTACCGGGTTATCTCCGTTTCAGAGTAGTCTGGGTTACCAGCCTCCTCTGTTCTCATCCCAGCTTGCCGAGTCCAGCGTTCCCTCCGCTCAAGCGTTTGTCCAACGTTGTGAGCGCACCTGGAGGAGGGTGAGGTCTGCACTTTGCCGTTACAGGGCACAGACTGTGAGAGCCGCCAATAAACGTAGGATTAAGAGTCCTAGGTATTGTTGCGGCCAGAGAGTGTGGCTTTCCACTCGCAACCTTCCTCTTACGACAGCCTCTCGTAAGTTGACTCCGCGGTTCATTGGTCCATTCCGTGTCTCCCAGGTCGTCAATCCTGTCGCTGTGCGACTGCTTCTTCCGCGACATCTTCGTCGCATCCATCCTGTCTTCCATGTCTCCTGTGTCAAGCCCTTTCTTCGCACCCCCGTTCGTCTTCCCTCCCCCCTCCCGTCCTTGTCGAGAGCGCACCTATTTACAAGGTACGTAGGATCATGGACATGCGTTCTCGGGGACGGGGTCACCAATACTTAGTGGATTGGGAGGGTTACGGTCCTGAGGAGAGGAGTTGGGTTCCGTCTCGGGACGTGCTGGACCGTTCACTGATTGATGATTTCCTCCGTTGCCGCCAGGATTCCTCCTCGAGTGCGCCAGGAGGCGCTCGGTGAGTGGGGGGGTACTGTCATGTTTTGTCTTATATTGTCTTGTCATTTTGCTTTTCCTTCTGTTCGTTTTTCCCCTGCTGGTCTTTTTAGGTTCGTTCCCCTTTTTCTCTCTCCCTCTCTCTCTCTCTTCTCTCTATCGTTCCGTTCCTGCTCCCAGCTGTTCCTATTCCCCTAATCAATCATTTAGTCTTCCCACACCTGTTCCCTATCTTTTCCCCTGATTAGAGTCCCTATTTCTCCCCTTGTTTTCCGTTTCTGTCCTGTCGGATCCTTGTATATTGTTCACCGTGCTGTGTCTTTGTATTGGCCCTGTCGTGTCGTGTTTCCCTCAGATGCTGCGTGGTGAGCAGGTGTCTGAGTCTGCTACGGTCAAGTGCCTTCCCGAGGCAACCTGCAGTTCATGATCGAGTCTCCAGTCTGTTCTCGTCATTACGAGTGGAATTGTTCTTTATGCTTTATTTACCGCTCCGAATTGTCTAGGAGTATTGAATATTTACCTTACTGGATTAAAGACTCTGTTTTCGCCAAGTCGCTTTTGGGTCCTCATTCACCTGCATAACAGAAAGATCCGACCCAAAGAATGGACCCAGCGACTACAGACGCTCGTAACACTGCCGTCGAGATCCAAGGAGCCATGCTCGGCAGACACGAGCAGGAATTGTCTGCTGCTCGCCATGCCGTGGAGAACCTGGCCGCTCAGGTTTCCGACCTCTCTGGACAGTTCCAGAGTCTTCGTCTCGTGCCACCTGTTACTTCCTGGTCTGCCGAGCCTCCGGAACCTAGGGTTAATAACCCACCTTGCTACTCCGGGCAGCCCACGGAGTGCCGCTCCTTTCTCACCCAGTGTGATATTGTGTTCTCTCTCCAACCCAACACATACTCTAGAGAGAGAGCTCGGGTTGCTTACGTCATTTCACTCCTTACTGGCCGGGCTCGAGAGTGGGGCACAGCTATCTGGGAGGCAAGGGCTGATTGCTCTAACAATTACCAGAACTTTAAAGAGGAGATGATTCGGGTTTTTGACCGTTCAGTTTTTGGTAGGGAGGCTTCTAGGGCCCTGGCTTCCCTATGCCAAGGTGATCGATCCATAACGGATTACTCTATTGAGTTTCGCACTCTTGCTGCCTCTAGTGACTGGAACGAGCCGGCGCTGCTCGCTCGTTTTCTGGAGGGACTCCACGCAGTGGTTAAAGATGAGATTCTCTCCCGGGAGGTTCCTTCAAGTGTGGACTCTTTGATTGCTCTCGCCATCCGCATAGAACGACGGGTAGATCTTCGTCACCAGGCTCGTGGAAGAGAGCTCGCGTCAACGGTGTTTCCCTGCTCCGCATCGCAACCATCTCCCTCCTCTGGCTCAGAGACTGAGCCCATGCAGCTGGGAGGTATTCGCATCTCGACTATTAAAGACTCTGTTTTCGCCAAGTCGCTTTTGGGTCCTCATTCACCTGCATAACAAGATGTGCCAAGCTTATAGAGACATACCCCAAGAGACTTGCAGCTGTAATTGCGGCTCTTCAAAGTATTGACTTTGGGGGGGGGTGAATAGTTATGCGTCATTTCTTGTTTGTTTCACAATAAAAAATATTTTGCATCTTCAAAGTGGTAGACATGTTGTGTAAATCAAATGATACAAACCCCCCCAAAAGTGTATTTTAGTTCCAGGTTGTAAGGCAACAAAATAGAGAAAATACCAAGGCGGGTGAATAGTTTCGCAAGCCACTGTATTCTTTAAGTACTAACGGATACTTTCAACTGGTTGGATTACCAAAATATTGTTCCGTTCCCAACCTTTTGATGTTACCATACTCTATTTTTAACAATGTGCTTTCCAAGAGTCCATTCTGTAGAGTAGAGAGATAAAAAGGGAAAGGTATTTAGGAGTGTATACCTCCTAAATATCTTTACAACAGGGCAACGTCATGACAAGTGTGTGTTTACCAAAGACGGTAATGTTTTTCCAATGGCGCCGGAGGAGATGGCTGCCAATTTACGTTCACCTAACCAATTGTGCTATTGTGTGTGTTATTTTAACTTCTTTTGTGCATAATGTTTCTGCCACTGTCCCTTATGACCGAATAGAGCTTCTAGACATCAGGACAGCGATTACTCACCTCATACTGGACAAAGATTTCTTTGACATGAAGGATGTCCTTCAGACACCCGACAAGGCCCAAATCCCAGTGATTCGCATGAGAAAGAGACTGAGATATCGGGGGCGTAGGTCGGGGTTCCTTGTAAGGATCCGACGGCGAGATGGTCATCTGCCTCTACCATCAGTTCTATTAGCCAACGTAAAATCATTGGATAAGAAAAAAGACAAACTTCGATCACGAATATCCTACCAACGGGACATTAAAAACTGAAATATCTTATGTTTCACAGAGAAGTGGCTAAACGATGGCATGGATAAAATAAAGCTTGCGGGGTTTACGCTGCATCTGCAAGATAGAAAAGGGTAAGAAAAGGGGTGGCGGTCTATATATATTTGTAAACAACAGCTGGGGCACAAAATGTAATTGTAAGGAAGTCTCAAGGTTTGGCTAACAAGAAGTCCCTCTGGATAAGAGCGTCTGCTAAATGACTTAAATGTAATGTAAATGTAGGTAGAGTATCTCACGATAAGATATAGACCACACTATTTAACAAGAGTTTTCATCTACAGTTGAAGTCAGAAGTTTACATGCACTTAGATTGGAGTCATTAGAACTGTCATTAGAAGTGGTTTTTCAACCACTCCACAATTCCAGTGGGTCAGAAGTTTACATACAATAGATTGACTGTGCCTTTAAACAGCTTGGAAAATTCCTGAAAATAATGTCATGGATTTAGAAGCTTCTGATAGGCTAATTGACATAATTTGAGTCAATTGGAGGTGTAGCTGTGGATGTATTTCAATGCCTACCTTCCAACTCAGTGCCTTTTTGTTTGACATCATTGGAAAATAAAAAGAAATCAGCCAAGACCTCAGAAGAAAAATGGTAAACCTCCACAAGTCTGGTTCACCCTTGGGAGCAATTTCCTAATGGCTGAAGGTACCACGCTCATCTGTACAAACAATAGTACGCAAGTATAAACACCATGGGACCATGCAGCCACCATACCGCTCAGGAAGGAGAAGCATTCTGTCTCCTAGAGATGAACGTACTTTGGTGCAAAAAGTTCAAATCAATCCCAGAACAACAGCAAAGGACCTTGTGAAGAAGCTGAAAGGCCGCTCATTCAAGGAAGAAGTCAGTGCTCCAAAACCACCATAGAAGAGCCAGACCACGGTTTGAAACTGCACATGGGGACAAAGATCACACTTTTTGGAGAAATGTCCTCTAGTCTGATGAAACACAAATAGAATTGTTTGGCAGTAATGACCATCATTATGTTTGGAGGAAAAAGGGGGAGGGTTGCAAGCCAAAGAACACGATCCCAACCGTGACAGTATCATGTTTTGGGGGTGCTTTGCTGCAGGAGGGACTGGTGCACTTCACAAAATAGATGGCATCATGAGGGATGGAAATGGTGTAGATATATTTAAGCAACATCTCAAGACATCGGTCAGGAAGTTAAAGCTTGGTTGCAAATGGGTCTTCCAAATGGACAATGACCCCAAGCATACTCCCAATGTGCTGGCAAAATGGCTTAAGTAAAACAAAGTGAAGGTATTGGAGTGGCCAACACAAAGCCCTGACCTCAATCATATAGAACATTTGTGGGCAGTACTGAAAAAGCTTGTGTGAGCAAGGAGGCCTACAAACCTGACTCAGTTACACCCGCTATATCAAAAGAATGGGCCAACATTCAACCAACATATTGTGGGAAGCTCGTGGAAGGCTACCCGAAATGTTTGAAGGCCATGCTACGAAATACAAATTGAATGTATGTAAACTTAATAAAAGCTTAAATAAATCACTCTTTACTATTATTTGGAGTATTTTATTTCACATTCCTAAAATAAAGTAGTGATCCTAAATGACCTAAGGAAGGGAATTTTTACTATGATTAAATGTCTGGAATTGTGAAAAACTGAGTTTAAATGTATTTGGCTAAGGTGTATGTAAACTTCCGACTTCAACTGTATATTCTTTGTAGCTGTTTACTTACCACCACAAACCAATGCTGGCACTAAGACCGCACTCAATGAGCTGAATACGGACAAAAGCAAACAGGAAAACGCTTTTCCAGTGGTGGCGCTCTTAATGGCCCGGGACTTTAATGCAAGGAAACTTAAATCCATTTTACCTAATTTCTATCAGCATGTTAAATGTGCAAGCAGAGGAGAAAAAAACTCTAGACCACCTTTAATCCACATACAGAGATGCGTACAAAGCTCTCCCTCGCCATCCACTCGGCAAATCTGACCATAATTCTATCCTCCTCATTCCTGCTTACAAATATGTTATTACCTCGATTAACCGGTGCCCCCGCACATTGACTCTGTACCGGTACCCCCTGTATATAGCCTCACTACTTATTTTACTGCTCTGTAATTATTATAATTTTTTTTAATACTTATTTTTCTTAACTGCATTGTTGGTTAAAGGGCTTGTAAGTAAGCATTTCACTCTAAGGTCTACTACAGCTGTTGTATTTGGCGCATGTGACAAATACAATTTGATTTGATGTGAACAACAACATGACCTGCACCAAAGTCAGATTATTCTGTAGGCCAATATCTCAATAAAGTGTATTTTCAGTACTACTTTTTTCTAATACTTTCATCACTTTTAGTCTTGAAATCTTTGGTTGTTTACTACACTACCTTACTCACGCTGTTTAGCACATGGCCTCACGTAATACCTTAAAGAGATTGGTGGTGTAATGGTTTTCTTCTGGGGAAAGAGAGGCGGACCAAAATGCAGCGTGGTTAGTTTTGTGCATCTTTAATAAAGATGAAAGTACAACAATCTACAAAACAAGAAATGAGAAAAAACCAAAACAGTCCTATCTGGTGCCACAAACACAAAGACAGGAACAATCACCCACAAAACCCAACACAAAACAGGCTACCTAAATATGGTTCCCAATCAAAGACAATGACTAACACCACATCAGGCCAAACATAGAAATAGACAAACCAGACACACAACATAGAATGCCCACCCAGCTCACGTCCTGACCAACACTAAAACAAGGTAAACACACACGGACGATGGTCAGAACGTGACAGGTGGGTCTAAGGCTTAAGAGGGTGTGAACAATGCTGAAAGGGTGTAGACAAAGAGGAGATCTCCAGTCGGTGTACCAAAACATTCAATGGCCATTTTCTCAAAAGGGGAGATAAGTTCATCAATTTTCAAAGCAGAAGTACTTTCCCATTTTTCCTTAACTGCAGTGTATGATATATCATTTTCTAGTGAGTTTCTACCTTTAGCCAATTGTAAAAAACACTTTCTAATTTTGCTACACAATACAGAATCGAGGTGGTGGGTCAAATGGTCCTCTCTCTAAAAATATTAAGATGTTTCTGATCTGTTTCCTAAACAATTCCCTCTGATAGATGTTTTCTCTCTTTCCTTTAACTAGGGGGCACTATTTTCACGTCCGTATGAAAAGTGTGCCCAAAGTAAACTGCCTGCTACTCTGGCACAGAAACTAGGATATGTATATAATTAGATAGATGTGGATAGAAAACCCTCTAAAGTTTCTAAAACGGTTAAAATTATTTATGTGAGTATAACAGAACTTATTTGGCAGGCGAAACCCCGAGGACAAACCATCCAGGAAAAAAAATTGGGGTCACGGTCTTTTCAATGAGTTTCTATGGGGAACTAGATTTCTAAGGCACTTGCTTGCAGTTCCTATCGCTTCCACTGGATGTCGACAGTCTTTAGAAATTGGTTGATGTTTTTCCTTTGAGAAATGAAGAAGTAGGGCAGTTCAGATTGAGGGTGTCACGGTTGTCATAGTGAGGAGACCAAGGCGTAGCGTGGTAAGCGAACATACCTCTTTAATTAAAGAGAGAATACTGAACAGAACAACAAAACGAACCATGAAGCAATATGGCTAGTGCAGAACAGGCAACTAAACATAGAATAACAACCCACAAACTATCCAAGGAATATGGCTACCTAAATATTGTCCCCAATCAGAGACAACGATAAACAGCTGCCTCTGATTGAGAACCAATCTAGGCAACCATAAACATATAAACACCTAGACTAGCCAACCTCTATAAACATACAAAAAACCCTAGACAATACAAAAACTACATAAACCACCCTTGCCACACCCTGACCTAGCCAAATAATAAAGAAAACAAAGATAACTAAGGTCAGGGTGTGACAGAGGGTCGTGTGAAGTGTACTGTTTGTTTGAGGCGCACGACCTGAAAGCTCGCTCCACTTTGTTTTTATCCGCTATTGAACACAGTTTATTCTGTCTTTAATGTTATCGATTGTTCACGTTTAAAAATACCTAAAGTTGGATGAGGAAAGTTGATTGAAATGTCTGGATCAAGTCTACGGGTAACTTATTAGATACTTTGTAGTCATGTTGTGTGAGTTGGAACCGGTATATTATCTCTAACAAAGAGTACACTTCCTTCGAGCTTCATTCTGAACTGCCAAATAAGTTATGTTATACTCACAGACATGATTCAAACAGTTTTAGAAACTTCAGAGTGTTTTCTATCCACATCTACTAATGATATGCATATCTTAGCTTCTGGGTCTAAGTAGCAGGCCGTTTACTTTGGACACGCTTTTCATCCATTCATACTGCCCCCTGTCCCAAAGAAGTTAAGTCGCTCTGGATAAGAGCGTCTGCTAAATGACTTAAATGTAAATGTAAATGTTAACAAGACGTTAATCTTTAAACCAGTGTATAACAATTGTATGATTTATGAATTATTATTATGTTTTTGAATTTGGCGCGCTGCTATTTCACTGGGTGTTGTCAAATCAATCCCATTAACGGGATTGGCGCGCGAAGGGATCACTAAGAAGTTAAAATCAAATAAAATGTTATTTGTCACATGCACCAAACACAACAGGTGTAGTAGACCTTACCGGGAAATGCTTACTTACAAGCCCTTAATCAACAATGCAGTTTACTAAATAAACAAAAAAAAAATCTATCACTAGCTAACACATACATTTACATAACAATAACGAGGATATTTACAGGGGGTACCGAGTCAATGTGTGGGGGTACAGGTTAATCAAGGTAATACGTTACTCCCTAACCCTGCCTATGTATTCTGTGCATTGTAAGTGAAACTGATGCTGATGGGCATCATCATCAGAACCAGGCACATGTCTACACTGCACTATATTTTCCACATGAGTAGACCATTTCTAATAGCTAAAGCATCAGTCGTTTCCTTGATTCAACCTTGGTTGGTTCAAATTATGATTTCCTCAGATAAAATATCCACTATTGACAAAAATGGCTGACTTGAGGCAAATATCTGGAACATTCTATCTTTAAAAAAAATCACTCTAGCATGATTCTATTGGAAGATATCTAGACAGACAGAGAGACTGAGATTAGTTACTGAAGTCCTTAGTAGCCTACATTGAGATAAAACACTCAATGTCTTGATGTCCCTTAATCTGCAAAACAATATGCATAAGAATTATCAGTGGGAGTGCCATTGTTTATCCCTACTTTGAATTTCACAACATTTCAATAAAATTCCTACTGAGCTATGACTGCTGAAATATTGTGAAAAGTCTGTAGCCAATTTCAAATTCATGAGCTGAGTGTTGGGACCAAAGTTTGATGGGTTTGTTCATTCCTTGTCTGGGAGTAATGGCGGGAGCAGTTTGGAAGGTGCGCACTAGGCTTAGATCCCCCTTCTCTGCTTTAACAAAGCCTCTGTGATCTTCAAACACAGCTTTAAACCCAGTGGTATATTATCAAGTTCCACACCTCTACATAATGGCATAATGGCATGGTTATGTTGTCAGTAGCAAATAAGAAAGCCTACAAACAAGCATTCACACTGGCCACAATGTGGACGACAAAGTCACTCACAAATATCTTTGATGCAGATGTTATTAGAAACTTCTGGGGTAGCTAGCTTTAACTTGGTACCTAGCTAACATCAATGCAACCACCCTGAAAACAATGACTGCAATAATTTAAATATTATTGTCAACGATATAGGAATACATGTGACTAAATATTAGATATGCAGAAACTTGTTGTTCTCCTATTCAAATCGAACTTGCAGTTAGCTAGCTATATAATGAATTAAACAAGCTAGCCAACTACCTAGCCCTGTTTCCCCAAGCTAACAGTATAAACAGCTAGCTAGCTTCATCTGTTTAGTGTGGCTTGACCCGACCGGGTCCGATCATCATCAAAAAAATACTAAAACTGTATTATATATTAGGGGTATTTTATGTGATGACACCTAGCAAGATAGTTATCTAGCTGAAACGGATGATTTTGTTTTGCAATTTTTGGGGAGAACATTGTTTGAATTCATTAGCTAGCTGGCTTTTATCTGAACAGCACTGTCCCAGAGCTTGGGAAGTGTGTGTCGGCATCGTATGGCAGCGGCAGGTGCGTGATACATATGAAATACGAGTGATAGTGTAATCAATGTGTAATAACTAAGTACCAAATGAATGAACATGTTCAATTACTGTATTATTTGACCTGCAGTCATATTCAGGTCCCGAATGGTCAACAAGTTTATTTGACGTATATTTTTAACACGCAATAACCCAAACGGTGTTCCAGAATTGTCAGGCTTGAAACAGCATGATTAATTCTTCCTCTCCTGGGCAGCTGGCAAAATGTGTAGAATAGCAGGAAATTAGCTTTAAAAATACAAAATGTTCTCTCAGCCTCATGGCAAAATGTGTAGAATAGCATGAGATTAGCTATACAACTTCTCAATGTTCTCTTTGTCCCATGACAAAATGTGTAGAATTGCATGAAGTTAAATATATCAATTTGGGTTGTTGGGGTGGTCCTTGCGGGAGGGCCTCGCTAAACTGTGCCATGCCAATGAATGTAGACACAACCTTTTTTTTAAACGGAAGGTTTGTAACCAGGACAGAAATGTAGATAGACTGCACTGCGTTTTTAAAAATGTCTCGGCTCTGACAAATTCCCTTTTTGTTTGTGTAAGTCTGAGGATCTAGTTAATACGTCTAAGCCCATTGCCAGTCCCCACTGACATTCCAAAGATACGGTCCACTGTTTCCGTCTTAAGTTCCCGAGTCTTCACAATCCATCAATCTGTATGTTCGCTGGGATATGACACACAGAACTTCTGGAAATATTTGGATTGACAGATTGGAATGTTAACAGAGAGTCATTATTTCCGAAGAGCAAACTAATCTTTCCACGAGTAGAAACCTGTACTTGTTTTCGAACTGTGTGCTTTAACATTTAAATCCTGTAGTTTCACTTTAGGTGGAACTAATGACTCCGATTGAAATTAAAGGTATATTTCAAGTACACAGACATGCAATACATGGTTCATTGACAGTTTGAGTATACTTCACAGTTGGTCTTCAAAACACTGCATGATATCCATAGATTTATATTCTAGTTGAATTAGCTTGATGCAATAAACAGCATTTACTTTAATTACAATGTCTGACTCCTTTCTTGTAAAACATTTTACTTCGTGAGTTTGACTAAATATTTCATTATTTCCATAAATCATTATACAAATAGCATTAGTATATTGATCTTGATATTGGCTCTGCTTCCCTAATATGCTCAGTCATGTCCTTTTCATATTATTTTACAAGCAATCTTTGCACATTACATTGCCTAAAAAAACCTGTCTCAATACATCTCTTTGGCTTGATCACAGCACTGCCGGTATCTCTGAAAGTGATTGCCAGTTAGAATAAAGAGCTTGATTATGTTCCTTTACATTACAATAAATTGGCAGAAACGGGAACATTCCCATTCCTGGATAATGAAATAGAAAGGGAGCCTTTTGTTTCCTTTCATTATGCTCTGACAAAAAGAAGGGAAATCATTTTCTACATTGTATGAACTTGTATCAGAGTTATGCTTGTTCGCTCAATACATTTTACACTTGCTTGGCTGCAAATAAATGTAATTTACCTTGAAGAAAATCAAAATAGTCTTCCAACCAAATGTAATAACTCACCACAATGACACAAGCCTTGTACTATGATGAAAATGTTGGTCTCCCCCAAAACAGGTGATCAAGACAGTGAATCTTTCTACCTGTGTGACTGTATGTGACACATTGTGCAGGACAGAGGTCTGGTAGAAAATGTCACTAAAAGAGGTTAAATACAAAGCAATAACTGTCTCATAAATGGACACTCATATGTGCTTGCCTTCGATCCTCACTCCAGACATAAATAGCAGGGTGAGGATGGGAACATCCAGGCCCCAGTAGCTTGCCTTTCTTTCATGCCTCATTCATTCATTTTATCACCTCATTAGAGAAATGTGAAGGTGCAGAGAAGAAGCCTTGTCACGCTGAGACAGAAGGGGAGGATCCACACTCCATCTTCTCTCTGTGGCCTAGCCGTCTCGTCAGCTGTTCCTGGCACATGCGTAACACATGCTGTCCGAGAGGCTGCTACAGTATACCATACCGTCCATATGCGTACACCTCATCAGGTGACATTCATTGGCTCATGTGATCTTACCACTGCAATTCACTAATAGGAGAACAGTGAAGCAATGTACAGAATTTAAGTACATTGGATCATTAAATCATGTGACAATTGTGTGTGTGCAAGTGTGCTTGACTTAAGTGGTCAAATTATTTTGCTGACAAAACTTTGATTACAGATAATAAAAATACATTTTGAAGACATATGTTGGACAAATTGCACCTGCTTGTTGCTTTGTGAGGAAACATCGGTCAGAGATGCCCAAAATACACAGCCCATATGAAAAACATCTAAAACCCTACCAGTGATATTTCAGACTTTTTGGGAGGAAACTATAACTGACCTGGCATGACAACAGGTGACATCAATAATTGGTACCATCCACATTGATTTAGGGAAGGTGAAAGGACAAAACATCACCTTAATTGCATTGCAGTTGCTGTATAGAATACAAATGGGACTTTTCCATGTGGCTGGTATCGGACAGTCAGAGAGACTAGGGGCACTAAGCAGTGAACAGTTTTAAGAGTTTTATCATTATGCTTTCCCTTATCATTGATTTCCTCTGCCTTCTCTAACTCCTGAATCCCTCCACTACAAATTGCCTTCACATTGTTGGATTACAGCCTCTGCAGGGGCTGTGCTGCAGTTATTTATTAGATGCTTGCTTAGTTCAAATTGCTTTTTGCCTGAAGAATGAACTACTGCACCACTGAATGAAACACATTTCCTTTTATTTCTATGTATCACAATGTAATGTATGTATTTGCATTGTACATATACATTGATACAATGATACTGGGAAGTTTAATTGTAGATTTTTCAGCAATGGTCAGACTATAGAAGCTGAAATCCAATGTAAAAGAAAATGGAGTACTTGAGACTCAATAGGTGTCTGATGTTAGAATAAACCATACATCAGAATTCTTACTTAAATTGTGAATCATGTTATATGACGAGGAAAAGTTGCTCAGTTAAATACTGATTAGGTTCAATTAAAGAGAGAAAGGCTCCAGGCAACCAGAAAGGCTGACTTGAACAGGTAAAAACCCAAAGTCATAGTATTGTGCTATGATGCATTCTGTTCAGTTAAGTGTGCTTCCTCGTTCCAGCAGTTTGTAATGCAGTGCGTCGTTCAGTGTGCAAAGTTGTAATTGCCCAGCTGAGAAAACCATTGGGGCTCTTGTTTTGTTCTTGCTACTGAATTACTGTCCAATAGAATGCCTTTGAACACTGGATGCAAACAAATGAAGGTCCCTGAACAGGAATTAGACATGCTATGCTGTGCATGGTGTGTTTCTAAATAACAAGGGCATTATACTGCCCATGTAAATAGGATAATCAAACCTGGATTATATTACACTCAGACTCGATGCTTTATTTGTAAGCAATATAAACCCTGGTGAAAATGGACTGGTTCATATCCAACTGTACTGATGGCAATGGCTTCTGATATGGGAAGTGTGTATACTAGTTTTCTAGTATATTATCCTGGGTGTTATTATCCTAAATTGGGAAATACAGGCTTCACACAATCTTAAAGACATGTAATGATCTAAACCTAACTTAGCTGGTGAATAAGCCAACATGGCACAACCCTAAAGATCCTTCACAATCAACTCTGATTGATCTTATTCTAACAAATACAACAGAGAAATATGTTTCCACTAGTGTCTTTGCCCAAGATATTAGTGACCACTGCCCAGTTGTTTGTGTTAGAGATGTTAGAACGCATACATCCAAGCCTCATCTCAATAAAAATAGGAAGTTAAAAAAACTTCAGTGAACACACATTTTTACATGATCTTTATTTTAGTGACATTGATTGTATTTCGGCTATCCCTGTACCTGATTTTACTTTTCTGCTTTTTTTACAGATGTCTTAAAAAATGAATGGTTAAAAGGTAGGTTGAATGCCTGGTACACTTCGGAATTATCCGAAGTCATTCATATAAGAGATTATACTTGGTTCAAGGCTAGGAACACAGGCTTAGGCCCAAACTGGTAAGCTTTTAAGCAACTGAGAAATCATTGTGTAAAACAAATCAGAAAGGCTAAATCAGATTTATGTAACCACTCTTTCAGTTTGTAATGGGAACCTGGCTAAATTCTGTAAAACTGTCAAATCCCTTAAAGGTTCTACTTCCTCCTCTCTGCCATAACAAATTACTTCAGACACTGGTCTCATTAAAGAAAAAATGGCATCATTGATGCATTTAATCACCATTTCATTTCAGCAGGCTATCTCTTTGAAAGAACTTCTAAGCCTATCCACAAATATGCTGGGCTAGAGGCTGATAGGGGTAACTTGCTGAATAATCAGAGAAATTATAGTCAAAGCTATTATTTTAGGCTACTTACAGAAAAATAATTCCTGAATGCTTGCTAGAAAAAGACAACAAGAAATCCACAGGAGCCGACCAATTGGATCCCAGTCTGCTAAGTGTGCAGCGCTCATCATTGTTGGATCAATAACCCACATTTTGTATTTAACATTATTATCAGGAACTATTTCAAAAGTATGGAAATCATCTCTTGTGCTGCCTGTCCATAAGGGTGGGGATAGTAGTGATCTTAATCATTATCACCCCATTTCAAGACTTCCTTGTCTAGCTAAGATTCTTGAATCCTTGGGAAATGTACAACTTTGCTATTTTTTATCTGAGAAATGTATTTTGAATGTAAACTAATCAGTGTTTAGGCCTGGTCATAGCACCCCTTTATTTAGTTGTTTAATGATCTGGTCAGTGCTTAGGACACTTTGTTTATAGAGCTGTCAAAAGCTTTTGATACTGTTGATCATACTTTTGTTGAATAAGTTGTCCTCGATTGGCCTGATCTCTGACAACTGTTCATGGTTTCATGATTATCTTAGTGACAGAACTCAGGGATATATAATTGATGGGGTTAAGTCTACATTTCTTGAAGTGCATAAAAGTGTACAACAGGGGTCACATTTTGGGATCTGTTCTCTTCTCTATTTATATAAACACCATTGGTCAATTTGTTAAAATGTTTAAACATAATCTATATGCGGATGATACTATTATATATGCTATTGCCCCGACTCTTGATCTGGCTGTGTTAAAAAAACTTTTTTATTTATAGCTATGCAGGGATCCCCTGCTGATTTAAAACTTAAGGTTAAAATAAGAGTTGGATAAATAAATAAATACAGGTAAAATGAAATACACTGCTCAAAAAATACAGGGACCACTTAAACAACACAATTTTAACTCCAAGTCAATCACACTTCTGTGAAATCAACTGTCCATTTAGGAAGCAACACTGATTGACAATACATTTCACATGCTGTTGTGCAAATGGAATAGACAACAGGTGGAAATTATAGGCAATTAGCAAGACACCCCCGATGAAGGAGTGGTTCTGCAGTTGGTGACCACAGACCACTTTTCAGTTCCTATGCTTCCTGGCTGATATTTTGGTCACTTCTGAATGCTGGTGGTGCTTTCACTCTGGTGGTGCTTTCACTCCCTTCAACTCATCCAGAACGCCGCAGCCCGTCTGGTGTTCAACCTTCCCAAGTTCTCTCACGTCACCCCGCTCCTCCGTTCTCTCCACTGGCTTCCAGTTGAAGCTCGCATCCGCTACAAGACCATGGTGCTTGCCTACGGAGCTGTGAGGGGAACGGCACCTCAGTACCTCCAGGCTCTGATCAGGCCCTACACCCAAACAAGGGCACTGCGTTCATCCACCTCTGGCCTGCTCGCCTCCCTACCACTGAGGAAGTACAGCTCCCGCTCAGCCCAGTCAAAACTGTTCGCTGCTCTGGCCCCCCAATGGTGGAACAAACTCCCTCACGACGCCAGGACAGCGGAGTCAATCACCACCTTCCGGAGACACCTGAAACCCCACCTCTTTAAGGAATACCTAGGATAGGATAAGTATCCCTCTCACCCCCCCCTTTAAGATTTAGATGCACTATTGTAAAGTGACTGTTCCACTGGATGTCATAAGGTGAATGCACCAATTTGTAAGTCGCTCTGGATAAGAGCGTCTGCTAAATGACTTAAATGTAAATGTAAATGTAAATGTAGTGGTAGCATGAGACAGAGTCCACAACCCACACAAGTGGCTCAGGTAGTGCAGCTCATCCAGGATGGCACATCAATGCGAGCTGTGGCAAGAAGGTTTGCTGTGTCTGTCAGCGTAGTGTCCAGAGCATGGAGGCACTACCAGGAGACAGGCCAGTACATCAGGAGACGTGGAGAAGGGCGTAGGAGGGCAACAACCCAGCAGCAGGACTGCTACCTCCACCTTTGTGCAAGGAGGAGCAGGAGGAGCACTGGCAGAGCCCTGCAAAATGACCTCCAGCAGGCCACAAATGTGCATGTGTCTGCTCAAACGGCAGGCGGCAGGGTAGCCTAGTGGTTAGAGTGTTGGACTAGTAACCGGAATAGTAACCGGAAGGTTGCGAGTTCAAACCCCCGAGCTGACAAGGTACAAATCTGTCGTTCTGCCCCTGAACAGGCAGTTAACCCACTCTTCCCAGGCCGTCATTGAAAATAAGAATGTGTTCTTAACTGACTTGCCTGGTTAAATAAAGGTTAAAAAAACGGTCAGAAACAAACTCAATGAGGGTGGTATGAGGGTCTGATGTCCACAGGTTGGGGTTTGGCATTTGCCAGAGAACACCAAGAGTGGCAAATTTGCCACTGGCACCTGGTGCTCTTCACAGATGACAGCAGGTTCGCACTGAGTACATGTGACAGTCTGGAGACGCCATGGAGAACGTTCTGCTGCCTGCAACATCCTCCATCATGACCGGTTTGGCAGTCATGGTGTGGGGTGGCATTTCTTTGGGGGGCCGCACAGGCCTCCATGTGCTCGCCAGAGGTAGCCTGACTGCCATTAGGTACGGAGAAGAGATCCTCAGACCCCTTGTGAGACCATATGCTGGTACGGTTGGCCCTGGGTTCCTCCTAATGCAAGACAATGCTAGACCTCATATGGCTGGAGTGTGTCAGCAGTTCCTGCAAGAGAAAGGCATTGATGCCATGGACTGGCCCGCCCGTTCCCCAGACCTGAATCCAATTGAGCACATTTGGGACATCATGCCTCGCTCCATCCACCACAGACTGTCCAGGAGTTGGCGGAGGCTTTAGTCCAGGGCTGGGAGGAGATCCCTCAGGAGACCATCTGCCAACTCATCAGGAGCATGCCCAGGCATTTTAGGGAGGTCATACAGGCACGTGGAGGCCACACACAATACTGAGCCTCATTTTGACTTGTTTAATCAAAGTTGGAGCAGCCTGTAGTGTGGTTTTCCACTTTAATTTTTTTTAACTTTGAGTGTGACTCCAAATCCAGACCTCCATGGTTTGCTAAATTTGATTTCCATTGATAATTTTTGTGATTTTGTGTTCAGCACATTCATCTATGTAAAGAAAAAAGTATTTAATAAGAATATTTCATTCATTCAGATCTAGGATGTGTTATTTTTGTGTTCCTTTTATTTTTTTGAGCAGTGTACTTGTTTTTGTTTAACTCTCATAAGAATTTTTTAGATGAACAACGTGTTCACTCATTAGATGGTACTCCAAATGGCCGAGTACCTGCATATAACTACTCAGGCATTTGGATTGATATGGATTTGGCATTTCAAAAACAAAAGATTTACATTTGCCTTTTTCTACAGAAACAGATTGTCTTTCTCTACACAGTAGAAAGCAGATTATTCAGTAACCTTTTGGTAATATTATTTATCAATGTGCAGCTGTTACTATTCTTAAACATTTTCATGCCATCTACCAAAGTGCCTTTCATTTTGTTACAGGTATCAGTTTTGATACTCATCACTGCATCCTGTATCAACAGGTTGGCTGGACTTCGCTCCCTTTTTGTTTACAAGGCCCTACTTTATAAACTTCCATCTTATCTAACTTTTATGTTGAATTATATACACCCGAGTTGCCTAACCCATTCACAGGATTGGTTAACTCTTGAGGTTCCTAGGGGGTCCACCTAGCTAGGTAAATCTGCTTTCAGTTTCAAAGCACCGTATTGCTGGAACATTCAAAATACATGCCATCTTGGTGTTCTGGTGCCTTTCAGGCAGTTTCGAGTATTGATTGGGGACCTATTTGTGGAGGACTGTAATGTTTTGCTGGGTGATTTGTGATGTTTTACTTGTGCTTCCTATGGCTGTGTTTTTGTATTTTAATGTGTCTACAGTATACTGTATGTTTACAGTATATGTTGTGTAAAAGATGTATATATTTCTGTTGTATTGTGCAGGACACATTTGAAAAAGAGCCATACGTGTCAATATTACCTTGATTTAAAAAAATATATATTTAAAAAATACCCCTTTGCAGTAAACACCAACTGGGCACAGACGTCACTTCAACATCTACAGTCGTTTTGATTTACATTTGGTTGAGTTGTCAAGGAATGTGAATCTAACGTGAAATCAACTAGCAAATCCCTTACCTTGATAACCTTTATCTAATCCAATCCGTTTTCAACATTGATTCAACATCATCACATTACATTTTTGCTAGAACATTATTATTATGTTTTGCCTTTATTTAACCAGGCAAGTCGGTTAAGAACTAATTGTTATTTACAATGATAGCCTACCCCAGCCAAACCCTAACCCGGATGACGCTGGGCCAATTGTGCACTGCCCTATGAGGTCTCCCAATCACAGCCAGTTGTGATACAGCCTGGAATCAAACCAGGATTTATAGTGACCCCTCTAGCACAGACCTCTGCGCCACTCGGGATGAAATGATGTGGAAACGACGTTGATTCAACCAGTTTTGCCCAGTGGGAAGTATGTTCATGTTCTGTCTTTCTGTGACTGTCGTTTTACCACTTACTGGGGAAAATATTTTGTACCAATGAATTTCAGATGAACATATTACTGGTGGATAACTATGAGCGATGATCTCAATCATCTAACAACCTCATTAAATCCCAATGTGTTTCTTATATGGAGCCTGACATTCATGTTAGCAGCCAGGCACTGTGCCAAGCATCATAAAAGATAACTCATTAACACTTTTAAGACTCCAGTACTATCTAATGATCTAGGATTAGAGTTTGTATCCACTGTTCAATCAATCATACAGACTGGCAGATGGATATATTATCTGATATTAGGGACATTGCATGATCAGGATTTCACATATCATTTACAATCTAAACCCAGCTGATTTTTGAATCACTGTTTAGCAGCTACACGACCCATGGTATCACACAGGTGGCATTGCTAGTTCTGCTCGCTCCGATTCCATTTCTTGTCAAGTGCTGGGCACATAGAGCGGGTTACCCCTCAGGAGTTGTGGAGAGCATTTCATTTCACTCTGACACATTCATCTTTATCCCCCACGATCCCATGGAGGTTTGCAGGGATTGTCAACCACCGAGAAAGGAAAAAGAACTCAAGCTTTAACAGCGAAAACAACATGAACACTACATATACACTGAGTATACAAAACATCAAGAACCTGCTCTGCTCTTTCCATGGCATAGAATGACCAGGTGAATCCAGGTGAAAGTTATGATCCCTTATTGGTGTCACTTGTTAAATCCACTTCAATTAGTGTAGATTAAGGGAAGGAGACATTTAAAGAAGGATTTTTAAGCCAGGAGACAATTGAGCCATGGATTGTGTATGTGTGCCATTCAGAGGGTGAATGAGCAAGACAAAATATTTAAGTGCTTTGAATGGGGTATGGTTGAAGATGCCAGGCGCACTGATTTGTGTCAAGAACTGCAACGCTGCTGGGTTTTTCACGATCAACCGTTTTCTGTGTGTATTAATGGTCCACCACCCAAAGGACATCCAGCCAACTTGACACAACTGTGGGAAGCATTGGAGT
This sequence comes from Oncorhynchus gorbuscha, assembly GCF_021184085.1. Classification (NCBI taxonomy): domain Eukaryota; kingdom Metazoa; phylum Chordata; class Actinopteri; order Salmoniformes; family Salmonidae; genus Oncorhynchus; species Oncorhynchus gorbuscha. The sequence goes on from NC_060186.1 coordinate 45,694,691, forward strand.
TAACATGTGCAACCATCCCTGTTGAACGCTTTTGACACCTTGTAGAGTCCATGCCCCAACAAATTGAGGCTGTTCTGAAGGCAAAAGGCGTGCAAATCAATATTAGGAAGGTCTTCCTAATGTTTGGTATACTCGTGTATGAGGGATGGGAGAATCCCTCCATAGAGCCGGGTTAAAACAAATAGCCAGATTTCTCAGTTGAGAAAGTTACTAATGTAGTTCTGTTTTGCTGTTCGTGTTTTTCCCCTCATTGGCCCGAGCTACATGGGCTATTGTGAATGGATGTTTTGTTCTACAAGCTAAAAAATACTTGGTATCGGAGTAAGGTGTAAAACACAGAGTTAAAACACACCAAGTCATCCTTTACCTGCTAAATAAAACTGTAACGGTTTGTTTCGCCCTGTGGTATTCAAATGCAGGGGTGACCGACATACTGTAGCTTTGTTTGTCTTTTGCCAAGTGAGGGTCAGTCATGCAATAAAGTACACATGAGGATGGTAGCGGCTGAATAAATTGGATTTTATATGCTCGCGGTAAACCCAAAGAGTATAGGGCTCATCCAATCTAGAGACTGCCCTCTACCTTTTACAGCATTCATAAAGCCTTGAGGCCTTCCATCTCCTGAAAAAGCTTTGGCCTATCACTTCTCATTATTTCCTGCTGAATCTCCAAATCTAGCCAATTCAGAGCAGAATAAGACGCTTCCATAGCTCGCCCAGGGTTTATTTAACAGGTAACACTAGCCAGGAAGAGAAAAGTCAGATATTAGATGTCATTTCATGAAATACTTTACTCACATCATTTTTAATTTTTACTTATTTTAAATTCCTTCACTATTCTTTTTGCCAACATATAGAGAGTGCAGGTAGTACTCTTACATAACACTCATTGTATGTGTACTACTGGCAGCTGTTATCTTATTTTATATTTCAAAGTCATAATCTGTTTTGAAAGCTGATACACATTTGAAGCCTTTTTCTCATTAATCTGTTTAAATGAGCTGTTTATAACCCAACGGGCAAATTTTGATTGAAGTTATCACACCGTTGGGGAGTCAAGGTACTGGTATTTGTATAGCTGAGGATTTCTTAAATTCAGTTGTCATCTGAAATATTGGTCTTAAACACTAACATTTTGTGAATGCTGAGTAAGTAATACGTAACTAAAGTAAGTATTAAGTAGTAATTCAGACTCCCTTCCTGCATGCATAAGGCAATGAATGTGGTTATGGGGAGAGCTCTGGAGGAGCGGTAGGTAATCTATTTTCCCAATGCCAGAAGGTCACGGTTTAAACCCTACTATGGTGATTCCAGTTTTCCATGACAGCTGTCTGCAGGGAAACTGAGCTGCTCTAAAGGTAACTCATCTCTCAATGAAATGTAAAATTAACTTCCTGTCTATCATGTGAAGGACACACCTTCTTTTTTGAATTTTAAAAGCCTGTTATATTAATTGAAAATCCCTTTAATATAGACCACATGGATAATTCAATAAATAAGATTTTTTTATATGAATAAGGACTTGTTAAAATGTCAAAATGCAGCATTCTAATGTCAACCCATTCTAAGGGCAACCGTGTTACGTGAACTGAACTCTTGTTTTAAAATGGTGTTAGGTTCTAAATTAACCTAATAAAACTACCGGACGATTAGTAAAGCTTAAACCAAGTTTATTCACCAATTAGTCATACAGCTGCATAAAACAAGACATATTTACACAAACACTGATATTTAACCCTTTCTCCTATACTGAGTCTCCTCCTACACATCTGAACAGCCAATGCATCTTTGTTGCTAGACAGAACTTTATTGATATCGGTTCTCCCTTACTTCATCTGACCTGACTTCAGCCCCAAATTGCTCACTCCTCCCGAACTCACAGCTGTCATGTTGACTCGTACCAGACTGTGTCTCCTCTCCTCCCATAGGATCCCTGACGGCTAACAATTACATTCCGGACAGAATGCAAACATTATACATTGCCCTCTCTCCCTCAGTGACATGAATAAGAATATTTCATATTTTCAGAACCCAACAATGGTGAAACTATTACTTATTTGTTTGTCTAAAAGCAGGTCACAAGGGGATTTACAGTGGTTGCTCAACTAAATGTTTTGAGATTATGCTGCGGGACTTAGGGGTAACTTAAATGGACCCCATAAACCAAATAGAACCTGATAATTGTGCACAACTTCAATATTGAATTTCAATGAACTGAATGGTGATGAAGAAGTTGATTGAATTTAGAACAATAGTGTAAGAATTGCTATTTGTCTTTCCTGCACGAGCACACCAGGAAAAATACTCATTTTTTGTTACTACTCGTCAGTATTACATACTAAAACTGTTGTTACACTAAGATTTTTATTCTAAGAGGATCTTAGACTACAATTAGGATGTAGTACTGTAGCCTACTCCCGACCAGTCACATTGTACAGCGTCTGAGAGGCGCAGCAGTCTAAGACACTGCATTGCAGTGCAAAATGCATTGCTGCAGATGCTGGTTCGATACCACAACCGAGACACCAATGAGGCGACAGTGGGCTTTAGGTTTTTCTCCCTCTAAAAACAGAAACAATGAATCTAAATAATCTAAATTAACAAACTGGCTTTATTTCCTAATTAGTAACAATATCTCCGCCCATGTTCAAGAATGGCCTTTTTCTCGCCCACTTTAGGTTATTTGAAAATGAAATAATCTCCAAAATATTGTTATTTTTGAAACAGAATTACTATTATTATTATTTATTCATTTAGAATATAAAAGCCCCTTAGATATTCTCATAGATCATATTTTCCCTCACGAAAAATGCCTCTTAGATATTCATTTAGACTCCTCCAATCTTCAGAGCGTCTGGTCAGCGGGGTGGTGGCACCGGGATCCTCATCTCTCCCAAGTGGTCATTCTCTCTTTCTCCCCTTACCCATCTGTCTATCGCCTCCTTTGAATTCCATGCTGTCACAGTCACTAGCCCTTTCAAGCTTAACATCCTTAATTTACGCCCTCCAGGTTCCCTCGGAGAGTTCATCAATGAGCTTGATGCCTTGATAAGCTCCTTTCCTGAGGACGGCTCACCTCTCACAGTTCTGGGCGACTTTAACCTCCCCACGTCTACCTTTGACTCTTTCCTCTCTGCCTCCTTCTTTCCACTCCTCTCCTCTTTTGACCTCACCCTCTCACCTTCCCCCCTACTCACAAGGCAGGCAATACGCTCGACCTCATCTTTACTAGATGCTGTTCTTCCACTAACCTCATTGCAACTCCCTCCAAGTCTCCGACCACTGCCTTGTATCCTTTTCCTCTCGCTCTCATCCAACACCTCCCACACTGCCCCTACTCGGATGGTATCGCGCCGTCCCAACCTTCGCTCTCTCTCCCCCGCTACTCTCTCCTCTTCCATCCTATCATCTCTTCCCTCCGCTCAAACCTTCTCCCACCTATCTCCTGATTCTGCCTCCTCAACCCTCCTCTCCTCCCTCTCTGCATCCCTTGACTCTCTATGTCCCCTATCCTCCAGGCCGGCTCGGTCCTCCCCTCCCGCTCCGTGGCTCGATGACTCATTGCGAGCTCACAGAACAGGGCTCCGGGCAGCCGAGCGGAAATGGAGGAAAACTCGCCTCCCTGCGGACCTGGCATCCTTTCACTCCCTCCTCTCTACATTTTCCTCCTCTGTCTCTGCTGCTAAAGCCACTTTCTACCACGCTAAATTCCAAGCTTCTGCCTCTAACCCTAGGAAGCTCTTTGCCACCTTCTCCTCCCTCCTGAATCCTCCGCCCCCTCCCCCTCCTCCCTCTCTGCAGATGACTTCGTCAACCATTTTGAAAAGAAGGTCGACGACATCCGATCCTCGTTTGCTAAGTCAAACGACACCGCTGGTTCTGCTCACACTGCCCTACCCTATGCTCTGACCTCTTTCTCCCCTCTCTCTCCAGATGAAATCTCGCGTCTTGTGACGGCCGGCCGCCCAACAACCTGCCCGCTTGACCCTATCCCCTCCTCTCTTCTCCAGACCATTTCCGGAGACCTTCTCCCTTACCTCACCTCGCTCATCAACTCATCCCTGACCGTTGGCTACGTCCCTTCCGTCTTCAAGAGAGCGAGAGTTGCACCCCTTCTGAAAAAACCTACACTCGATCCCTCCGATGTCAACAATTACAGACCAGTATCCCTTCTTTCTTTTCTCTCCAAAACTCTTGAACGTGCCGTCCTTGGCCAGCTCTCCCGCTATCTCTCTCTGAATGACCTTCTTGATCCAAATCAGTCAGGTTTCAAGACTAGTCATTCAACTGAGACTGCTCTCCTCTGTATCACGGAGGCGCTCCGCACTGCTAAAGCTAACTCTCTCTCCTCTGCTCTCATCCTTCTAGATCTATCGGCTGCCTTCGATACTGTGAACCATCAGATCCTCCTCTCCACCCTCTCCGAGTTGGGCATCTATGGATTGCGTCCTACCTGACAGGTCGCTCCTACCAGGTGGCGTGGCGAGAATCTGTCTCCTCACCACGCGCTCTCACCACTGGTGTCCCCAGGGCTCTGTTCTTGGCCCTCTCCTATTCTCGCTATACACCAAGTCACTTGGCTCTGTCATAACCTCACATGGTCTCTCTTATCATTGCTATGCAGACGACACACAATTAATCTTCTCCTTTCCCCCTTCTGATGACCAGGTTCGCATCTCTGCATGTCTGGCAGACATATCAGTGTGGATGACGGATCACCACCTCAAGCTGAAAAGACGGAGCTGCTCTTCCTAGGACTGCCCGTTCCATGATCTCGCCATCACGGTTGACAACTCCACTGTGTCCTCCTCCCAGAGCGCCAAGAACCTTGGTGTGATCCTGGACAACACCCTGTGTTCTCAACTAACATCAAGGCGGTGGCCCGTTCCTGTAGGTTCATGCTCTACAACATCCGCAGAGTCGACCCTGCCTCACACAGGAAGCGGCGCAGGTCCTAATCCAGGCACTTGTCATCTCCCGTCTGGATTACTGCAACTCGCTGTTGGCTGGGCTCCCTGCCTGTGCCATTAAACCCCTTCAACTCATCCAGAACGCCGCAGCCCGTCTGGTGTTCAACCTTCCCAAGTTCTCTCACGTCACCCCGCTCCTCCGTTCTCTCCACTGGCTTCCAGTTGAAGCTGCATCCGCTACAAGACCATGGTGCTTGCCTACGGAGCTGTGAGGGGAACGGCACCTCAGTACCTCCAGGCTCTGATCAGGCCCTACACCCAAACAAGGGCACTGCGTTCATCCACCTCTGGCCTGCTCGCCTCCCTACCACTGAGGAAGTACAGCTCCCGCTCAGCCCAGTCAAAACTGTTCGCTGCCCTGGCCCCCCCAATGGTGGAACAAACTCCCTCACGACGCCAGGACAGCGGAGTCAATCACCACCTTCCGGAGACACCTGAAACCCCACCTCTTTAAGGAATACCTAGGATAGGTTAAGTAATCCCTCTCACCCCACCCCCCCCCTAAGTTTTAGATGCACTATTGTTAAGTGACTGTCCCACTGGATGTCATAAGGTGAATGCACCAATTTGTAAGTCGCTCTGGATAAGAGCGTCTGCTAAATGACTTAAATGTAAATGTAAATGTAATTATTGGAGGAGAGTCACGTCATTGAAAAACGTATTTTTCCGATGTACTGTAGACCTACCGTAGGCAACATGAGTTTCACTAGTGTTGAGTAATGTGCTGTTAAAAATGATGTAGGTCGTATTTATATTTAAAAAGCATATTGAAGTTAGAATCAATAGGATTTGAGCAATAGCCTACCTGCTGTGGTCAACTATTTCAGCACTATTTCGCGCTGCTCTGAGACAAGCATGGGGACTGGGCTTGATAAATCAATGAGACTTTTATTTTCACTGAATCTCCATTTGGGCAATGGTTAGAGTGCAATTAGGGTGTGGAAATGTTATGCTCTTAGTACTGTAGCCCACTCCCGACCGTCACATTGTACAAAGCAATATATTCCGTTCCATCCTAAAAGAGACCCTGAGGGTTTTGTTTTTCTTGGAATAGAAACACCATAATATTAATCAAAATTATTCAGCTAAATCTCTTAAAAGCAATCCCATATACTATGCTCTTACAAAAAATGTTTTTGAAATTCTCCAGTACAGCTGATGTTGAAGGCTATCAAATGCTTCTCATAGATGCCCTCAAACTAGCACTAACTAGCATTAATGGCAACAATGGCTGACAATTAAATAACGTGCCATAGAATTCTGCGGCAGCCCGCAAGGTGTGCTGTAGTATGATGCAGCTTTTATTAAAGGAAGAACCACTGTAGGCCTGATTTATGGTTGATTTAAGATGAACTCATCATCTCCCTTTTACGGCCCACCCTGTTTCTTTATTTGGCATTTAATAAGAACTTATTTCAACAACACAAAATGTACCCCTGGAGTTGGTAAAACATTGACAGAATGTTAAACTTGGGTGAAATCAATAGTTTTTTTTTTACCAAGTTGCACTTCTCTAAAGGCGCCGAGTTCGTGGAACGACCATCCTATAGTTTGCTAGCTGTAGTAGCACAGTGATGTCAATAACATGTCGTCAAGAATGATGAGGTCTCTCCAGTTGTTTTAACATTAAGTGACTGTGACGCACCATCCATCCATGTGCACTGCATAACAAGCTTGTTTATTTTTTATTCGTAAAAGTATGAACAAGCACTACTGCACCATTTGGTCCAGGGATTTTAGAGGACCAATTGTATTTAGTATCAGAGATTACATTATTCCACACACATAACTACCTGGTTTTATGCCATTTTGAACATGAATTGTTGACTAAAATATCTGTGGTATTATTTATGAATAGTACATTTGGAAATCTAATTTCAGATTTAATTTTAATGTAACCACGAGTGCTGAATTATGCTGTGTTCAAGCCAAAAAACAATTCTGCTTCGATTTGGTGTGAGGAATTGATTTTGAAGAGACATTTTGATTATCATCCTTTCTCTCAATCACAGATAACCTGTGTCAGTAATCATGTAAAGGACCATGCAGTTTGGGATAATTTAGGCTCTTAGACGTGGTCAAGACTTCTGATGCAGCACTTGCAAGTGGTCAATATTTCCATCTTCAACCACAGATATCCCCTTTGGAATCAACATTCTGTGTTTAAGTGAAGGTCTCAAATGACCCTATTTGTTACTGTTTGAAACATTGTAAAAGGTCACTCTTGGATGTTAAGATTAATTGTGGATAGAAATCATACATTTAAAACCAAACCAGATTAATCTTTCCCTTCAATAAATATCAAAGCTGCTTCAAAGTAATGCAATGCTCAGGTAATATTCAATAGTTTGAGATAATCCTTGATGTTGAGTTTCTGAAAAAGATTCCTGTGCATTTTTAAATCAAACAAACCTACCATCTCAGAAAGTCAAACATTCTAGTTAAAAAGAATGTAATCAGAAGGTCCCTTGAGATGTGAATCTCTTTTTCAAGAGACCTTCTTATGTCATGTGAGTAATAGGTCTCCCTCTCGCTGCAGAGGCTGAAAAATATTATCATAGATAGAATACGACTCATACAACAATTTATAGAAAAATATATAACGTTTTCCATAACTGCATACAGTATATTTACAACCTTGTTACGGGGCAACACTAATCCATTGTTGTTAAGGTAGGCGACACAATAAGATGGTACAGGCTGGTATTAGCATATAAACATCAATCTGGTAGGATTTTGCAAAAAGATAGGAGTCAAGGAACATTATGTTTATGTGAATATACTGCATTCAATAGAGGGAGATTATCTTCTGCCATTGGTCAATTGGTGAAGGAATTAGAAAGGCAGGCAAGCAGACAGACATGTCTCTCGCTCTCTATAGCCTCCCTTTCTTTGCCTCCCTGTCTCTCTCTGTCTACCTCCTATGTATCCCCCTTCTTTGTCTTCACTTTCCCTCCCCTTTCTTTCACCCCCCTCTGTCTCCCTCACCCTCTCTCTCTTCTATTCCGTTCAATAAATGCTTTATTGGCATGAATGGGGGGTTGCCACTGTTGCCATAGCGATGTATATGAAGTATAAAATAAATTAACAATATTTTTGAGCAACAATAATATATAAACAATTACACACGGAAAATAATACTCAAAAAGAATACAGCAGCAATTGAGAAACAAAATCTACATGTCAGAGACGTGTGTGTGTGTGTGTATAGGTGGCAGGGAAGTCAGGCGCAGGAGGGTCAAACGGAGTGTAAAATGGAGTATTTTAATGAATGTCCAAGTAACATGCTCCATAACACTAATAAGAAAAATGAATATAAACAACGGTGTCCCCAGTGCAGGTGCATAGCCCGGTGCGATACATACCAGCTCCTCGTATCGGCCGGGCTAGAGTGGGCATCGAGCCAGGTGCCATGAAGCCGGCTCTACGCATCTGGTCTCTAGTGCGTCTCCTTGGGCCGGCATACATGGCACCAGCCTTACACATGGTGTCCCCCGGTTCACCAGCACAGCCCAGTGCAGGCTATTCCACCTCGCCACACTGGCAGGGCTACCGGGAGCATTCAACCAGGTAAGGTTGGGCAGCCTCTGTGCTCAAGAGCTCCAGTGCCACCTACACGCACCAGCCCTCCGGTGGCAGCCCCCGCACCAGGTTTCCTGTGCGTGTCCAGAGCCCAGTACTCCTTGTTCCTCCTCCCGCACTCGCCCTGAGGTGCGTGTCCTCGGCCCAGTACCACCAGCACCGGTACCACGCAGCAGACCTACAGTGCGCCTCGCCTGTCCAGAGCTGCTAGAGCCTCCCGCCCGTCCAGAGCTGCTAGAGTCTCCCGCCCGTCCAGAGCTGCTAGAGTCTCCCGCCCGTCCAGAGCTGGGATCTGCCAGAGCCGCCAGTCTGCCAGGAGCCGCCAGTCTGCCAGGAGCCGCCAGGATCCGCCAGAGCCGCCAGTCAGCCAGGATCCGCCAGAGCCGCCAGTCAGCCAGGATCCGCCAGTCAGCCAGGATCCGCCAGAGCCGCAAGTCAGCCAGGATCCGCCAGAGTCGCCAGTCAGCCAGGATCCGCCAGAGTCGTCAGCCAGTCCTGAGCCGCCCCTCAGGCCCAAGCCGCCCCTCAGGCTCGAGCCGCCCCTCAGGCCCGAGCCGCCCCTCAGTCCAGTGGGGCCATTTTGTATGGTTGCCAATCCTAAGTTGACGGCGAGGGTCGCCATTCCTAGGAGGAGACTAAAGAGGACAAAGACTATGGTGTGGTGGGGTCCACGTTCAGCGCCAGAGCCGCCACCATGGACAGACGCTCACCCGAACCCTCCCCTATAAGTTTAGGTGTGCGGCCGGGAGTCCTCATCTCTGGGGGGGGGGGCGGGTACTGTCACACCCTGACCTTAGTATTCTTTGTTTTCCTTGTTATTTTGGTTAGGTCAAGGTGTGACATGGGTGATGTATGTTTTTGTCTTGTCTAGTGGTTTTGTATGTTTATGGGGCTGTTTCCTTTCTAGGTATGTTGCATGTCTATGGTTGCCTAGATTGGTTCCTAATTAGAGGCAGCTGTCTATTGTTGTCTCTGATTGGGAACCATATTTAGGCATCCATATTCTGTGGGTACTTCGTGGGTGATTGTTTCCTGTCTTTGTGTTCTCTGCACCAGATAGGTCTGTTTCCGGTTTTGCCACGTTTGTTGTTAGTGCTAAATACGGCTGATAGAATCCTGACTAGAACCAAAAAATTTGATCATATTACTCCAGTGCTAGCCTCTCTACACTGGCTTCCTGTCAAAGCAAGGGCCAGGTTTTACTGCTAACCTATGGCATTACATGGGCTTGCTCTACCTACCTCTCTGATTTGGTCCTCCCCTATACGCTACGGTGTGCAAGACGGCCTCCTAATTGTCCCTAGAATTTCTAAGCAAACAGCTGGAGGCAGGGCTTTCTCCTATAGAGCTCCATCTGCCTACCCATGTCTGGGGAAGACTCATCTCTTCAGTGGGTCATATGATTGAGTGTAGTCTGGCCCAGGAGTGGGAAGGTGAACGGAAAGGCTCTCACCGCCCTTGCTGTCTCTGCCTGGCCGGTTCCCCGTTTTCCACTGGGATTCTCTGCCTCTAACCCTGTTACGGGGGCTGAGTACCTGGGTGGGTTGATTCACTGTTGTTTGTCTTTCCTTGTTATCTTTTGGCTATAGCCTTGTCTCAGGATGGTAAGTTGGTGGTTGAAGACATGGGGGCTGTGCTTTGCAAAGTGGGTATGTTATATTTTGTTTCTTGTCTAGTGGTTTTGTATTTATGTTTATCGGGGGGGGCTGTTTCTTCTTTCTATTCGGTGTCCTGTGTAAATGTTGTTCTCTAATTCTCTCCTTCTCTCTTTCTTTCTCTCTCATGTAGAACCATGGTGCCTGCCCCAGGACTACCTGACATGATGACTCCTTGTTCCCCAGTCCACCTGGCCATGCTGCTGCTCCAGTTTCAACTGGCCTTAGGACCATGTCCCAGGACTACCTGACATGAGGAGCTGTCTCCATTGCTCCTGCTCCAGTCTGTTCTGCCTTACTATTATTCAACCATTGGTCATTTATGAACATTTGAACATCTTGGCCACGTTCTGTTATTCTCCACCTGGCACAGCCATCCATATCTCGGAGGACCTGAGTAGGACCGTGCCCCAGGACTACCTGACATGATGGCTCCTTGCTGTCCCCAGTCCATCTGATTCCAGTTTCCTGTTCTCTTATTATTATTTGACCATGCTGGTCATTTATGAACATTTGAACATCTTGGTCATGTTCTGTTATAATCTCTACCCGGCACAGCCAGAAGAGGACTGGCCACCCCACATAGCCCGGTTCCTCTCTAGGTTTCTTCCTAGGTTTTGGCCTTTCTAGGGAGTTTTTCCTAGCCACCGTGCTTTTACACCTGCATTGTTTGCTGTTTGGGGTTTTAGGCTGGGTTTCTTGTGAAGGGCTATATAAATAAATTTGATTTGATTTGATTTGATTTGATGTTGAGTTTCTCATATTAAAAACCATGAACTCTAACCACGCTGCATTTTGGTCCTCCTCTCATTCGACGGAAAAACACCGTGACACTACAAGTGCTCATCTGTATGACATGGCGGTAGCTATTGTCGTTCTTATATTATGATAGGCCAGGACATAATCTGCAACAAGTTTCTAAGTGCCCCTCCAAAACTCTGATTTTTCCTCAACAGGCAGTTATTTCTAAAATTTCAGGAGATAAATACCTATATTTGGAGCAGTGGAGTAGGAAGTGCTGCTCATTCTCTACCTAACCCGACACACATTCTTCTCTGACCTTCCATGTTTTTCTATGGTGTCCTGTCTCTATTGCCAGGCTATGGTACATTGTTGTCTTTCATTATTTGAATTTCTTGATTTTGACAAGGACTTGTGTTTATTTGATATCTCTATTTAGAATTTGATGACATTGAAATTTGTAAATTAATTACATTTTGTTCTGCCAATAATTTGTTTGTATTTCGGGAATGTGTGAATTTTATTATTTGTGATCAAATGGTTGAATTTAGCTGGCGATATTGGGCTGGTTATTCTAAAAGGGTCAAACTCTGATTTGCGGTGTTTGCATAAGAAAGTCTTGTGATGCTGAGGAAGTGGGTGGGAGAAGCTATAGGAGGATAGGCTCCATGTAATGGCTGGAATTGTCACGACTTCTGACAAAGTCGGTTCCTCTCCTTGTTCGGGAGGTGTTCGGCGGTCGACTTCACCGGCCATCTAGCCATCGTCGATCTATTTTTCATGTTCCATTTGTTTTGTCTGGTTGTAGCACTGACCTGGTTTCAATTCCCTAACTACATGTTGTATATGTTCCCTCTGTTTCCCCCATGTCCTTGTCGGGAATTGTTTATTGCAAGTATGTGTGCTGTATGTGACTGGTGCAATACGGGTTTTGTGCCCATCTGTTTTGTTAATTTTTTAAGCCAGTAGTTATCTAAATAAAACGGCTCCGGATATTTACCAAGTTCTGATCTTGTGAATTTGACTTCCATGCCACCAGTTACGCACCCCTTGACAGGAATTAAATAAATGGAGTCAAACAAGTTGTTTCCATATGTTTGATGCCATTCCATTGATTCTGTTCCAGTCATAACAATGAGCCAGTCCTCCTACAGCCCCCTCTGTTGTGATGATAATATTCTGGATCACAGTATTGGTATTTGTATTTATTATGGAATCCCATTAGCTGTTGCCAAACCAGCAGCTACTCGTCATAGGGTCCAAATACATTAAGATACTTACAGGTGAAGTTGGAAGCTTACATAGATCTTAGCCAAATAAATGTAACCTTTTGTGACTAGGGGTCAGTATTTTCATTTTTGGAGAAAAAAAAACGTTCCCGTAAATAAACGGGATATTTTGTCAGGACAAGATGCTAGAATTTGCATATAATTGACAGCTTAGGATAGAAAACACTCGAAAGTTTCCAAAACTGTAAAAACATTGTCTGTGAGTATAACAGAACTGATGTTGCAGGCGAAAGCCTGAGAAAATCCAATCTGGAAGTGCCTCATGTTTTGAAAGCGCTGCGTTCCAATGTGACCCTATTGAGCAGTGAATGGGCTATCAACCAGATTTCTCTTTCTCCATATTCCCGAAGGTGTCTACAGCATTGTGACGTAGTTTTCCACATTTATGTTGAAGAATAGCCGTAGGCAGCTATATTGCGCAAGTGGTCACCTGATGCTCCCAGAGAGATTCTCGCGTAAAATACAGAGGTAGCCATTACTCCAATCGGTCTTACTGAAAAACTAATTGTCCCGATGGATATATTATCGAATAGATATTTGAAAAACACCTTGAGGATTGATTATAAAGAACGTTTGCTATGTTTCTGTCGATATTGTGGAGCTAATTTGGAATATTTTTCACCGTTTTAGTGACTGCAATTTCTGGGCGATTTCTCAGCCAAAAGTGAAGAACAAACAGAGATATTTCACCTACAAAACTAAGATTTTTGGGAAGAATTAACATTTGCTATCTAACTGTGAGTCTCGTGAGTGTAAACATCCGAATCTCATCAAAGGTAAACAATTTAATTTGATTGCTTTTCTGATTTCCGTGACCAAGTTACCTGCTGCTAGCTGGACAAAATGCTATGCTAGGCTATCGATAAACTTCACAAATGCTTGTCTAGCTCGGGCTATAAAATCTGAGATGACAGGGTGATTAACAAAAGGCTAAACTGTGTCTCAATATATTTCACTTGTGATTTTTATGAATAGGAATATTTTCGAGTAATATTTATGTCTGTTGCGTTATGCTAATTAGTGTCAGATGATGACAACGGTCCAGTTCACGGGATGGGGTGTCACTAGAGGTTAATGACTGCATTGATAGAATTGGCTCTGCTGCTTACGTTAGTAAGTTAGATTTGCTAAAAGGTTATTGGCAGGTGCTTCTGACATATCGGCTTTCGTTACGCCAGATAACTTCGTACAATACACTGTGATGCCCTTTGGAATGTGTAATGCACCTGCTACTTTTCAGCGCCTTGTTAACATTGTGGTCGCGAGTGTGCCAAATTATACTGCTTACCTTGACGATGTGGTGATTCATTCGTTCTACTTGGTTTGCTCATCTCGCCACCTTAGTGTTTCAGCCGTTGGAGAATGCTTCTTTAACCCTCAACTTGGCCAAGTGTGAGTTTGGGAAGGCTACAGTGACTTACTTAGGGAAGCAAGTGGGACGAGGTCAAGTGTGCCCACTAACTGGGAAAGTGGACGCAATTGTTGTTTTTCCAGCTCCCACGATTCACCGCCAGTTGAGCTGATTCGGATACTATCATACATTCTGTAAGAATTACTCGATGATAGTAGCTCCCCTTACATCGCTGCTTAATCCCATGGTACCATTTAAGTGGTCCCAGGACGGGAACTATACTTTTTTGGGCTGCCAAAGTGCTACTTTGTAGTGCCCCGGTGCTTGCTGCCGCCAACTTTGACAAACCTATTAAGTTGGAGGAACACCAAATCAAATGTATTTACATAGCCGTTCTTACATCAGCAGATATCTCAAAGTGCTGTACAGAAACCCAGCCTAAAACCGCAAACAGCAAGCAATGCAGGTGTAGAAGCACGGTGGTTAGAAAAAACTCCCTAGAAAGTCCAAAATCTAGGAAGAAACCTAGAGGGGAACCAGGCTATGAGGCGTGGCCAGTCCTCTTCTGGCTGTGCCGGGTGGAGATTATAACAGAACATGGCCAAGATGTTCAAATGTTCATAAATGACCAGCATAGTCAAATAATAATAATCACAGTAGTTGTCGAGGGTGAAACAAGTCAGCACCTCAGGAGAAATTTTTTGTTGAAACTAGGGGGCACTATTTTCATTTTTGGAAAAATAACGTTCCCGAAGTAAACGGGCTATTTCTCAGGACCAGATGCTAGAATATGTATATAATTGACAGTTTAGGATAGAAAACACTAAAGTTTCCAAAACTGTACAAATATTGTCTGTGAGTATAACAGAACTGATATTGCAGGCGAAAAGCCGAGGAAAATACAATCAGGAAGTGCATCTTGTTTTGAAACCCTTCGGCTGTAAAGCATAATTTCAAAATCTGAGACGACAGGATGATTAACAAAAGGCTAAGCTATGTTTCGCTATATTTCACTTGTGATTTCATGAATATTAATATTTTCTAGTAAGATTATTTGTCCATTGCACTATGCTAATTAGTGTAGTTGATGACACGTCTCCCGGGTCCGGGAAGGGTAGTTCCAAGAGGTTGACCTCTTGCGACGAGCAATCCCGTATCCGGGAGCGTAATCATAGCCTCAAATGCATTAGCAGAATGCAGCGGACATAAATACCCCTAGAAACTTTTCTTATTCAGGAAAATCGCAAATGAAATGAAATAAATATATTCAAACACAAGCTTAGCCTTTTGTTAACAACACTCATCTCAGATTTTCAAAATATGCGTTACAGCCAACGCTAGACAAGTATTTCTGTAAGTTTATCATGGCATAAGGCTATGCTAGGCTCTGCTGGCAGCAGGCAACATTTTCACGAAAATAAGAAAAGCAACCAAATTAAATAATTTACCTTTGAAGCACTTCAGATGCTTTCACTCAGGAAACTCCCAGTTAGATAGCAAATTTTCCTTTTTTCCAAAAATGTTATTTTTGTAGGCGAAATAGCTCCCATTTCTTCATCATTCTTGGCTGAGAAATCGACTGGAAAATGCTGCAACTATAACGCCTAACTTTTTTCAAAATTTGCTCCATAATATTGACAGAAACACGGCAAACGTTGTTTAGGATCCACCCTCAAGGTGTTTTTAACATATATATTCGATAATATATCCGTTGAGGCAATTGGTTTCTCATAAGAAGCGATTGGAAAAATGGCTACCTCAGTATTTTACGTGAGATTTTCTGCGGGAGACACCATTTGACCACATGCTATATATGGTCCCTTACGGCCATTCTTCAATGGAAATGCTTAAAAAGACATCACAATGCTGTAGACACCTTGGGGAATGAATATGTGGAAAACTAAGCTCATTCGTGACAAAATATCTTGTTTAAAACGGGAACGTTTTTCATCCAAAATGTTTAATAGCACCCCCTAATGCATAACTGGTTAACTGATGGGCTGATCCACTCGCTCTTCATCTTCCTGCAAAAGAACCGCACCTACCCCCACAATACTAGCGTCTGAAGGGCCTCAGCGTTAGTCTGGACCCTAATCTCTCTCGACGAATATATCAAGACTGTTTCAAGGACAGCTTTTTTCCATCTACATAACATTGCAAAAATCTGAAACTTTCCGTCCAAAACTAATGCAGAAAAATTAGTGTTCCGTTGCTCAGAAGAGAGATGATTAGTGTGTCCTATGTTGGTTGTTGCTGAGAGAGCTTATTAGTATGTTCAGTTTGTCAATAGGACGCAGTGTTTTTTCATTATTGACATTGTTTGTATTATTCTGTTTTTGTTCCTAGGGGGGGGAAGGGGGAGGCACCTAGGGAGTGCTTAGGCAAGAGGCCTGCGGGCATACCTAACCTGTAGTATTTACTGTCTGTGCACACTAGGTAAGACCTGGGCGGACCACCCCCTGTATTTTGGTTAGCGCACCAGGTGGTGCTAAGTTAGGTAAGTAGTGGGTAGGCAGGTAAGGTAGGAGAGGAACTTTGATATTTACTTTCTTTGCTTTGGTTCCGTTCAGCCCCTTTTCCCCAAATTTATCGTGTGAGGGAAGCAATAAATTCCTCGTAAATGGAAAATTCTCTGCCTTTTGTCATCCTTACTCACACCTACAGTCCCATACCTCTTTCACTCCACGGGTAGTTGAGTTGTAGCAGGGTGTTGCAATGCCTCTTCCAAGAGGCGTACGCAACATGTTATAACCATGTATTGCTACCACTGTATGAGTTTCAGATATGAATGTCATCTGTTACTAGCAAGTTATTATATGTTAACATGGGCAATTTTTTGTGCTTTTCTGGAATGCTTGATTGTTTTCATTGCTTTACTAGGAAGCTTAGTAAAAGTAGTCATGCTCATGCTATTTATGTCAGTGCAAGGTGAGCTGCACAGTGGGCTTCCTACTAGGGCACACAGCCTCAATGCTAACAGTATAACTCTGGTTCATAGGCACATGATTACTGCATACATTAGCTGTGGGATCAGCAGAGGCATTCAGGGCAGTTACAGGGACATAAATTAGTTACTTAAACGGCCGGCATACAACGCCCCTGGGATAATGTCATAATGCTATAGCAAATTTACAACTCAGCGAAACAATGGTAGGGATCAGCTGGGCTTCAGTTGAGTCATTGTCTCAACAGTCTTGTAATGCTGTGAAAGGATCCAGGAAACCAAATGATTTGGGTTGATCCCATCCTCATATGAGCTTTGTTTCCAGAAGGTTTCAAACTTCTTAATGTTACGCTCACAGAGGTGTAATAGCCTCGTAGCTATTTCTGGAGGGCTAAAAGTCTGCTGAAACATTCAAGGGCCAGATATATTGGGTAGTTTGTTGGTGTCAAGCAATGATCAGCTGTTCTGAGCTGCCCTTAATGTAATTGATTCCCACATTAAGTATGATGGACTCAATTTCCTGATGCAGGTTTATAATGTTTGGGAGCAGCTTATTGATGTCCTGTACATATGCTCCTGGATAGCACAATGTTTTTGCTCCAGGGACTGAGACATTTTTCACCATTGAACTGCCAGGGAAGGGAATGGAGAAATATAAACTCAGCAAAAAAGGAACGTCCTCTCAACTACATTTATTTTCAGCAAACTTAATGTTTAAATATTTCTATGAACATAAGATTCAACAACTGAGACCTAAACTGAACAAGTTCCACAGACATGTGACTAACAAACGGAATAATGTGTCCCTGAACAAAGGGGGTCAATAGGAAGTCAGTATCTGGTGTTGCCACCAGCAGCATTAAGTACTGCAGTGCATCTCCTACTCATAGACTGCACCAGATTTGCCATATGTTACCCCACTCTTCCACCAAGGTACCTGCAAGTTCCTGGACATTTCTGGGGGAATGGACCTAGCCCTCACCATCCAATCCAACAGGTTCCAGATGTGCTCAATGGGATTGAGATCTGGGCTCTCTGCTGGCCATGGCAGAACACTGACATTCCTGTCTTGCAGGAAATCATGCACAGAGCAAGCAGTATGGCTGGTGGCATTGTCATGCTGGATGGTCATGTCAAGATGAGCCTGCAGGAAGGGTACCACATGAGGGAGCAGGATGTCTTCCCCGTAAAGCACAGCATTGAGATTTCCTGCAGTGATGACAAGCTCAGTCCGATGATGCTATGACACACCACCCCAGACCATGACGGACCCTCCACCTCCAAATCGATCCCGCTGCAGAGTACAGGCCTCGGTGTAATGCTCATTCCTTTGACGATAAACAAATCCGACCATCACCCCTGGTTAGACAAAACCGCGACTCGTCAGTGACGAGCCCTTTTCACCAGTCCTATCTGGTCCAGTGACGGTGGGTTTGTGCCCATAGGCGACGTTGCTGCTGGTGATGTCTGGTGACAACAGGCCTACAAGCCATCAGTCCAGCCTCTCTCAGCCTATTGTGGACAGTCTGAGCACTGGTGGTGGGTGTTCCTGGTGTAACTCGGGCAGTTGCTGTGCCATCCTGTACCTGTCCCACAAGTGTGATGTTCGGATGTACCGATCCTGTGCAGGTGTTGTTACACCTGGTCTGCCACTGCGAGGACGATCAGCTGTCCATCCTGTGTCCCTGCCGATGAAAATCATCCCCACAGCATGCTGCTGCCACAACCATGCTTCAATATGGGGATGGTTTTCTTGGGGTGATGAGAGATGTTGGGTTTGCGCCGCACATAGAATTTTCCTTGATGGCCAAAAAGCTCAATTTGAGTCTCATCTGACCGGAGCACCTTCTTTCGCATGTTTTTGGAGTCTCCCACATGCCTTTAGGTGAACAGCAAACGTGTTTGCTTATTTTTTTGTGAACTTCTTATGGGCAGGTGGGACTCAGATAATCGTATGGTATGCTTTCGCCATAAAGCCTTGTTGAAATCTGACAAAAACGGCTGGATTAACAAGAAGTTCCTTTTTAAGCCGATGTATTACATTTGTATTTTTTATGAATGTTTGACTATTTCTGTATTTTTGAATTTGGCGCTCTGCAATTTCACCGGATTTTGTCGAGGTGGGTTGCTAACGGAAACCCTGCGGCAGAAAGGTTAGAGACACATTTGCTCCTTGGGACCCAAAAGCATAATCGGTGCTCTAACTTCAACTTGCGCTGGTCTGGAGCAATGAAGCTATGACGCGGGGTACCTTACTAAACCACAAATGACCTCTAAATCCCGCAGCATAATCTCAAAATGTTTAGTTGTGCAACCACTCTGTCCAATATATTAGTCCTGTTATCAAGTGGCTCCTCCCAGATCACTGTAACTTTGATTTGTGACCTGTCTGTTTTTAGGGATGTTTGTCCGGACTCTACCCCAATGTCCTCTGGTGTCTTCATATTTGGCCACCTATTTTATGTGGATTGTCAATCTATCCTTTTACATGGAGTGTTGACCATTATAGCAACTGACACAAAGACCTTAGGTCTTCTATCCTAAGCTGTCAATTATATGCATATTCTAGCATCTTGTCCTGGCAAAATATCCCGTTTACTTTGGGAACGTCATTTTTCCAAAAATGAAAATACTGCCCCCAAGACACGTTTTTTCAATTTTTTTCAATTTTTGACTTTTGACTTCCTATGAAATCATATTGCAAATGGAGAAAACATATGCCTTATGCAGAATTATGCAGAAGTAAAATAAAATAAAAAATGATGATTATAAAATATGACTAAAGTATGTTGATACAGTTCTTATACATGTGTAATTGACACAAAAATCTAAAGAATTTCAAAAAACGGTCCTGAAAACATTTTTTTAACGCGCTTGGCTGTGCTGAGAAATTCTTATGGACGGTACAAACCAAAACTTTATGTTCCGCTCCTTCCAGCCAGTGCCTCCACTCCTTCAGCGCCATCTTGACTGCCAGAAGTTCCTGGTTACCTACATCGTAGTTTCTCTCAGCGGAGTTGAGACGATGGGACAGGATGGCCGCCACTCTAACGTCAGAAGCATCGACCTCACCACAAACTGACGGTAAGGGTCTTTATGGATGAGGATGGGAGCTGTTACGCATGCTTCTATGAAGAGGGAACGCAACACCCTGCTACAACTAAACTCTCCGTGAAGAGAAAAAGGTATGGACTGTAGATGCAAGTAAGAATGACAACAGGCAGAATGTGGTACCATTTACAAGGACTTTATTCCTTTACACGGTAATATGGGGAAAAGGGGCTGGACGGAACCAAAGCAAAGAAAGTAAATCTCAAAGCACCCCCTCTCCTATCTTACCTGCCTACCCACTACTTACCTAATTTAGCACCACCTGGTGCCCTAACCAAAATACAAGGGGGTGGTCCACCCAGGTCTTACCTAGTGTGCCTAGACAGCGAATATGCTACGGGTATATGTATGCCCGCGGGCCTCTTGCCTAAGCACTCCATAGGTGCCTTCCCCTTCCCCCCTGGGAACAAATGAAACAGAATATTAAACAATTTTCACAAACAAACGAAGAAACAAAGGACATCAAATAAGCTCTATCTGAGCAACAAAACATACCAACTCTCAGCAATGACATCCCAGCAAATCTCTCTAGCAAAATCTCTGCAATGACCTCCCAGCAAATCTCTAGCAAAATCTCTGCAATGACCTCCCAGCAAATCTCTAGCAAAATCTCTGCAATGACCTCCCAGCAAATCTCTCTAGCAAAATCTCTGCAATGACCTCCCAGCAAATCTCTCCAGCAAAATCTCTGCAATGACCTCCCAGCAAATCTCTCTAGCAAAATCTCTGCAATGACCTCCCAGCAAATCTCTCTAGCAAAATCTCTGCAATGACCTCCCAGCAATGACCTCCCAGCAATGACCTCTCAGCAATGACCTCTCAGCAATGACCTCTCAGCAATGACCTCTCAGCAATGACCTCCCAGCAATGACCTCCCAGCAATGACCTCCCAGCAATGACCTCCCAGCAATGACCTCCCAGCAATGACCTCCCAGTAAATCTCCCTCCTCCTGAACAGAACACTGGCTTTTATATAGCTTCTGAAGGAATGGGTAATTGGAGACAGCTGTGTCTTGACGAGGGGGCGGGGTCAGCTCTCCATTTAGCCATGGAGTCGACCAATCAGCTGCTTGAGGGATTTCAGGAAGCCATTTCCTGAAATAAACACATGCAAATACACAAACTACAACACATAATCTGGGGAACGTAACAGAGCAGTAGTGAACCAATGCTTTAAGATCCACAAAAGCCCTGTCAACCATGTGAACAGTACCTTGGGAGAAGTGAGTGCAGAAAGACGTGCCACCACAGTGCTTTAGCCATGGATGAAGCGGCAGGAGAAATAAGCAAACCCCAGGAAACATTGCAATTGCACTCTGGACGTGGGTTGGGGCCAATCCACCACAACTCTCACTTTTTCAGGATCCATCTGAACATTTCCTTCAGCGATAACTTATAGAGCGGTGAAACTCGCACTTCTCAGCTTTCACAAACAACTGGTTCTCAAGGAGGTGCTGAAGGACCTGTTGGACATGGAAGACGGGTTCTTAGGCAGACCGTGAGAAGACAAGGATGTTGTGGAGGTAGACAAACACAAAATGATTCAGCATGTCATGGAGCACATCGTTGACCATGGCCTGGAAAACAGTGGGAGCGTTGGTGAGCCCAAATGGCTTGACCAGATACTCATCGTGTTCACTGGCCATTTTGAAAGCCATCTTCCAATCATCCCCCTCGCGTATCTGAACAAGATAGTAGGCATTCTGAAGGTCCAACTTGGAAAAGATGGTAGCCCCCTGGTGTGGTTCGAAAGCAGAAAAGTAGAGTGGCAGGGGGTAACGATTCTTAATTGTGATGTCATTGAGGTCCCGGTAGTCGATGCATGGATGCAGGGTCTTGTCCTTGTTTTCCACAAAGAAAAACCCTGCGCTGGCAGGGGATGCAGAATGCTCCCAGCACCCGGAAAGTTCTCAATGTACTCCTCCATGGCCTTTGTCTCTGGGCGGTGTATAGCTGACCGAGGCGGTGTGGTGCTCAGGAGGAGGTCAATGGCACAATCTTAGGGACGATGCGGAAGAAGAGAGGTAGCACGAGCCTTGTTGAATACCTCCAGGAGATCATGGTACTGTGTTGGAACAGTAGAGAAATCCAAGACTTTACTTAAACTCAGAGGAGGACGTCTCGGGGTGGCTGTGCAGCTTTAAGGCAGTGGGAGGGACAGAATGGGATTGTGCTTTTGGAGCCAAGAAAATGCCAACACAACAGGGACGTGAGGGGATTCAATGAGGAGACGCTGTATAGACTCACTGTGGTTGCCAGACACCTGCAGATGAATGGGAACTGTGCTGTGTGTCACTCTTCCAATGGAGCTGCCGTCCAGTTCCCTAGCGTCCATGGGAACAGAGAGGAGTTGAGTGGGGTTACCTAGTTCCAATACCAGGGTAGCGTCCATAAAACTGGCATCTGCCCATGAGTCAATAAGCACCCGGAGAGGCTTAGATTGGTCTCCCCACAGCAGGATCACAAAACAGTAATGCGGGTAATGGGAATTCCCAGTCTGGCTCAGCAGTGTACTCGTACCTCATAACGAGTCAGGTCTCTTTACTGGGCATTTGGCTATGTAATGCCCAACAGCACCAAAATACAGACAACAGTTGGAGCTCAGCCTACGTGGACGTTCCCTAAGCGATATTCTAGCTCTGCTGGGTTGCATAGGTGCCAGTGTCTCTGACTCACCCTGTCACCCATGATTTGAGGGAACTTGGGTGGCTTCGGATCTTCTCAGAAATGCAGCCTTCGGGGACTACCGGATTCCTTCGGAGGTGAACAAGCAGTAGCAGATGAACGAGTGTGACCGAGACCCAACCTCCTCACACTCCTGCATTCTCATAGATGCCCATCAATCATAATGGTAAGGGGGATGAGTGAATCGAGGTTCGAAGGTAACTCCCGAGCTGCTAGTTTTATCTCATCTGAAAGTCTGAAGGAAGGTATCGAACAGGGCCTCCGGATTCCAGGCACTCTCCGCGGCCAATGTGCAAAAATGTAACACATAGTCTGCCACACTACGGAAGTTCTGATGTAATTTCAGTAGTTTTCTCCCAGGCACCGGAGAATTGAACACCTTCCTCACCTCCGCAGTGAAAGCTTCCAGATTATAGCAAAAGGTTGATTGTTGCTCCCAAACAGCCGTAGCCCAGGAGAGACAACAACATGACCATCCTGACATCTTCTCCAGTGTCCTCCAAACAGACCAAGTAGTTCACCTGCCTCAACTGCTGTACCACATGGACTTCTCCTTCACGAAGCTAGCTTGGCAGTGAACTTCTTAGACGCCTTTGATAGATGATGAGAATGGTCTAGACACGAGACTGGGGTGGGAAACAAACATTTCATCTATATGTTTGTCATAGTTTCTGAGCTGTCGTTGTTTGGTTTTGATTCTGCTGGCCTCCACTCTGGCTAGCAAGGTGTGGTGGTGTTGAACTGCATCAAACGCTGGGTAGTCAGGTGAAACGTTGGAACTTTGCAAGACTCTGTCCATCGGACCTTTTAGAGGTCTTCCCAGATGGAGTTTGGCAAGAGTGACCCCAGAAGTCTCCTGGACTGCAGAGTTCAGCGCAAAGCGAAACCCCTTCAGGGTTCGGTTTACCCTCTCGGTCAGGTTGGTCTGAGGATGGCAGGCCGCGGTCAGCTTTGCAACTACACCCCAGTAGGTACAGAACTCTTTGTAGATTCCTGATATGAACTACGGACCTCAGTCAGATAAAATTTAGTCTGGAATCCCGAATCTGGTGAAGACCTCCCTTCGCAGGATTAGAGCATTGTCGGGTGCAGTGGCTTTGCGGAGTGGAAACAACTCAGTGTCTGTTGTAGTCCACTACCACCAATAAAATTTCATTCTGGGTTTCCTGGCTGGGAGGAAAATGTCCTGTGAGGTCAATTCCCAGCATTTCATTGGGATGGTTCACCACAGTCTGCTGCAGTTTCCCGGGCAGGTCTGCCAATGTGTGGTTTGTATTTCTGGCAGACTTCACACTACTTTCAACCCACATGCCAGGCCAGTAAGCCACCTCTTGTAATCTTCGGTAAGTCTTAACTCCAAGATGGCCACTCATGGGGTTGGCATGATAAGCTTGGATCATCTGGTCACTCAATGTAGAGGGGATGAAGACGCAATAATGGGTGCTGTGTGTTCCATCTCCTCTTGGAGTTTTTCGATACACTTTAACCTGAATTATGCTTCTTATTGAAGCGTCTCTTCAAGTTTTCAGACAGACTCTTGTGGATCGCCATGATGACGGCATTCTTCTGCTGTGCTCTCCACACACTCTCGTCACTTAGCGGTGGTGTAAGTGCTGCAGAATGGAGGACAGACATCGGCAGTCTCTGTAATCCGAGAGAGCATCTGGGTAATCATTCAATTTTCCTTTGAGATACTCAATGATGAAGTCAAACTTCTGCAGTCTGAAAGACCAGCGAATAAGATGGCTGTTGGTCTTGCCTGATGCCAGAATACACTGTAGAGCAGCGTGGTCTGTGACAATGGTGAAGACCTCTGCCTCAAAGTAGTTGCTCCATTTCTCCAAAGCCCAGACCTCAACGAGGGACTCCCTTTTAGTTGTTGAATAATTCATCTCGGCTGAATTAAGGGTGTGATTTGCATAGGCAAGAACTTCTTCTGTTCTATATCTTGTTTGTTGAGCAAAGACTGCTCGAAGTCCTGTTTGACTTGCATACATGTACACAATGAAATGAGAATGGGAAAAGTAGTTTGATAGGGAAAGAGCTCTCCAGAGGAGGCATGACAGTGGAAAGGGTTCTTGGGGAAATGGGAGTTCTGTTTAACAGTATCTTCAAAGGGGTTTTGTAGTGCTACCTGTTCCTATTCCCTTAATGGCAGAGACAGTGGCAGAGGTAAATCCTGAGGGAGGTGAAGAGGATTTGTATTTGTCCAGAAGGGAAAGCACTGCATTACCTTCTGGTGCAGCTCCTCCAGTTGAAGGTCTGTGGCCTTCTGTGCTTTTTCCATCTCATTAGAGGTCTCTTTTTGAGACTGTTCAATCAAAAATCATAGTTCCCCTGTTAGAGAGTTCTTCATGACCTCCATAACTTATTTCAGATAAGACACTCCCTTCACAACAGAGGCGGACTCCTCTGCTCTGTTTTTGTTCCTCCTCAAGATAGGTTGACTAGATGAAGGTTAGGTTCCATTAGTGTTTGAAACTTTGCATTTATTTTCTTGAATATCCTGCTTTAGAGAATCTTGTAAATATTTCTGTCTCTGAACCGTTTGTGGTTGGTTTTCCTCCATTTGATGGGGGAGGTGAGCCAACCTCAACTGCACATCTTTCTGATGAGCCTCCACACTTTCACTGTCAAACTATGGTTGGTGTGTGTCCATTAATTTGTCCAATGATCACATAGACACCTCTCCCAGTCTCTTTGGATGAGGTAACAGGAAGAGGTTGAGGGGAGGGTAATGGTGGAGATGTTATAAGCGAGCAGGAAGCCTGGGGATTAGGGTTAGTGCTATCCAACTCCATTAGCCCATCGAGTCCTTCCACAATGAAAGAATCCTGAACATGATTACCATTAGGTGTGTCCACATTGACACAGTATGGGGATCCAACAAAAGACACGATTCAACTTTGTGTGGATGGTGTCATGGGGGCTTCGATTCAGGTCCCTGTTCAGGCACCAATTCTGCAACTGTATTGTTAGAAAGGTGTAAAGATAAAGATTTTGTTCGGGAACCAGGCAGGTATTAACCCTGCCGAAAAGAAAAGAGCAGAATAGATAGAGTACCACTGCCAGACACACACACACACATAAGCAGAAGAGACTGCCTAGAGTGTAGCCTGTTTGCCAGATAGCCAATGGAGAGAAAAAATAAAACACACATCACAGCACAAGGGTAACCCCACCAATAATACCTCATACAATAATAATAGCACAGCAATTGAACAGCAACTTTATAGAAACAATTTACAAGAAATAACCCAGTCATCAACATTAGACGGTTTGGAATAATCTGTATTACCTCCCAGTGGAGGAGTGCAGAGGGTATTATGGATAGCCAGGGGCACACTCCAACACTCAGACATAATTTACAAATGAAGCATTTGTGTTTAGTGAGATCAGAGAGCCATATCAGAGGTAGTGTGTATGGATGACCAGGGATGTTATCTTGATAAGTGTTTGAATTGGACAATTTTCCTGTCAAAATGTAACAAGTACTTTTGGGTGTCAAGGAAAATGTATGGAGTAAAAAGTACATTATTTTCCTTATGAATGTAGTGAAGTAAAAGTTGCAAAACATATAAATAGTAAAGTAGTGTACAGATACCACAAATACTACTTAAGTAGTTCTTTAGACTATTTTTACTTATATAGTACTTTACATCACTGCCCAAATGCCTTCACACCAGTACATTAGCATACTTTACATACTGTTACACATGCACTTATCACATGCACTAATCACATAGTATCCCATACATTAGTTAAGGCAATGTAACCGGAGTTGAAACCTGAGGGAGGTGCACATGCCATATATTTAAGTAGTAGACACTTGATACAGTCACATGATATTGTTGTGGTATGTCACAAAATCA
The DNA here is from genome assembly GCF_021184085.1 of Oncorhynchus gorbuscha. Classification (NCBI taxonomy): domain Eukaryota; kingdom Metazoa; phylum Chordata; class Actinopteri; order Salmoniformes; family Salmonidae; genus Oncorhynchus; species Oncorhynchus gorbuscha. The sequence continues at coordinate 45,720,890 of NC_060186.1, forward strand.
TGTTACGACCACACATATCAATATTCATATTCATCAATATTTTGATAAGTCTTGCTAAGTGGACGGTCTCTACAGAACGTGTAAACAGTACAGCAAATGGTTACTTGCATAGTAGCAATACCAGAAATAAATAGTGTCATTATCAATCAAATATAGAGCATCTACAAGAACAATAACGATAGACGGGGTAGTTATATGCATATGCAATCCAGAATAATAAAAAAAATGCATTTTGGTTAAAAATATTATTTTACGTTAAAAACGCTCTCCTGTAAAGTCATGACTTGTGACATATGCCTAGTTTCCTGATCGGGTCACAAATAACATTACACAATTAAACATGCACAAACACACAAGGACAAACAATATAGAGTAGATAAAGTGGCTTGCGAAAGTATTCACCCCCTTGGCATTTTTCCTATTTTGCTGCCTTACAACCTGGAATGAAAATATATTTTGGGGGGGTTTGTATCATTTGATTTACACAACATGCCTGCCACTTTGAAGATGCAAAAAATAATAATTTGTGAAACAAACAAGAAATTAGACAAAAAAAAGAGAACTTGAGCGTGCATATCTATTCACCCACCCAAAGTCAGTACTTTGTAGAGCCACCTTTTGCAGTAATTACAGCTCAAGTGTTGTTTTAGTAGTATGCATAGGGTCATTGTCCTGCTGGAAGGTGAACCTCCGTCCCAGTCTCAAATCTCTAGAAGACTGAAACAGGCTTCCCTCAAGAATTTCCCTGTATTTAGCACCATCCATCATTCCTTCAATTCTGACCAGTTTCCCAGTCCCTGTCGATGAAAAAAAAAGTGTTTTCCTTGATGGCCAAACAGCTCAATTTTAGTCTCATCTGACATCTGAGTACCTTCTTCCATATGTTTGGGGAGTCTCCCACATGCCTTTTGGCAATCACAAAGCGTGTTTGCTTGTTTTTTTCTTTAAGCAATGGATTTTTTCTGGACACTCTTCTGTAAAGCCCAGCTCTGTGGAGTGTACGGCTTAAAGTGGTCCTATGGACAGGTACTCCAATCTCTGCTGTGGAGCTTTGAAGCTCTTTCGAGGTTATCTTTGGTCTCTTTGTTGCCTCTGATTAATGCCCTCCTTGCCTGGTCCGTGACTTTGGTGGGCGGCCCTCTCTTTTCATTTTTTAATAACGGATTTAATGGTGCTATGTGGGATGTTCAAAGTTTCAGAGATGTTTTTTGTAACCCATTCCTGATCTGTACTTCTTCACAACTCTGTCCCTGACCTGCTCCTTGGTCTTCATGGTGCCGCTTGATTGGTGGTGCCCCTTGCTTAGTAGTGTTGCAGACTCTGGGGCCTTTCAAAACAGGTGTATATATATATATATATATACATATATATATATATATATATATGTATACACTGAGATCATGTGACTCTTAGATTGCACACAGGCCAACTTTATTTAACTAATTATGGGACTTCTGAAGGTAATTAGTTGCACCAGATCTTATTTAGGGGCTTCAAAGCAAAGGTGGTGAATACATATGCACACACAACTTTTTTTTTTTTTTTTTCAAGTCACTTCAGCAATTTGGACTGTTTTGTGTATGTCCATTACATGAAATCAGAATAAAAAAATCAATTTAATTTACAAGTTGTAATTCAACAAAATAGGAAAAACGCCAAGGGAGATAAATACTTTTGAATAATGAACCATCTTACTATTTGGCCCTCATGCTTATTCTTTGAAGGTGGAAGGAGCCACATTTATACACCTAAGCCTGCTTACTGCACAACTCAATCCATCAATCAGATTGATACATGAGTGTGTATGTGTGGGTTATATCAAAATGTTTTCAATATGGGTGACTTAAAATAGCCTGTTTTGTTTTTGTACAGACATCACACCCTTACTTGAACAGCACCCTCACCTGAGAAGTATAAATAAAAAGGGAGAGAAACTGGGAATTTAATAACTGTAATTGACATGGATAAGTAAATGGAAGAATACTCTTATTGCACTGTGGATGGCTCTTAAAGAGCCGTTAGTTGTGCATAGTGTAGTCTATGGTGTTGCCAGGGAACAGCACCCTCTTCGAAGAAGTAAGAGGTGAAGATCTCCCGCACACGGATTGCCTCTCTTTCTGTGTTGTTCGACCCCATCCTTGAAACATCCTTCAGAGCAGCAGAAGCAGACTTCTCCTCTGGCACACAGCGGCGAGGTGCAGATCCCCTCCTAGTTCTCGTGTCCATCCTCAAAAAGTTATGCAGGATACAGGTAGCCTTCACACGCCTGAATTTCCCCAGGGAGGCAGTCCCAGATGGCCCTCGTCACCCAACCTTGCAGTGCCCTACACGGTAACTGTAGGCAATCGTTCTGAAGGAATCTCCAGTTACAAGGTATCTATAGAAATATGGAAGATAATGTCATCAGTAGACTTTTACATCACCAGGTCATTGTGGATTACTAAAGTAGAATATCCCTTATAACAAATCATGCTAACATCGGATAGATATAACCATGTGCATGTGTAGCATGTGACAATAGCAGGTTCATGCCAAGGCTAGCACCACATATGAATACACAAATAACACTTAACACTTAAAGCTTGATGATGAGTTGATCATTTGAATCAGCTGTGTAAGGCAAAAACAAAAATGTGCACCCCTTTGAGTTCCCACGACCAGGACTGAGAACCACTGCTCTTCATTGTCTGCAGACAGATGAAGAGGGTTTCACAGCTCTCTGTATCTGAGGACAGAAAACATCACAAGAAATAGACTTCATTATACTCAAATTAGACCTCACTAAATATAATGCTACTATTATCTCCGTCCTTACTTCTAGGGACAGGAACAACACAAAAGTACCTGCCCTATCCAGAATAGCCTCCTCTCTCACTGACAGTTGGAGCTGCTATCCTTTCACCCTCCATGGCTGTTAGCTAGATACCTACAAATGCATTTGGAGTTTGTTTTTTAACAGTGATAAATACATCAAGACATCTAGCTAATATGACATTAGGTAGCTGGTGATATTTAATTCACTTAGCTAGCTATCTATACAGTATGTAAAGTTGGCTAGATATCTAGCTAGCTACATTAGAACCAAGATCTATTTTAGCACCTGGCTGCGCAAATGCTTGTTGACGCTTGCGCGAGCAGTTTGAATTAAATGATTGAATAACGTACTGTATGTGTACATTTATTTTGGAGTGCTCATGCACGTAACGTGAGCGGTGTGGTCAACATGTTAGAAACGACATGCTTTCCCGAGTTGTAGTGAGAGGACCACACAACATATCATCGCTTGACTCCACGTTTACTTCCATATGATGCTTGTTATATCAATATTTGCACATAAAGGAGTTCCACTGCCATTTCTCGCATAATACATTTCAACGGCACAAAAAGATCACACCACTTTGAACAAACAAATTGTCTGTAGGCATTTATAAAATTCATTACTTTTTTATAAAATTCATTACCAGTCATTACTTTTTTCATGCATCAGGTAATTCATCCGCATGAAAGGGTTAGATGAAAATGTGGTTAGTTATGTGTAAAGGAACCTATGAGCCCCAGCCCCAAATGGATGGAAGATGTAGACATCAAACAGGCATTTGGTGGTGATTGATGTAAATAGCTATAAAATAAACAAAATAAATTGTGTTTGATGGCATTGTCAGTGTGCCTCCATGCTTTGCACAAGTCATCAAATAAAAAGATTTCTCTAACAGCTTGGGACCAACATGGTCGAGTACCTGCACCAGGTGCTTTCTGGTACATTCATTCTTTCACAACAATATATTTTAAAAACAAATGTTACATTTTCAGGATTGTGAAAAGTGCTTTATGAATGAACTACAGTTATTAAGTAATGAATCATTAGTCCATGTCCTTAGTAGAGTGACCTACACATGTAATATTGTACACTTGTTCTGTGTAACAACGTTTTAACAAGACCCAAATGTAGACCATTATTGTATGGCAAAACAGCATGGTGTGTGTGTGTGTGTGTGTTGTCACCTAAGTTAGCCGAAGTGTCGGTGAATGTCAATATCTATTGATTAAGTTTTTTCACCCAATGGGTCAAACAGCTGAGAAGACAAAAACATGTTCCCACCAACACAAGTATTTATACCCCCTTTAGGCGAAGTCTCCTCCTTTTCTCTAAACATTACATCTTTGTTGTTAGGCAGGAAGTTAAGTGATGTGGGTAATAAACTGTCCCTTCTCCCTTCATGTGACCACACCTGACCTCAGCCCCCATTCCTCACTAATACACAGCTATCCACCCTTATCAGTAACCACAATCATGTGATTGCCTTTTCCCTTATTTAGTAACTTTCCAAGACAATGGCTCATGTCCACCCTTAATTGACCCCACCATAGACATTCCTCCTATATAAAACATTAACTTCTGGTGTAGTAAGTATTTAAAAGTATAAAATTATAAATTATAATTACTATTTGAATAGTAATTTCAACATCACATAAACTTTGAAATGACTTATAAAATGAACAAATAAATAAAACATGATTAACATTCACAGTTAATGATTATGATTACAACTTCAAGACGTGTGGCCTCTGTTCTATAATCAGACTATGCACACTCTTATTTCCGTATCTCGTCACACAACTGATAATGGTATTTCAGCTGGAGCTTTAGACTTTCTCCATTTCCTCCTTCGGTTCATTAGAGAGTGATAGCACAAGACTTGAAAAGCAAAAAGAAACATAAAACATAACAAGTATTAATAATGTGTTAAGCTATGCATAATTATATAGGCAAAGAAAAAAAACAAAAGTTTGATAACATGAACACATCACCTCACTCTATGCCTTCGAGATACTTTTCTGCTGTGTTCCATAAAAAATAAAGGCCCTAGAAAAACCTCCTCATGCTTTCACCCAGTCTTTCCCCGTCAGACCACAGGTTCCAAGAGGTGTTCCTAAGCCATGTCATTTTCACTTTGCTCCGCATCTCCTTCCTCCATGGCCAGCTGACATATATGTGCGGTGGCCTTAATCAACTTTACCTCCTCTTGAGGAAATTCAGCACTGTATATATGTTTCAATATCAATGCCCTCAGAAAATGATATCCCAACAATGCTACCAAGGTAACCCCTGCTACTACTAACACTGCCCATGATGCATACCCTCATTTGCGCCATAGTCCAGTTCCATGCTGTTACTATAGCATCCTAGGCCATTACTACTGCTCCTTCAGTTACCATCCCGACAGGGACTGCCGTGAGAATAGCTATTGCATGGAATCTGTCTCTTGCTCTCCTATTATCTTTGTGGTTCACTGACAGATATAGGTCTGACCCTTTCAGACACTCCCTACCTATCTCCCAACTCATACCCGGTTCCCTAGCCACCAACATCTCCAATGATCTCCTGAGTTCTACTACAGTCGGCACCTGTGGATATTACTTTCCTGTATTCAGGTTAGGTAAACATCACTCATCCTAAGGCCGATCTACACCCCACCCCTTTGTGAACACCCTCGTTAGTGTAAACTTGGCCAGGTCGCAGTTGCAAATGAGAACTTGTTCTCAACTAGCCTGCCTGGTTAAATAAAGGTGAAATAAAATTAAAAATAAAATAAAAACTTTGTGTCCCAACTGTTGATAAGCAGCCACGGTCTGACACTTTCCATTTACAGTCTCTCGGTCCCAATCTACTGGGAGATATGTCAAGTGTTGTCTGGCTGTTAGGAATGGAGGAGAGATTAGTGGTGTTGGAAGAGTATCCAACCTTACAAAACTCTGAGTCACAAGTTTCTTAATCACACTCTGCAGGAGATGTGATGCTACCACTACAGCAAACTTCCCTTCTGGTGAGGTGGCCTCCTGTACACAGGGATCTGTGGCTCTTCAGTGGGTCATATGATTGAGTGTAGTCTGGCCCAGGAGTGTGAAGATGAAAGGAAAGGCTCTGGAGCAACGAACCGCCCTTGCTGTCTCTGCCTGGCCGGTTACCCTTTTTCCACTGGGATTCTCTGCCTCGAACCCTATTACAGGGGCTCGCTGGCTAGCTGGTGCTCTTTCATGCCGTCTCTAGGAGGGGTGCATCACTTGCGTGGGTTGAGTCACTGATGTGATCTTCCTGTCTGGGTTGGCGCCCCCCCCTTGGGTTGTGCCGTGGCAGAGATCTTTGTGGGCTATTCTTGGCCTTGTCTCAGGATGGTAGGTTCGTGGTTGAAGACATCCCTCTAGTGGTGTGGGGGCTGTGCTTTGGCAAAGTGGGTGGGTTTATATCCTTCCTGTTTGGCCCTGTCTGGGGGTATCATCGGATGGGCCCACAGTGTCTCCTGACCCCTCCTGTCTCAGCCTCCAGTATTTATGTTGCAGTAGTTTGTGTCGCGGGGCTAGAGTCAGTTTGTTATATCTGGAGTACTTCTCCTGTCTTATCCGGTGGCCTGTGTGAATTTAAGTTTGCTCTCTTATTCTCTCCCTTTCCCTCTTTCCTTCTCTCTCTCTTTCTTTCTCTCTCTCTCTCTCGGGGGACCTGAGCCCTAGGACCATGCCTCAGGACTACCTGACATGATGACTCCTTGCTGTCCCCAGTCCACCTGGCCGTGCTGCTGCTCCAGTTTCAACTGTTCTGCCTGCGGCTATGGAATCCTGACCTGTTCACCAGACGTGCTACCTGTCCCAAACATATTATTTGACCATGTTGGTCATTTATGAACATCTGAACATCTTAGCCATGTTCTGTTATAATCTCCACCCGGCACAGCCAGAAGAGGACTGGCCACCCCTCACAGTCTGGTTCCTCTCTGGGTTTCTTCCTAGTTTTTGGCCTTTCTAGGGAGTTTTTCCTAGCCGACGTGCTTCAACACCTGCATTGCTTGCTGTTTGGGGTTTTAGGCTGGGTTTCTGTACAGCACTTTGAGATATCAGCTGATGTACGAAGGGCTATATAAATACATTTGATTTGATATGATTTGATTCTTTCAAGCATTGTACCTTGATTCACAAACCCCTCACTGAAAGTTGACAATAGTGTCTGAAATGACAATACTGTCTCTGCTACTCTCAACATGTTCTGGGTATGTGTGACGTTCAACTTCAAAGTAGCCTACATATTGTACACAGTTAGCTGTCATTTCTCTCCCACGAGTTATCCCCTGTAACAATATATATAGAGGAGTGGTACCGTAACCTAGAGACTCTATTACCCACTTGCTTAATTTATTAGCCACACAAATCTCTGCCAGTGTCATTTTAAATTCAGCTTTCCCAATTCCCTGTAACGGCTTGGTTTTTTGGAGTCCATAGAATGCACGGATATCGGTCCTGCCAGATTCTGCAACTAACACTCTGTAGGATTGACCCTTGACACCCTCTCATACCACTTACACGGATGGATTTCTGTCTCAGTCACTAGTTCAGGCCCTAAATTAGTCTGTAAGTATGCTTTCATCTGCTTGACCATAAGAATGGTTTGGTTCCCATATTCACCCCTTAGGATGTTGTCCAGAGTATAACAACCCCAACAAGCTCCCTTTCCTCAGGTTCATGGTCTACTGGTGTCTAAAACTTTCCCTGACCACTTCACTCCCTTAGTTGCTGTACTAAAGGGCATCATTGGTGAATAAAACCTCCTTTAAACACAATAGCACCTACCCCGCACTATCCCTTTGCTGCTCCATCGTCAGCAAATGCTGTGTCCACGTTATCAACCTCCTGAAATGTTAATTTCTGATAGCATTAATCTGAAAGTTATCGACTGAGCTTCAGCTGATTGTGAACACTGGTACATTATGTCCATCTGTGGCAGAAGAGAACATCTAGCTTTGTTCTTTAGACTCTGTTATTGCGTTCCTTCCACACACCTGTCTAACAAAATTACACCTTTTTCTGAACAGCCTATGTCCAATGTACTAGTCCTGTTATCAAGTGTCTCCACCCAGATAACAATACCTCTGTAATTAGTGATCCGCAATGCATTCTCGTGTCTTCATATTTGGTAACCAATTCTATGCTAATTGTCAATCTATCCTTTTTACATGGTGCAATAACTAATAAAGCAATTGACAAACTATGGCGGCTAAAGTAGCTCCGAAACCCAACCCAACTGCTTGTCTACAGTGGATTCTACTCTTCTCTCTCTTTAGTTCTGCTTCCTCTATCATGGAGGCTTCCACCTCACCAATTACGTAGCTGGATCTCGTTTCACATGAGAATTGTGAACCCACCGATGAGAGGCTGTGGTCTTTACTGCTACAGGTGCGGTAAGTACTATGTATTGTCCAGACCAACTCTGTCCCAACATCCCCAGCTGGTGGATCTTGATGTACACTCAATCTCCAGGATTCAACCCGTGCTCTCCATTATCCCCTGGCGCCTGCTTTTCATGTGCTACTTTCACCTGGGAATATACACACTGCAACGCATGGGTAATTTTCAAACAATAGGACAATAAAGACTCCCATTATTTCCAGATCAGTAATTTGTGACATGGAAATAACAGCACGTGGTACTCTCATCGGTCTCATACAGTGGGGCAAAAAAGTATTTAGTCAGCCACAAATTGTGCAAGTTCTCCCACTTAAAAAGATGAGGCCTGTAGTTATCATAGTTACACTTCAACTATGACAAACAAAATGAGAAAAAAAATCCAGAAAATCACATTGTATGATTTTTAATGAATTTATTTGCAAATTATGGTGGAAAATAAGTACTTGTGGCACCTGTTTGAACTTGTTAACAGTATAAAAGACACCCGTCCACAACCTCAAACAGTCACACTCCAAACTCCACTATGGCCAAGACCAAAAAGCTAAGACCAAAAAGCTGTCAAAGTTGAAGTGTACCTATGATGAAAAATACAGGCCTCTCTCCTTTTTAAGTAGGAGAACTTGCACAATTGGTGGCTGACTAAATACTTTTGCCCCACTGTAGTTACCACTTCATGTGGTGTGAGTCCTGTGGTGGTGTTAGTCAGCGCCCTCATTGACATCAGTACCACGTGTAAATTCATAACCCCATCTTTCCCTTCTGTGCTCAATGTCTAGGACAAATCTTCCTTAATTGAATGATTTTGATGATTTGTAATCCCTGCCGCTTCAGTCCTATATGACAATGAAAAGCATGGGAGATTGCCAAAGCCTTACGCAACAGGTGTAGTACTTTGGAGGTGAAATGTGTCCCTTGATCGGAATCGAACGTCCGGAATAAGCCCTATCTCGGTATCACTTCCCGGATATGCAGAATACTGCCCTCTTTGGAGGAATTGCGTGCCCATAGTAAACTGAAAAGAAATCTGTCCAAAATTGCTAATTTATGCATATAATAATTATTATTGGATAGAAAACACTCTGAAGCTTCTAAAACCGTTTCAATTATGTCTGTAAGTATAGCAGAACTCACAGGGCAGGCAATCTCTCAAACTATTTTTGGAGTACTAAAAGTTGGGGCAACTTTGACGTCATAGCCCCCACCCTTCCCAACCAGCTATGGATCTGGAGACACTTTCTATGTCTTCCACTAGATGTCCTCATTCAGTACAGCGTTTAATTGTGCAAATCCTGCGTGGTTTGAGCCTTTAGTCGGAAAAAGACTGAGTGTCGCGAGAAAATTCAAGGTTACGGGAGCGCGCTTCTTGAAGACACGACCCTTTGTTCCAGATCGCCTGCGAAGGAGCGATTAGATAATTGTTTTGCATGTTTAGAACATCCTAAAGCTTGATTCTGCACTTAGTTTGACCAGTTTAGTCGACATATAATATGTAATTTTGAAGTTTTGATGCGCAACCCCTCGAGACCAGAGTTAATTTTGGCTGCATTTCAGCCAGAATTTGCTAACACAAACACACACGACTTGAAACCAAACGCTGTTTTGGGTAAGTATGAGTCCTTCCACTACATTCTGATTGAAGACCATCAAAGGTAAGGGAATATTTATGTTGTAATTTTGTGTTTCTGTCGACTCCAACATTGCGGAGAAATATTGCTTACGTCTGAGCGCCGTCTCAGATTATTGAATAGTGAGCGATTTCTGTAACGTGAAAAATAAATTTGACAAAGCGATTGCCTTAAGAAGCAGTGTATCTTTCTAACTATATGTAGAACATGTATATTTAGTCAGTTTATGATGTGTATTGCTGTTATCTGGCGGAGTTATATATAATTTCTCCGGATATTTTTAAGCATTTTCTGAACATTGCGTCAATGTAAACGGTGTTTTATGGATATAAATTGCATATTATTGAAAAAAACATGAATGTACTGTGTAACATGTCCTATTACTGTCATCTGATGAAGATTTTCAAAAGGTTAGTGAATTATTTTTCTTTTAATCCTGCGTTTGTGATTGCATCTATTGTTCGACAAAATGGCTGTATATTGGCTGTGTCTTTGTTGGTGGTTTGACATAAATATGTGCTATGTTTTTCGCCGTAAAACATTTTAGAAATCTGACAAGCTGGCTAGATGAACAAGGTGTTTATCTTTCATTTGAGCTATTGGACTTGTTAATGTGTGGAGGTTAAATATTTCTAAGAATATTTTTGCATTCTGTGCTCCACTCTTTCAGTTGAGCGGGGGGTGTGGTACCCCTAGGGGGACCTGTACCGTTAACAAGTTAACTTCTCTGGGATATGTGGGATGCTAGCGCCAATAGCCAATGAAATTGCAGGGCGCCAAATTCAAAACAGAAATCTCATAATTAACATTCCTCAAACATACAACTAATATTATCCATTGTAAAGATAAACTTCTCGTTAATCCAGTCACAGTGTCTGATTTCAAAAATGCTTTACGGCGAAAGCACACCTTGCGATTATGTTAGGTCAGCGCCTAGCCACAGAAAAACATACAGCCATTTCCCAAAGAAGGAGAGTTGTCACAAAAGACAGAAATAGCTTTAAAAGGAATCGCTAACCTTTGATGTTCTTCACCGGATGTCACTCCCAGAACCTCATGTTAGACAATAAATGTGTGTTTTGTTAGATAAAGTTAATCTTTATGTCCAAAAACATCTGGTGAAAGTGCAGAGAGCCACATCAAATTACAGAAATATTTATCATGAACATTGATAAAAGATACAAGTGTGAAACAAACATTTAAAGATAAACTTTCAAAAAAGTTTTATGGTAAAAGCACACCATGCGATAATGTTACGGTCAGCTACTAGCCACAGAAAAACATACAGCCATTTTCCAACCAAGGAGATGTGTCACAAAACTCTGAAATAGCGTTATAAATATTCACTTACCTTTGATGATCTTCATCTGAATGCACTCCCAGGAATGCCAGTTCCACAATAAATGTTTTTTTTTGTTTGATAAAGTCCATAATTTATGTCCAAATACCTCCTTTTTGTTCACGCGTTTAGTACAGTATTCCCAAAAGCACAATGTGCAAGCACAAAGTCAAAAAAGTTATATTACAGTTCGTAGAAACATGTCAAACGATGTATAGAATCAATCTTTCAGATGTTTTTATTGTAAATCTTCAATAATGTTCCAACCAGACCATTCCTTTGTCTTTAGAAATGAAAGGGAATGCAGCTCGCTCTCAAGGCCGCGCGCGTGATTTAGCTCATGGCATTCTGCCAGACTCCTTAGTCAAACAGCTCTTATTCGTCCCCTTTCATAGTAGAAGCCTGCAACAAGGTTCTTAACACTGTTGACATCTAGTGGAAGCGTAATTTGACCCCATAGACACTGTATATCGGATAGGCAAAGACTTGAAAAACAACAAACCAAGATTTCCCACTTCCTGGTTGGGTTTTTCTCAGGTTTTTGCCTGCCATATGAGTTATGTTATACTCACAGACATCATTCAAACAGTTTTAGAAACTTCAGAGTGCCTTCTATCCAAATCTACTAATTATATGCATATTCTCGGCCTCAGTAGCAGGCAGTTGACTCTGGACACCTTATTCATCCAAGCTACTCAATACTGCCCCCCAGTCCCAAAGAAGTTAACAAAGTTTGTTCTACAAAGTTTGCTGAAGCTGAGGAAGTTGCGAATACCTCTGTCCATCTGGAGAGTCTGTCCACCAAATATTTTATTTAACTAGGCAAGTCAGTTAATAACCTCTTGAAGCTAGGGGGCACTATTTTTATGTTTGGAAAAATAACATTCCCAAAGTAAACGGCCTGTTTCTCAGGACCAGATGCTAGAATATGCATATGAAGTGATATTGCAGGCGAAACCCTGAGGAAAATCCAAATAGGAAGTGCCTCTTATTTTGAAACCCTTCTGTTCCTATGCATGCCTATCCTCCATTTAAAGAGATATCAACCAGATTCCTTGTTATATGGCTTCCCTAAGGTGTCTACAGTCTTTAGACAGTTTCAGGCATTTATTTCGAAAAATGAGCGTGAAAGATCACATTGCGTAAGTGGATAGGGGGTGGCTCTCAGAGTGAGTTTTTGTGCTATTGTTCCTCCCTCTGTTTTGAAAAACCTACACACTCGGTTAAAATATTATCGAATATATATTTTAAAAACTACCTGAGGAATGATTCTAAAAAACGTTTGACATGTTTCTGTGGACATTATGAAAACTATTTGGAATTTCCATCAGGGTTGTCATGACCGCTCTTTCCTGTGTATTTCTGAACATGCTAAGTGTACATAATGCTATGCTAGGCTATCGATAAACTTACACAAACGTTTGGATTGCCTTCGCTGTAAAGCATAATTTCAAAATCTGAGATGACAGGTGGATTAACAAAAGGCTAAATTGTGTTTTGCAACATTGCACTTGTGATTTCATGAATATTAATATTTTTTTGTAATATTATTTGACTGTTGCGCTATGCTATTCAGCGGTTGCTGACAAAAATGATCCCGCGACAGGGATGGGTAGCATCAAGAAGTTAAGAACAAATTCTTATTTTCAATGACAGCCCAGGAACAGTGGGTTAACTGCCTTGTTCAGAGGCAAAGCAACAGATTTATATTGGTCACATACACATGATTAGCAGATGTTGTTGCAAGGTAGCGAAATGCTTATGCTTCAAGATCTGACAGTACAGCAGTATCTAACAATTCCACAACAAAACCTAATATATAACAAATTCCACAACAAAACCTAATACACACAACCTAGTGTGAAAGGCCGTACTTATTCACTGATGAAATCCTGGGAGGGACAGCATGAAATGAGACGCAGAGATGCGACTTCAACAAAAAGATGGAAATTGTATTGGAGTTCTAACAGTTGGTACCACACGCCAATCCAACAGTTTGAGCCGAACCTATTACAGGGAATACTACTGTCCTGGAATTCACTATAGTCTCCGGCTCATAATTACTCTCCCCCCTCTGCCCCTTAGCTCTTTAAGAAAGCACAAACAATAATCAGTCGTCAATTGGCCTCAGTGGCACTCATCAGTAGTGACCGTACTGCGGCCCACATCCAGGAGGGCGCAGACGGACCACTTGATCCAGCTGATCCCTCACACACACACCCTCAAGCCAGACCCAGGGGGTTCATGCCAGCCGGACCTACCAGGTCTAGGTGAGAAAGCTCATCCGCATTACCGTGTAGTTTTCTGGGCTTGTGAACCACCTCTAATTTAAACGGCTGCAGTGCTAGGAACCACCTTGTTATCTGGCTATTGTTGTCCCTCTGTCCCGCCATCCACTTGAGGGGGGCGTGGTCGGTGACCAGGTGGATCCTAGTGCCATTTAATTGTCAGCGCACAGTAGCATAGTTTCGCTCCCTTGGGGACAGCTTACGGCTGATATACACAATGGGGTGTGCCTCCTCCAACAACACGGCCCCTATCCCTGTGTCTGATGCATCTGTGAATACAGTAAAAGGCATGTTAAAATCTGGCATCTTCAAAACAGGGTACATGCATAACACAGTATTAAGTTAAAAGCTTTTTTGGCCCTGTTGGTCAATACCAACCACAGTGGTTCTGATTTTCGTGTCAGGTCGGTCAGTGGCGCTTCTATGGTGGAGTAGTTCAGTAGGAAGCACCAGTAGTATTCTGTCAGTCCCAGGAAGGCGCTCACCAACTGGGTTTTCTCCTTCTGGGGTTTGATGAGGCCACTGCCAATAGTGTAAGTATTCGGCTTCGTTTAACCTCTTGCTCCTACCTGGCACGCAGGCATCCCATCTAGACATCTGGAAATGCAAATGCACTACGCTAAATGCTAATAGTACTAGTTAAAACTCAAACGTTCATTAAAATACACATTCAGGGTATTGAATTAAAGCTACACTCATTGTGAATCCAGGCAACAAGTCAGATTTTTAAAATGCTTTTCGGCAAAAGCATGAGAAGCTATTATCTGATAGCATGTAACACCCCAAAAGACCCGCAGGGGACGTAAACAAAATAATTAGCATAGTCGTCGCTACACAAACCGCACAAATAAAATATAAACATTCATTACCTTTGATCATCTTCTTTGTTGGCACTCCTAGATGTCCCATAATCACTATTGGGTCTTTTTTTCGATTAAATCGGTCCATATATAGCCTAGATATCGATCTATGAAGACTGTGTGATAAACGAAAAAAAATAGCGTTTTATAACGTAATTTTTTTAATTAAAAAAGTTGACGATAAACTTTCACAAAACACTTCGAAATACTTTTGTAATGCAACTTTAGGTATTATTAAACATTAATAAGCGATCAAATTGATCACGAGGCGAAGTATATTCTTTAGCTGTCCGTCTGGAAATAATGTCTGGGTAATCCTCAACCAAAATATCCGGTCGGAGACCGGAAGAAATGCGTTGCCTTGCGTCTGTTTGACCAAGAAACAAAGCCTAGGCAAATGACAAGACTCTAGACAACGTGTGGAAGCTGTAGGTATTGCAACCTCAGCCCCATTAAATGTGGTTCACCTTTATCAATGGGTTCAAGTCGCGCATGGATATATATTTCCATTTTCAGTGATCAGATTTTCCTGCGCTTTTCGATGAAACGCACGTTCTGTTATAGTCACAGCCGTGATTTAACCAGTTTTATAAACGTTTGAGTGTTTTCTATCCACACATACTAATCATATGCATATACTATATTCCTGGCATGAGTAGCAGGGCGCTGAAATGTTGCACGATTTTTAACAGAATGTTCGAAAAAGTAGGGGGTAGGATTAACAGGTTAAGCCTAAGTGGTACTTCTTAAGATTGGCCGTAAGCCCGGCGCCTCCAGGCTCCCCAACACAGCTCATACCTTGTTTAGGTGGTCGTCCCAGTCCTCCGTATGTATGACAACAACGTCAATATAGGTGGCTGCGTAAGCCTGATAGGGTCTAATCAGGGTATCCATCAGTCATTGGAACGTTGCCGCCACTCCATGTCGACCAAACGGCATCCGGACATATTGGAAAAGCTCCTCCGGCAGGGCAAAGGCTGACTTGTGGCAATCCTCTGGTGCTAACTGGACTTGCCAATAGCCCTTGGTTAGGTGTAAGGTGGAAATGTACTTGGCTTTCCTTAACCGCAAAATGAACTCATTGACACGTGGCATGGGGTAGGCATCGAATCGGGAGATAGCATTTAGGGCCCTGAAGTCGTTACAACACTGTGTTGACCCATCAAGTTTGGGCACCAGCACGATTGCGATTGGGCTAGACCAGGCACTTGTATCTTTGGCTGGGAGTTCCCCTAGGGGATCGCCTTGCCATGACAAGTTTTAACACACAGTAACCAAAAACCTAATCTAATTTGTATATTCATACTAAGTTTGAATAAGCATTTGAAAATATGTGTAACGTAGACGCAGGGAGTCAGGAAGCAGGTGCAGATGGTGAGTTTAATAATAACAAACATGGAGAGTACAAAACAAGATTAGTGTCAGGACATCTCGAATCCCTCCTTACCTTATCCGCTGTGCAATCTGGTTTCCGAGCCGGTCACGGGTGCATCTCAGCCACGCTCAAGGTACTAAACGATATCATAACCGCCATCAATAAAAGACAGTACTGTGCAGCCGTCTTCATCGACCTGGCCAAGGCTTTCGACTCTGTCAATCACCATATTCTTATCGGCAGACTCAGTAGCCTCGGTTTTTCTAAAAACTGCCATGCCTGGTTCACCAACTTTTTTGCAGACAGAGTTCAGTGTGTCAAATCGGAGGGCATGTTGTCCAATCCTCTGGCAGTCTATGGGGGTGCCACAGGGTTCAATTCTCGGGCCGACTCTTTTCTCTGTATATATCAATGTTGCTCATGCTGAGGGCGATTCCCTGATCCACCTCTACGCAGACGACACCATTCTGTATACTTCTGGCCCTTCCTTGGACACTGTGCTATCTAACCTCCAAACGAGCTTCAATGCCATACAACATTCCTTCCGTGGCCTCCAACTGCTCTTAAACGCTAGTAAAAACCAAATGCATGCTTTTCAACCGATCGCTGCCTGCACCCGCATGCCCGACTAGCATCACCACATTGGATGGTTCCGACCTTGAATATGTGGACACCTATAAGTACCTAGGTGTCTGGCTAGACTGCAAACTCTCCTTCCAGACCCATATCAAACATCTCCAATCGAAAATCAAATCAAGAATCGGCTTTCTATTCCGCAACAAAGCCTCCTTCACTCACGCTGCCAAGCTTACCCTAGTAAAACTGACTATCCTACCGATCCTCGACTTCGGCGACGTCATCTACAAAATTGCTTCCAACACTCTACTCAGCAAACTGGATGCAGTTTATCACAGTGCCATCCGTTTTGTCACTAAAGCACCTTATACTACCCACCACTGCGACTTGTATGCTCTAGTCGGCTGGCCCTCGCTACATATTCGTCGCCAGACCCACTGGCTAGGAAAACCAAAGTTCCAAAGGCTGGGCCTAATATAATGTATAAGAGGTCATACAATAAGTTTTGTAATGAATCATATGTTGATGATGTAAAGAATATTTGCTGGTCTTTGGTGTGTAATGAGGAGCAACCAGATACTGCACTTGACACATTTATGAAATTGCTTATTCCAGTCACTAATAAGCACGCATCCATTAAGAAAATTACTGTAAAAACTGTTAAATCCCCTTGGATTGATGAAGAATAGAACATTTTTATGGTTGAGAGGGATGATGCAAAAGGTATGACAAATAAGTCTGGCAGCCCAACTGACTGGCAAACGTACTGCAAATTAAGAAATCATGTGACTAAGCTAAATTGATAGAATAATAAACTATACTATGAAACAAAGATACCTTATATAAAGAATGATAGTAAAAAGCTTTGGCACACCTTAAATTAAATTTTGGGAAAAAAGGCTAATTCGGCTATCATTCAATGGATCAGATGGCTCATTCATCACAAAAACCTCTGATATTGCCAACTTTTTCCAAGATAAGCAGACTTAGTAAGTATGACATGGCAGCAACAACTGCTGACACTACACATCCAAGTATATCTGACCAAATTATGAAAGACAAGAGTTGTACTTTTGAATTCCATAAAGTAAGTAGTAAAAAAGAATTGTCTATCAACAATGACAAGCCACCGGGGTCTGACAATTTGGATGGAAAATTTCTGAGGATAATAGTGTCCGATTTTGCCACTCCTATTTGCCACATCTTCAATTTAAGCCTACTAGAAAGTGTGTGCCCTCAGGCCTGGAGGGAAGCTAAAGTCATTCCGCTACCCAAGAATAGTAAAGCCCCCTTTACTGGCTCACACATATAGAGAAGGACACTCAACAAGCACAGCACTTATACAAATGACTGATGATTGACTGAGAGAAATTGATGATAAAATGAATGTGGGTGCTGTCTTGTTAGACTTCGGTGCAGCTTTTGACATTATTGATCATTGTCTGCTGCTAGAAAAACTGATGTGTTATGGCTTTTCACCCCCTGCTATAATGTGGATAAAGAGTTACTTGTCTAACAGAACACAGAGGGTTTTCTTTAATGGAAGACTCTCAAACAAAATCCAGGTAGAAGCAGGAATTCCCTAGCATAGCTGTAGGACCCTTACTTTTTTCAATCTTTACTAATGACATGCTACTGGCTTTGAGTAAGGAAAATGTGTCTGTTTGACTCAACACTATACACGTCAGCTATTACAGCGACTGAAAAGACTGCAACATTTAACAAAGAGCTGCAGTTAGTTTTGGTATGGGTAGCAAGGAATAAGTTAGTCCTAAATATTTCCAGAACTAAAAGCAATGTATTTGGGACAAATCATTAATTAAACCCTAAACCTAAACTACATCTCGTAATAAAATGTGGATATTGAGCAAGTTGAGGTGACTAAACTGCTTGGAGAAACCCTGGATTGTAAACTGTCATGGTCAAAACATATTGATACAACAGTAGCTAAGATGGGGAGAAGTCTGTCCATAATAAAGTGCTGATGTGCATTCTTAACAACACTATCAACAAGGTACATGGAAATCTATTCCACATCAGGAAACTGATGTAAGCATTAGAATCAGATTTAAAAAACAGATAAAAATACATGGAACAGTGGGGACTGTGAAGTAACACAAACATAGGCAGACACATGCATACACACCCATGATAACACACACACTATACACACATACACATGGATTTTGTGTTGTAGATATATGGTAGTGGAGTAGGGCCTGAGGGCACACACTTAGTGTGTTGTGAATTCTGTAATGAATGTATTCAAATGTTTTTTTTTTAAATTGTATAACTGCCTTAATTCTGCCGAACTCCAGGAAGAGTAGCTGCTGCCTTGCCAGCAGATAATGGGGATCCATAATCAATTTAAATACAAATACCATGAGGAAAATGGTGACTTTAAAACAGTTACAGGGTTTGATGGCTGTGATTGGAGAAAACTGAGGATGGATTGTAACGCTGTTCTAGGTGTGGTGAAGGAGAGTCGGACCAAAACGCAGCGTGTAGATTGCGATCCATGTTTAATGAACAAAAACGTAACACGAATCTAAAAGACAAACACTACAAAACAAAGAACGTAACGAAAACCGAAACAGCCTATACTAGTGTAAACTAACACAGACAGGAACAAGGACACTAAGGACAATCACCCACGACAAACTCAAAGAATATGGCTGCCTAAATATGGTTCCCAATCAGAGACAACGATAAACACCTCCAGACAGCCATAGACTTTGCTAGATCACCCCACTAGCTACAATCCCAATATATACACACCAAAACCCCAAGACAAAACACACCATAATACAAAAACCCCATGCCACACCCTGGCCTGACCCAATACATAAAGATAAACACAAAATACTTCGACCAGGGTGTGACATGGATCAACAACATTATATTTACTCCACAATACTAACCTTATTGACAGAGTGAAAAGAATGAAGCTTGGACAGAATAAAAATATTCAAAAACATGTATACTGTTTGCAACAAGGTGCTAAAGTAATACTGCAAAAACTGTCAAAGCAATTAACTTTTTGTCCTGAATACAAAGTGGATTTTTGAATACAAAGGCAAATCCAATACAACACATTACTGATTACCATTCTCCATATTTTCAAGCATCGTGCTGGCTGCATCTTGTTATGTGTATGCTTGTAATCATTAAGGACTGGGGAGTTTTTCCAGCTTAAAAAATAAATTAATGGAGCTAAGCACAGGCAACATCCTACAGGGAAATCTGGTTCAGTCTGCTTTCCACCAGACACTGGGAGATGAATACCCCTTTCAGCAGGACAACAGCCTAAAACACAAGGCCAAATCTACACTGGAGTTGCTTACCAAGACGACATTGAATGTTCCTTAGTGGACCAGTTACAGTTTTGACTTAAATCGGCATGAAATCTATGGCAAGACTTGAAAATGGCTACCAAGTCAACTTGACTGAGCTTGAATATTTTTTAAAGAATAATGTGCAAATATTGTACAGTCCAGGAGTGCAAAGCTGTTAGACACTTACCCAAAAAGGTGAATAACATGTATTGACTCAGGGGTGTGAATACTTATGTATTTCATTTTTCAAAACATTTAGAAAAAAAAATTTTTAAATATGTTTTAAGTTTGTCATTATGGGATATTGTGTCACGGGGGTGTTCTAGGTTATATATTTCTATGTTGGTGCTCTTGGTATGGTTCCCAATTAGAGGCAGCCGATGTTCGTTGTCTAATTGGGGATCATACTTAAGGGTTCCCTGTTACCACCTGCTTTGTGGGATATTGTTTTTGAGTGAGTGCTTTGCTTCTTGGTTTCTTTTAAGTTTCAATAAAAATAAAGATGTGGAACTCCAATGACACTGCACCTTGGTCCGTCACTCCACACGATCATGACAGAATATCCCACCAACACTGGACCAAGCAGTGTGTGACGGAGGTAAAGGAGTTTTGAACGTGGGAGGAGATCATGGGAGGACATGAGACCCTTCCTTGGCGGGAGTCGCCAAGGAGCATGGAAGCACAGTGACAACACCGGGGTCCACGGCCACAGAAACCCCAAGACTTTTTGGGAGGTGGCACATGGAGCTGGTGGTCGAGCAGTGGAGAGTGCCAGAGCCTGTTTGGGAGTCGGAGGAGGAATTTGATGAAAGATTCCTGGAGAGAGGTGGTAGCGATGAGAATGCTGCAGCACAGGCATGCTCAAGAGTGACACCAGTCTGGTGCCAGCTGCACCGGTTTCACGCACCAGGTCCAGTACATCCTGTGCCTCCTCCTCGCACTCGCCCTGAAGTGCGTGTGCCCAGTCTGGTACGACAGATGCCTGCGCCCCGCACTCGCCCTGAAGAATGTGTCACCAGTCCGGTGCAACCTGTACCGGCCACACGTATCAGGCCTCCAGTGCACCTCCCCAAACCGGTACGTCCTGTGCCTGCTCCCCGCACTCACCCTGAAGTGCGTGTCACCAGTCCAGTGCCACCTGTACCGGCTCCACTCACTTGGCCTCCAATGTGCGCATTCACAGTCCAGAGCTTCCGGCGACGGTTCCCAGTCCAGAGCTTCCGGCGACGGTTCCCAGTCCAGAGCTTCCGGCGACGGTTCCCAGTCCAGAGCTTCCGGCGACGGTTCCCAGTCCAGAGCTTCCGGCGACGGTTCCCAGTCCAGAGCTTCCGGCGACGGTTCCCAGTCCAGAGCTTCCGGCGACGGTTCCCAGTCCAGAGCTTCCGGCGACGGTTCCCAGTCCAGAGCTTCCGGCAACGGTTCCCAGTCCAGATCCATGGCAGGAGCCTTCCTCTGTGCCGATGTCCATTCCAGGCACGTCGTCCAGTCCCGCTCCATGGCGGGAGCCTTCCTATGCACAGATGTCCTGTCCGGGGACAGTGTCCAGTCCTGCTCCATGGCCGGAGTCTTCTTCTGCGCCGGTGCCCAGTCCAGGCACAGCGTCCAGTCCAGCTCAGGAGTCTTCTTCTGTGCTAGTGCCCAGACCAGGCATGGTGTCCAGTCCTGCTCCCTGGCCAGAGCCCTCCTTTGCGCCGATACCCAGTCCAGGCACAGGGTTCAGCCCGGAGCCATGGCCGGATCTGGGGTCTTGGTTTCACGGTCACGTCCTGACCATAGAGAGCCCATCTATGTGGTAGTAGGTCAGGGAGTAACTAGGGGGTGTTCTAGGTTATATATTTCAATGTTGGTGCTCTTCATATGGTTCCCAATTAGAAGCTTGTATATTTAATGTATTTTGAATTCAGGCTGTAACAATTGGAGAGAAAAAAACATAAATCAATGAGTATGAATATTTTCTGAAGGCTCTTTGTGTCCTACTTCACACATGTACAAGTGCATATTAAAATACATGTGTGAATTGTAAATTGTTTTTTTGTATATTCCAACTGTCCCTGAGACACCCACAGAGAGTGCGAATACGGTCTGCCATTATCAATGGCGACCCTGGAGAAATTAGTCTTAAGTCCCCTTGAGCAAGGCACTTAACAGTTTTTCACCTTTTTCGGCTCAGGGATTCAAACTAGAAACCTTTCGGTTACTGGTCCAATACTTCAACCGCTAGGCTGTTGGGGCAGTAGCCAAAAGTTTGTTAGCCTATAATATACTATGATACTATAAACTATATACTATTAGTTTAAATTTGACTATGGCAGGTAAACTACACACTATGAGGTCAAAGGAATTGTCTGTAGAGGTCCAAGACAGGATTGTGTAGAGGCACAGATCTGGGGAAGGGTACAAAACATTTCTGCAGCATTGGCCTCCATCAATCATAAATGGAACATGTTTGGAACACCAAAGACTCTTCCTATAGCTGTCCGCCCGGCCAAACTGAGCAATCGGGGAGAAGGGCCTTGTCACTCTGACAGAGCTCTAAAGTTCCTTTGTGGAGATGGGAGAACCTTCCAGAAGGACAACTAGCTCTGCAGCACTCCACCAATCAGGCCTTAATGGTAGAGTGGCCAGACGGAAGCCACTCCTCAGTTAAAGGCACATGACAGCCCGCTTGGAGTTTGCCAAAAAGCACCTAAAGACTCAGACCATGAGAAACAAGATTGTCTGGTTTGCTTAAACCAAGATTGAACTCTTTGGTCTGAATGCCAAGCGAAACATCTGGAGGAAACCTGGCACCATCCCTATGTTGAAGCATGGTGGTGGCAGCATCATTGTGTGGGTATGTTTTTCAGGAGCAGGGACTTGGATACTAGTACTTATGTAAATGTAATATCAGTTTTTTTATTAAAAAAAAAAGATTTTGCGTGGAGATGGGGAAAAACAACAATTTAATCACATTTTAGAATAAGGCCCTAACCTATCAACATCTGGAAAAAGTCAAGGGGTCTGAATACTTTCCGAATGCACTAAGTGCCTTTTCGTGATTGGCCTATCTGGTTTATATGATTATGATAGTCCTAATGCTTCTTGACAGTGTCATACATTTTATTTTCATAGTCCAAGTAAAGTGACACCGGATGGTCATAATTCTACTGTAAAGAATTAACTACAAAAACAACAAATTAATTAATAAACAAAACGAAAGGAAACTTCTTGGCAGGGAAAAACACATTTGAATAAATGTGGGTTTTGACACTTGTGGTTGTCATAACCAGCTATAAAAATAATGCAATATATAGTAACAGCTGAAAGTTTGGGCAAACCTACTAATTCCAGGGTATATCTTTATTTTTACATTATTTTTACATAGTAGAATAATAGTGAAGAAATCAAAACTGTGAAATAACACAATCACTTTTTGGCTGCTTTTCCTTTACTCTGCGGTCCAAATCTACTTTGTGCATGACACAAGTAGTTTTTCCAATAATTGTTTACAGACAGATTATTTCACTGTATCACAATTCCAGTGGGTCAGAAGTTACCATACACTAAGTTAAATGTGACTAAACAGCTTGGAAAATTCCAGAAAATTATGTCATGGCATTAGAAACTTCTGATAGGCTAGTTGACATCATTTGAGTCAATTGGAGGTGTACCTGTGGATGTATTTCAAGGACTACCTTCAAACTCAGTGACTCTTTGCCTGACATCAAGGGAAAATCAAAAGAAATTAGCCAAGACCTCAGAAAAAGAATTGTAGACCTCCACAAGTCTGGTTCATTCTTGGGAGCAATTTCCAAACGCCTGAAGGTACCACGTTCATCTGTATAAACAATAGTACGCAAGTGTAAACACCATGGGACCACGCAGACGTCATAGGAGACACATTCTGTCTCCTAGAGATGAATGTACTTTGGACCTTGTGAAGATGCTGGAGGAAGCAGGTACAAAAGTATCTATATCCACAGTAAAACGAGTCCTAAATCAACATAACCTGAAAGGCTGCTCATCAAGGAAGAAGCCACGGCTCCAAAAACGCCATAAAAAAAGCCAGATTACGGTTTGCAACTGCACATGGGGACAAAGATTGTCCTTTTTGGAGAAATGTCATCTGGTCTGATGAAACAAAAATAGAACTGTTTGGCCATAAAGACCATCATTATGTTTGGAGGAAAAAGGGGGAGGATTGCAAGCCGAAGAACCCCATCTCAACCGTGAAGCATGGGGGTTGCAGCATCATGTTGTGGGGCTGCAGGAGGGACTGGTGCACTTCACAAAATAGATGACATCATGAGGAACAGAAAATTATGTGGATATATTGAAGCAACATCTCAAGACATCCGTTAGGAAGTTAAAGCTTGGTCGCAAATTGGTCTTGACAAATGGACAATGACCCAAGCATACTTCCAAAGTTTTGGCAAAATGGCTTAAGGACAAAGTCAAGGTATTGGAGAGGCAATCACAAAGCCATGACCTCAATCCTATAGAAGACTTGTGAGCAAAACTGAAAAAGCGTTTGCGAGCAAGGAGCCCTACAAACCTTACAGTTACACCAGCTCTGTCAGGAGGAATGGGCCAAAATTCACTCAACTTATTGTGGAAAGATTGTGGAAGGCTACCAGAAACGTTTGGCCATGGTACCAAACACTAATTGCGTGTATGTAAACTTCTGACCCACTGGGAATATGATGAAAGAAATCAAATCTGAAAGAAATCATTCTCTACTATTATTCTGGCATTTCACATTCTTAAAATAAAAATGGTGATCCTAACTGACCTAATACAAGGAATTGTTACAAGGATTAAATGTCAGGAATTGTGAAAAACTGAGTTAAAATGTACTTGGCTAAGGTGCATGTAAACTTCCGACTTCAACTGTATAAATTAAGCAAAAAAAGAAACGTCCTCTCACTGTCAACTGAGTTTATTTTCAGCAAATTTAACATGTGTGAATATTTGTATGAACATAACATTCAACAACAGACATGAACTGAACAAGTTCAACAGACATATGAGTAACAGAAATGGAATAATATATCCCTGAACAAAGGGGGGGTTAAAATCAAAACTAACAGTCAGTATCTGGTGTGGCCACCAGCTGTGTTAAAGTACTGCAGTGCATCTCCTCCTCATGAACTGCACCAGATTTATCAGTTCTTGCTGTGAGATGTTACCCCACTCTTCCACCAAAGCACCTGGAAGTTCCTGGTGGGAATGGACCTCGCCCTCACCCTTCGATCCAACACATC
Organism: Oncorhynchus gorbuscha; assembly: GCF_021184085.1. Classification (NCBI taxonomy): domain Eukaryota; kingdom Metazoa; phylum Chordata; class Actinopteri; order Salmoniformes; family Salmonidae; genus Oncorhynchus; species Oncorhynchus gorbuscha. The sequence goes on from NC_060186.1 coordinate 45,745,763, forward strand.
CCAGACGTGCTCAATGGGATTGAAATCCAGGCTCTTCGCTGGCCATGGCATGACACTGACATTCCTGTCTTGTAGGAAATCATGCATAGAAGGAGCAGTATGGCTGGTGGCATTGTCATGCTGGAGGGTCATGTCAGGATGAGCGTGCAGGAAGGGTACCACATGAGGGAGGAGGATGTCTTCCTGTAACGCACAGCAATGAGATTGCCTGCAATGACAACAAGCTCAGTGCGATGATGCTGTCACACACCTCCCCAAACCATGACAGACCCCACACCTCCAAATCAATCCCGCTCCAGAGTACAGGCCTCGGTGTGATGCTAATTCCTTCAACGATAAACGCGAATCCGACCATCACCTCTGTGAGACAAAACCACAACTAGTCAGTGAAGAGCACTTTTTGCCAGTCCTGTTTGGTCCAGCAACGGTAGATTTGTGCCCATAGGCAACATTGTTGCCGGTGACGTCTGAGGACCTGCCTTATAGCAGGCCTACAAGCCCTCAGTCCAGTCTCTCTCAGCCTATTGCGGACAAACTGAGCACTGATGGAGGGATTGTGCGTTCCTGGTGTAACTCGGGCAGTTGTTCTTGCCATCCTGTACCTGTCCCGCAGGTGTGATGTTCGGATGTACTGATCCTGTGCAGGTGTTGTTACACGTGGTCTGCTACTGCGAGGACGATTAGCTGTCCGTCCTGTCTCCCTGCAGAGCTGTCTTAGGCGTCTCACAGTATGGACATTGCAATTTATTGCCCTGGCCACATCTACAGTCCTCATGCCTCCTTGCAGCATGCCTAAGGCACTTTCACACAGATGAGCAGGGACCCTGGGCATCTTTCTTTGTGTTTTTCAGAGTCAGTAGAAAGGCCTCTTTAGTGTCCTAAGTTTTCATAACTATGACATTAATTGCCTACCGTCTGTAAACTGTTAGTGTCTTTCTTTATCCCCTTACACTGTGTATAAGACAGTAGTTTTGGAATTGTTAGTTAGATTACTTGTTGGTTATTACTGCATTGTCGGAACTAGAAGCACAAGCATTTTGCTACACTCGCATTAACATCTGCTAACCATGTGTATGTGACAAATACAATTTGATTTGATTTAAAGACAGTTCCACAGGTTAATCTTCATTCATTGTTTATGGTTCATTGAACAAGCATGGGAAAGAGTGTTTAAACCCTTTACAATGAAGATCTGTGAAGTTACTTGGAGTTTTACTAATTATCTTTGAAAGACAGGGTCCTGAAGTGTATATAGTGACTAGGATTGCCTCTGCAGTCTCATTCTGAAGGTCACATAATTCGTAAATATGCACAAACCCGAGTCTTACTAAATCATTCTGTACCAAAGAAATTTTGTTGATTATTTATTTACTAACAAGCTAAAGGATAATACACAAACACACAGTCTAAGCTATTGATTAGATCTTAGTACAATGAAACAGGCCTCTAGCGGGCCAACACAATATGACACGTTACACAAAATGGGGATTTAGAAAGAGAGAGAGAGGTTGCACGAGAGAAAAGCACACTTACATACATTTGTAAACTATGCTTAGTTTAGCCCTAACACCTTTCCCCGAACTGCCGATCTTATGGGTCAGAATATAATGTAATTACTTGTCAAAGGTCTCCTTTGGGGTATCTCTTTGTGGACCGAGTTCCGCCTTCTCTTCTGATGGTGGCACCTCTTTTGTTACCGAGTGTTAGTATCCTTTCTCTTAGTGGTTTGTTTCCTCGCCCTCGTTCTGTAAGAGGGGTCTTCTGAGGCCGGTCAGCCATGTAGATGGTTCCAGCGTGGGAATGAAAGAAGTGTAGACACACAATTACTTGGAGAGAATAACCAGGTGGTCCTGCTTGAATTCACCTTAGATACAGATCCAGCTACTTAACCATAGCATTGATTGTTAAGAGGTTGCTTTGTCTTCTTCAACCTCGTGTTGCGTTTACGGGTTGCGACTACTCGTAGACCTTGGCTGCAGCACGTGGTCACCTAGCGTGGGTTTTACTCAGATCCAGTTAACACAACTAACTTCACATTTCATCTTTACAAAAACATTCAAGTTGATCTGGATGCTAGCGTCCCACCTCGCCAACAGCCAGTGAAATTGCAGGGCGCCAAATTCAAAACAGAAATCTCATGATTAAAATTCCTCAAACATACAAGTATTATACAACATTTTAAAGATGAACTTCTTGTTAATCCAGCCACAGTGTCTGATTTCAAAAAGCATTTATGGCGAAAGCACAGCTTGCAATTATGTTAGGTCAGCGCCTAGCCACAGAAAACCATACAGCCATTTTCCAAAGAAGGAGAGGTGTCACAAAAGTCAGAAATAGCATTAAAATGAATTAAATCAAATCAAATTGAATTTGTCACATACACATGGTTAGCAGATGTTAAATGCGAGTGTAGCGAAATGCTTGTGCTTCTAGTTCCGACAATGCAGTGATAACCAACAAGTAATCTAACTAACAATTCCAAAACTACTGTCTTATACACAGTGTAAGGTGATAATTGAGATTCCACTTTGTCTCTGTACTGACGCTTAGCTTGTTTAATAGCCTTGCGGAGGGAATAGCTGCACTGTTTGTATTCAGTCATGTTGCCAGACACCTTGCCCTGATTAAAAGCAGTGGTTCGCGCTTTCAGTTTCACGCGAATGCTGCCATCAATCCACGGTTTCTGGTTAGGGAATGTTTTTATCGTTGCTATGGGAACGACATCTTCGACGCACGTTCTAATGAACTCGCACACCGAATCAGCGTATTCGTCAATATTTCCATCTGACGCAATACGAAACATGTCCCAGTCCACGTGATGGAAGCAGTCTTGGAGTGTAGAGTCAGCTTGGTCTGACCAGCGTTGGACAGACCTCAGCGTGGGAGCCTCTTGTTTTAATTTCTGCCTGTAGGCAGGGATCAGCAAAATGGAGTCGTGGTCAGCTTTTCCAAAAGGGGGGCGGGGCAGGGCCTTATATGCGTCGCGGAAGTTAGAGTAACAATGATCCAAGGTTTTACCACCCCTGGTTGCGCAATCGATATGCTGATAAAATTTAGGGAGTCTTGTTTTCAGATTGGCTTTGTTAAAATCCCCAGCTACAATGAATGCAGCCTCCGGATAAATGGTTTCCAGTTTGCAAAGAGTTAAATAAAGTTAGTTCAGAGCCATCGATGTGTCTGCTTGGGGGGGGATATATACGGCTGTGATTATAATCAAAGAGAATTCTCTTGGAAGATAATGCGGTCTACAATCACTTACCTTTGATGATCTTCATCTGATGGCACACCCAGGTCTCTATGTTAGACAATAAATGTTAGTTTTGCTCAATAAAGTTCATATTTATGTCCAAATACCTCCTTTTTGTTCGCGCGTTTAGTCCAGTATTCCAAAATGCACAAGGCATTAAGTCCAGACGAAAAGTAAAAAAACATTCTATTACAGTTCGTAGAAACATGTCAAATGATGTATATAATCAATCTTTAGGATGTTTTTATCATAAATCTTCAATAATATTCCAACCGGACAATTCCTTTGTCTGTAGAAACTAAAAGAAATGGAGCTCGCGCTCATGGCCGCGCGCATGACTAAACTAAAGGCTTTCAGCCGGACCCCTGATTCAAGCAGCTCTTGTTCTCTCCCCCTCACAGTAGAAGCCTGAAACAATGTTCTAAAGACTGTTGACATCTAGTGGATGCCTTAGGAAGTCTGAACCCCATAGACAGTATATTGGATAGGCAATCACTTGAAAAACTACAAACCTCAGATTTCCCACTTCCTAGTTAGATTTTCTCAGGTTTTCACCTGCCATATGAGTTCTGTTATACTCACAGACATCATTCAAACAGTTTTATAAACTTCAGAGTGTTTATCCAAATTAAATAATATGCATATCCTAGCCACTGGGCCTGAGTAGCAGGCAGTTTACTCTGGGCACGCTTTCCATCCGTACGTGAAAATACTGCCCCCTACACCAGTGAGATTAACATTTAATAGCATAACAAAAACAACATTCATTTTCATATTCCATCTATCATTGTTACCACAATTTTGGCCGATTAAATATATTTATTATTATTGCATCTTACTGTTCTGAGGTAGGTTCTCCATCGGGCCCCCTCACACATTCCAATCCTCAATACTGAGAGGACAAAGGATTCTTCTGCTGCCTTAAGATTTACAATGGGCGCGAGGTGTCATAAACCCACCCTCTGCAGCAGTGAGCTGTCTCTGTAGGACTGTGATCCACGGTAACCTGACCTGAACAGGCCAGTCATGACAATGACAGATACAGACACATTACAGAGATAGATTAGAAAAAATTTTCAACCTCCAGATGAGTATGAGGGGGGAGTTCATGAACAAATCAAAAATTATTCTAACCCCTTTTTCGTGATATCCAAGTGGTAGTTACAGTCTTGTCCCATCAATGCAACTCCCGCACAGACTCTAGAGCGGCTAAGATCGAGAGCCATGCGTCCTCCAAACCACCACCCTGCCAAGCCACACTGCTTCTTACAAGCTTGTTTGGCTGGTAACTTACTCTTGAGATGTTTGAGGATGTTGGTGAACCATGATGTGCCGGCATAATGTGTCTTTAAAAACAGCCTATAACAAATTATAAATACACTATTCCTTGTGTTTCGATGTGTAGCATATGCAAAACTTTATAGCCTATTTATTTTGTTGGGCTTCTTTCCTAAAAAATAATTGTCCACCTCACGGTTCAGCTGACAGAGATTTGAACACTAGACAGGGCATTGAATGCAAAGACCTATAGGCCTACGTGTCCACTGTATGATGTTAATATTGCCATTTTTTGTCACACAACACAGTGCCACAGACATCTCAAGTTAAGGGAGCGTGCAATTGGCATGCTGACTGCAGGAATGTCCACCAGAGCTTTTGCCAGATACTTGATTGGTAATTTCTCTACCATAAGCCGTCATTTTAGAGAAATTGGTAGTACGTCCAACCTGCCTCACAACCCCACACCATGTGTAACCACGCCAGCCCAGGACCTCCGCATTCAGCTTCTTCACCTGCGGGATTGTCTGAGACCAGCCACCCGGACAGCTGATGAAACATAGGAGTATTTCTGTCTGTAGTAAAGCCTTTTTGTGGGGAAAACCTCATTCTGATTGGCAGGGCCTAGCTCCCCAGTGGGTGAGCCTATGCCCTCCCAGGCCCACCCATGGCTGCAACCCTTTACAGTCATGGGAAATCCATAGATTATGACCTAATTAATTAATTTCAATTGACAATTGAAGTCCGTCACTGGACGCGGGCAGCATTTGGTTCTTTAACGCACGCATACATTCATCACTCCTCCCTGCTCCATTATCAGATAAGTAACAATGTGGGTCCTCTGTCAACAGGTTAACCTCTGTCTTAGTACAAATATTTCACACTTATGTCAATGTTCATATTTAATATAAGCAATATGTATTATACTTATCTATGTTGTGGATGAGCGCGTTGTTTGTTTGTTTGTTTGTTTGTTTGTTCTGTTCCCCCTCTCTCTCTCTCTGTAGCGTCCAGGTATGCTGGATAAGGACCCGAGCAAAGAGAATTGGGCTGACTTTGTAGTGCCTGTCCCAAATGGCCCATTCATGTAAATGTGCATATTGAAAGACACTGTCAGTAGTGATGTCATTTTGTAAATGTTATGTTGAGATATTGTTTCATAAACATGTTGCAATGTATATACTTTAATATGTTTAGTTAATGGAAAATGTAGTTGACGAGGTAATTGCTTAATTAATTGGTGTTAATTGTTCTGAGGGGAGGGGCTAGCCCTACAAAAGTAGCCACTCTTTCAGTTCAAGGAGAGGGATTTTTTTTTTTGGATTGAGCTGTGAATGGGGCAGCATTGTTTTTAGCTGTCCCATAAGGTATATGTTTGATGGCAGTACTGTTGTTTTTGTTCCGGAATCACTTTGTAAATAAACACCCTTGCACAGAAGAACATTTGCGGCTCCACCATCTTTTTTTTGGATAGAGGTTAGGTTTTCCAGTATAGCCTTCTGGCCTACTCTACATGACAGACTGATTTCCTTATATGAACTGTAACTCAGTAAAATCGTTGAAATTGTTGCATGTTGCGTTTATATTTTTGTTCAGTATAGAAGACAGGACAGTAGAGGTGCATCAAAGCTGGGGCCAAGAGACTAAAACACAGCTTCTATCTCCATGCCATAAGACTGTTAAATAGTCAACACCAGCTGGCATCTGCCCAATACCCTGCCCTAAATTTTGTCACTGTTACTAGCCTGCTACCACCCAGTACTCTACTGCCATGACTTGCCCCTTTTGGTGATCCCCTCCCTCTCAGTCTCTCTCACCACAGTTTTATGACAGTTGTAAATATTAAACTCTCACTCTGCAGAAATGGAAGTTAAAAATCCCTTTGATACCATAGAGAAAGACTTTGCAGTACGGTAACATAAAAAGGTGGAATAATGAAAGAATATTTCTGTAATCCAAACAGTTGGAATGGTCCGTGGGTACTTAAATAACAATTATGTCAGATCAATTTATGTTTTGGGATCTCATTAAGGACGGTATAACAACATAACTCTATCTCTGAATGTGGATATTTCCCAGCTGTCAGGTTTACATCCAAATGTTGTGGAATTTACAGGATTAAATATGAAACTATTTGTGAAAAGATGAAATGTGATGTTAGCCTTCTAAATGAGAAAATGTTTTTTCATGTAAAGTTTATCCAGTGAGTAATCACGCCCACGTGAGCACCGGCATTATGCCAAATGTAATGGAACACCCTTTTCCCCCAAGTGGTTAAAAGGACCCGCTGAAGAACTCTATAGAACAGTAACGTGCAGCACCAGCTGAATACATTACAAATGGTTAAGAAAACTACAAGACTAGAGACCAAGCAGGTGGACGGTGTTGAACTGGACATCACAAATGGTTAGACTCGATGAGACCAGAAAAACGTGGAGCGTGGCTGCACAAATGGTTAGAAGCGCTGAAACTCTCGAGGATAAAGAAATTTACACAGGAACATTCAGTCTGCAACTGGTTAAGGACTTTAGACTGGTAACCACTGGGTGATACATTGAAAGATCCATTCTAACGAACACTTCCTCTGGAAGATCCATTCTCACAGACACTCCGAAACCAAGAAGCTACGACTATAACATTCAATCTGGATGGTGCCGGAGGGGAGGGCTGCCGTCTTATCGGCTCTTAACCAGCCATGCTATTTTTTAAATATATTTTTTTGTATTTCGAAACTTGTTTTGTACATAATTTTTCCTGCTTCTCTCTCTTATGAGAAAAAAGAGCTTCTGGACATCTGAACTGGGATTACTTACCTCAAATTGGATGATGAGTTCTTCAATGAGTCAGATGTGAGGGATATACTACAGACACCCGAACAGGGCCACATCCCTGCGATTCATTGGAAAATAAAATGCAGGTTTTGCAGAAAGAGATCAGTACGCCTTGTAAGGATCAGGCGACGAGTGGCTAATCTACACTTGCCTTTCCGTTCTGCTAGCTAACGTTCAATCGCTGGAAAATAAATGTCATGAACTGAAAGCACGTATATCCCTTCAACGGGACATTCAAAACTAACATCTTATGTTTCACAGAGTCGTGGCTAAACAATGACATTAAGAACATACAGCTGGCGGGTTATACACTCTATCGGCAGGATAGAACAGCAGCCTCTGGTAAGACACTGGCGGGGGCCTATGCATATTTGTAAACAATAGCTGGTGCACAACATCTAAGGAAGTCTCAAGGTTTTGCTCGCCTGAGATAGAATATCTTGTGATAAGCTGTAGACCACACTATCTAACTAGAGTTTTCATCTGTATTTTTCGTAGCTGTTTACATACCACCGCTGGCACTAAAACCACACTCAATGAGCTGAATTCCGCCATAAGCAAACATCCAGAGGCGGCCCTCCTAGTGGCTGGGGACTTTTAAGCAGGGAACCTTAAATCAGTTTTACCAAATGTGTGTCAGGATGTTAAATGTGCAACCAGAGGTAAAAAAAATTCTAGAGCACCTTTACTCCACACACAAAGCTCTCCCTCGCACTCCATTTGGCAAATCTGACCATAACTCTATCTCCTTGATTCCTGCTTACAAGCAGGAAGCACCAGTGACTTGGGCTACAAAAAACAGGTCAGATGAAGCAGATGCTGAACTACAGGACTGTTTTGCTAGCACAGATTGGAATATGTTCTGGGAACCATCAAACCGGCAAAGAGTCAATACAGGACTAAGATTGAATCGTACTACACCGGCTCCACTCGTTGGATGTGGCAGGGCTTGCAAACTATTACAGCCTACCAGACAAGCTAAATAACCGATATGCTTGCTTCGTGGCAAGTAACACTGAAACATGCATGAAAGCGTCAGCTGTTCCAGATGACTGTGTGATCACGCTGTCCGCAGCCGATGTGGGTAAGACCTTTAAACAGGTCAACATTCACATGGCCCCTGGGCCAGACGGATTACCAGGACGTGTACTCCGAGCATGCACTAACCAGCTGGCAAGTGTTCACTGACATTTTCAACCTCTCCCTCTCTTGAGTCTGTAATACCAACATGTTTCAAGAAGACCACCATAGACCCTGTGCTCAAGAACACTAAGGTAACCTGCCTAAATAACTACCGACCCGTAGCACTCATGTCTGTACCCATGAAATGCTTTGAAAGACTGGTCATGGCTCACCAACACCATTATCCCAGAAACATTAGACCCACTCCGATTTGCAGACCGCACCAACAGATGATGCAATCGCTAGTGCAATCCACACTGCCCTTTCCCACCTGGACCAAAGGAACACCTATGTGAGAATGCTATTCATTGACAACAGCTCAGCGTTCAACAACATAGTGCCTTCAAAGCTCATCACTAAGCTAAGGACCCTGGGACTAAACACCCCCCTCTGCAACTGGATCCTGGACTTCCTGATGGGCCGCCCCCAGGTGATAAGGGTAAGTAACAACACATCCGCCACACTGATCATCAACACGGGGCCCCCTCAGGGGTGTGTGCTCAGTCCCTTCCTGTTCTCCCTGTTCGCGCATGACTGCACGGCCAGGCACGACTCCAACACCATCATTAAGTTTGCCAATGACACAACAGTGGTCGGCCTGATCACCAACAATGATGAGACAGCCTATAGGGAGGAAGTCAGAGACCTGAATGTGTGGTGCAAGGACAACAACCTCTCCCTCAACGTGATCAAGACAAAAGAGATGATGGTAGACTACAGGAAAAGGAGGACCAAGCACACTCCCATTCTCATTGACGGGGCTGTAGTGGAGCAGGTTGAGAGCTTCAAGTTTCTTGGTGTCCACATCACCAACAAACTAACATGGTCCACCAAGACAGTCATGAAGAGGGCACAACAAAACCTATTCCCCCTCAGGAGACTGAAATGATTTGGCATAGGTCCTCAGATCCTCAAAAGGTTTAACAGCGGCACCATCGAGAGCATCCTGATGGATTGCATCACTGCCTGGTATGGCAACTGCTCGGCCTCCGACCGCAAGGCACTACAGAGGTTAGTGCGTACGGCCCAGTACATCACTGGGGCCAAGCTTCCTGCCATCCAGGACCTCTATACCAGGCAGTGTCAGAGGAAGGCCCTAAAAATTGTCAGACTCCAGCCACCCTAGTCATAGACTGTTCTCTCTGGTACTGCATGGCAAGCAGCAGTGGAGCGCCAAGTATAGGTCCAAGAGGCTTCTAAACAGCTTCTACCCCCAAGGCATAAGACTTCTGAACAGCTAATCAAATTGCTACCCAGACTATTTGCAATGCCCCCCGCTACGCTGATGGTACTCTGTTATCTATGCATGTCCACTTTAATAACTCTACCTATGTGTACATAATTCCATCAATTACCTCCACACTGGTGCCCCCGCACATTGACTTTGTGCCGGTACCACCTGTAGATAACCCCGCATTTGTTATTTACTGCTGCTCTTTAATTATTTGTTATTCTTATCTCTTACCTTTTTTTGTATTTTCTTAAAACTGCCTTGTTGGATTTGATTTTAGTGGAATTCCTTTGTCAGTCCCTTTCCTTGTCTTTTGAATCCACCATTTTGTGTTTAACAAGCCGTCATATCGGTTTAGTCCACTAAGGACTTTTCATTGCAGTCATATTAAGCCAATTTGAATATCGCTGATTCATCATTTATGCTAGGGTTCGTGCACATTTCCAAGAGTTTTGCGACATTCAGAATGAGACTGAAGGTAAATAAGAATTAATTAATTGACCGTGACTGATGTAAGAGATATTTATAACTTGAGTTTAGTCGGGAGATAGTAACTTGTTAAATAACTTTTCCCATGGTGCCCCAGATTACTACTTAATTAATTCTTATATGATTAATTTAATATTGTAATAATTGGATGTGGTATGCAATTATTTTACAAAATAACATTCAAGCACATTAATGATAGTCAAGACATGTACCCTGCACCTTATAGACTGTGGCCCTATGTACATAGTAATTGATCTCTGGTCACTTTAATGTTTCCATACTATTTACCCACTTCATATGTACAGTCCATTCGGAAAGTATAAAGACATGGACTTTTTCAACATTTTGTTACATTACAGCCTTATTCTGAAATTGATTAAATAGTTTTTTTCCCTCATCAAGCTACACACAATACCCCATAATGACAAAGCAAAAAGTTTTTTTTCTTTAAAATGTATTACAAATAGAACACTGAAATATCACTTTTACATAAATATTTAGACCCTTTACTCTGTACTTTGTTGAAGCACCTTTGGCAGTGATTACAACTTCGAGTCTGCTTGGATACAAGCTTGGCTCACCTGTATTTTGGGACTTTTCCCATTCCTCTCTGCAGATCCTCTCAAGCTCTGCCAGGTTGAATGGGGAGCGTCGCTGCACGGCTAAGCAATTTTCAGGTCTCTCCAGAGATGTTCGATCAGGCTCAAGTCTGGGCTCTGGCTGGGCCACTCAAGGACATTCAGAGACTTGTCCGGAAGCCACTCCTGTGTTGTCTTGACTATGTGCTTAGGTTTGATGTCCTGTTGGACGGTGAATTGTCGCCCCAGTCTAAGTTTAAGCGCTCTGGCGCAGGTTTTCATCAAGGATTACTCTGTACTCGATCGATCCTGACAAGTATCCCAGTCCCTGCTGCTGAAAAACATCCACACAGCATGATGCTGCCACCACGCTTCACCGTAGGTATGGGGCCAGGTTTCCACCAGACGTAACACTGGCATTCAGGCCAAAGAGTTCAATCTTGGTTTCATCAGACCAGAGACTCTTGTTTCTCATGGTCTGGGAGTGTTTAGGTGCCTTTTGGTAAACCCCAAGCGGGCTGTACATGTGCCTCTTACTGAGGAGTGGCTTCTCTCTGGCCACTCTACAATTAAGGCCTGATTGGTGGAGTACTGGGAGATGGTTTTAGGCTGGGTTTCTGTACAGCACTTTGATATCAGCTGATGTGAGAAGGGCTTTATAAATACATTTAATTTGACTTAGTTGTCCTTCTGGAAGGTTCTCCCATCTCCACAGAAGAAGTCTGGAGCTCTGTCAGAGTGACCATCAGGTACTTGGTCACCTCCCTGACCAAGGCCCTTCCCCCGATTGCTCAGTTAGGCCAGGCGGCCAGCTCTAGGAAGAGTCTTGGTGTTCCAAACTTCTTCCATTTAAGGATGATGGAGGCCACTGTGTTCTTTTAATGCTGCCTCAACACAGTCCTGTCGCGGCGCTCTACAGACAATTCCTTCAACCTCATGGCTTTGCTTTTTCCCTGACATGCACTGTCAAATCATGTCCAATCAATTGAATGTACCACAGGTGGACTCCAATCAAGTTGTAGAAACATCTCGAGTATGATCAATGGAAACAGGATGCACCTGTTTCGAGTCTCATAGCAAAGGGTCTGAATACTTAAGTAAACAAGGCATTGGTTTTTCCATTTTAATACATTTGCAAACATTTCTAAAAACCTGGTTTCGCTTTGTCATTATGGGGTATTTTATGTAGATTGATGAGAAATGTTTTATTTAATCCATTTTAGAAAAGGCTGTAACGTAACACAATGTGGAAAAAGTCAAGAGGTCTGAATACTTTCCAAATGCACTGTAAAAACCTTATTCTAGTCAAGGCTCATCCTATACAACTACTGCTGTACACACCTTCCCTATTCATATACTGTCCACACTGTCCATACACAAGAAGCATATACATTGAGTCAATCAGTTATGTTGTGACAAGGTATAGGTGGTATACAGAAGATAGCCCTATTTGGTAAAAGACCAAGTCCATATTATGGCAAGAACAGCTCAAATAAGCAAAGAGAAACGACAGTCTATCATTGCTTTAAGACATGAAGGTCAGTCAAGTGCAGTCGTAAAAACCATCAAGTGCTATCATGACACTGACTCTCATGAGGACCGCCACAGGAAAGGAAGACCGAGTTACCTCTGCTGCAGAGGATACGTTACCAGCCTAAGAAATTGCAGCCCAAATAAATGCTTCTGTCACAATCGTTGTATGGAGGGGACCAAAGTGCAGCGTGGTGTGAATACATTCTTCTTTATTGAAGGAAGAACACTTAAACAAAACGATAAGACGAACGTGACTGCGCTAACGTGCAACATAACATAGACAATAACCCACAAAATACCCAAAGAAGATGGCTTTCTAAATATGGTTCCCAATCAGAGACAACGATAAACACCTGCCTCTAATTGAGAACCAATCTAGGCAAACATAGACCTACATAAACACCTAGATGGTAAACAAACCCATAAACCTACAAAACCCCTAGAGAGTACAAAAACCCTAGATGAGACTAAAACACAAATACCACCCTCATCACACCCTGACCTAAGCAAAATATATAAAGAAAACAGGTCAGGGCGTGACAGCTTCACAGAGTTCAAGTAACAGACACATCTCAAGATCAACTATTCTGACGAGACTGCATGAATCAGGCCTACATGGACGAATTGCTGCAAAGAAACCACTGCAAAGGACACCAATAATAAGAAGAGACTTGTTTGGGCCAATAAACACAAGCAATGGACATTATACCGGGGGAAATCTGTCCTTTGGTCTGATGAGTCCAAGTTTGGGATTTGTGGTTCCAACTACCATATCTTTGCGAGACGCAGTGTAGGTGAACAGATGGTGTGTGGTTCCCACCGTGATGCACGGAGGAGGAGATGTGATGGTTCTTTGCTGGTGACACTGTCTGTGATTTATTTTGAATTTAAGCCACACTTAACCATCATGGCTACCACAGCATTCTGCAGCAATATGTGATCCCATCTGGTTTGCGCTTAGTGGGACCATCATTTGTTTTCAACAGGACAATGACCCAACACACCTCCAGGCTGTTTAAGGGCTATTTGACCAAGAAGGAGAGTGATGGAGTGCTGAATCAGATGACCTGGACTCCACAATCACACGACCTCAACCCAATTGATATGGTTTGGAATGAGTTGGACCGCAGAGTGACGGAAAAGCAGACAACAAGTGCTCAGCATATGTGGGAGCTCCTCCAAGACTGTTGGAAAAGCATTCCAAGTGAATCTGGATGAGAGAATGCCAAGAGTGTGCAAAGCGGTCATCAAGGCAAAGGGTGGCTAATTTGAAGAATCTAAAATATATTTTGATTTGTTAAAAACATATTTGGTTACTACACAATTTGTATGTTTTTTCATAGTTGATGTGGTCACTATTATTCTACAATGTAGAAAATAGTAAAAATAAAGAAACCCTTGAATGAGTAGGTGTGTCCAAACTTTTGATTGGTACTATATATACAGTGGGGCAAAAAAGTATTTAGTCAGCCACCAATTGTGCAAGTTCTCCCACTTAAAAAGATGAGAGGCCTGTAATTTTCATCATAGGTACACTTCAACTATGACAGACAAAATGAGAAAATAAACCCAGAAAAACATTGTAGGATTTTTAATGAATTTATTTGCAAATTATGCTGGAGAATAAGTATTTTGGTCACCTACAAACAAGCAAGATTTCTGGCTCTCACTGACGTGTAACTTCTTCTATAAGAGGCTCCTCTGTCCTCCACTCGTTACCTGTATTAATGGCACCTGTTTGAACTTGTTATCAGTATAAAAGACACCTGTCCACAACCTCAAACAGTTGAATAAATCATATATGTGTGTGTGTGTGTGTGTGTGTGTGTGTGTGTGTGTGTGTGTGTGTGTGTGTGTGTGTGTGTGTGTGTGTGTGTGTGTGTGTGTGTGTGTGTGTGTGTGTGTGTGTGTGTGTGTGTGTGTGTGTGTGTGTGTGTGGAGATACTGTAAAGGAAGAGAAGCTTATGTCTGACCCCAGAGAGATATGCCACCGACAAAAGCATTTCTTTGTCAGCTACTGGGTCTACTATACAGACATAGAAAAATAAAACTAATATCAGTCATACCATAACTTCACAAAAGTTTCTAAACTTTATTAGGATAATATCAAAAGTAAGTCCGGCCATTGTTTATTGACAAAATACGAGCAGACCAGGGAAAAAAAATGCACTACCCTCCCATGTGGCCCACCCCCCAAAGCCAAAAATAATCATTTTTACAGCCCTCCCCTATTTTTGATCACCCCCCCCCCCGATGTGTCCCTGAGGATGATTCTCCAATCGATCTTTAATTGCTATTAGGTAGTGATGTAGACAGTACTGTGGCACCTTTACTGGGTCATCTCTAGTTACCTCAGCCACAAAATCATCATTATGGCTAAACCCCGCCTATAAATAGCTACAATCTCTCTTATTAAACTCTTATTTTAAACGAAACTCTAACCTTAACCCCATATTTAACCACACTACGAACATTATGCCTAACCCTAAGATTAAATGAAGACGAAAAAACACATTTTTGATCATTCTTTGTGATGATATTTTGACTGTCTGGCTGTGGTAACTAGTGACAACCCTTTAACTGCTCTATCACGAACCACTGGGAACAGGTTGCCTGGGAAACGGCCGCATGGCAACAGGATCAGAGCCTGGGAGTTGTCTGCCGCTAGGTCTGCTCCCATTTTATCGCATTTCTTCACTAGATGGTGTGCAAGCCACTGGAGAGTAGGCTGCACTTGCTCGCGCACAGTAGGCTACGGCTCCAACAAAACAAACCTGGAAAACTACATTATACGACGCGCCATTTCTTTAGGCTTTTGAGGAGGAAAGTGTGGGAATAAAAGCTTTGCTTTAAGGTTTTCATGCGACTTGGATAATATACAATCCAGCTGTGATGGACATAATGATTGCGGTGCAGGATGTGTGCGTCTCCAGTCAATGGCTTACAGCTATAATTCTCAGTCTGTGCTGCTTTTTGCCTTCGTGCTTACCCGCTGGACAAACTGTGGACTATGCATCGATTGAAAGTGTGGTCACCCGACAAGGCGATACGGCTCTCCTGAGGTAAGAAAACAAGCAAAGCAGCTTCAATTTCCCTCTGTCTCTAAATTCACGGACGACAGAGTTTCAATATCTAACCAAATAGTGCTGTGACACAACAATAAGCAGCCTATAATTTGATACATTTCAGTTTTGCATTCAATGTTAGCAATTCTAAACTGGGTCACTCGCGCTACAAAAAACAATCCATTCTTAGCCCGTGTTTTTTTCATAGAATTAGAATCGTAGAATGGAGGAACCTAACTATGATGGGATCAGCCATTTTGGTCAGGGGTTGGCCAACCATTGTTTTCCAGTGCTGTTATGAGATATTGTGTAAAATAATGAATTTGAAGAATTTATCTGCACTGTAAAGCAGGGCCATGCACAGACCTTTCTGTGGGCAGGTGCTCAAAATGAAAAAAGGGCACTCCCCCTTGAAAAAAAAAAAATTGGCTTTCATAATTCATATCTCGAAATTCATAACATACTGCCTCTGTAGCAAACATTTGTAAATGTTTTAGTATAGGCCTATTTATTTCTGCAACACACTCATCACAAGTTGTAAGCAAGCTAGTTACAGTGATTAAGACATGATTGACTTCAGAAAAATAGGGTAGGCTATTGATTAAATAAAATTTCATTGGTCACATACACATTTTGCAGATGTTATCGCAGGTGCAGTGAAAGTACACACAAATCCCCCAAAATGAAAAGAAATTGAGAAGTATCAGAACGATCAATGTCAGAGTCCGAAATATATATGTATATATTTTTTTCGTGTGCAGAAGGTCCTTGGTTCAAGCCCAGGTTGGGCGAGGGACGGACGCAATACTATTGCTTCCGTCCTTCGCCTAAACAGGGCTTGAACCAAGGACCCTCTGCACACAAGAAAACATAGACAACAGTCACCCTTGAAGCATTGTTACCTATCGCTCCACAAAAGTTGCAGTCTTTGCAGAGCAATGGAAACAACTACTTCAAGGTCTCGGAGCAAATGACGACACCAATTGAAACACTACTAGCGCTACTATTTCACTACCGCTAACTAGCCATTTCACACCGGTTCCACTCACCGCAATAATCAGTGATCAGGGTCACGGCACCAATGTAACTGTATTGTTTCCGTCCCTCTCCTCGCCCCAACCTGGACTTGAACCAGGAACCCTCTGCACACATTGACAACAGTCACCCTCGAAACAACTACTTCAAGTCTAAGAGCAAGTGACATCACCGATTGAAACGCTACTAGTCCGCACCGCTACTTAGACATTTCTTACCGGTTATAGATAGATGTATGTATATCTATCTATAACTATCTATCTATCCTGGTTGAGAGAATGCCAAGAGTGTGCAAAGCTGTCATCAAGGCAAAGGGTGGCTACCTTGATTTCATATAGTGAAGACAAACTTATTCTTAAATGTAGAAAATAGTAAAAATAAAGAAAAACCCTTGAACGAGTAGGTGTGTCCAAACTTGTGATTGGTACTGTGTGTGTGTGTCTGTGTCTAGACAGACAGTGTGGCCAGTATATAAATAGTAAATGTGTGTACAGCAGTAGTTATCTAGGATTAGCCTTGACTAGAATACAGTATATACATATGAAATGGGTAAAACAGTATGTAAACATTAAACTGACCAGTGATGAATGACTATGTACATAGGGCTGCAGGGTAGAGTACCGGGTGGTAGTCAGCTAGTATCAGTGACTAACTTCAGGGCAGGGTACTGGGCGGAGACCAGCTAGTAGTGACTATTTAACCGTCTGATGGGCTGGACATAGAAGCTGTTTTTCATTCTCGGTCCAAGCTTTGACGCACCTGTACTGTCCTTTCTCCACATTCCATACTGAACAAAAATATAAACGTGACAATCAGTCAATTGAAATAAATTCATTTGTCACTAATCTATGGATTTCACATGACTGGACATGGGGGTGCAGTCATGGATGGGTGGGCCTGGGATAGGCCCATCCACTTGGGAGCCAGGCCCACCCACTGGGGAGCCAGTCCCAGCCAATCAGGATGAGTTTTTCCCCACAAAAGGGCATTATTACAGACAGAAATACTCCTCAGTTTCATCAGCTGCCTGGATGGCTGGTCTCAGACGACCCCACAGGTCAAGAAACTAAACTCAGCAAAAAAAGAAATGTCCCTTTTTCACCAACCTGTCTTTCAAAAATTATTTGTGAAAATCCAAGTAACTTCACAGATCTTCATTGTAAAGGGTTTAAACAATGTTTCCCATGCTTGTTCATTGAACCATAAACAATTAATGAACATGCACCTGTGGAACGGTCGTTAAGACACTAACAGCTCACAGACAGTAGGCAATTAAGGTCACAGTTATGAAAACGTAGGACACTAAGAGGCCTTTCTACTGAAAAACACCAAAAGAAAGATGCCCAGGGTTCCTGCTCATCTGCATGAACATGCCTTAGCCATGCTGCAAGGAGACATGAGGACTGTAGATGTGGCCAGGGCAATAAATTGCCATGTCCGCCTAAGATAGGGCTACAGGAAGGACAGCTGATAATCCTTGCAGTGGCAGACCAGGTGTAAGACCTGCATAGGATTGGTGCATCTGAACATCACACCTGTGAGACAGGTACAGGATGGCAACAACTGCCCGAGTTACACCATGAACGCACAATCCCTCCATCAGTGCTCAGACTTTCTGCAATAGGCTGAGAGAGACTGGACTGAGGGCTTGTAGGCCTGTTGTAAGACAGGTTCTCACCAGACATCACCGGCAACAACGTTTCCTGTGGGCACAAACCCACCGTCGCTGGACCAGACAGGACTGGCAAAAAGTGCTCTTCACTGATGAGTCGCAGTCTTGTCTCACCAGGGGTGATGGTCGGATTTGCGTTTATTGTCGAAGGAATGAACGTTACACCAAGGCCTGTACTCTGGAGCGGGATTGATTTGGAGGTGGAGGGTCCGTCATGGTTTGGGGCGGTGTGTCACAGCATCATCGCGGCTGAGCTTGTTGTCATTGCAGGGAATCTCAATGCTGTATGTTACAGGGAATATATGGAATATATTCTCCTCCCTCATGTGGTACCCTTCCTGCAGGCTCATCCTGACATGACCCTCCAGCACGACAATGCCACCAGCCATGCTGCTCGTTCTGTGCATGATTTCCTACAAGACAGGAATGTTAGTCATCTGCCATGGCCAGCGACGAGCCCGGATCTCAATCCCATGTCTGGGACCTGTTGGATCGGAGGGGGAGGGTTAGGGCTTTGGAACTTGCAGGTGCCTTGGTGGAAGAGTGGGGTAACATCTCACAGCAAGAACGGGCAAATCTGGTGCAGTTCATGAGGTGGAGATGCACTGCAGTACTTAATGCAGCTGGTGGCCACACCAGATACTGACTTACTTTTGATTTTAACCCACCCCCCTTTGTTCAGGGACACGATTCAATTTCTGTTAGTCACATCTGTGGAATTTGTTCAGTTTGTCTGTTGAATCTTGTTATGTTTATACAAATATTTGCACATGTAAAGTTTGCTGAAAGTGAATGCAGTTGACAGTGGATGTTTCTTCTTTTAGATGTGGATGTCCTGGCTGGCATGGTTTACATGTGGTTTGCGGTTGTGAGGCTGGTTGGACGTACTGCCAAATTTTCTAAAATTACGTTGGAGGTGGCATATTTGGGGCATTATGTTTTGTGACAAAACTGCACATTTTAGAGTGGCTGTTTGTTGCCCCAGCACAAGGTGCATCTGTGTAATGATCATGCTGTTTAATCAGCTTCTTGATATGCCACACCTGTCAGGTGGATGAATTTTCTTGGCAAAGGAGAAATGCTCACTAACAAGGATGTAAACTAATTTCTGCTTCAAATTTGAGAGAAATAAGCCTTTTGTTCGTGTGGAACATTTCTGGGATATTTTAGTGATTTTGGTTGATGAAACGTGGGACCAAAGCTTTACATGTTGCGTTTTATATATATTTTTCAATATAATTCACCAGGCAGGACAAAACTATGTCCCACCAAAAGATGCTGAAATTTCAGGCGGTCTTTTCGAACAGCTCTTATACTGAAAGTGTATTATCATTTTCACAATTCCACAAAAGAAAAACATATTTTTAACAGTACTGAGCCTTTAAAGAGAAGGTGCGGCCCTGAATACGAAGGACTATTTAATTTAAGTGATAAAACCTACAACAAAATGCATGTTTTATGTATTGAATTAAAAAAGCTGAATTACATCTAGTTGTCTGGCTTGGCCTGTGAACAGCAGTGATGAGATATTGTTAGTTATTTTGTGATTAATAGTTGATGGCGCTCATCACAAAATTACCTTAGCAACAGCGATGATGGAGTGCACAATTTTGCCCTATTCTCTGCTTGCCCGACGGCTGTCATGTCAAACCGACTTACACCTCAGACGATCTCTCTAGAGAAGAGTCTAATTCCCTGGTGTCAATCTGGGTTGCTTGTGATCAGTGGCAGAAGCTGTGCCTGAATCCCAATGATTCATTGGGCTAGAGATTATCCCTGTGGTATGAATCAGCTCAACAAACAAGTTTACCACTCCACAACCACCGGGTCATTGACTCTGTGCAGCTCTGACAGACTGGAAATGGATATGGGGACCATTTTGAAGGTCCTTGGCGTTTAAAAAAAAAAAAAAAAATGAAGAGGTCATTTCACGATGCCAATTATAGGCAAAATAACCTATATTTCTTGATTTGAAACTCAATGCATTTTCCGTGTGTATGCAGTCGGTGTGGCGTTATCATTTCACTCTGTTCAACTCTGTTAAACTAATGGATACTGGAAAGCTCTTAAGCTGCTCTACTTGCCTCTCTGCCTTGCATCTAATTGCAGCTTATCGTTATCACCAGGATGACTGGATGTGTTGATATTTGCACTGCGATAAGGGGTATTCAGAAAACTGACTGTTTTTCAAAATCCGAATGAAGCTCAGATTGGACTTTTCCAGTACACTGGGGCCTTTGTTTTCAGGAAGGCTTCAAACATAACCATGTAGCTGGAGACTGCAACCATAAAACTGTCTGAGATCGCTGACCCTCTTTTTCCAGACCATAGACTATTATAAGGCAATTTCTTCCATTCTGCTGAAGCTGATTACAGGAAGAAAATGGTGAGCATTCTCAAATGGTGACAAACCCAGAAGCATACAATTAGTCATTGCCTCTGTATTATAGAAGAGCTCCCAAGAGGAATGTTCACTCTGTCATGTGTTCATTATTTCTCCCTCTTCTTCAATTCTTAATGCTGCATTACTGTGGCCTTCTGTGTTCCCCCTGCCTCCCTGATTTATGTTGGACAATGGGTCCATATCAATTAAATGGCTAGGGCTCTTAGAACAAAAGGAATTGTCCGCATGTGCATAATCTTCCTTTTAAAGGCCCAGTGCAGTCAACTTGACTTTCCTAGGTGTTATATATTTTTCTACACTATGCGGTTGGAATAATATTGTGAAAATTATGATAATACCCTTTAAGTGTAAGCTGTTTGAAAAGACCGCCTGGAATTTTAGTCTGTTTTGGTGGGATGGAGGTTTTGGAAAATTTAGTTAATAGACCAATAAGAAAGAGTACCAAACCTTTCTGCCTATAACAGTTTTCCCATTCCCAGACGGTCCTAGCAAAATTATTGCTTGAGAAATGTCTAATGGCTAATAAGCTATTTTTGTTTATTTTTGACCATTTTAATTGATAACAGGGTACTTATTTGTTACTCAGAATTTGATATTGCGATTAAAAGCGACTGCATTGGACCTTTAATATTTTTTAATGACCTAAAAACTTTGCCATTTTCCTAATGGGGTCCTTTTCCGTCATTAACAAGGGGCCTTGTATTCTGAATCAGTTATTGTTGGTTTTATGCCATGCATGACTGCATAGTTTCATGTATCTGGTGCATTTTACATTCAAAGGGGTTTCTGAACCAGTGATTCCTCACGAAACTCAGTGATTCCTCACACAACTCAGACAAAAAAATACAATTTTGGAGAGTTTATTAGAATAGAATAGCCCTTTGGAGGAACAATTGCTGAGATAGTTGGAGTCATTAAAACTTATTTTTTTCCACCACTCCACAAATTTCTATAGTTTTGGCAAGTCAGTTAGGACATCTACGTTGTGCATGACAAGTAATTTTTCCAACAATTGTTTACAGCATCACAATTCCGGTGGGTCAGAAGTTTTACATACACTAAGTTGACTGTGCCTTTAAACAGTTAGGAAAGTTCCAGAAAATGATGCCATGGCTTTAGAAGCTTCTGATAGGCTAGTTGACATCATAAGACACCAATGTTTGCTTTGTAGCACGTACAGATGAGACACAATGGAGTCTTAAAGGAGGCCTTGGTAAGGCCAAATTGTCATACATATGCCAATGTTGATCAATTATTTCTCAGTTATGCTTTTTCATAGTTATGCCAAATATAGGTCAACTCCTTCCTCCAAATGACTATTCTATGGATTACAGTACATGAAAATCCCCCAAATCATGTTTTTTTTTTTGTGCCCCTCAGCTGCCATGGGGAGCGCACCATCAATGGGATCATCTTCTCTATTATTTACTGGTGTGATGCCATTGAGATTGACGGATAAGCCTTAACTCTTCACATTAAATGTTCTGCATGGCTAAGTAAACTATAGCACGGGACAATTCTCTTGAAGGCAAAACTGGTAAGGTATTAAAGGAAATCCATTCCTCCAAGATAAAGCGATTATAGGCCTAAACAAATGTAAACTGTGCTAAACTGTAGCCTGCTGCATAGGTATGCTTAGCCTATATCTTGAATTGACATTATGAATATGATACTGACATGGCACATTATAGATGATAAAGCCTGTAAAATATTAGCCTATTCAGTCTAATATAGTCAAAAGAGGGGCGTACCGTAAGTAGGCTATTCAGTGCAGTCATAATAAATCCGAGGTCCAATTGAGGGGGTTCTTCCACCACGATTCGAAAGGGGGTTATAGTGGCAGTTGAATAACTTTTTTTTCCTTAAATAAAATGTATTTGTCACATACACATGGTTAGCAGGTGTTAATGCAAGTGTAGCAAAATGTTTGTGCTTCTAGTTCCAACAATGCATTAATAACCAACGAGTAATCTAACCTAACAATTTCACAACAACAAGTGTAAAGGAATGAATACGAATATGTACATAAAAATATAGAAATGAGTGATGGCCGAACGGCATAGGCAAGATGCAGTAGATGGTATAGAGTACAGTATATACATTCGAGATGCGTAATGTAGTGTATGAGAACATTATACAAAGTGGCATTGTTTAAAGTGGCTAGTAATGCATTTAATTACATCAAGATGGCAAGATGCAGTAGATGGTATAACGTACAGTATATATATATGATATGAGTAATGTAGGGTAAGTAAACATTATATAATATAAAGTGGCTAGTGGTAAATTGATAACATCAATTTTTCCATTATTAAAGTGGCTGGAGTTGAGTCAGTATGTTGGCATCATAACCAAGATGGCTTCAAACCAAGATGGCATACAGTGCCTTGCGAAAGTATTCGGCCCCCTTGAACTTTGCGACCTTTTGCCACATTTCAGGCTTCAAACATAAAGATATAAAACTGTATTTTTTTGTGAAGAATTAACAAGTGGAACGACATTTATTGGATATTTCAAACTTTTTTTAAACAAATCAAAAACTGAAATTGGGTGTGCAAAATTATACTTTCGCAAGGCACTGTAGCAGTTCAGACGTCCTTTGTCCTCGTCGTGTATATATATATACACACACACACACAACTTTTTTCACATACATTTTATTTTCCATCAACTCCTCTTCAAAACACTCTCCTGCAACCCGCCTCACCAATTTATATTTATAAAAAGTATTATTTACCTCAAATCTGTAATACTCCAAGGAGCTAATCAGAAGCTAGTTCAGAAGCTAGTTAGCTTCTTTACTGGCAAATCGTTAGTATTCAGCTAACCACGGTTTGTGGTCATCAGCTATCCTTTAGCTTGAAAATCTATCACCAGTTTTGTACGACGCAGCGCGGCTCGGAACGTAACATACCAGACAAATTTTTCTCTCTATGGCCCTGGATTTCAACTGCTCTCTGGACATTCATACCCAGATCTTACAGCTAGCTAGCTGCTATCCGTGTGACTATCGGCTTTCGTCGATTCCGGAGCAAACATCAATTATTCTGGAGCTAGCCAGCTCCGTCAATCACTCCTGAGTTCCATCAATCACTCCTGGGCTGCGGTCACCTATCCTGACCCGTTTTTCTGCCTACGCGGAGCCCCACCGGGCCTTCACAACTGGACTGCCGACGTTATCTACCCGAAGGAGATCCGGCTGGCTCCTCTGTCGCGACGTTACCTGAACGCCCATCTGCGGCCTGCTAACTGTTAGCGGTCTTACCGGCTGCTATCTGAATAGACAATCGGACAATTTATTTATTATTATGTTTCTTCCTGGGCTTCTAACTATATCTATTGTTTTTATTGTTGTTGTGTGATTTGGATTAATCCCCTCTACCACACGGAACCCCACTAATCTACTGACGGAACGCAAGAGGTGGCTAACAACAGACCTCCATCCTATGCTAGCTTGCTACCGATGGCCTGGCAAGCTGTCTAAATCGCCGTGACCCCCAATCAACCTCTCCACTCACTGGACCCTTTTGATCCCTCGACTCTGCATGCCTCTCCTTAATGTCAATATGTCTTGTCCGTTGCTGTTCTGGTTAGTGTTTATTGGCTTATTTCACTGTAGAGCCTCTAGTCCTGCTCACTATACTTTATCCAACCTATTAGTACCACCACCCACACATGCAATGACATCTCCTGGTTTCAATGATGTTTCTAGAGACAATATCTCTCCATCACTCAATACCTAGGTTTACCTCCACTGTATTCACATCCTACCATACATTTGTCTGTACATTATACCTTGATGCTATTTTATCACCCCCCAGAAACCTCCCTTTACTCTGTTCCATACGTTCTAGACGACCAATTCTTATTGCTTTTAGCCGCACCCTTATTCTACTCCTCCTATGTTCCTCTGGCGATGTAGAGGTGAATCCAGGACCTGCAGTGCCTAGCTCCACTCCTATTCCCCAGGCGCTCTCTTTTGACAACTTCTGTAACCATAATAGCCTTGGTTTCATGCATGTTAATTAGAAGCCTCCTCCCTAAGTTTGTTCTATTCACTGCTTTAGCACACTCTGCCAACCCGGATGTTCTAGCTGTGTCTGAATCCTGGCTTAGGAAGACCACCAAAAATTCAGAAATTTTAATTCCAAACTACAACATTTTCAGACAAGATAGAACTGCCAAAGGAGGCGGTGTTGCAATCTACTGCACAGATAGCCTGCAGAGTTCTGTCCTACTATCCAGGTCTGTACCCAAACAATTTGAACTTCTACTTTTAAAAATCCACCGCTCTAAAAACAAGTCTCTCACCATTGCCGCCTACTATAGACCACCCTCTGCCCCCAGCTGTGCTCTGGACACCATATGTGAACTGATTGCCCCCCCATCTATCTTCAGAGCTCGTGCTGCTAGGCGACCTAAACTGGAACATGCTTAACACCCCAGCCATCCTACAATCTAAACTTGATGCCCTCAATCTCACACAAATTATCATTGAACCTACCAGGTACCTCCCCAAAGCCTTAAACACGGGCACCCTCATAGATATCATCCTAACCAACTTCCCTTCTAAATACACCTCTGCTGTCTTCAACCAAGATTTTAGCGATCACTGCCTCATTGCCTGCATCCGTAATGGGTCAGCGGTCAAACGACCTCCACTCATCACTGTAAAACGCTCCCTGAAACACTTCAGCGAGCAGGCCTTTCTAATCGACCTGGCCGGGGTATCCTGGAAGGATATTGATCTCATCTCGTCAGTAGATGCCTGGATATTTAAAAAAAAAATGCCTTCCTAACCATCTTAAATAAACATGCCCCATTCAAGAAATTTAGAACCAGGAACAGATATAGCCCTTGGTTCTCCCCAGACCTGACTGCCCTTAACCAACACACAAACATCCTATGACGTTCTGCATTAGCATCGATCAGCCCCCATGATATGCAGCTGTTCAGGGAAACTAGAAACCATTATACACAGGCAGATAGAAAAGCCAAGGCTAGCTTTTTCAAGCAAAAATTTGCTTCATGTAACACTAACTCAAAAAAGCTAGCTTTAAGCACCAACTGTCAGAGCAGCTCACAGATTACTGCACCTGTACATAGCCCACCTATAATTTAGCCCAAACAACTACCTCTTTCCCAACTGTATTTAATTAATTAATTTATTTAGCTCCTTTGCACCCCATTATTTTTATTTCTACTTTGCACATTTTTCCATTGCAAAACTACCATTCCAGTGTTTTACTTGCTATATTGTATTTACTCTGCCACTATGGCCTTTTTTGCCTTTACCTCCTTTCTCACCTCATTTGCTCACATTGTATATAGACTTGTTTATGTATTATTGACTATGTTTGTTTTACTCCATGTGTAACTCTGTGTCGTTGTATCTCTCGAACTGCTTTGCTTTATCTTGGCCAGGTCGCAATTGTAAATGAGAACTTGTTCTCAACTTGCCTACCTGGTTAAATAAAAGTGAAATAAAAATTTCAAATAAATTGGCAGCACCACTCAATGTTAGTGATGGCTGTTTTTCAGTCTCTCGGTCCCCGCTTTGATGCACATGTACTGACCTCGTCTTCTGGATGATAGAGGGGTGCACAGGCAGTGGCTTGAGTGGTTGTCGTCCTTGATTATCTTTTTGTCCTTCCTGTGACATCGGGTGGTGTTGGTGTCCTGGAGTGCAGGTAGTTTGCACCCGGTGATGCGTTGTGCAGACCTCACTACCCTCTGGAGAGCCTTCCGTTTATGGGTGGAGCAGCTGCCGTACCAGGCGGTGATACAGCCCGGCAGGATGCTCTCGATTGTGCATCTGTAAAAGTTTGAGATTTTTTGGTGACAAGCAGAATTTCTTCAGCCTCTTGAAGTTGAAGAGGCGCTGCTGCGCCTTCTTCACCATGCTGTCTGTGTGGGTGGACCATTTCAGTTTGTCCGTGATGTGTATGTCGAGGAACATTAAACCTCTCCACTACTGTCCCGTCGATGTGGATAGGGGGGTGCTCCCTCTGCTGTTTCCTGAAGTCCACGATCATCTCCTTAGTTTTGTTGACGTTGAGTGTGAGGTTATTTTCCTGACACCACACTCCGAGGGCCCTCACCTCCTCCCTGTAGGCCGTCTCGTCGTTGTTGGTAATCAAGCATACCACTGTAGTATCGTCTGCAAACCTGATGATTGAATTGGAGGTGTGCATGGCCACGCAGTCGTGGGTGAACAGGGAGTACAGGAGAGGCCTGAGATTGCACTCTTGTGGGGACCCAGTGTTGAGGATCAGTGGGGTGGAGATGTTGTTACCTACCCTCACCACCTGGGGGCGGCCGGTCAGGAAGTCCAGGACCCATTTGCACAGGGCGGGGTCGAAGACCCAGGGTCTCGAGCTTATTGATGAGTTTGGAGGGTACTATGGAGTTAAATGCTGAGCTGTAATCGATGAACAGCATTCTTACATAGGTATTCCTCTTATCCAGATGGGTTAGGGCAGTGTGCAGTGTGGTTGAGATTGCATCATCTGTGGACTTATTTGGGCGGTAAGCAACTTGGAGTGGGTCTAGGGTGTGGGGTGGAAGTGATATGGTCCTTGACTAGTCTCTCAAAGCAGTTCATGATGACTGAAGTGAGTGCTACAGGGCGGTAGTCATTTAGCTCAGTTGCCTTAACTTTCTCGGGAACAGGAACAATGGTGGCCCTCTTGATGCATGTGGGGACAGCAGACTGGCATAAGGATGGATTGAATAGGTCTGTAAACACACCAGCCAGCTGGTCTGCGCATGTTCTGAGGATGCGGCCGGGGCTGCCGTCTGGGCCTGCAGTCTTGCGAGGGTTAAAATGTTTTACTCACGTTGGCTACAGTGAAGGAGAGCCCATTGGTTTTGGTAGGGGGCCGTGTCAGTGGCACTGTATTGTCCTCAAAGCGAGCAAAAAAGTTATTTAGTCTGTCTTAGAGCAAGGCATCGTGATCCGCGACGGGGCTGGTTTTTCTTTTGTAGTCCGTGATTGACTGTATACCCTGCCACATCGTGTCTGAGCCTTTAAATTGCGACTCCACTTTGTCTCTGTACTGATGCTTAGCTTGTTTTATTGCCTTGTTTAGGGAATATCTACACTCTATTCTGACATTTTTCCGGTCACCTGCCCTGATTAAAAGCAGTGGTTCGCACGTTAAGTTTTGCGCGAATGCTGCCATCAATCCACGGTTTCTGGTTGGGGAATATTTTAGACGCTGTGGATACAACATCACTGATGCACTTGTTAATAAACTCGCACACCGAATCAGCGTATTTGTCAATGTTGTTGTTCACCGCAATGCGGAACATATCCCAGTCCACGTGATCTAAGCAGTCTTGAAGCGTGGAATCCGGTTGGTCGGAACCAGCGTTGAACAGACCTGAGCGCGGGTGCTTCCTGTTTTAGTTTCTGTCTATAGGCTGGGAGCAACAAAATGGAGTGGTGGTCAACTTTTCTGAAGGGAGGGCAGGGGAGGGCCTTCTATGCGTCGTGGAAGTTAGAATAACAGTGGTCTAGGGTTTTCCCAGCCCTGGTTGCACAATCGACATGCTGATAGAATTTGGGGAGCCTTGTTTTCAGATTAGCCTTGTTAAATTCCATGGCTACAATAAATGTAGCCTCAGGATATGTGGTTTCCAGTTTACATAGAGTCCAATGAAGTTCTTTCAGGGCCATCGACGTGTCTGCTTGGGGGGGAATATACACGACTGACTATGATCGAAGAGAATTCTCTTGGTACATAATGCGGTCGGCATTTGATTGTGAGGAATTCTATATCAGGTGAACAAAAGGAGTTCCTGTATGTTGTTATGATCACACCACGTCTCGTTAATTAATCATAAGGCAAACACCCCCGCCCTTCTTCTTACCAGAGAGATGCTTTTTTTCTCTG
Source organism: Oncorhynchus gorbuscha (assembly GCF_021184085.1). NCBI lineage: Eukaryota > Metazoa > Chordata > Actinopteri > Salmoniformes > Salmonidae > Oncorhynchus > Oncorhynchus gorbuscha. The sequence continues at coordinate 45,774,206 of NC_060186.1, forward strand.
TCTGCGCGATGAAGAAACCAGGTAGCATGTCTCGAGTGAGCCATGTTTCCATGAAACAAAGTACGTTCCAGTCTCGGATGTCTCTCTGGAATGCTACCCATGCTCAGATTTCATCTACCTTGTTGTCAATAGACTGGACATTGGCGAGTAGTATGCTCGGGAGCGGTGCGCAATGTGCCCGGGAGCGGTGCGCAATGTGCCCGTCTACGGAGCCTGACCAGAAGACCGCTCCATCTGCCCCATAGTTATTTTGGGTCGCCGGCTGGGATCCGATCCATATTCCTGGGTGGTAGGCTCAGAGGATCCGCTTCGGGAAAGTCGTATTCTTGGTCGTAATGTCAGTGAGTTGATGTTGCTCTTATATCCAATAGTTCCTCCCGACTGTATGTAATAAGACCTAAGATTACCTGGGGTAACAATGTAATAAATAACAAAACAAAAAAATCTGCATAGTTTCCTAGGAACTCCAAGCGAGGCAGCCATCTCTGTCGGCGCCAGAAGTTATAAGAAAACAGTGGCACAGCGGTGTAAGAAAACCATCCTCCATTGTTATTGGTTAGGCCGAGTTGTTCATGTTGAGCTTTCTTCTGAGGACTTGGCCAACATAGTATTAGCTTGATGATAAGTCATTTTTTGTAAAATGGAATATAATGAGTGAATGTAACTTGCTGAAATATACAGAAATGAAACACAGCAGTACACATTAGTACAGTAAGACTTGGACCACAAAATGTTGGCAAGAGTTTATCTATCCACACTGAGGATACGATAAAGATCCAAGTTTATTTTTGTTATTTAGGTTGACAGTCAGCTCTTGGCTGTAAAATAAATGCTGCAGAGGCCTTATTTTTTTGTAAAAATAATTGACCTGTCACTACTTTAGAAGTCTGATATTTTCATAAATGTAACATTGCCTTGTATCAACTTAGCGTTTGATGAAAACCTTTTTCGCTCTGTACAATAATTAGGGATGTAATGATTCACCGATAAGCATCGGTCCCCGATTTAAAAATATTGAAGATATGACTGCATCAGTCCATGGACCCCAAACTGATCCAAATATATCATGCATCAGTCAAATAGATTCTGCCTTCCCAGTGGTGCAGCGGTCTAAGGCACCACTACAGACCCGGGTTCGATCCCATGCGGTGTCGATCGTCCGCACAACTGGCCCAGCGTCGTCTGGGTTAGGGGAGGATTTGGCCGGGGGGGCTTTACTTGGATCATCGTGCTCTAGCACCTTGTGGTGGCAGACTTTGGTCGTCAGTTGAACGGTGTTTACTCCAACACATTGGTGTAGCTGGCTTCCGTGTTAAGAAGCGTGGTTTGGCAAATCATGTTTCGGAGTACGCATGACTCGACCTTCGCCGAGCCCGCTGGGGAGTTGCAACGATGAGACAAGATCGCAATTGGATATCACAAAAAGGGGTCAAAAAATAGATTCAAACATAACGAATCGCCAATTCACTAATGTTTTGCTCATATTGCTTTCTTTCTACCTTAAGAAAATACCTAATATTTTGTGACAACTGATTCGTCCTCATTTCCAGTGTTGAACTAAGCATGTAACTGTTGACAGGCATTCATCTAGAAGTAATTTTGCATCCCAAACAACCCTAGGGAATATCAATAGCCTAGTCAAACTGTATTGTGCCTTGCTTCGCACGCTGACCAACTCGAGGTAGGCGGCCTGTTGCACATCTGCACAGCACCTTTGGCATTCAAATGCTACAATGGCTTGCGCAATATTAGTCTTTGGTTGTTACTTAACAATAACCTAGCAAATTACATTATTAGTTATCTTTGAACTGTTGAAAATTGTGTTTTACAATAATAAAAGTAAGCTACCAGAGGCACAACTCTCATCTGGCTATACCTGCTGAACGGGGCTTACAATATATTTTATTTTGATTGTTCAGGTTCACCATCAGCAATAGTTTTGGTAGTTTTGCTTTAAACAATCAGTATATATGGTCATTTTTAGATATACAGAGGTTGACCGATTTATGATTTTTCAACACCAATACCGATTTTATTGGAGGACCAAAAAAAGTTCATACCGATTAATCGGACGATTTAAATTTGTTTTATTTTTATTTATAATAATGACAATTACAACAATACTGAATGAACACTTATTTTAACTTAATATAATACATCAAAATCAATTTAGCCTCAAATAAATAATGAAACATGTTCAATTTGGTTTAAATAATGCAAAAACAAAGTGTTTGAGGAGAAAGTGAAAGTGCAATATGTGCCGTGTAAGAAAGCTAACGTTTAAGTTCCTTGCTCAGAACATGAGAACATATGAAAGCTGGTGGTTCCTTTTAACATGAGTCTTCAATATTCCCAGGTAAGAAGTTTTAGGTTGTAGTTATTATAGGACTATTTCTCTCTATACCATTTGTATTTCATATACCTTTGACTATTGGATGTTCTTATAGGCACTTTAGTAGTGCCATTGTAACAGTATAGCTTCCACAAAAGTGCTGTTTGAGTGAATGCTTACGAGCCTGCTGGTGCCTACCATCGCTCATAATAACACACACAAATACGAGCCTTAGGTCATTAATATGGTGGAATCCGGGAACTATCAATTTGAATCAAAACGTTTATTATTTCAGTGAAATGCAGAACCGTTCCATATTTTATCTAACAGATGGCATCCCGAAGTCTAAATATTGCTGTTACATTGCACAACCTTCAATGTTATGTCATAGTTACGTAAAATTCTGGCAAATTAGTTCGCAACGAGCCAGGCTGCCCAAACTGTTGCATATACCCTGACTCTGCGTGCAATGAATGCAAGAGAAGTGATTAGTAGTACAAAAATGTTGCATACATGAACTTACTTTGCCATGCTGTAGGTCAGTGTTTCCCAACCCTGGTCCTCAAGTACCCCCAACAGTACACTGTTTCGTTGTAGCCCTTGGCATACACACCTCATTCAACTCATTGAGGGCTTGATGATTTGTTGACAAGTTGAATCAGGTGTGCTTGTCCAGGGTTACAATAAACATGTGTACTGTTGGGGGTACTCGGGGACCAGGGTTGGGAAACACTGCTGTAGGGCAGGTACTGTTACATGCAATATGTTTTGTGGACTTCACCGGACACCACTCTCCAGTTTTGTGATGAAACAAAGGTGTGGTTGACTGTATTATGCCACTGTGTCTTCTTATTGTCTCTGCCTTAAGCCTAAGTGTCAAGGCATAACAGTGTTTAGTGCAAACAACACAATTATCACAACACCGGTTGTAAATATGGCTTTTTGTCCTGGCCTGGTTCCCCAGTGATTTTTACCCACGTAGCGCTACTGGTTGGATGTACTGCCAAATTCTCTAAAATGACGTTGGTAGATTAATGAACATTAAAGTCTCTGGCAACAGCTCTGGTGGACATTCCTGTAGTCAGCATGTCAATTACTCCCCCTCAATACTTGTGACATCTGGGGCATTGTGTTGTGTGAAAAAAAAAATGCAGATTTTAGAATGGCCTTTTATTGTCCCCAGCACAAGGTGACCTGTGTAATGATCATTAAACAGCATGTATCAGCTTCTTGATATGCCACACCTGTCAGGTGGATGGATTATCTTGGCAAAGGAGAAATGCTCACTAACAGGGATGTAAACAAATTTGTGCAAAAAATGTATTTGAAAGAAATAAGCTATTTGTGCATATGGAACATTTCTGGGATCTTTTGTCAGCTCATGAAACATGGGACCAACACTTTACATGTTACGATTATATTTTTGTTCAGTGTATATACAGTATGTGACTTGTTGAAGGAAACTTGGCGTATTTCGCATGTCACTGCAACACAGGAGAGGCATTTGACCGTAAATGTTTATTTAAAAAAAATCAAAATGTGTATTCCATCCATAAATACCAATACAATTAAATTAAGAGCCTAGTTGTTTTGGCCAGTGAAAAAGCAATGACCCTTCCCGCTAGCCATGATTGGCTGAGATAATGGATGGGCTGGACATGCTGGAGATGAGTTTGGATTGGTCTGCCAAGTAGCATGCTTCTGTCTGTAATGTGAGCTGTACTGTATGTTGATAGTCCTTTCTCCCACACCTTTTTTTGAAAGATATAACATTAGCCGTCGAACTACAAAGGTTTTGCTACTTTTCTCAACAACATTGATGCCCTGAATTTAGCAGGCGCTATCGACAGATCAGTTGGAAAAAGTGTTGGGCCACTTTCTGCATATGCCACGGTCAGTGTGTACCGGAGTGACTTGATACAACGCTGGCCAAACAACATGTAGCTACAAATAAAACTGAGTTTAATGGTTCCAGTCTGCTGTAATGTATTCATGCATGTATATGGGTAAGAGTCTGTAAGTAGGTTTCTAATTTTGTCAAAGTCGTTTCATTGCAAGTTAAAGTGTACTGTTAGCTAGCTAGCGAACAGTAGCTTGCTGGCTGGCTAGCTAACGTTACATGTATGATCTGTGTAGTAATGTTAGAAATCCAGTTGCATTGCTAGTTATAGCCTAATGTTAGATAACTACCATTGAACCTTGTTTGTTAGCTTTAGCTACCTGCAGATTCATACTACAGCTATGACAATGTTTATATTGGTAGTAGCTCGTATGTGTTGGGATTATGCTGGGTCATTGTTTAGCTAGCTATCTATAGTATTTCATGAGCATGTGTACATGTCTAGACAATAGTGACCCATCCACTTAGCTAGATGTGGCTATAGCATTTCCTTTACATGACCAATCAATTTCGACAAGTGTGTCAGGTAAGCGTCATCTAATAATGATCAAATATTTTTATCTGGACACTTTCTGTTTTTGATATTGCTCTAACCATTTCACTGTACTGTTTACACCTTCTAAATGTATTTGTCACATGCACAAGATACAGATTTTATTTTATGTACCGGTAGTGTGTTTACCACATGGCCTCACATGTAAATCCTTAAAGAGATGGGTGGGGCTAAGGCGTAAGAGGGTGCGAACGATGCCATTTTCTCAAAAGAAGGGGTTAAAGTTTATCAATTTTCAGAGCAGAATTTCATTCCCATTACTTTCCCATTGTAGTGAATGATATATCAATGAGTCTCAACTTTTATCCAATGTATAAAAAAAAACACAATTTCAAATTTTGATACATAAGACTGAATCGAGGCAGACGATCACATATATTACTTGTGTCGAAATAATTACTAAATGTCCTATTTAAACCCAAGTGTTATAATTATTTATACAAATATTGCTCTTTTCTCAGTAGTAAGTGATTCCTTCCAATGTGCACCACGGAGCAAAGATATGCTAGGCTGGATGCTAGATACTTTAGTGCGTGCAGACAGTGGAGGGGTGAGTGCTTTTAGCTGCCAATGATAGGCTGGACTCGCAGGAGGTATGTTTGTAAATTAATTTGATCAAGTTATGTAGCCTATTGATTCCTTTTTGATGAATAAATACAAATGAAATGCTTTCTTGTTTCTCTATAATACTAGCCACATAGCAATTTTATTAAGTAGACTTTAGCTAACCAGCTAGATAGGTTCACAATCTCCCACCCTCATGACTAGCTACCAAGCCTTTTCAGGCTATCAATCAAGCTAGAGTAGTTTGTCTAACTGTCTTAGGTTGCTAGACTTTAGAAAATACTAAAATTGCTTTAAATCTTGGGTTATGCTACTATACCAGTGTGGCAGTAAAATCATTGTGCATCATTCATTAAAATTACAATTGTTTGGTTTTCCCAAAAGCATCGTAGCACTAAAATCATCTTTCGTCCATTTTTTTAGTTTCAATGGAATTAAGATTATCTTAGTGCTATGATGCTTTTGGGAAAGCAAACCAGGGTAAAGATGTGTGCTTATGTAACCTATCCAGAAATATATATATATATACTATTTGTTCGTACATAAAATTAGGCATAATGATTTTGGCTCTAGATTGAAGGAAAAACTGTTTCAGGTATATGAAAAAATGAAAAATTCTCTGGATTGTGCCCCCTCTAAAATAATGGGGGCATGATGCCCCTGTGGGAGGTGACCTGCTTTAGCCTCGCATGACACATCAGGGGACACATCTGAAACTGTCGCTGCTGATTGAACGACCATGTCCTCCAACATGCCATTTCTACTACAGGTTTAATGGGATCAATGTTGCTGTCAAAACAATATTGCTCTCCATTTCATAATCTTCATGTCCCAAATGCTTACTAAAACTGGGAAATACCTTGCAATAAGCATGCTTATTTTGACCTAGTTTTTTTTTAGAGATGATTTCATGCAAGTATTATGGTTCATCACTCCCATCTTTACGGTTGAAAGATTGCAATGACCAATGTGATATTCATAATATTTGCTATTTAGCGGATACATTTATCTATACATTAATGCGTGCATTTTACCTATGGGTGGTCACGCAAATCAAACCCAGTAACGTGGCATTACAAGCGCCATGCTCTACCAACTGAGCTACAAAGGACCACACTATGGTACATCAAATGATTTGTCTTGGCCTATATCTCCTGAGGTGTCGGCGTATAGCACTGTGTAATAATTCACTGACTTTAGTGTTCACGATGAACAGTTAATTTATATCAACCATTTACAAATGATGAACAAGATGAAATATAGTATAGGCCTGTAAAATGTGAAGGAAAAATGGCATCTGCTTAAGAGGATTTTCCAGCTAAGCTGAAATATACTTTACTGTAACAAGCCTACAGCTGCTCTGTGAATGCTCCAAATCAGCAAGCCTCAGCTTGCTAGTGTTATCTATTGTTACCCAAGGAAGGCTGGCTACAGTAAATTTATTCATTTCAATTCATTACACTGGCAACCATTTGCGTATGATAATCTTAACTATTGATGAACTTCAGTTAACAAGGCAGTGCAGTATGTCTTGAGTGGCTAAACATACTTGATGCTTGCTTTGTCACCTCACATACACGTACATTTCCACACCTCATTACAGGATCCGGAAGACTCACCGGTAGATAAATCAAAGGCTTATTATTTTAT